>NC_072430.2:123102500-123702500 GCF_028878055.3 Symphalangus syndactylus | reverse complement strand
GCATAATTTAGATAGTCAAATTTCAGTATCTACAAGGCACATGGAAAATGGAAAGGCTTCCCCAGCAAGCTTGGAGAAAATATGGGTTCTTCACCCTAGGCATTCCCTGTACTGTAAGAGCACAGACTCAAGACATTTTTCATCACAGCGGGGCCAGAGGCCTGTGAATCCCTCAAAATTGTAGGTAAAATCTTAAGAGCAAAATTTTGTTGATGTTCTCAAAAAGAATGTGTGACTTTCTAAAAAGGTTAAGTAAGAACATAGCTAGTAACCTTCCATCCACTGCCCCCATCATCCCCAAAGGTTGCTGTCTCCATGGGGGTATTGCTTAAATACGTCCTTAGAGAAACATTGCTACCAGAGGCCCTGCCACAGGCATTCTTGCCCCAAAGCCCTTACCCCCCAGAGCTAGGGGTAGTGGTTGAGAATCATTCATCCTAAGGCAACTCCAGGGAAATCCCTGCTTTGACAAATTGGCCTAGCCAGGCTGTATTCCAGCCTTGCCCCCTGGCTTGGGCCCCTCCCTGAGGCCCCCAGCCTGGCCCAACCCCCACTCTACATGCACATAAAAGGGTCGAATTCTCGTGGCTGCTCCATAAATTTTATTCCGTAAATATTAGTTTTCCCTGTGTTTAATAAAGCAGTGGCCCACCTCCCCGCCTACCCGCCCGCTCCCCGGGGCTGGGGCTGGGGCCAGGGCTGGCTGGTGGGAGAAGGGACTCTTTCAATTGCTTTGGAGTATTTTTAGAAAAAAAAATAATATAAGGTGGTTTACACGAGCAAGCCAGCAAACCAGGAGCAGGACTTGGGACCTCGAGGAAGTTCCTGCAGGAACTTGACCTAAAAAGTAGAGAAATAGCGCCACCTAGGTTGCAAGGCCTACTTGGCCTTGCCGGCTGGTCCCCCATAGTTAGCTAGGACAGGCATGCTCTTTGCTTAGAGAGAAAGCCTCATCCCTTTCCACTTTAGCTGGGTAGCACCTCCTTCTCTCATGCCTCAGTGGGGGCTTCCCCAGCAACCCTTAAAAGCAGAGCTCAGGCTAGGTCCTAAAAGATATCACTAGGGTCATTCTCTTCTCTTGTCACCAGGCAGCCAGTCTCCCAGATCAAGGAGAGTTTCCAACGGATAGTAAAGTTATTGAGAAGGCAGGGAGAAAGCTTCTAGTCTCCATCTTTCCCTGACTCCTGAGAAGCGAATTCCTATGGTGTAAGGTGGCAAAGAGTTAGATCTGTGCTTCTATGCTCTGAACTGGAAAGATTCTAGCCTGTTGAGACCAAAATCCTTCCACAAGCCTGGTGCAGCGCACCCACAGTGAGCACTGGGGGAAGGAGAGATGCTCACATCTCTTGATACTCAGCCCTACTGCTGCTCATTTTTATCCAGCAGTACATTTGGACTCCCTTTTCTTTCCTTCCTTTTCACTTAGACCTCGCATTTTCCCAAGCCCTTACCTCCTCCTTAGCCCACATCTGTTGGGAGATAAGCAGGGGCCCCTTGTGTACTCTGTACAAAGCTGGCGGGAGGAGTGGGGAATGGAAAAGGCTGTGCTGCTCCTCCTGGTTTCATTCCTTACATTGTCACTAGGAGCATTTTCCTCTCTCCATTTATTCTGTCTCTCATTTTCTCCTACTTACAAAACTACACGGATTCGCTCCAAAGAGTATAGAGTAAGCCTAAATTCTCTTAATAGCCCTTCCTCATGATATGGTAAGCTCACTTTGTCTGTTCTGCTTATGCTGTTAATGTAGACTGTGTTAATAGACACATTTCCTGTGCACTTTTCTGTTTTCATCCTTTCATTAGGTTATACTCTTTGAGAACAGGGTCAGTTTTAACCCTAACTCAGAAAATATCACTGCAGGGGTATTACACTATTAACAAATATAATTTTATGTTAACTAGGTTTTGATACAATTAGGATATGTTTTTCTAAGCTCTGCTGTGAAGTAGTTTCCGTCTTCTAATTTTTCTTGAAGAAAAAACTGTTCGAAAGGAATAAGTGACATACTGTAAGGAAGCCACCAAACTCAGAGCTCAAGAACCTTGGTTCCTTGTCTCTGTTACTAATATCCATAAATGTATGGGCTAGCAAAATTGTAATGGATTACACTAGGCCCTTAGATACAGAGGGGAATGCAGGAAGAGAAGGAAGCCCACACTTTGTAGGAGGGGGGTTCCCAGCTGTAGTGACGCCCTGGAAGCTGCTACAGGGTACTCTTGTCCAGGGCAGCTCATTGCTCTATGTTTTTTCCTTGTGTTCTTGGCCAAGGCCTCAGAAGATCTCACCGTGAGCGGAACATCCAGTGCATGGAGGGTATGAGGTAGCTTGTCTTATGTGAGGAAGAGGGACCATAGGGAATCCTTCTTTATTTGAGCATCTAGAAGTCCGTCCATCTTCATCTTTCATCCCATCTTCTGAGACTTTTTTTTGTGGTGGCCTTTTATGTATCCTCTCAGCTCTGGGCTGTCAGTTCTCTATCCTAGCACATAGGAAGCCATTAGGTAGCACCCAAGTATTCTGGCAAAGGCTTCATCACTCTTCTGAGCTATTAAGTCCCACCCCACTCAGTTTCTCTATTTGGAGCCCAACAGATTTTGCTATCCTTCCACCCACTCAGCACCCAACTCTCATGGGTTCTCGAGAGTCTGGGCCAGCCTACCAGGGGAACCCGGAAGAAGCACTGGAAGAGCTCCAGGGTGTGGGGAGCGCACAGCCATTGACTCACCTGGGAAGATTGTGCTAGGATTACTTGACCTGCTGGGCCAAGGGCCAGTAGTTAAAGGAGCATGCAGTGCCACACTCTTCCTCTCTCCCCTTACTCTGGGGCCCAAAACAGTAGCAGAGTTAGAATTGGGGGGTAGGGCTCAGGGGCTGCTGGGAGTCCCTTCTGAAATGTGTTGTATTTACTTTTTCATATTGGCAGCTGGAAGGGGAAGCCCATCCCAGCTCAGCATTGTTGTCTAACATGGTTAATCAGATCCTATAATCCTGCTGTGGAAATATTGGGCCTCACTCAAAACAATAGAGACTGAGAATATTGTGGTTAAATTTCAACCAACTGCCTCCCTGGCCTGTTTGCCTAACCCCTACCCCCCTCTCCCAGGCCAGAGTCCTCCTAGCTTTATGGACCCCTGATAGGATTGACGGCCAGTCAGAAATGGGTGACAGGAGAGGGGAGAATGGAGTAGGGGAAGGGTGATCCTCTTGACTGGCACTTCATCCTGGCTTTTCACTCCTACCTCAGGCCTTGAAGGCTGAGCAGGGGATGGTGAAAGGGGTTGGAGCTGGTAGGGAAGCCCCATAGGGTGTGGGTTCTCCACTCAGGGGTCAAGAGCAGTACTGTTGGGAATCATGCATGGTAAAGACAGCCCTTACTCAAGACAGAAAAAGCCTGATGCCACATGAGAAGGAAAGACTGCCAGTTTCATTTAGCATTGTTGCCTAGGGGGGATTTCAGGGCGTCGTGTCACGTGGGAGGAATGGGGAGGCACTAGTTGCAGAAGGCAGAGCTGGTAATAATTTAGATTTTGTTTCATAGATAACAGCAATACTAATAACGGTGTGATGACATTTGAAGTTGATACTGATGGCCTGACTTGAGTGGTTTTCTGATAGTGGTAATGTCCGTTGTGTTGCCGTCTTTCATAGGTGTGAATTAAATCTGGCAGGAAAATTTACATAATTAGAATAGCAAGACAAAGGGAATACATCATTTCAGAAGGATAAGCTGTACAATGGTATTTTGAATTAAAAAAAAAAAGATTGAGTGTCTGGATTGTGCTAAAGGGGAAATTTAAGACTGGTCTCCATGGCTTACACCTGTAATCCCAGCACTTTGGGAGGCTGAGGCGGGAGGATTGCTTGAGGCTAGGAGTTTGAGACCAGCCTAGGCAACGTGGCAAAACCCTGTCTTTGCAAAACATTTTTAAAATTAGTGTGGTGGGCCAGGTGCAGTGGCTCACGCCTGTAATCCCAGCACTTTGGGAGGCCGAGGCAGGTGGATCACCTGAGGTCAGGAATTTGAGACCAGCCTGACCAACATGGTGAAACCCCGTCTCTACTAAAAATACAAAAATTAGCTGGATGTGGTGGTGCACGCCTGTAATCCCAGCTAGTCTACTCAGGAGGCTGGGGCAGGAGAATCACTGGAACCCGGGAGGCAGAGGCTGCAGTGAGCTGAGATCGCGCCACTGCACTCCACCCTGGGCGACAGAGCAAGACTCCATCTTAAAAAAAAAAAAATTAGTGTGGTGATGTGCGCCTGTAGTCCCAGGTACTCAGGAGGCTGTGGCAGATTGTGGGCTTATTGAACACAGGCAGTTTGTGGCCATTCAGCAAGAAGCATAATGCCCTGTTGGTGGTGATTGTGAATAAGCACTCAATGCAGTCAATAAGTATATAATTTGAGTTAATGCTTGTTTAATGATTCCTGTTTCTTGTTGAATGTGGATTTCTCTATCTCATTCCCAATACATTTCCTACAAGCCAGCGCCATTCCCTTGAATTGCTTTATAGTGATCTAGAATGTTTTCCCATTGGATTTTCTCATTTGCAGTTCGAGTCTGTGAACACCATGAGGTTTAACCAACATGAGGTTTAAGCCAACTTTATAGGCTTCCTATATCTCCCTTCCTGGTCAGCAATATAGCCCATTCTCTGAAGCTTCCAGTGGGGATTTTTCTTCCCACTGAATTCTTCCTATTAGTTATTTAAGTGGTCTAACTGTTGAAATGTTTTCGATCATCTTTAGATCCTTTTGAAACCACTTTCTCTACCTGCTTCAGTTCCATTTGATGACCGCCATTATCTTTGAGATTCCCATCCAGAAAAATGCATACTTCTTAGGTTCTCACGGCCAGGAACTATTTCCTAAGTTGTCTTTCTGGTGGAAAGCTCAGCTCCTACTAAGCAGTCCTTGCTTCAAAATGGCTTTGATGAATGACCCAAAGGAGCCAGGCCAGTCCCTGAGTCATCACAGAGCACCCTAGGTGAGAAACCCTGAAGTGTTCTCTGCTGTTGCTCCACCCCTACCCTATATGAACAGATTAAATAGTTTCGTTTGGCACAGTTCTGCTATTTTCATTTGTCAAACCCTAAAAATGTACACACACTTTGACCGTTCACTAGTCCATAGTGCAGGAACTGGGGCCTCACTGTACTTCACCTCGTTGACTGGTGACACCTCCAAAAACAATGTGGCTGTGACTTGTGCCTGGTGAATCCCGGGTGCATGACAGCCAAGTACAAACTCGAAGTCAGCTGCCTCACAAGCTGGGTGTCCTAGTGAGGAATCTTCTCTGCCTTTTGCTGAAAATATCACCACGTTAAGTTTCCCCTTTATTTTTAAAATTTTCATTTATTTATTTTTGAGGTATCTCACTCATTCGCCCAGGCTGTAGTGCAGTGGCACAATCATGGCTTACTGCAGCCCAACTTCATGCGCTCAAGGAAAGCCATTAGGCCCAGCCCAAAGTTGATATTTAAAAGATAGATTCTTTCCCCCAAATTGTTTCTTTTTTTATTTTCTCCCCCACGGGGTCTCACTAAGTTGCCCAGTCTGGTCTCAAACTTCTGGGCTCAAACAATCTCCTTACCTCAACTTCCTGAGTAGCTGGGACAATAGGCAAGTGCCTCCACACCCAGCATTCCTCTCCAATTTTTCAAGTGTGGGAGCTAGGTGAGGTGGCTCGCACCTGTAATCCCAGCACTTTGGGAGGCTGAGTCGGGTGGATCACGAGGTCAAGAGATCAAGACCATCCTGGCCAACATGGTGAAACCCCGTTTTTACTACAATTACAAAAATTAGCTGGGTGTGGTGGCACACACCTGTAGTCCCAGCTACTCGGGAGGCTGAGGCAGGAGAATCACTTGAACCCAGGAGGTGGAGGTTGCAGTGAGCTGTGATAGCGCCACTGCACTTCAGCCTGGCGACAAAGCAAGACTCTGTCTCAGAAGAAGAAAAAAAAATTTAAGTGTACGAAGGAGAAAGTGAGAACCATGACAGGGTTGGTCTCTCTCTCTCTCTCTCTCTTTTAAAGTTTAAAAGAATCCTATATGTAAATACTGTTTTGTTACCTACTTTTACTTAATTATGTTGTGTCTATATTTATATGTCAATACATAAATCTCTTTAAAGGGTAAATTATCTTCACTCTGAGCTTTACAAAAAGTTTGAAAAACAGCCTCGTGATCAGAAAGTAGAAAGTTAAACTCACTCACTCCATCCTCCTCTCCCGCGACTCTCCCACCTAGCTTTATTTTCTTTAGTCACAATGGTCTCCTTGCTATTTCCCTGACATGCCATGGTTCTGTCTGCCTAGAACGCTCTTCCCCTAAGTATCTGCTTGGTCAAAACCTTCACCTCTTTCAGATCTTTGCTCAAATTGCACCTTCTCAATGAGACCAACATTAACCACTCTACTTAACGGAGGAATCTGCCTTCTGACCTTGCATCCCCCTCCTGCCACAAGCTGGCTGCACCCAAATCCTTTCACCCTGTTTTAGGTGCTTGGAATGTGGCGTTTTGCCCATAGTCCTTTCTTATTCCCTTCTAACCTATTCTTATTATTACAGATGATCCCCAATGTACGATGGCTCAACTTACAATTTTTTGACTTGATGATGGTGCAAAAGCCATCTGTATTCAGTAGAAGCTGTACTTTGAGTGCCCATACAATCATTCTGTTTTTCACTTGCACTATAGTATTCAGTAAATTTCATTAGATATTCAACACTGGATTATAAAACAGGTTTTGTGTTAGATGATATTGGCCAACTGTAGGCTAATGTGAGTGTTCTGAGCATGTTTAAGGTAGGCTAGGATATGACATTTGCTAGGTTAGGTGTATTAAATGCGTTTTCGACTTAGGATATTGTCAACTTACAGTGGGTTTAGCAGGACACAACCCCATTGTAAGCTGAAGTGCAACTATGTATTTTATTTTATTTATTTATTTTATTTATTTTATTTTATTTTTTGAGATGAAGTCTCACTTTGTTGCCCAGGCTGGAGTGCAGTGGCATCATCTTGGCTTACTGAAACATCCCTCCTGAGTTCAAGTGATTCTCCTGCCTCAGCCTCCCTAGTAGCTGAGATTACAGGCACGCACCACCATGCCCAGCTAATTTTTGTATTTTTAGTAGAGATGAGGTTTCACCATGTTTACTAGGCTGGTCTCAAACTCCTGACCTCAGGTGATCCACCCACCTCGGCCTCCCAAAGTGCTGGGATTACAGGTGTGAACCACCGCGCCCAGCCTATTTATTTAGAGACAGAGTCTTGCTCTGTCACCCAGGCTGGAATGGAATGGTGCGATCTTGGCTCACTGCAACCTGTGCCTCCCTGGTTCAAGCAATTCTGGTGCCTCAGCCATTTGAATAGCTGGGATTACAGGTGGATACCACCATGCCTGGCTAATTTTTGTATTTTTAGTAGAGACGGGGTTTCACCATGTTGGCCATGCTGGTCTCGAACTCCTGACCTCAGATGATCTGCCTGCCTCGGCCTCCCAAAGTGCTGGGATTACAGGCATGAGCCATGGCGCTCAGCCAGTTGTTTGTTCTTATGTTCGTTTTTAATTGTCTGTCTCCTCAACTCCTCTTTACCAGAATAAAGTTCCATGAGGACAGGGATTTTGTTTTGTTTTGTTTTTTGTTCTCTCACATTTCAAGCACCTAGAACAGTGTCTGGCACTTAGTAGGCTCTCAAAAAATTTTTTTTTTGTTCAGTGAATAAATGAAGAAAGATTATCACACACATAAGACACCCCTGTTCACGCCAGCAGTATCTTGGGTGGTTTTAGGAATTTGTGGATATAAATGAGGTCTGTTTTGTTTGGGGCACTCTGTTGTAGGGTGGGAGTGAGTGTTAAATACCCTTTTGTTAGTTATAACCGTAATAGAATAAATTTGTCATTTTGCAGAAGCTAAGAATACAAGTTACTAGAAAGCAGTTGACTATATCCTTTCTTGCTTTCTTTGGCTACAGATCCGCAGCATCCTTAGGGTACCATCTCTACCCAGAGGGACCGGGTGAGAGAGTGTGGGTAGACTAGTACAAACCCAGTTACAGAAGGATGATAGGTGTGCCAGGGAATCACTTGAGTATTATTGAACATTCACTGAACTAGTTTTTTCTAAGATTTTCTATTAAGCAACTCATTTCTTCTCAAATAGAGACTGGAGTAGAAATAAAGGCTGGGCATGGTGGCTCAGAAATAAAGCTCATTAGTTAGTCAATATGTTATAATCCATGTCCTTCTCCTTCTCCTCCTTCTTCTTCTGACAGAGTCCTGCTCTGTTGCCCAGGCTGGAGTGCAGTGGTGCAATCTTGGCTCACTACAACCTCTGCCTCCTGGGTTCAAGCCATCCTCGTGCCTCAGTCACTTGAATAGCTGGGATTATAGGCGCGCACCACCACGCCCAGCTAAATTTTGTATATTTAGTAGAGAAGGAGTTTCGCCATGTTGGCCAGGCTGGTCTTGAACTCTTGACCTCAAGTGATCCACTGGCTTTGGCCTCCCAAAGTGCTGGGATTACAGGTGTGAGCCACCGAGCCCAGCCCTAGAAAAAAAGACGTCTGTCTTTTTTTCTGTAAATGTCTTTCTATAAGATAAGAGTTTCCCACAATCATTGGTCTCTGATTTGAGGGAAAAACACTCTGTAACTAATTCTGCCTTTTCCTATCTTTTCAAAGTCATCAAAGCAAGGTCTTTAATGCCTGACTCTCTCTGAAGTACCTTGTAATGAGCTTATTGTTTGAGCAAAGGTAACTTGACATTCCCGTTTCTAATCAACAGCCAGCTTTCAAAGCATTGTTAGTTTTGAGTGGCTCTAGTTGGATCTCTAAATGTGACCTGGACTGATCAGAGGCTTGAAAGACAGGTATGCTTTTATTTCTGCAAAAGGGGCCAAATTTGGTGGAGTTGCTTACCTTTCCAAAAAATCAACAGTAGAAGTCAGAGTGACACCATCCTGTTGGGGAAGTGGTCAGTCAAATAAAGTATAAGGTGTTAAAAGCCCAAGAAGAAGGTAACAGTTCTAGAAGGAGGAAAACAGTTTCTTCGATTTAGGAAGGAAAATGGTTGACTTGAACAGAGGTGGACAACCCAGCATGCTTGCCCTGGGAATCATTCACCAAGAAACTGTTACTGTGGAGTCAACAGGGGCCTGGATTCCAACTCTAGCTCCCTATTGAACAAGCTCTGAACCTGAGTTTCCACATTTGTAAAATCAAGATTAGTGTGAACTTCATAAGGTTTTTGTGAAGGTTTTGTGAGATGATATTAGGGTTTCCTCTTAGATCATCTAACTTGGCTCTTCATCATTACTAGGCCATCATGTTTGCCTGTAACACTCCCCTTTCCTGAGTATCCTCTTCATTCTTTTCAGTCATTCCCTTCCCTCCTTCAGAACTGATTTTACCCAAGAGATCTAACCCCAGGTTAATCACTTCTTATTTGCATATTCTCTTAGACCAAATTCATCTAATCTATTAGCCTATCTAGTTTATAATGCATTATTCTGTATTCATTTATGAGTAGCATTTGTGGCTTTGTAATTGTCTTTTATTTTCGTGATTTATCTTTAAGGTTAAATAGTAAATTCCTCAAGGACAACTGTATCTTCTACTTTTCTGTTTGCATTCTGTGTTCTTATGTGCCTATTATACTACAGCATCAAGGTAGATATTCCTTAATAGAAAGAGGCGGTGGCTCCTAATCACCACTGCTGTCTTGGGGCACCACACAAGAGCCTCCTTATGTATTCCCCCTAGGTGAGTAATAGGAATCAGAAAACTGCTGCTGTCCCTAAGTGAATCCAGCAGAAGATAAAAGTGAATTATAAGTAACATTTGTACTTTAAAGCTTATATTTTTTAACCCTTTCAACAACTCTGTGAGGTATGTGATATTATTTTCATGTTATAGATGAGAAAATGGAAGCTCAGAGTAATGTCTAAGGTCACACGGGTAGAAGGTAGCAAAGATGGTGTTCAGGCATGGGTTTGCCACCTCTAGGTTTACTGTTTCTACTGAGCCAGGGTTGCTGTGCACTGGGTCACTGGAGGGTGTTGGACTAACTGCATTCCTGAAACTTGTCTGGTTGTGGCTTACTACCCTTGGATTTAGAGCTAGATTGATCCAGTCAAGTGGCAGGATTAGGAGAAAAAATATTAGTTGACTATAGAAGTACGGACCTATGCAGTATGTATGTGAATGTGAAGATATGCTATAGAATATCATGTATATACTAGAAGTACAATGTATTTCTACTATATAGTGTTAAATTAAGATTGATTAAAAATACTAACATGGTAGTCTACTAAGTAGATATTTAAATTATGTTCTATTATGTATTTCCCTCCATTTCTAACCTATTTTTTAACTTTCACTTTTCTAAACAAAAAATTAATCATATTATCCAAAGCAATAGATAATTTGTTCTCATCAAAATAGAGCTGATTGAAGAATAGAAGAGATCTAAAGGTGAGAGAAGAGAGTGATTTTACCAGCAGGCCCAGGAGGGTCAAGCCCAGTGAGGCTCGATCACTGCATCTCTCTCCTGATAATGAGGTCACATGTCCCAGGCTGTAGGCCATTGGAGCTTCCAGAGTGGCATACTCTGCCCCTGTCCAATTTTAATACTGCTGACAGAGGCTGGCAATGATCAGAAAAAGAACCAGGCCTTGTTTGATAGGTCTAAGGAACTACTAGCCCAGTTTAAAAGCCACCCTACAGCTACTGAACAGCTAAGAACATAGGCAGCCAAGAAATGACCCGGATACTGAGGCCCCAGGTTGGATTTAAAGTGCTCCAGGTCACTGCTGTAGAAATTATTGTGCTCCCAGTCTCCACCCTTCCTCCACTGAAGGAGGTTGGACTGATGTTGACCCAAATTTGAGATTCACATCTTGGAGCACCATTATGTCCTGAGAAAAGAGTATAGCTTTGGAGTGAAAAAGCTCTGGGTTCAAATTTTAGCTCTGGGACCCCAGGCAAGTTACTTGGCATCTAGATCTTGGAGTTATAGATTTGTAAAATGAGAATAATGTCGTGCACAGAGGATTATTGTGGAGATTTCACTAATTGTGTAAAGCACCTGGCAGAGAGAAAAGACTTGATACACACTGGTCTCCCTCTGCTTCTCCAGCACACACCCTAATCACTGTTCCTAAGTTAGCCTGGCAGAGGAGGGTCTGGTCTTAGTGAAGCCCAGTCTCAACCAACGAGGTAGCTCTGCTGCAGGGGCACACCTGATGGCAAGCTATGGGAGTACTTATAGCATAAAAACTTATTTGACATGGATCAGATCTTTACCAGATTTGTATTTAATAGGTTAGAATTACAGTCTGAGAGAGGAGAAATGAGAAGAGTGGAAAAGCTAATAAATGGTTATAAATTAGAACCTCTGAGAGAACTTAAAGAAATTGTCTTTTACTTGGAGAAAAGAAGATTGAAAGCAATTTAACAACTCTTCAAGACAATGCATGAAGGATAATCAGCAGGATAATGGCCCTAATCCCTAAGGTCAGAAAAAGAGGAACGAGTTGAATTTGCATTAGAGAGGGAGGGAGGGAGATTAAATTTAAGGCGAAACTTCTCTATAGAGAAGAATATTATTAAACACTGGGATAGGTGACCGCAGAAGCCTATGGAATTTTCTTTCATGGAACTCCATAAAAACAGAGAGCCCCTGTTTGTCTGGTTTGTGAGAGGTACTGACCCTGCTCCAGAAATCTGAGGTAGTGGGGCAGGAGGGAAAGGGGATGGAGAATATCGCAGAGATAGTTCTTGAGCCCTGGAAAATACAAGTTAAAGCACTTGGAAGGCTTTCAGGGAAAAGAAGAAACATTCATCTTTGACTAGGAAACAGAATCTGAATGCTAATGCAAGAAAGAACATGTGGGGTTGGGGGAAGGTGCGGGCAAAGGGGAGGAAAGGAGGCGATCCATTTTGTTTCCACATTGCAGGCACCACTCCACTCCTAGTGGAGCAATCCTAAATTTTCTGTGGGCCTCAGTTTCCTTTTCTGTAATATCAAGCACTTAGATTAAGCACTCTCTTGAGTCTCATCCAATCCTGAATTTGTGTTTATAAAACTGATCCAGAGAGTGTGAGTAAATCTGTGAACAGCTACTTCAGCCCCGAACCCAGTGGTGTTGAGTGGATTGGTCCTGCACAGAGGGACAATGCACCTGCATAGGCGAAAACTGGGGCTGGGCCAGAGTCATGGGCTTCAATCCCTGCTTTTCAGCCACTAGCAAGTTGTTCATCTTCTCTGAACTTCAATATCTTCACTGGTAAAATGTGGACAGCAATAGCTCCTTTGGCCGTTTTGAGTTTAAATTAGATAATGCAAGTAGAAGACGTAGTACAATAATATCTAATAACTCCCATGTTCAGGAATATAAGTACCAATAAAATGGTACCTATTGTATTAATAGCATTTGAGTGAGAATTTTTAAGTCTTTTTATTTCTCATCTTTTCATTTCTGCCTTTATGGGATTTGTAGAATCTATTACAGTCAAATCATATAGTTTGGTGTTGTGGTGGTGATGTTTTTTGTTTGCTTTTAACACACTTGCCTTTACTTGTTTTGGCAGATGGGATCCTAATTCATTCAGCTTTCCCGAATGTCATTTAAAAACACATAACACATGTTCACGTTCCTAGTTGTTTCTACATATTCTCTGCTCTTTTAAATGTGTAATATAGAACCAAGTAATTATTTAGCAGTTCCGGTGGCTTTGCATCATTTTGGCATTCATACCAAGCCCCCGTTACTGAGACCTTTGCTGCTCCTCTTTAACATGGTCAGTCGGAGTTCCTCGGTATTCTGTTGACGTCACCGTTTTAGCTACCCTTCTCTGCATATTGACCTATCCGTTTGCAACTTCATATTGTCACTTTCAACAGTGTTTCCAACTTAAAACCCCCTATTTGACTCTTCTAAAGGCTAGACTCCCCATCCCCAGGTTGATACAGAACCCAGCTCCACCAAGCTGAAAGGGCGCGTCGCCTGGGCCAGGGTGGGGCACCAGGTTATGAGCGGCCTCCTGCCTTTTGGGTTTGCTTCCCCGCAGGGGACACCGTAGGCGGCTGTGCGGTCCGGCCACTGCCCCCCGCCCCTCGCGTCCGGCCGCGCCGTGGGTTGCGGTCTCCGTGGGGGTGGCAGCTCCTGTCCGGGAGGTTTGCGCCTGGCGGGGCACCCCAGAGCCGCGAAGAGCCGGTAGGCGAGGCCAGGGCGGGGTGGGGCGCGTCCAGGCGGGGAGGGCAAACTCGGGCAGCGCAGGGGGCGCAGAGGGCAGCGGGCGGGCGGACGCGCGGCGGAGGCGCGAGCGGGACGAGGGCTGGCTAGTGCCGGGGCCGCCCGCCCGAGGGGGAGGAGGCTGTGCTGCCCTTGCTGCAGGTTCGCTGTCGAGCGCACAGGAGGCAGGGACATGGGTAGGGTGCGGTCTGCGCGGGGCCCGAGCCCGGATCTCTTCCATTTCCCCTCTCACTCGGCCCCGGGCTGCGCCGCAGACGGCAGCAGCTCCCGCTCCGCCCGAGCCGCCTGACCGCCGGGCCGGGGTGCTAACCGCGGGGCCCTGCAGCCCGCCGGCCCGGCCAGCCCAGCCCAGCCCGGCGGCCCGCAGCCCCGCCGCCCGCCGCCCCCCGCCGCCGCCGCGTTGCCAAAACAAACGGGCCGGCCTATTTATTGGCGGCCGGCGAGCCCGGCAGCTCAGAGTCGAGGCGCCGAGGGGGACAGCGCGCCGCCACCAGCTCGGGCCCCGGGCCCCCGCCCCGCACTTGAGTCCCGCCGGCCCTGGCCGCACCGCGCCGCCCATGGCGCCCCCGCCTGGAGCCCCCCGGAGCCACATGGACGCCTGAGCCCCCGCAGCGCTCCCGTCGACGCGCCTGCCCATCAGCCCACCAGGAGACCTCGCCCGCCGCTCCCCCGGGCTTCCAGGCCATGTCTCCCGCCCGGCTCCGGCCCCGACTGCACTTCTGCCTGCTCCTGTTGCTGCTGCTGGTGGTGCCGGCGGCATGGGGCTGCGGGCCGGGCCGGGTGGTGGGCAGCCGCCGGCGACCGCCGCGCAAACTCGTGCCGCTTGCCTACAAGCAGTTCAGCCCCAACGTGCCCGAGAAGACCCTGGGCGCCAGCGGACGCTATGAAGGCAAGATCGCTCGCAGCTCCGAGCGCTTCAAGGAGCTCACCCCCAATTACAATCCAGACATCATCTTCAAGGACGAGGAGAACACAGGCGCCGACCGCCTCATGACCCAGGTGAGCGCGATCCGCCCTACCAGCGCGCCGCCACCGAAGCACCGCCACCTGCCCGGCCCTACCCACCCCCTGGCACCTTTTCTCGACTGGCTGGCACGCTCCCTGGCACCTACCCCTCTCGCCAAGCCCCGCTGCCTCCTGCCCAAGATGGGCTGGCCAGGGGTCCAGGCAGGAGTGTCGGCATCCCCAAGCCCGGCGGAGACTGCTAGAAGAGCTCCCCGCTGCCAAGCCCCACAGCCCAGCAGGTTGGCGGCGGCTCCTCTGCCCCAAAATACTGGCAGCTCAGCCAGACGCTGCACCCGGAGGTACCTCTACCCGGCTGCCTCCTGCGCCTCCAGGACCCACGCAGTCCCTCCCGGCCTAACCTTCTGCACAGCTGTGCCCCTTTCATTTTGAAACCTTTCGGCACCCCTGAGGCAAAGAATCTCTGGGTGCGTAGGGGCACCACGGCCTTCCCTCCCTGTGCGCTCTTGGTTCTATGGGCTGCCCCTTCCAGGAGCAGCGTCCCGGCTGGGTCTGGGGTTAAGAACAGCGAGGAAGAGTTGAACAGGGAGGCGGAGGTGGGAAAGGGAACCCGCCCAGCGAGCCCACGTGTCTGTCCGGAGAGCTGAGGAGTGCTACTGCGGTGGAAGGGTGGGTTATTGGGGCCTTCGGGCTCTGGGACTGAGCTTAGGGGATTCCTGGGCTTGGTGGTGGGGACGGGAAGGAGTGGAAGAGAGGGGCTGAGATGCCGAGGGAGGCAGGGACCAGGGCTGACGCTAGTCTCTGCATGCTGGGAGCAGGACCCGCGCTCCACCCAAGCTTAGAGGCGCAAATTCCTTCCCAGCAGGCAGGTCCGCGAGGGGAGAGACCTTCACCCCCTTCCTTCGGGTTCTCCCGAGGCTTCCCCCTGAAAGCAGGCCCCTGGCTTTCTAGATCCATTGGGAAGAGCAGCTAGACTCAGGGCCCTCAGCATGCACCCTGGCGCCGGGGCTGGCCGGCCAGTGTCGGGGCCGAAGGTTGGCTGGTGGCCGGGCCGGGCCGGGCGCCGAGGAATGCAGATAAGGATCCGGGCCACGGGCTGGGCAATCATTGACAGCGCACGCCCGGGATCTGGACCCGAGAGGGGGCGGTGGCAGTGAGGGAGAGAGGCGGGGAAGCAGGGCTGCAGGCGGGCATAGGTGGGGGGCTAGAAGCCTGACGGCAGGGTCTACGAAGGAGCAAGCGGAGCTCCCTCTCTGGGCAGTAAGCACCCCCAGCCAGGCTGTGCACCAGCGAGGACCTTCGAGGCCCTGGGTTGTAGCTGCTATTGGCTCCTGGGAGGCTGAGTCCAAGGGTCTGTGAGGCCCGGGATCTGCAGGGTGGGGGTAGGTTGAGACTTGGGCTGCCCGCACTTGTTGGCGCCTCGAATCTCAGAGTCGAGGACTGGTGGAAGGGCCTTTCCCCTCAAGCCAAGGCCCCGGCCCCAGCTTCTTCTTCTCAGAGTCAGCTGCACAGTCTCTTGGGCTCTCAGGACCCAGGCACACCAGGAGGCAGCAACGAAGGATGACGGCTTCGGTCCTTTCCCCAGGGCGCGGCTCTACCCCAACTCCACGTGAGGAGGATGGTGGAGCTGGCTCCCTGAGATCAGAAGCTTGGTTTATGGAGTTCCTTCCTACAGTATAGGGGCGGGGCACCGGTGCAGAGGTCCTGGAGGTCTGGGATTGTCAGCCTCTTATGCGCCTTGCAGAGGAAGACGCTGCATGTGGCCCCCCATTGGGCGGCCCTGGCTCTAGTCCGCTGGTTTCTGGTTCCCTGGCCCTGTCATCTCTGGCGGGGGTGTGGGCCGGTTTGGGATTATAAGAGGATCCCGGCAGGAATCCTCGGTGGTGCTCGAGGGATCCAGGCGGGCCGGCGATTCCCCTCCAACACACCCGCTGAAGCTACGGAGACGCTCTGCACCTGCCGCGCCTCCAGAGCCAGTCGTCCCCAGGCCTCAGCCCTGAGGCTGCGGTGACACCTACTGGGCACCTCGGGCCTTGCACGCCTCGCAGGCCCGCCGCAGGCAGTCGGCTCCGCGGCCACTCCTCCCTCCCGGCCGCTGGCTGGCCCTCCTGCCTTGGAGGCACAGAGGGACCGGGCGCTGAAAGGTGTAGTCCTGTCTGTGGCGGGATGGATACCGGAGCTGAAGACAGCACAGGAGGGAGGGGACCTCCACCTACCAGAGAAGGCGCCGCCAGGGCGCTTGCCTCCATGCCTCCTCCAGATTTGTGATACCGCCGTGTGGTCCAGATCCCCGGGGGCGGCTATATGCTAGGGAGGGAGCACTTCAGGGCCCTCTGTTCCTAAGGGAGAGGGACAGCACCCTCCCGGGCTTCCAGCTCCCGTGAGTGTGGCGGGAGAGTTCTGGGCGAGGCTGCGCCTACACCTGCACCTGGGCTCCTCCGGCTGATTTCGCTCTCGCTGATTTCGCGCACATTCCTCTCCCAGCGCTGCAAGGACCGCCTGAACTCGCTGGCTATCTCGGTGATGAACCAGTGGCCCGGTGTGAAGCTGCGGGTGACCGAGGGCTGGGACGAGGACGGCCACCACTCAGAGGAGTCCTTGCATTATGAGGGCCGCGCGGTGGACATCACCACATCAGACCGCGACCGCAATAAGTATGGACTGCTGGCGCGTTTGGCAGTGGAGGCCGGCTTTGACTGGGTGTATTACGAGTCAAAGGCCCACGTGCATTGCTCCGTCAAGTCCGGTGAGCCGCCGCCGGGGGGCTGGGCCCGGGGCCGGGGCCGCAGGGCGTGGGCAGGAGGCCTAGTGCCGAGAAGGTGAAGAGGCCCGCCCGGGGATGGAGGCAGGGATCCTGGGGAAGAGGACATCGGTGGCGCTCTCCAAGACCGCTCGTGACCGTGACTGCCTGCTCATCCCATGCCTAGTAGTGTCATGGTAGGAGCCTAGGGAGATAGGGCCCTATCCCAGGGCTGCTGGGTCCTGACCTGGTGGCCCACAGTCCAGAGCCTGCCACAGGAGGTGCAAGACAGAGCAAGCTGGACAGATGGAGGAAGCCAGGCTGCCAGACAAGGCCTCCCCACCCCACCTGGCACAGAACAAGGCGGGTGGTGGGGCCAGGGGCCGGGGTATGCCCAGATACCTGCATGCCTGACCAGGAGCCCAGAGGCTCAGAACCTACCACCCAGCTGCAGGTCAGCCCTCCCTGGGGCGCAGGCGTCCCCAACCTCCTCCCCCCCGTGCCCTGAAGCTGGACATTTCGGGGCAAAGCCAGCCAGGAGAGCCAGACTAAACAAAGTGGACTCAATAAAGTGGATTTTCCCAGATTGGCCGTATTGTTGATCAGAATTGGCAGGCACTGGGGCCTCACCCCTCCCTCGAGTCTTGTCAGCACCCTGTCACCTACACTGAACCCAGCCATGGAGGCTCCAAATGGTTCCTGTGTGACTCCCAGCCAAGCCCCACCTGGCTGCCGGCTCAGCCTTTCACACTGGCAGCATGTAGTAGTTGCACTCCCATAGACCCGCACACTGAGCCCAGGCCCGCATTTTGATATTCCTGACCCTATCCTGACCCACAACCACACCCTGAACCTTCCACTCAATACTTCCTCTGCCAACTGTGTCTACTGCAAGCCCCATCCACCCTTCACTGCAAACATTGGCCCACGACAGCCACTTCCATTCATTACTGCTGACCCCCAAACACTGTTCTCCAGCTCACCTGCTGATGCTGCAGTGTTCTGTCCCTGCACAGGGACTCAGCACATGAACTGAAGATGGTGACTGTGTCCTCACCCCTGGCCTGCTCCTGACCCAAACATTCACTCCGAGGCTGCCCAGGAGTCTGCCTTCGCCCCACTGGGTGGGCTCCTCTCACATCCCTACATTCAAAAGTCCAGCTCTGTTACAGAACCTGGGGAGTCAGCCTGAGAGGGCAATTTTTGGGAAGTGTCTGAGCAAGGGGTGAGAAATAACAGAACATCTAGGCCTCGGAGGAGCTAAGCAACCTCACCCCTCCAAGAGGCAGCCCTTTCCTTCTCATCCACTGGGTCTTGGAGCCCCACTATGCTCCTCTCATTGCCAAAGTATTAGGCTGGGGAGGGGGGTCACAGAAGATCACACTGGAGTAAGGGGATGGGGGCAGTGAAGTGTGGGTTCAAGCCTGCATAGGAAGCGGGGGGCAGGAGCCAGGATATGGTGACGGAGGCTCTCTGGGAGCAAGAGGAGCTCTGATTGGCTGGGGTGGCCAAGGGAGGGTCGTTGTGACCGGGAGGCAGAGCTGCACAGCAGTAACACCTTCATGTCCCTTTCTTCCACAGAGCACTCGGCCGCAGCCAAGACGGGTGGCTGCTTCCCTGCCGGAGCTCAGGTACGCCTGGAGAGTGGGGCGCGTGTGGCCTTGTCAGCCGTGAGGCCGGGAGACCGTGTGCTGGCCATGGGCGAGGACGGGAGCCCCACCTTCAGCGATGTGCTCATTTTCCTGGACCGCGAGCCCCACAGGCTGAGAGCCTTCCAGGTCATCGAGACTCAGGACCCCCCACGCCGCCTGGCACTCACACCCGCTCACCTGCTCTTTACGGCTGACAATCACACAGAGCCGGCAGCCCGCTTCCGGGCCACATTTGCCAGCCACGTGCAGCCTGGCCAGTACGTGCTGGTGGCTGGGGTGCCAGGCCTGCAGCCTGCCCGCGTAGCAGCTGTCTCTACACACGTGGCTCTCGGGGCCTACGCCCCGCTCACAAGGCACGGGACACTGGTGGTGGAGGATGTGGTGGCATCTTGCTTCGCGGCCGTGGCTGACCACCACCTGGCTCAGTTGGCCTTCTGGCCCCTGAGACTCTTTCACAGCTTGGCGTGGGGCAGCTGGACCCCGGGGGAGGGTGTGCATTGGTACCCCCAGCTGCTCTACCGCCTGGGGTGTCTCCTGCTAGAAGAGGGCAGCTTCCACCCACTGGGCATGTCCGGGGCAGGGAGCTGAAAGGATTCCACCGCTGCCCTCCTGGAACTGCTGTACTGGGTACAGAAGCCTCTCAGCCAGGAGGGAGCTGGCCCTGGAAGGGACCTGAGCTGGGGGGCACTGGCTCCTGCCATCTCCTCTGCCATGAAGATACACCATTGAGACTTGACTGGGCAACACCAGTGTCCCCCACCCCCGTCTTGGTGTAGTCATAGAGCTGCAAGCTGAGCTGGCGAGGGGGTGGTTGTTGACCCCTCTATCCTAGAGACCTTGAGGCTGGCATGGCGACTCCCAACTCAGCCTGCTCTCACTATGAGTTTTCATACTCTGCCTCCCCCATTGGGGAGGGCACATTCCATCTGTCTAAGGCCCCTTTGGGTGGGCTTGCACCTCAGTTGATGCTGCTAAATTCCCTGGGAGCCAGCATGGAGCTGCCTGGACCCAATGCTGTCCCGAACTGGGAAGGCCGCAGGGGTGGGGCAGCCATCCCGGCCATTCTGAGGTATGACATTCCTCCCCGGCCACACTCCTCAAGACACATCCAGAGACTGTTGCTGTCTGTGGGCAGAGTTCTGTGTTCTGGCCAATGTGACTGTAGTGCTGGGGACTGGGGGAGGTGGGTTGGATGTGTTTGCCACCCCCCCGGCTAAGCTCCTCCTTCTGCTGAGCCATGATCCCCACCCCCTCCGCTGGTCAGTCTCCCATACCTTATTTATTGGCGCGGAGGGGGAAGCCCATGGGAGAATTTTGGGGATGTTTTGGTCTTTTCTTCCTTTTGTAATAAAAATTATTTAAGTTGTTAGAGCCGCAGAGTTCAGGATGCTCACAGATAGTTTGGAGCCCTGGAAGGGTGTGTCCAGGGTTTTCTCCCCTCCTCGGAAAGGCCTGGCTCACCTTCCTCCAAGGACAAAAATTCCAGGCCTCCCACCCTCACTGCAGGTCCATTCCCACCCAGTAGCTGCACAAAGCCCCTACAGAGAGCTGTGCTCTGCACCAGGCAGGGCCTTCCCACAGTGACCTCACTGTTTACCCCAAACAAGGATGGACCCGAGAGAGAACAGAGGTGACTAGTCCATGGTCACCATCTGTAACCATGTGCTTGCGCTCTCAGGGCCTGGGCTTCTGACTCTTCCCTGTTGGTAATGGACCACAGTGTGAAAAGATTCTGTAAAATTCACGTTTGTCTTGTGGGCTATTCTGACTTCTCGGACAGGTCAGAGATCCCTAATCTAGCAGTTCTCAAATGTCAGGATCACCTGGGAAGCTTGTTTAAAGATGATTCCTGGCCCCACTTCCAGGATTCCACTTTTTTTTTTTTTTTTTTTTTGAGACAGAGTCTCACTCTATTGCCCAGGCTGGAGTGCAGTGGCGCAATCTTGGCTCACTGCAAGCTCTGCCTCCTGGGTTCACGCCATTCTCCTGCCTCAGCCTCCTGAGTAGGTGGGACTACAGGCACCCGCCACCACGCCTGGCTAATTTTTATTTGTATTTTTACTAGAGATGGGGTTTCACCGTGTTAGCCAGGATGGTCTCGATCTCCTGTCCTCGTGATCCACCCACCTCAGCCTCCCAAAGTGCTGGGATTACAGGCATGAGCCACCGCGCCTGGCCCAGGATTCCACTTTAATAGATCCAGTGCAAAGCCCGGGAGCTTAGTTTTGCAAACACCCCAAACATGGCAGATGGTCCATGGGCCATACTCAAGAACTGCTTCTTAGTCCAGAGGAGGCCTGGTTTACTGCCAAGACAGCATGACCCCCTTCTTTACTTTCCCTCCATCTCTCCATCCCAAGGCAAGTTTTTCTATACTCACTACAAATAAGCTGAGATTCTAGGTCCAGTGGTACAAAATGTTCAGGAGTTTTGTGAGTCAGTTGAAATAGGCACAGTGGCCATAGAACACTGGAAACTGGCAGAGACTACCAATTAGGGTTTCCCCCCACCTTGGGGAGCCAGTTGTTGAAGTGTGCCACTGCCCAGGCTCTGTCCTCTTACACAGATGACTGTGTTGAAAGTGGTGGGGATGACTGTTCAGACTCTTAGTTTACCCTCTCCTCACATCCACTGAAGAAAATGCCAGAGAAAACCATTATTCTGGGGTCTGTGTTATCTGGAGAAATAGGGCCCCACTGGCTGTACTGATAACTGCTATCATTTAATGATGACTAACCATTGCTAGGCATTATTCTAGATCTTTACCCTCAGTAGCCCACTTAATGCTCATAATGACCCTATGTGGTGTGCACTTTATTTAATATTACCGCTTTCCAGAAGAGAACACAGAGGCACAGGGAGGTTAAGAAACTTGCCCAAGATTACACAGCAAGTGACAGAAGCAGAATTTGAATCCTTCCAGACTGGCTCTTGGGTCCATTGTTTTTACCCCCAAGCTTTTCCCCTGGGGAACTCAGGTTCTCTCTGAAAGGTCACACTCAGCATTTGAGGTCTGGAAATCTGCTTTGTCAACACATCTAGAGTGGACCCATCCCTCTGTGGCAGACTCTTACTGAGCAGGCTCACAGGGACCAAAATGTTCACGAACTCATTCACAGTGAGAAATATGAGGCCAAGGTCAAGATGCTCTTGTCCATTCATTCACACATTCTCTCCCTGTAGACATTCTACTTGGGAGATCAGATTGCAATGACAAGTTGTTGGTGAGTGTGGATGCATGCAGTAGATGACTCTCCAGCTCATGGGGGAAGGAATCAGGGGGTGCCTCTCCTACTGGGGTTGGGCACATGTGGTCCAGTAGACACAGAGCCACTTGGTGTCCTTAGACCTTTCTGTTCTAGATGGGCCTCCTCAGGGAACAAATTCATTCTTCAGACAAAGATTGCAAAGATTCAGCAAAGAACTTTGTACGAATTCAGGCCCTCAAAAGAAAAAATCTGGGGTGGGAGTGGGACTCTACAGCTTTTCCTGGAATTCTGGGCCCAGATATGAAGAAACAAGGAGACAGCCTGGAGATCATCTTTCATGTCTGCAGTGTGGTGGCCCAAATCTCTCCCATCCTCTGTACAGTGCTGAGACCCAGAGGAGGGTCATTTGCACTGCCCAGACCCAGGCAGTGCAGATCCAATGCCTGCTTCTCCACTTGGGCCCAACCTTAGCCCCCAAGGCTGCTGCATCCACAACTGTGATGTTCGCTCATCGTCAATGCTTATTTTATTTTATTTTATTTATTTTTTGAGACAGGGTCTCATTCTGTCACCCAGGCTGGAGTGCAGTGGCATGATCTCGGCTCACTGCAGCCTCTGCCTTAGGTTCAAGCAATTCTCCTGCCTCAACCTCCCGAGTAGCTGGGATTACAGGCATGCGCCATACCAAACCCAGTTAATTTTTTGTATTTTTAGTAGAGATGGGGTTTTGCCATGTTGGCCAGGCTGGTCTCAAATTCCTAGCCTCAAATGATCTGTCCATCTCAGCCTCCCAAAGCACTGAGATTACAGATGTGAGCCACCGTGGCCAGCCAATATCATAGTCAATGTTAATGGATGCCACTCCATGTCAGGCACTGTGCCCGAGTTGAGGGAAAGAGGCAGTGCCTGCCCTCAGTGAACTCCTAAGTTGGGAGGGAGAAGTGTGGGAGACAGGCATATCCACATGGTGCACTAACTGCTGTGGCTGACATCCTCACAGTGGCTACTGAAGCACCATGGAGTGGCTGGTGACTAGGAAGACTTCCTGAAGGTGAGGATGCTACAACATGGGGCAAGAAGGAGTTTGCCTGTCAGGCATGTGGAGGAGATCCAGGCTAAGGACATAGTTAAGTCAAAGGTTCGCAGGCTTGAGGGCTTAGAGGAACCACCATTAGGCCAGCATGGTAAAGCTATGTGGGTCACGTGGGCTTAGCAAAAGCCAAAGTGGAGAGGTAGGCAGGAGGCAGATGACACAGAGCCTGTGTTGCACGCAATAGGACTCAATCCCCGGGGCCCTCAAACAAGGGAAGCTCATGACTAGGTTGCTTCCAAAAGCTCATCTGGCTACAGTATGGAGGGCAGACCAGAGAGGACAATCATGGAAGCACTACTGGGGAGTTGGTGTCCTAGACTAGAGAAGTGGCTTTAGGGTCATAAGGAAGGTGGTGGATTGTAGATACTTAGGCAATAGAATGGCCAGGATGGAAGCCAGGGTTGGATGAGCCAGGGGGATGAGAAAAGGGCCCAAGTCAACTTCAGGGGTTTTAAGTAGGAAATCCAGATCCCCCACCACCAGCATACTTGGTTTTCTTTGGCCTTAGTGGCTGCACCTGTAAGGGTGATGTCCAGGGCTTTCCTGTATAGATATACTCTCTCCCTGTCATCCAAGGGTCTACTTGGGTTCAAAGGACCCTCAAGGCACCTGTTCTGTCTGGCTGCCTCTCTGCTCTATCTTGGAAATGCATGGGAAAGAAATTCAGAGTAGCCTCTGATATCCCAGTCCAGGCAAAATGCAAGACCTATGCCTAAGTCCACAGGTCCCTGGGAGGACCTGGAGTGTTGGGGTCCAGGAGTCACAATGGGGAAACTTCCTGGCTATGAGGTTTCTGAGCTGCCTGGGCCAGTTACCTTCTATAGAAGCTCACTGCACCCTGGTTCCCCTATCTGGCTGTGCTGGGGCCTCTCCATAAGTACCCTTCCTCAAGCTGGCCTTACAGCCTCCTCTCTTTTGTTTGGAAAGCCCCACTCACCACTGGCATGGCTCTTTGGAAGCCCTGCAGGCCTGCACTCAGCCATCTTCCCTAAGAGACACAGGTCTCAGGGTGAAATGGCTTCTGACAGTGAGTAGTCCTGTGTTGGATAGGGCTGAACCCAATGCACACGTCCTTTAGGCAGCAGAGCCTGCTGCTAGCACCTATGCCACCTGTGTGGGAACTGGAAATAGGAGCCCTCCATTGAAATATTTAGTAAGAAGTGCCCCCTCAGGGATACTCAACTAGAAAAGGCAGCCCTCCTGGTCTGGTGCCAGAAGCAGGAAGTCCATTTAGAAGACTCTAGTGCAGGGTTTATGCTGGGGCTTTCAGAGCATGTCTGGATTTCAGTGCCCCTGCTCCCTCAGCCTAGAGCCCTTGCGCAGTGTACAACTTTTACAACCATCAATTCTGGTCCTGGTGGGCGTGGGCTTCTGCCAGGCTCAGCAGATTCTGCCAGGCTCAGCAGATTCTGCCAGGGATGAAGATTCAGAGAGAAGCTCCATACAGTGTGACACCAGAGGAAATGCAGAGCAATTAGACAGGACTGGGGGCAGGATGCGCAATGCTCAGAGACTTCCTGGGGTTGGTGTTGGTCTGGGTCTTCAGGGTTATGAGTGACTTGGGCAAGGGCAGGTGGGTGGATCACCAGGAGCAGATGTACAGAGGGGAAGATCAGGGCATGCCCAGGGACTGGAAGCCAGTGTAGTTGGGGCTAGAAGTTTGAGGAGGGGAGACTTCAAAATGGGAGGTAGGGGAGGGAAATGCTGTATCCCATGGCAGGAGTGGAGTTGAGGGCCTGGAGGGAAATGCCCCAGCAGGTAGTGCCCCAAAGAGGGCTGGGCTCCAGCAATGGAGGCCTTCTCTGGAGAACACAGACCCAGCTTCCCTCCTGGAGGGGCGCCCCTTCAGGGCAAACCTCCTTGGCAGGGTAGGTGGTGGCAGCTCCCCAGCCTGTGCCCTCTGGCCCCTGGGTGGTTGTGCCTTCTGAGGCTCGGCCCCACCTCCCACACCTCAGCCTGGTTCTCAAAGCCTCTTTGTTTTACGGGGCCAAGTGGTGGCGAGCCCGGATCTGATAAGGCTCAGTTGGGTAGATATAGCCCCGCCCTGAGTGCCTCACTGGCCTGAGTCACACCTGCCGCCTGGCACGCATGCACATCCCATCTACCCCAGCTGGGCCTTCTGCCCAGCTGGGCCAGAGTTTGACCTCTGGGCTGGCCTTCCCTGCAGCCTATTTAAGAGCTCTCTCGTCCGTATGGGGAAGCAGAATAGGGAAATTTTTACCCCCATTTCAGAGATAAATAAAGCAAGGCCCCAAGAGGGAAAATGCCTTGCCCACAGCCATTTCTTCCATAATCACTATGCACCTACTATGGATTAGGTGCGCTACGTGTGGTATTTACATGATCTTTTCTCATCCTAACAGTGTGTGACATGAGGTTGTTCCTAATTCCTACTTTGCAGTTGAAGAAACAGAGGCCCAGAGAGGTGAAGTCATTTTCCTAAAATCAAACATTAGCAGACCAGAACCCGGGTCTCCTGCAGCAGCAAACCAAGGGGATGGGAGGGACATACTCCTCACCTCAGCCTAAAGGGCTGATGAGCCTGGGAGTAACCAGAACCCTGTTAGAGAAGGGAGTCCTGAGGAATAATGTTCTAGGTGCTGTGAGGAGATCCAGGATAGGGTTGGGTGGGGGCGGGGCGGGGAGACAGTCAAAATATGTCCACAAATTCCTTGACACTTCTCCTGTAGAGATACCGGGTCTACCTCAAATCTGGTCTGAGGCTAGGTCAGAAAGGCCATGCAGCTTCTGCCTGGTTCTACACTAAGACTGCCATGCTGGAGAGTGTGTGCACCTAACCTATAGAGAGGTGTTCCAGTCCATGGTCCAGGTGACATCCCAGCTAACAGCCAGAGCCAATTGTCAGCCATGGGAGTGTGCCATATTGGACATTCAGCCCAGATGGGCCTTCAGATGGCTGCAGCCCTGGCCAACCTCTGAATGCAACCACATGAGAGACCCCAAGCTAGAACTACATGGCCAAGCTGCTTCTGAATTCCTGACTCACAAAACCACAAAATAAAATGGCTGTTTGGAACCTTGACGTTTTGGAGTGACTCCTTACACAGTGATAGTAACCAGGACAAAGGGCAAAGAGGGAATGTGGACTAATGAAGGCATCTCCTGAGGCTTTCCAGAGCCTCAAAACACAATTTGGCACAAGGGCTTTTAAAAATGGAGATTGCATGAGCCTGGAGGAGGTATGGCCTAACCCTTTGTCATCTGAAGGGGCAGCACAAGAAAACTCTGAAATGGAATAAACTTGGGGCAGATGGAGATGGTGATAAAGGGGAGGATTGGATGAGCACATTCAGTTGATTGAAAAAATTGACTGTACGTCTGCCCTTCTGGCAGGACCTCCGCAGAAACGAGGAGCTTTGCAGTGATTCTAGAAGGAAGGAAGCTCATGGATACAAGCTTGTGATTAGCAAGAAGTTATACATGGCTGATTGGAGAGAAATGTGATTAGATATTTTTAAAACCCAAACGTCAAATGTTGAAGAAAGTGCTCAAGGGTTGCAGCCAGAGCTGGAAATGGGGTTGGACATGCCTGTAGACCGTTGCTGGCCACATTTGCTCAGAATGTCCCTGCAAGCAGAAAACGCAGGACCTCAGCAAGAAGGTTCAGAAAGTACCCTGTTCCCCTAACAAACTCCAGGTGCATCTGCATCCAGCTTCTGCACACACCTCTGAATGGCCAACTTGGAAAAACTCAGAGGAAAGGAACCAGGTAGATGATAGGGAGTGGGTGTGGCTTGGGAGAGTGACTGGGAGTGTAGGGGCGGAAAGGATAGTGTGAGGACAGGGTTCTTGGTTTCAACCTATTAATCCTAGAGAAGCAAAAGATGGAGATGATTAAAATCTAAAAAGAGAGAGAAATAGCAACTTTACAGTGGAGAATCCCAGCAGATTCCACTTTAGCCAAGTTATCAAGTTAGCATCACTGATAATACATATCAACACTATGATATAGTGCTCTAAGAAGGGCATATCACCTCTGTGTTATCCTCACTCTAATCATGAGAAATCATGACACAAACCCAGAATGAACCTTTTACAAAATAACTGACAGTATTCTTGAAAAGAGTTAAGTCATGAAAGGCAAGGAAAGACTCAGGATACAGTGAAGGATACTAAGTAGGCATGAAAACTGACTGCCAAGTGGGATCCTCAGTTAGCTACTGGAACAGGAATAGAACACTAATGGACAAACTTGAGAAATCTAAATGCCATACTTTTGTTAATAGCGTTTGTGTATCAACATATCAAGATTAATTTCCTGGTTTTTTTCTATGGTCATGTAAGACGTTAATATAAGGGAAAGGTGGGGGAAGTGTTTATGAAAGCTGTCTGTACTGTTTTTGTGACTCTTTGGTACATCTAAAATTAACTCTGCTGCAGTGGTGGCTCACTCCTGTTATCTCAGTACTTTGATAGGCCGAGACAGGAAGATCACTTGAGCCCAGGAGTTGAAGACCAGCCTGGGCAACATGGCGAAACTCCATCTCCACAACAAAAGTACAAAAAAAAATTAGTCTGGCATGGTGGTGCGCACCTGTAGTCCCAGCTACTGGTGGTGGCAGATTGGGTGGGGGTTGGGAGGTGATGTGGGAGGATCGCTTGAGCCCAGGAGGTCAAGGCTGCAGTGAGCCATGATTGTGCCACTGCACTCCAGCCTGGGAAACAGAAGAAGACCCTATCTTGGTAACAATAATAATAATTTTAAAAAGAAAAATAATAAAATTAACTTGAAATTTTTAAAATGCAAAAATAACTAACAAACACAGAATCTCATGGACCAGTCAAAGGTGGGTTCTCTTGCCATACCTGAGTCCAGGCTGACTTTCGCACTGAGGAAGGCCAGCCATGCTGAGCCAGTGAGATGGCTCTAGTCGGAAGTGGACTGGGAAAAGTTTTGAGGTATTAAGTAAGATGGAAAGTCACAGAATAATAGTGTTTTTCATTTACTCAGAACCTGTAATGGACCAGGCACTGTGCTAAGTTTCTTAACTCTTTTGTCTCCCATAAACCTCATAACCTTTGAGGTAGCAGTTATAGGTTTGCCTGTTTACAGATGAGGAACCTGATTCTCATAGAAATGAAGGAAAAGATTATAGAGTTGATAGCTGATGGTGTTGGGATTAAAATTCCAGTCTGCTTGGCTCCAGAGTCTTTTTCCTAGCCACTCCACTGTACTGTCTCCTCAGGGGTGTTCTTATTCAGTTTGGACCTCGGGATTTCTGCATTAGGGTAAGTGGAGAAAGAGGCGATAGAAGATTGGAGGAAGGAGGAAGGGGGATGGCCCGGCCAGCGGGAGCTGTCCATGGTGCTGAAGAGCCATAGAGTCCATAGTCCATAGAGTCCATAGAGCCAGCTGGAGACTGTGTAGGTGAAGGCAGCAGAGAGAGCTACCACAGAAAAGGAGCAATGCTTAGACTAGAAGAAAACAAGCAGTTAGTTGTGCTCACAATTCCTCCCCCAGTGAGGAGGATCAAGAAGGGGAAAGACTTCCAGTTGAAATAACCGTGTATGCAGTAGCTAATAAGGTAGGGATTTGCCCCTAAGTCTGACTTGCACCCAGTACAGTATGGCTATACTAGTTGTTTATATCCGGAAATACTTCTGTGCCAGTTGGCAGTCAGTCACTTACTGAGCCCTACATTGCCCTGGACGCTCTTCCGGTCCCCTCCCTAAACTACTCATGCTTCCTTATGACCCTGGCACAATGTGGGCTTCCAGGACCCTGGCTCTGGCTCTAAGGCCAGCTGGTGTCCAGCTTACAGGTCCATTCTCATGCTCATAGGTTTACACACCTTCCCAATTGTTAAGTATTTTGATTACACTCCTGTTTGTTCCCATTTTACAGATGAGGAAAGTCAGGTTTAGGGAGGTTTAACCGTTTTCCTGACATTGCTCAGCTATTAAAAACTGGAACCAGGACTTGAACTTGAGTTTTCTGAGATTAGACTTCATGTCATTTTCCTCCATCCCCCTACTATTAGCTTGTATGTCTTTCTACCCTGTGGTGGAGACAATGAATAGAGGGAGAAAGTTATCTATGGGGCCTGGTTTGCATAGGAGAGTTAGAAAATCCTGGCTGGGCACAGTGGCTCACGTCTGTAATCCCAGCACTTTGGGAGGCCGAGGCGGGCGGATCACGAGGTCAGGAGATGGAGACCATCCTGGCTAACATGGTGAAACCCCGTCTCTACTAAAAATACAAAAAAAAAAAAAAAATAGCCGGGCGTGGTGGCAGGCGCCTGTAGTCCCAGCTACTGGGGAGGCTGGGGCAGGAGAATGGCGTGAATCTGGGAAGTGGGGCTTGCAGTGAGCCGAAATTGCGCCACTGCACTCCAGCAGCCTGGGCGACAGAGCGAGACTCCATCTCAAAGAAAAAAAAAAAAAGAAAGAAAAGAAAATCCTATAGGGGTCCCAGGCAGAAAGGAATGCTTTCCTTTAAATTTTCTTGCCATTTGGCAGTCTATCCCCAAACCCTGCCAGTTTTGGGTCCTGGCAGTCCTTTCAGGCTGGAGTTGCAACCAGTCTCTTAACACCCTCCAATACAGTAGCTGCAGGGGACCATGACCCTCTAATGCAGAGAAAGTCCTCTGTCTGCTCCTAGATCCAGCCCTAAACTACCCAGTGGCCCTCTTAGCTACAGCCTTTTCTCACTCTCTATCCCCTACCCCAGACTGGGCTGAGAATATTCACCTCACTCATTTCTGAGGACAGGAGCTTCTGTGGGAGGGCCTACCTTTTCTTTTTCTGTTTTTTTTTAAAGGTATACGTTTACATTTTATTTTATTTTATTTATTTTTTATTATACTTTAAGTACTAGGGTACATGTGCACAACGTGCAAGTTTGTTACATAGGTATACATGTGCCATGTTGGTTTGCTGCACCCATCAACTCATCATTTACATTAGGTGTTTCTCCTAATGCTATCTCTCCTCCAGCCCCCCACCTCCCGACTGGCCCCAGGGTGTGACGTACCCCCCAGCCCACCGTGTCCAGGTGTTCTCATTGTTCAGTTCCCACCTATGAGTGAGAACATGCAGTGTTTGGTTTTCTGTCCTTGTGATAGTTTGCTTATAATGATGGTTTCCAGCTTCATCCATGTCCCTGCGAAGGACATGAACTCATCCTTTTTTGTGGGGAGAGCTGACCTTTTTGCCTCCATCCCTCAAGTACAACTTGAATGCAAACTGATTCCAGAACCAACATTCAAAATGGAGTCAGAATCTCAGGATGGAGAAAGGCAGGAGAGGGCTTTCTAAGTGCTGGATCTGGGTGGACTTGTAACTGGATAGCAAGGCACCCTGGTGTCTCCTTTTGTCTTTTTCCATCCAGAGCAGCAAGGTAGGCTCCTTCTTGGAGAAACAAAGGAGGCAAAAACTTCCCACTTCTCCAGCATGCAGCCGAGAGGCTGGATGCTTATGGGAGGCGCAGGTGCGCAGAAGGCTGAGTGGCTTACCTACAGAGACCTCCGATTTAGTGAATGTTCTCTGTGTGTGTGTGTATGTGTGTGTGTGTGTAAGAGAGAGAGAGGTTTTGTTGATTGCCTACCATGTGTCAAGTACTTTACACATACCTTATCACCCAATTTTCCCACCTGCCTTTTGAGAATTATCCCCAGGTAACAGATGAGGAAACTGAAGCTCAGAGAGGTCATGTGACTTGCCCAAGGTCACACAGGCAGTTAGTAATAGAGTCGGGATTAATCTCAGGTCTGCCTGATTTCCCAGCCCAGGGTCTTCTCTATATGATGGGGGGCATAGGGGTGTGGGAAGTTACCTGGGAAAAAGAAGCTTAGAAAAGGTATTTGTTTGTATGTGTGTCGAAGTTCAAATCACGGAGTGTGCTTTTACCTTTATTATTCCTCACGCCAGCTTCCAGGCCAGGAGGATCTGAGGCCGTCTCCCTTCCATCCTTCCTCCCTTCTCCTACATCCTGATAATCGATTTTCTGTATTGTCACCCAGCCTTGAACCAAACAGAAAACCCTCCCCAATGATTTTTTTTTTTTTTTTTTTTTGAGATAGAGTCTCGCTCTGTCACCCAGGCTGGAGTGCAGTGGTGCAATCTCAGCTTACTGCGACCTCCACCTCCCAGGTTCGAGCAATTATCCTGCCTCAGCCTCTCAAGTAACTGGGATTACAGGCATGAGCCACCATGCCCGACTAATTTTTATGTTTTTAGTAGAGGCAGGGTTTCACCCTGTTGGTCAGGCTGGTCTTGAACTCCTGATCAAACTCCTGATCCACTAGCTTCAGCCTCCCAGAGTGGGCATTACAGGTGTGAGCCACCGCACTTGGCCACTGCCCCCATGATCTATTTTTGGGTCCAGGGAAAATATGATCAACAGGTCCCAGGACCCACTATTCCACTGGTTCTAGGCTCCTGGAAAAGGAGAGTTTCAAAGCAAATCCAGCTTCCTCTTTTCCCTCCTCATGCTCAATCCCTTGTGAAGCCTCTTTCCATGTGTGTGCCTCCCTGGGCAAAGTCCAGCACACAGGTTTCTCCCTGGGAGTCCACTGACGTCAGTTGCAGTCACCAGGCATCAGGGCTTCTAGGAGGCAGCTAGACGCCTACAGAAACAGAGCCTACAGGAGCCCTGCTAAGAGGAGGAACCATTCCCTTTAATTTTTCCAATCCCAGAATCCACCATTGAGCAGGCAGGAGCTCTGGAAGGAGATTCCCCAGTGAAGAGGCACAAGGAAGCCTTTAGCATGAGCTGTTCTTCCTCCTTGGGGTTTTTCCCACTGAGATTCCTGGGGCCAACACCAAACCCTGCCCCCAAAGTCCCTATTTCATTTTCGCCTAAGAATGAACCAGTTCCTTTCCTTGTCCCTAAGGTCCAGCTGAGTCAGGCTGACCATTTCAAAAAGAATTTGGGGAAAAACAAAAAGGAAATAATTATAGAAACTACAAACAGCATAAAAGTCGTCATGTCCAAAGTGCAGGTTTCAGATTCTGAGAATCCCGTTAAAACCAGTGAAAAGCTCACTGAGTTCCACATTCTTTGATTCCCGGAAAACTCCTGATCCTGCTGGCGTAATTTACCAGGCACCTTGCCTGCCCCTTCCCTCCAGCCCTGCCAGTCTCTGGCCATGTGATCTCCCAGGCCATCTCAGGCCACTTTGTCATCTCAGTCCATCTTTCACTTTTAACAAGTCAACTCCAACTCTCCCAAAATGATAGTTTATTTTCTGTGTTTATCCCTAGACTCACTAAGCTCTCTCCCCCTAGTCACATCCCCCCTTCCATCTGAAAGGAAACCGGTTCACTGTCTTGAGGAGCAAAACATCCTTAGTTATCCAAGACTGAACTTTGAGACTTTCAGCTTCACCTACTAAGGTGTCTTCACAAAATAGGACCCTTCCTCCAACACACATACCAAGAAATGAACCAATGGGCTTCCGGAAGTCTACATTATGTATAATAATTCCTTTATAGGTTAACCTTCTGATCCCTTCAAAAGAGTTATTTTTCTTGTTGCTGACCAAGAAGAAATGCTGGGAGAAAAAGCAGAGGACACATTCCTTCTCATCAGCAAAAGGGATCTACTTGCAAAGCAATATTTAAATAAGAAATAACTGCGGGCTGCTTTTAAGTTAACAAATGCAATCACAGAGAATGAGGTTCTGTCTCTATGCGTGTCAGAGTGCCAAGCCCACCGAGTAGCTTCCTGTGAATTTGGTCGTCAACTAAGTCATGATTGCTGGAACGTCACGACAACTAGGAGGCTCTACATTACCATGTCGCGACAGGTAGAAGCCCACAGTTACTACCAGCAGGAAAAGTCAGGGAATCAAAACTGAATATAGGAAATAAAATTGGGCTGCGCATTCGCCTTCTATGAATCTTGACTCACTCGGGCTGCCGTCGTTGCCCTGGGATATCTGACGAGGCCGTTTCCTGCGCGTCCTGTATCTATGGAGACGGCAATATGGAGGCGATGTAAGTTCTGAGCGTTAGTCCCAGGGTCCCAGGGTCCCATTGTCCCAGGGAGCGGCGCGAGTGGCCAGGGAAGGTATCTGTCCCGGGAGACCCTATCCTTCGGAAAATCGTGGCCAGAGGTCCCCTCCATGCCCTTCAGAGAGCCCCATGGGACTGAGTCTTGGGCGAGATCAATCAGATTAAGGATTCCGAAGAGAAAGAAGAAACAGCTCTAAGTGTATTTTGTCCCCCTTTGTTTCATCTATTTCTTTCTCCCTCGACTCTGTACGACGACCTGCCACTTTCTAGTGGTCATCTTGGAGATTTTTAGATCAGCAATTAGGCAAATAAAGGAAGCTCATGATATATATTTTTTAAAGTCCTCGAAATTGGAAACTTCAATTTAAAACAAAACAAATCCTAAACAAAACAAAAAACCTCGCTTGCCCAGTCTCTTCACAACGACTGCAGATGTGTGAGTCTTTTGGAAGAATAGTGCAGGCTAGTGGGAAAGTTATGGTTGTTAATTACTATAACATGGGTTTGTTTAGTGCTTTTTCAAATCCTCTGTTTCATTCGAGCTGCACATCAACTTTGTGAAATCGTCAGGATAACCCACATTTTACAGGCGAGGAGACTGAGGCTCCGGGAGATGGAGAAATTTGCCTATCCCTGTAGAGTCTGAGAAGATGCTGGCACCCAGCATCCCTTGCCCTGGGACCACTTCCCTAGCCCTATGACCTGGGTTGGACCAGCTTTCTACCCCATCATCTCTCATCTCTTCTATGCACTCTCTGGAATAGTTTCATGTGTTGAGTGGAGACTTTTTCAGAGCTCTGAGGCAGGAGCTGTCTGTACAATCCCCTGAGGTCAGAGGCATTAATGAGTCAGGACAGGGCTGCAAGACCATCCCGTGGCAGAAAAGTAATGGACTCTCTCTGTGTCTCCTCAGCTTACATTTCTTTGATTTCATCTGAACGTCCAGTTCACAGTTGGAGGTAAGAGCCTTGCCTGCTTTGTCTGGTGCCTAGCACAGTACCTGGTACATAATAGGCACTCAGTAAGTGCTTTGTGAATGAACGAACGACTGAATCTAGATAGTCCCCTCCAGAGGGTTTAGACATGTTGCCAACTAGGAAAACCAGGGTCAACAGAATCTTCCGCTTTGGAAGGGTGTTGGTGGGTGGTGGGGGAGGGATAAGAGAGTGTCTGATGGAACTGTAGAAATTGCTAAAGGGTGATCATGAAATTGTTTGCTAAATCTGAATACATTAAAATAAGGAACTGAACGACAAACTTTAAAAAGGATCATTTTAGGCCAAATAAATGGACAAGTCACACGTAATCATAAACTGTTGTAAGAATTAAAATACCTGTAAGGGAGAATTGCTTGAGCCCGGGAGGTGCAGGTTGCAGTGAGCCGAGATCTTGCCACTGCACTCCAGCCTGGGCAACAGAGTGAGACTCTGTCTTAAATAAATAAATAAATAAATAAATAAATAAATAAATAAAATCCCTGTAAAGACTTTACAACACTGCTGCCTGGCACTTGGGTTCTCAGTACATGTTAATAGACATTATTATTTTTGAGATTGTTATTTGAAGAAGTGGGGGAGGTGGGGGAGGATACTGAGTAGTCTGAAAAATAAACATTTGTTCAGAAAAGGTATTAAAGTGATGCTGTCCAATGTGGTAGCCAATAGCCATATGTAGCTATTCAGCACTGGAAGTATGGGTAGTCCAAATTGAGATGTGCTGTAAGTGTAAAATGCACACCAGATTTCAAAGTCTTAATACAAAATAAGATAGTAAAGTACCTCAATAATTTCATATCGATTACATATTCAATGTAGTATTTTTGATATGATGGGTTAAATAAAATATATCATTATAATTAATTTTACCTGTGTCTTTTTACTTTTTTAATGTGGCTACTAGAATGTTTTAAAATACACATGTGGATTGCATTATATTTTGGGGGGCAGTGCCATGTTCTATGATTTCATGCATGATGGCTTCGTGTCAAGTGTAAAGGGAAATCAGAGATGAACCATTTGAGGTAAGTCATTATAGGGATCTGCAAACCACTTCCACATGTGCCTGAGTGGGGTTGGCTTAGTCTTGGTGTGTGAGTGTGAAAATTGCTATCCTTTTGTCGAGGTAACAAAGTCACACTTGAGTGTGTGTGCTAAAGGAAGCCAGCTAAAGGAAGAGGGGATTCAAGGTGATGGAGCCAGAGCTAGTCTGAGATACTTTGTGTCCCTTAGATCGAGGTCAAGCATCCTCTTGAGCATTTGGTGAAAACTGTGGCCATTCCTCCTGGAAAACAGACATGTATGCATACATAGCATCTGGCATATACTTTACATATGTGTCACATATATTTGCATATGATTTCACCTACAGTCATCGAGGATCCCTCTGCTCTAGAGATGGATTGACTTACGCTTTGATTGATCTATTTCAGTGATGTTTACCTTAACAGGTTGTAGACTGGTGGAGGAAACCCAGAAGGTAGAGAATCCGTCAGTCTCATTTGCCTCTTCTTTCCCTCTTATTCCTCTTCTCACAAGAGGCAAGAGTGTTCAGAGGAAACAAGCAGAGAGTAAAAGCCAGATAAAGGTAATGCACACACTTCAGTAACACCCACTGGAGCTTTCTGAGCAGTGCCAAGTGTGGCCACAGAGGGGCATAGTGGGGTGGGCCCTGTCCCCAAGTCCGTCTTTGGAGTGCCTTTCCTGATGGTGAGTCCCTAGGCTCCTAGGCAAAGCCCTGGATCTCATGTACAGCCTCATTCCTCATGGTGCCAGCTAGCACCTGTGGCCAGAGCTGGGAAGCAGACCCTCTCCTCCATGACAAAGATGGCCATGAGAGTCTCCTCCTTCAGCCTCTCTTTCTCATGTCACTCCTGTTTCCCCTCCCCTCTGCTCTCTTCCCAGCTCCATACTCAGAGTGCTCCCTTTGGACTGTGTCCCAAGGGCCTGATGCTAACCCAGGCTCCAAGCTCCATTGTGAGGTCCAGGAACAGCCGGGACCACACCATGAACTCTGGTGGATCCTGCCTGAGTGCCAGTACAGTGGCCATGCCTGCCATCAACGACAGCAGTGCAGCCATGAGTGCCTGCAGCACCATCAGTGCCCAGGTAAGGATACAGCCAGAGCAGGCAGAGCAGGGTGTGGCAGGGCCAGGGCGGTGCATGGGTGGCAGGGCAGTGGGGTGGGAATCTGAGAGGCCCTGACTCTTCCCTCTGCATCTTAGCACTAGACCTTGTCTAGACTTTCCTTGTCACCTTTCTTCCATGAGTCACTCAGGAAAGAAAATACTATATTGGCCATTGAACACACTCAGTAAATATTGAAACTGAGAATGTAAGCTCCAAGAGAAAAGGGATTTGTCAGTTCTGTTCACCATTGTATCACCAAGCACACTGCAGTGCTGGGAGCAGTGAGTGCCCGAGAGGCCGTGGGGTAGGAGTGCCAGGGAGGAACGAGTCAGAGGCTGGTTGGATAGCCAGGATTTCTCTTTCCTCAGAAAGTTCTTCCGGCCTTGACTCCTAGGACTTTGTGTTTGACCAATAATGTATGGATACTGTTTACTTTTTGCAGCTCTTTGTAGTTCTCTCTATGTGATGATGCAGCTGTCCAGGGGTGTAACTATGGGTATGGCTTTGTGTATGATGCAGTGTGTGTCTGTGTTGTGTGGTGTACAGTGCCCACCTCCTTAGGTGTGCTGCCCTTGCCTCCCTGTGGACTGAGGGTCATGTTTTAAAAGACATCTCTGTCCTCTGTGCCATTCTGGGCCTGTTTGCCCTTGGATTCACTCACTGCCCTTCCCTGCTCTGCTCTGAGCTAGGAGGAGATTGGAAGATGGGATGAAGGGAGAAGCCAGGGCATTTCTCTTCCTCTCTCTGTTGTTCACAGTGTCTCTGTCAGCAGCTGCATTTCCCCTGTGGCTCCAGTTCCCACCAGACAGGCCTCAAGGCTGTATTGACCCCACCACTTCTAACCTAGGTGTGGTGGCAGCTTCTTGATGTTGCCAACTCCCAGGTTCCTTCACTACTCATGGTTATGCAGTAAATTTCCTTGTTGTTGTTGTTGTTGTTTGTTTGTTTGTTTTTCTTGTTTTGAGACAGAGTCTCGCACTGTCACCAGGGCTGGAGTGCAATGGCACAATCTCAGCTCACTGCAACCTCCGCCTCCCGGGTTTAAGCGATTCTCCTGCCACAGCCTCCCAAGTAGCTGGGAATACAGGCGCCTGCTACCATGCCCGGCTAATTTTTTGTATTTTTAGTAGAGACAGGGGTTTCACCATATTGGCCAGGCTGGTCTCGAACTCCTGACTTTGTGATCCGCCCACCTTGGCCTCCCAAAGTGCTGGGATTACAGGTGTGAGCCACTGCACCTGGCCACAGTAAATTCCCTATTTTAAACATTCAGAGTGGCTTCTGTTTTCCTGCCTGGACACTGACTGATGCACCAAATGATATTACAGTAAATTACCTCCCATCATCTGTGTCACCTTTCTTCCATAGGTGACTCAGGAAAGAAAATAGTATACTGGCCATCAGACACACTCAGTAAATATTGAAACTGAGAATGTAAGCTCCAAGAGAAAAGGGATTTGTCAGTCCTGTTCACCATTGTAGTCCCAGCACCTAGCACAGTGTCTGGTGCGTGATAGGTACTCAAAAAATATTTGTTGAATAGATGACTATATCCTTATATTATTCAACAATATAAAAGCAATACTTGGTCAAAGATAAAATAAAATGCTGGCTGTGCATGATGGCTCACACCTGTAATCCCAGCACTTTGGGAGGCCAAGGTGGGTGGATCACCTGAGGTCAGGAGTTCAAGACCTGCCTGACCAACATGGTGAAACCCCGTCTCTACAAAAATACAAAAATCAGCCGGGCATGGCGGGTGCCTGTAATCCCAGCTACTCAGGAAACTAAGGCGAGAAAATCACTTGAACCTGGGAGGCAGTGAGCCGAGATTGTGCCATTATACTGCAGCCTGGGCGACAGAGCGAGACTCTTACAAAACAAAAAACAAAAAAAAAAGATAAAATGCCAATGAGTTGAGTGCTCGTGGCAATGACCGTGGTAGGAGGAGGCATCCAGTTCATCCTCCCTCCACCTTACCGCCCCAGGGGGGTTTCCACGCCCCCTCCTTCTTCATCTAGAAAGGGGTGATGGATAAGTCTATGGAAAGATTTTCCATTATAGATGGAAACGCTGCACATGGCAGCACTAGCATCAATCACCAGGAGCAGCACTTGGAGTGGCCCTAGAAGTCAGGGGATAGGTGGGGTGAACAGCAAGCAAATTGGCTCCTCCTCTACCCCACCAGCCAATTGAGGAATGGGAGAGGGAATGGTGCAGAGGGAACTGTGGTCTGGAAAAGGGCCTGGGATAGACTGCTCTAGCTAGGAGAGGCATCTGTAGCAAGGGTCAGGACTGGGAGGAGGAAGAGGGGAGGAGGCACCTGATGGGGTGGTATCTGAGGGTGCACTCAGGAACAGAACAGAAGCCTGCATTTGTGTGTTTGCACAGAGTAGCTGATGGAGCCACCCAGGGAAGGCTTCAGGGGCCGGGGCTCTAGTTGCAAAACAGTTCCAGTCTTGGAAGAGGTGATGTCTGACTTCAGGGCTTACCTGCCTCTCACCATCTGTCTCCAGACCATCCCTCAGGGGTGAGGGGTGGTGTCAATCATTGTTTTTCTGTCTTGTCTTTTATTTTCTTAGTGGTGGAGGAGGAAGACCTTCACCTGTTCTCTGGGTCTTGGCATCCCACCCTGCTGATACATCCTTTCTGCTCCCCCTTCTCCCTGCCACCTGAACAGCCTGCAAGCTCCATGGGCACTCAGATGCACTCCCCAAAGAAGCAGAAGAGAGTGAACAAGAGGGTCATCTGGGGCATTGAGGTGGCCGAGGAGCTGCACTGGAAAGGCTGGGAGCTAGGAAAGGAGACCACAAGGAGTCTGGTTCTGAAAAATCGATCCTTGAAACTCCAGAAGATGAAGTACAGGTACCAGTATAAGGGATCAAAGACCCAGCGCCAGAGCCTTGAGCCCCGAAAGCAGGCTCTTTTCAAAACAAAACAAAACAAACAAAAAAAACCTTTAATATGCCATATAAAAGCCAGTGAGTGTTTAAAACACGTGCAGTATGAATAATTGTGCAGCTATAGTCCATTCTTTTTCATTGTGGTGTAGTGTCCCAATGTGTGCCTGTACCACAGTGTATTCATCCAGAATGAAGGAAGTTTGGGCTGTTTCTAGTTTGGGACTGTTACCAACATTCATGTATATGTGTCCAGTTACATAAGTACAAGAGTTTTTCTGGGGAATACCAGGTACTATGAAGGCTCATGTGATTTTGGAGTCTTATGAAGGTTTTTTTTTTTTTTTTTTCTACGTAGTTGTTAAATTGGTGACCTTGCGGGATGGAGCCTTCTATTCCACCACCTTGCTCCACCTTCTGTCTTTTCTGGGGAATAGACGTAGGAGTAGAATTGCTGAGGCTTGGGCCATGTACCTGTTCACTTGCTATAGATAAACCAAACTATTTCCCAGAGTGCATGGATTTCTTTAGACACCCACCAGCATCATTAGAGAGTTCCCATTCCTCCGCATCCTTACCAATAACTGCTATTGTCAGAATTTAAAATTTTTGCCAATAATGGTAACTTGTGGTTTTAATTTGCGTTTCCTTGATTACTGATGAATGAGGATGAGTGTCTTTTTGTAGGTTATTGACACTTTGCATTTCTTCATGTGTGAAATTTACTATCAAGTCTGTGGCCATTTTTCTCTTACATTATCTTGTCTTTTTTCTTTTTGGTATAAGTTCTTATCCCAATTACAATCCCTTTGCCAATTATGCGTTGTGGATATCTTCTCTCATCTTTTTTTTTTTTTTTTTTTTTTTTTTTTTTTTTTTTTTTTTTTTTTTGAGACGGAGTCTTTCTCTGTCCCCCAGGCTGGAGTGCACTGGCACGATCTCGGCTCACTGCAAGCTCCACCTCTCGGGTTCACGCCATTCTCCTGCCTCAGCCTCCTGAGTAGCTGGGATTACAGGCGCCCACCACCACGCCCAGCTAATTTTTTGTATTTTTAGTAGAGACGGGGTTTCACCGTGTTAGCCAGGATGGTCTCGATCTCCTGACCTCGTGATCCGCCCGCCTCGGCCTCCCAAAGTGCTGGGATTACAGGCTTGAGCCACCGCGCCCAGCCTGTCTTCTCTCATCTTATGATTTGTCTTTACTCCTTTTATTGTGTCTTTTGAAGAATAAAAGTTCTGAATTTTAAAGGTATCAACTTTATCAGTCTTTTTATTTTATGATTGGTGCTTTTTTATGCTTCTCCTAAGAAGTCCTCCTCTACCCCTAGGTCATTAAGATATTTTCCTCTAGTATCTTCTAAAGACTTTATATTTTTGCCTTTTGTATTTGTCTTTTATCTATATGGAATTGATTTTTATGAATAGTAAATCTTGATAGCTGGTAGTATACGTCCTCCTACTTAATTCTTCTTCAAGATTGTCTTGGCTATTCTTGGCCCTTCCTTTGATCTTTTATATAAATATTCAAATCAGCTTATCATACATGCACATAAAACACCTCTTGAGATTTTGATTGGGATTTAATTGGACCTATAGATGAATATGAGGAGAAATGATATCATTATAATATTGAGTCTTTTAATCCATGAACATGGGCTATTTCTGTATTCATTAGGTTATCTTTCCTGTCTCTCAATAAAGTGTAAAGTTTTCTCCATAGACATTTAGCACATCTTTAGTTAGACTTATTCATAAGTATTTTATATTTTTGCTCTTGTATATTATGATGTTGAGTCTTTTAATCCATGAACATGGGCTATCTCTATATTCATTAGGTTATCTTTCCTGTCTCTCAATAAAGTGTAAAGTTTTCTCCATAGACATTTAGCACATCTTTAGTTAGACTTATTCATAAGTATTTTATATTTTTGCTGTTGTTGTATATGACATTTTTTAGTTGTTTTATTTCTGTTTGTTGCTCGTTTTTAAAATGTCATTTTTATATAGGTATTGTGTTCAGTGATCTTGGCAAATCTTCTTATTCTAATAATTTATTTGTTAATATTCTTGTTTTTTCATGCACACATTTGTATTTTAAATGGAAAATGACATTATTTTTTTCTTTCTAGTCCTTACACCTTTTGTCTTTCCTTACTGCATTGCTAAATAGAAAAGTGCTGAACAGAAGTGGTTATAGAGGCATCTTTGTTTTGTTTATCATCTCAGAGTAAAGGACTGCAATGTTTCACTATTAAGCTGTCTGGTAGGATTGATTTCCTGTAGGATTTCTGTAAAAGTGTACACCTTGTCAGATTATGGGAATATTCTTTTATTCCTGCTTTGCTGAGAATTTTTCTCATAAACACACATTAAAGTTTATCTAATTTCTTCTTTCTTTTTTTTCTTTCTTTTCTTCCTCTCTCTCTTTCTCTTTCTTTTCTTTTCTTTCTTTTCTTTCTTTCTTGTTTTTTTGAGACAGGGTCTCACTCCCTTGCCCAGGCTGGAGTATAGTGGCATTAACATGGCTCACTGTAGCCATGACCTCCTGGGCTCAAGCAGTCCTCCTACCTCAGCCTCTCAGGTAGCTGGTACTATAGGCATGCACCACCATGCCTGGCTAATTTTTAAAAATTTTTTGGTATAGACAGCATCTTGCCATGTTGCCCAGGGTGGTCTTGAACACCTGGGCTCAAATGATACTCCCGCCTTAGCCTCTCAAAGTGCTGGGATTCCAGATGTGAGGCACTGTGCCTGGCCTGTGGAAAGATTTTTGACCACTCATTCCATTTCTTTGATGTTTTTAGGCAGAGCCGCCGTAATATTTATTGTACAATTCTTGGGTCAGTTTTGGTAAATTATATTTTATAGCAATTTTTTTTCATCTAAATTTAAACATTGGTTGCTGTAAAGTTGCTGACAATGTCATTGTCTTATTAATGTTTTGAAAGTCTGCAGCAGCTGTGGTTCTGACCCACTGTGGGATGCTACAGCTCTGCTGAGGTCTCTGGAAAGGCATCCCCAGTCCCACCCTCCTCAGCCTTGGTTCCCCCACCTCAGTGCTGGGGACTCTTTAAAATCTGGGTAACCCTTCACTGTCCCTGTCCCTCTCAGGCCTCCATGCTCATCAGAGGTACAAACACTACTCCCTTTTTGTTCAGAGTGAAGATCTCTGAGAATAGGAGGGGGAGGAGGAGTGTGGGTCCTCTTGTGACCAAACCCCTGAGTTTCCACCTCCACGTGCTCATCTCCTGATCTCTTTCTCTGTGGTCTCAGGGACTCAAGCTCCCTTGGCTGCAGGGCTTCCCTCGTTTCCTGCCTCTTCCAGTTGTTCTGAGCCCTGATCTGAGGTGCTTCCCCCCGGCTCTCTCCTACAGGCCCCCCAAGACCAAGTTCTTCTTCACGGTCATCCCTCAGCCCATCTTCCTGAGCCCAGGCATAACCCTCACGCTCCCCATCGTCTTCCGGCCTCTGGAGGCGGTAAGGTCTGCCACAGCGAGTGAGGGCAGGGAGGCACCTGGGAACAGTGACCTCAGAAAACAGGACAGAGCAACCAGGAGCGCCCCCGCGCACACACATGCTGCCCGCTCCAGCAGCAATCCAGCTTAGGAGGCCCCGTCAAGGGCTTAGCCCCTCATCTCATTAGACAGAGGGCGTTCCCCACGGGATGCTGGGGGTAAAGGCTGCGATATTATATTGACCATCAGAAAGCCCTACATTCCGTGGCTGGGGACGGTGACTCACTTCTGTAATCCCAGCACTTTGGGAGGCCGAGGCAGGCAGGTCACTTGAGGCCAGGAGTTCGAGACCAGCCTGGCCAACATGGCGAAACCCCTCCTCTACTAAAAAATACAAAAGTTAACCAGGCATGGTTGCACATGCCTGTAGTCCCAGCTACTTGGGAGGCTGAGGCAGGAGAATCACTTGAACCAGGAGGTGGCTGTTGCAGTGAGCTGAGATCTCACCACTGCACTCCAGCCTGGGTGACAGAGCGAGATTCAAAAAAAGAAAAAAGAAAAGAAACCCCTTCTACATTCCTTGGCCTCTTCCTGCCACTCCCCACCCACATTTCCTCAAAATACTTTTTCCACAAAAGAGGCTCTAATCTTTGAGACCAAGACAACATAGGTGCCCAGCTCCCCTCGGAGACTGACGTGGGGGCCATGGCCCGGCCCTCCCCTCAGCGGTTGTGTTGGGGGTGGCTGAGGGTGGGCGGGATGTGCAGTCCCTGAGTGCCACTGATGGGTGACTGTCCCTGCCCCACCTCACACTGCAGAAGGAGTACGTGGACCAGCTGTGGTTTGAGAAAGCGGAGGGGATGTTCTGTGTGGGCCTGCGGGCCACCTTGCCCTGCCACAGGCTGATCTGCCCACCGTCCCTGCAGCTGCCCATATGTGCTGTGGGGGACACAACCGAGGCCTGGTTCTGCCTGGATAATGTGGGGTGAGGAAGAGGCTGAGGTGCAGGGCGGGAGAGCAAGAGCTGTGAGGAGGGTGTCTGGAAGCAGGAGAGACAGGCATACCCTTGTGGGGGTAGGGTAGTCTGAGGTTCTGCCCAGCATCCCTGACTTGCTACTGCAGGAGCAGGGGCCGGGAGCCCAGTGCCCTGACCTGCCCCCCACCCCCAGGGACCTGCCCACCTTCTTCACCTGGGAGTTCTCCAGCCCATTCCAGATGCTGCCCACCATGGGGCTCCTGGAGCCAGGCCAGGCCTCTCAGATCAAGGTGACATTTCAGCCCCTTACAGCCGTCATCCACGAGGTGCAGGCCACGTGCTGGTACGGGGCGGGCAGCCGGCAGAGGAGCAGCATCCAGCTGCAGGCTGTGGGTGAGGCCCGACCTCCCACCGTCCCCAGACTGGCCCCCACTGCACCTTCTGGGGGCAGGCCTCAGTGTCCCCCACCTCCCATCTGGCCTGGCCCCCGCCTCCACCGGCCTCCTGCCCTCCCCCGAGCCCCGAAGGCTTTACCTTTTGTCTTCCATGATGTTACAGACTAAATTTTCCCTGGGGCCACCTGCCTTCTTCAAGAGGCTGTTCAGCTGGGGCCACAGAGGCCCTGGCGGGTTCCCCCAAGACTCCCCCATCTCTGCCCCAGCCAAGTGCGCCCAGCTGCTGGTGAGCATAAAGCACAAGTGTCCGGAGGACCAGGATGCCGAGGGCTTCCAGAAGCTGTTGTACTTTGGCTCTGTTGCTGTGGGCTGCACCTCGGAGAGGCAGATCAGGCTACACAACCCGTCGGTGGTAGGCACCAGGCAGGAGGGGCGGCGGGACTCACGGCCCCCAGGACTGGAGTTTCCTAAAATCACTGCCTTACAGAATGCCCCCTTTTCTCTCTACGCCTTTGGCCCCAAGCCTCATGTAACCCATGTCAGCTGTCAACAGGTGTGTCCTTCTCCTCAGCTGGGGGCTGGGCTGGGGTATACTCCGGCTCCCCAGAGCCACGAGCAGCCCTAAGACTGTCCTGACCCCAGGACCACAGTTAGCTGTGATGGTACCCTGGGGAGAATTAAAAGGTGCCCGCTTTGGGCAGGGCACATGACTCCGCCCCTTCTCTCCTCCTAGTGGGGCAGTCTGGCTAGTGGGGCACAGGCTGGATGCCAGCTGCCCTCACCCCCTTAGCTGGGCACGCCAGTACAATGCGTAGACTGTCGCATCATACAGTGCTCCGCTCTGTGACCTGACGCTTTGTCCTTCTGCCTGGCCCCACAGGTAAATGCCCCCTTCAGGATTGAAATTTCCCCGGATGAACTGGCCGAAGACCAGGCCTTCTCATGCCCCACGGCCCATGGCATCGTGCTCCCAGGAGAGAAGAAATGCGTGTCAGTGTTCTTCCGCCCCAAGACTCTGGACACCAGAACTGTGGACTACTGCTCCATCATGCCTTCTGGCTGTGCCTCCAAGACCCTGCTTAAAGTCGTTGGTTTCTGTAGAGGTACCAGTGACCCCAGGGGTCTCCCCTGGGGACAGGAGCAGCCCATGCTGAGGATTCTGAAGAGCTCCTTCCCTGCTCCTAGGAGGCGGGGCCCCCTTGCCTCAGCCTGGGTGTCTGCTGCCCCCTGGTGGCCCCATGAGGAATCATTTGTGACTACCTGGAGATCCCAGTCCCACCTGCACCTAGTGGTGCTGGAGTTCTGCTCAGGCTGCCAGGGCTCTGGGCCTGTAGCCTGGCCCTGAGAGTACCACCTCCCTTCAGTGGGACCTTGTCTAAGACATTCTTGGGGAAGCTGACACCCCATCTCCTGTGTCCAGGCCCTGCTGTGTCCCTGCAGCACTATTGTGTCAACTTCAGCTGGGTCAACCTTGGGGAGCGCTCCGAGCAGCCCCTGTGGATTGAGAACCAGTCGGACTGCACGGCCCACTTCCAGTTTGCCATCGACTGCCTGGAGAGTGTCTTTAGCATCAGGCCTGCCTTTGGGACCCTGGTGGGCAAGGCCCGTATGACCCTGCACTGTGCCTTCCAGCCCACTCACCCCATCATCTGCTTTCGGCGTGTGGCCTGTCTCATCCACCACCAGGTGAGTCGTGGGGAGGGCATGAGGCTGAGGGAGGAGGGGCTTCCCTAGGGCCCAGTGATGATGACAAGGCTTGGTGGGCACTCCCCTGTATTCTGGAACTTCTAGGGCTATCTGCCTGGTGGTCTCCCACTCCTGGGCCCCAGCCCTGGCTTTTGGAGCCAGTGTGTGGCCTGGGCACAGGGGAGATCACTCTGTGCCAGTCTTGCCCTGCTACCAGGCCAGGCACTTTGCTACTGCTGTGCTCATGGGCTGGGAGAGGGAGGTTTCGACCCACAGTCTCCCACGCTCCCGCTGAGCCCTGCAGGCTTTGCCTTTTCTTTGCCTTCCATGGCTTCACAGACTAATTCTTCCCTGAAGCCACCCCACATAGCATGCATAGGGCAGAGAGCTTTCAAGTTAGACCCCAACCCTAGGCCCCTGGACATGATCAGACACATTGTGCCCTGACCAGCAGGTGCCTGGCCAAGATGGCAAACAGGGCTGAAATGTAACCCATGATCCCTCCCTGAGCTGGTGCCCAGGCTTCGGCTGTGTCTGTATACCTGGAGGAATGTGTGCCTTTCTCTAATTCTTGTGACAGTTTAGTATGGGCTGGGGGAGGCCTTGGAAATGGAGAGAACAGAAGCCCAGAGGGGAGGCCTGATGAGGCAGCCCCCATATTCTCCTCCCTTGGGAGGGCCTGAATTCTAGTTTGGCAGGCCTCTGGGCTGGCAGTAGAGTGGGTGGGAGAATGCCCAGGGGCCATGGCAGAGGGGAAGGGTGGGTAATGGCTGGGTGTCCTAAGGACAGGGGTGCTCTCTCCTGACCTTCCCTGGACTCCTGCTGTGCCCTGGCTGAGCCAGACCACTGCTGAGTGCTCGCTCACTGGCCATCTGGAGCTTCTGCCCCACTGCCTCTGTTACTCTGTCTGCCCAGCTTCTGTCCTCAGTTCAACCCCCAGCACCCCCCTTGCCCTACCACCCCTCCCATGCCCTATCACACACAGACAAATGTCACAGGACCCACTGTTCCTGGACCTGATGGGGACCTGCCACTCGGACAGCACCAAGCCAGCCATCCTGAAGCCTCAGCACCTCACCTGGTACCGCACACACCTGGCCCGGGGCCTGACGCTCTACCCCCCTGACATCCTGGATGCCATGCTGAAGGAGAAGAAGCTGGTGCAGGACCAGAACGGGGCTCTCATGATTCCCATCCAGGTACAGTGCCCTCCCCAGCTGCATATCCCTTCTCTAGTGATTCTTGGGCAATCCCATGCCGCCAGGGTCCCATGGGCACCATTAGTAGTCGGGGTGACTGGGTGACTGGTGCAGCCTTTCTAGACAGGAGTGTGCCCAGGAGGGGCAACAGCAAGAGGAATGGCAGTTAGGCCCTATCCACCTGTCTTTCCCCATGCAGGATCTGGAGGACGTGCCAGCCCCGCAGTACCCTTATATCCCCCCCATGACCGAGTTCTTCTTCGACGGCACCAGTGACATGACCATCTTCCCCCCGCCCGTCAGTATAGAGCCTGTCGAGGTAGACTTTGGTGCCTGCCCAGGGCCTGAGGCCCCCAACCCTATACCCCTGTGCCTGATGAACCACACCAAGGGCAAGATCATGGTGGTCTGGACGCGAAGGTCTGACTGCCCCTTCTGGGTGACTCCAGAGAGCTGTGACGTGCCCCCACTCAAGTCCACGGCCATGCGCCTGCACTTCCAGCCGCCTCACCCCAATTGCCTTTACATGGTGGAGCTCGAAGCCTTCGCCATCTATAAGGTGTGTGCACGCAATGAGAGGGAGGAATGCGGGGTCTCTGCTAGGAGCCTGAGTGGCTGGGTCGGGTGGCAGGGGGTGACCAAGGGTGGCTTCAGGCTCCATCCTCTGCATGCCAGGCTTTCTCTTGGCTGGACAGTGGCCCCTATGGGTTTGTCTCCTTCAAAGCTCCTGGCCCAGCTTGGCCCATCTGATTTTCTCATTCTTATGTAAGTCTCCCCTCCCCTCCAAGGGAGAACTCAGCTGAGATCAAGCTGTTTGGGAAAATTGGGTGCACAGGGAGATACTCCCTGGGGCTCCTGACTAGGAGGCCTCCTGGCTTCTCTATTAGTCCTTGAATTAAGAAGTGGTCCCTCTAAAGGAGCTTTGAGTGGGCAGGAACCTGGGCCTAGAGACAAAGTCAGCAGCACCAGGTAATTGTGATGAGAAGGGCTTCTGACTCAGCTTCCCTGGGTCAGGGAACTCCGAGTGCCGGCTGTCCCCAGCCCTCCTGTTCTGGCCCCAGATGCGTGGTGCCCCCTCCTCATCCATTAGTCCTGCCCGTCCCTTCCTTCTTGACTCTGCCCACCCCACTGCCCTTGCCCAGTGGCCAAGGTGTTGGGGCCCAGAGAAAAGTAGAGCTGTGCGGTCAAGATCAGGGTCACTTACCAGCTATGTGACCTTGGGCAAGTTCCTTAATGTCTCTGAGTCCTGATCTTTTCATCTCTAACCTTAGGACCACATCCGATCTTTTGAGGAGGCTTTCCAAAGTGGAGGCTTTAGTTGCCCCCGTCCTAATGCCTTGTCAGTGGGGTAATGTTGAGGTTTGTAGGAATAAGGTTGTAGATGCCTGGCTCTGCTGAGGCTGAGCCTGTCAGATATTTAGGTTACAGGCTCTAGACCTGTACAGTCCAGTACAGCCACTGTCAGCCACACATGGCTACTGAGCTCTTAATATGTGGCTGGTCCCAACTGAGACATGCTGTGAGTGTAAAATGCACCCTGGATTTCAAAGGCTTATTATGAAAAGAAAGTAAAATATCTCGTTACTAATTTTATATTGTTTATATGTTAAAGTGATAAGATTTTAGATCTATTGGGTTAAATAAAATATACTATTAACATTAACTTCACGTGTTCTACTTTTTTAATGTGGCTACTGGAACATTTAAAATGACATTTGCGGCTGGCATTTGTGGCTCACATGATATTTCTATTGGCCAGCACTTCTCTAGGCTCATTCCTACAGAATGAATGGTGCTTTCACATCCCAGCCCCACCCTCCTCCTGGATTGTGAGGCCTAAAGAGAGCATTGCTGTACGGATGCAGGGCCTAGCTCCCCGCAGGAAGGGCTGGGTTGGGATTCTTGTTCTCTGCACTGTCTTCCCAGGGAGGCCCTCCTGTCTGTGTCCAATGTTGGACTCCTGCAGCACAAGGGCAGGGAGGGGCAAGGTGGGGTGCTCCGCAGGGCAGACACAGGACTCTGAGCTTTTCCGTGGGTCTGGCCCCCCGCAGGTCCTGCAGAGCTACAGTAATATTGAGGAGGACTGCACCATGTGCCCATCCTGGTGCCTGACGGTGCGGGCACGAGGCCACAGCTATTTCGCTGGCTTTGAGCACCACATCCCCCAGTATTTCCTAGATGTCCCCAAGGTAAGTGTGGCCCCAACAGCAGTGGGAGGGAGACAGGGGAGACCTAGCTTCTGCCTTGGCCTGCGGATCCCTCTCCCATTCTCTGATGGCCTTAGAAACACATCTTTGCACCCTCCCTGGCTGACCCCACCTCCGCTGTGCCAATTCTGGGTATCTGGGCTGGCTGAGGACTTGCTCCTGGGCCCCGACACTGGGACTGGGGAGAGTCTGGAGCCTGGACAGCTGGCCCTTTGCTGCTCCATTGGAAATACTCACTGGCTTCCGTGACTCTCAGGTGCAAAACCTTCCAGCTCCTGCATTTGTTTGTGTCCTGTTTACTGAATGCCTGGGTGCCCCAAGTCCTGGGCTCGGGCCCAGGGATAAGAAAGCCGCACCAGCAGCCCCTGCCTTTGGGAAGCAGCCTGCCCTATGAGAGGGAGAGCCAGCCCCATCCTCAGGAGATCATAATTCCCAGGCCGCCCCAAGGCCTTTAGAAGCCCTGTCTGACCCGACAAGCAAGAGGACATAGGGCTGAAAAGCACAGAGCCTGGGGCCAGACCGCCAGCTTCCAATCCAGTTTCACCTTCGATGTCTCCTCCAGTCTCCATCGCCTGGAGGTTTTGCATTAGACTTCTGGTTGCTGGAAAAGCATCACTTTGGGACAATGTGCTTTGGGTTGATTCTGCTCCCCCCACCACCTACACTTCTGCCCTCCTATCCCAAACCTATACCACCCCAAGATTCAGCTTGGAGGCAGCTGCTTCCCAAAGGCCTTCCTGCCTCACAGAGTCCCCCTCGATGTCTCCCTCGGCCCCCTTCCCTTGGCAGTTCCTCCTGGTGGGTTGTGGCCTTTATCCAGCCCAGAAGATCTGGCGTCACTCCCTTACTGGCTCACACACAGGCACTGTCACCCCAGCTGGATGGGGACCTCTGGTCAGGGATTGCAGGTTTTGTGTTTTGCAGCCTGCTCAGCTCTCAGCTGGTGCTGGCCACACCCTGGATACCTGAAGAGTGTTGGGAGCTGAGATCGTCTGGGCCGGTTTCCATCAGTTACCTGCATGAGAATTATCTAGAAGGGGTTACTTACTTTTTTATTTTGTATTTTCTGATATAGAATTTTGCTCTGTCACCAAGGCTGGAGTGCAGTGGTGCAATCTTGGCTCACTGCAACCTCTGCCTCCTGGGTTCAAGCGATTCTGTAGCCTCAGCTTCCCATGTAGCTGAGATTACAGATGCATGCCACTACAACTGGCTAATTTTTGTACTTTTAGTAGAGATGGGGCTTCACCATATTGGCCAGGCTGGTCTTGAACTCCTGCCACAAGTGATCTGCCTGCCTCAGCCTCCTAGAGTGCTGGGATTACAGGTGACAGCCACCACACCCAGCCCGAAGTGGTTACTTACTGCAGCCCCAGAGCTTCTGGACCAGCCTCTCTGAAAATGAGTTCTCCAAAGGGTGATGCAAAGACACCCTAAAATGAAGCAACTTCTACTTTATCCTTGAGGAGCGGCCTTGGAGGCCTGAGTTTCCCAGGGGCCTGTGGCCCCCCGTCTCCCTGTCTGGAGGTCTCTGGAAAACAAAAGCATTCTTTGGTGTCAGCTCGTGGCCTCCTTCAATTCCCCGTTCCCAGGGCATTGACTGGGCTGCAGGGCAGCACCTCAGATCTCCTTGGAGATAGCTCCTCCCAAGCCCCCACAGGGCCCTCGAGTGTGTGTCCCAGGGTGGAGCTCTGACTGGGGGGCCGCTTTCCTCCTCTCCCACCCCCAGCTATTTCCAGCAGTGTCCTCTGGTGAGCCCACCTACCGCAGCCTGCTCCTGGTCAACAAAGACTGCATGCTGCTCACCTTCAGCCTGGCCCCCCAGAGAGGCTCAGACGTCATTCTTCGGCCCACCTCGGGCCTTGTGGCACCCGGGGCCCACCAGATCTTCCTCATCTGCACCTACCCCGAGGGCAGCTCCTGGAAGCAGCACACTTTCTACCTGCAGTGCAATGCTTCTCCCCAGTATCTCAAGGTAGGAGGCAGAGGGAGGGGACCTGGGCCCTTGGGAATGGGCCATAATCTTGAACCACCCTTTTCAAGGCCACATTCCGGGGTTGGCCCCTAAGATTTCCAGGGGGTCACTTCTCCTCCAGGAAGTAGCATAGTAGGGAAGGAACCCGCTTGACCACATCTGTGAACAATTCTCCCACCCCTCAGGACCTTGCCTGTCCACCTCACAGGGTCTGAGGCCAAGAAAGAGGGTGCAGAGAACTCAGAGGAAGGATCTGGGGGAGGCAAAAGACACCTGCAGATGGTAGAGGGATATTTGGGTCCAGGCCAACAATAGGCTCTGGGGTGGTGGGCCCATGTCTGGCCCCCTGAAATGGTCTATAGCTCCTCTCTCAGTCCCTGAGTTCTTTTCAAGAATTATCTCCTGGGCCAGTCACCACTGACTCTGCTTTTGACAGAAACTGCCGGTACACAGGCTGGCAGAGGGCCTTTGACTGCCTGCTCCAAGTGGGGAAAGCTGCCTAGCCATGGCTTCCTGGACATGTTGGGGGAGCTGGGGCTGCAGAGTGAGGTCAGGGCACTGCCCTTCTTCCTCTGGCTCTAGGAGGTGAGCATGTACAGCCGGGAGGAGCCACTGCAGCTGAAGCTGGACACCCACAAAAGCCTCTACTTCAAGCCCACCTGGGTGGGCTGCTCCTCCACCAGCCCCTTCACCTTCCGCAACCCCTCGCGTCTGCCCCTGCAGTTCGAGTGGAGGGTCTCTGAGCAGCATCGAAAGCTGCTGGCTGTCCAGCCCTCCAGGGGGCTAATCCAGCCCAACGAGAGACTTGTGAGTGGCTCCCCTCCTGCCGAGTGACGGCAGCCTTCACTTCTGTCATCTCTTATTTGTGCTTATCATAGCCCAGACTTGCCATATGCACCCCCAAATTCCATCCACAGTAACCTCCCCCACCTGGCGATGACGTTTTATTATTACTCTCACCATCCCCCCACCATTTTACAAATAATTGAGGCTTGACGAGAGGAAGCCATTTACTAAGATCATAAGTTAGACCATGCAGGGCTGAGACTGGAACCAGTGTTTCTGATGCCAGGGCCGAGGGCCATGTCACCTCCCCATCCATGGTCCCCAAAGCTGGGAGGTCATTGGGAGGGTGGGTTGCAGCAGCTGGATTTGGGCCCAAATGGCCAGCCACCAGTGAGGGTGAGGAAGGGGACTGTAGTCACAGTGGGGGTGCTGGCTGGGATTCAAAATAGCAGACCCTGTTCCTAGTCTAGAGCCTTACAGACGGGTTGGGGAAGCCAAACTTGGGACAAGAAGCACCAGCACAGGCATCTGTAAGAACCCAGGGGACAGTCCCTCGGGGGGACAAGAGGCCTCATAGCCTGTGGAGTTGGCCTGGAGTGTTGACACCCCACTCCCACCCTCACTACCGTCTGACCCTGGGCAAGGGACCCCACTTCTCTGAACTTCCAGTTTCTCATCAGAAAATGAGGCACGGAAATAATGCTACTGACCCCCTGGGGATATAGGATTGAAGGGCTTGGGGAGACTCCATACATGTGCCATGTACAATGCCTGGCACGAGGTAGATTCTGAGAAAGGGCTAATGTAGCATGACGCCCTGCTGTGGGGCCTCGGATGGCCAGGTACCCGTGGAGGGACTTCCGAAGGCCACTGCAGGGATCATTTCTGTGACCCCAGACGCTGACGTGGACCTTCAGCCCTTTGGAGGAGACCAAGTACCTGTTCCAAGTGGGGATGTGGGTCTGGGAAGCCGGCCTGTCTCCAAACGCCAACCCCGCTGCCACCACCCACTACATGCTCCGGCTGGTGGGTGTGGGGCTCACCAGCAGCCTCTCTGTGAGTGGGAGGGCTCTGGCAGGAGGGCGCTGAGGGAGGGGCCCGGACAGGTGGGAGGGAAGGCCCCAGGGAATCTCACTCCAAGAGGGCAGGGGATAGGAGCCCTCTGCCCCGGACACCCCAAACTTGCCCTTCCTTGGGGGATGCTCTGAAAATGGGGCTGGGAGAGTGGGGCTATGGGCCTGGAGGAGCCCCTACTCCCAGCTGGCTGACCGTGGCCTCCAGGCAAAGGAAAAGGAGCTGGCCTTTGGGAACGTGCTGGTGAACAGCAAGCAGTCCAGGTTCCTTGTCCTCCTGAATGACGGCAACTGCACCCTCTATTACCGCCTCTACCTGGAGCAGGGCAGCCCTGAGGCCGTTGACAACCATCCCCTCGGTACTTGGGCCTGAGCTGGGACTGGGGCCAGGGGAGGTGGGAGGAGGTACTGATTAAGACCAGTTAAGCTGCTGGGCATACTGGCATGTGCCTGTAGTCCCAGCTCTTCAAGAAGCTGAGGTGGGAGTATTGCTTGAGCCTAGAAGTTCCACGCTGCAGTGCACTATGATCACAACTGTGAAGAGCCACTGCCCTCTAGCCTGGGCAACAGAGCGAGACCCCACCTCTGAGCCTCAGCTTCCTCATCTGTTAAAAGAGGCACCAGGTGGCACCTACCTCACGGGGCTGCTAGGTGGGAAAAAGTGCTTAGCAGGTGCCAATGACACAAAGTTAGGTGTGGTCCCTCTGACCCAGGCTGGGAGGAGGGGCTCCACTCCCTGTTTCCTGCCTCAGGGCCTGCTGTCCTCCCCTGGTGCCCAGGGGAGGGTATCTACAAAGGAGCAGGAGGAGAGGCTGGGCCTCCTCTACCCACTGACCCTCCGGCATCATCCCTGAGCAGCTCTGCAGCTGGACCGAACAGAGGGGAGCATGCCACCCCGGTCCCAGGACACCATCTGCCTGACTGCCTGTCCCAAGCACCGGTCCCAGTACTCCTGGACCATCAGCTACTCTCTCCTTTCCCACAGAGGTACCTAGACTGCCTGGCATAGAGAGTCGGGGCCAGGGAAGTGCAGGCTGAAGGGGGAGGGCTGCGTGAGGCAGTGGATGCCAAGCCACAGGCAGAGCTGGCAGGGTGAGTGGGGCGTGCTGGGGTGTGCCTTTGGTGTCTGGCATAAATGCCACACACCAGACATGTCTGCCCAGATGAATGTCCATATGTGCATGTGCCCAGTGCAAAGAGTTAGGAGCTGTGCTGACTTATTGTGAAATCTTAGCTCCCAAGCCTCCCTGGGCCTCATCTTCCTTCTCCGTAAAATGGAGTTCTTACTAGCCTGCCCCAGGCAGGTTGGAAGGAGTCCAGGGCAGCACAGAGAGGAAATTAAGAGTGTGGACTGGGGCCAGAGGCTCTGGAACTGGATCCTGGCCCCAGCACTTGTAACCTTAACAAGTTGCTTCACCTCCCTGTGCTCAGTTTCCACATGTCTCAAATGGGAATAATAAGCTGGGCATGGCGGCTCACACTTGTAATCTCAGCATTTTGGGAAGCTGAGGTGGGAGGATTGGTTGAGGCCAGGAGTTCGAGACCAGCCTGGGCAACATAGCAAGACCCCATCTCTACAAAAATAAAAGTATTAGCTGGGTGTGGTAGCATGCACCTGTAGTCCTAGCTACTTGGGAGGCTGAGGCAGGAGGATTGCTTGAGCCCAGGAGATAAAGGTTGCAGTGAATAAGCTGTGATTGTGTCGCTGCTCTCCAGCCTGGCAACACAGTGAGACCCCATCTCAAAAATGAAACAAAATTAAATAAATAAATAAAAATGGGGATCATAATGTCACACAGGCCAGAAAAGGGAAGTGAAGTCACAATACCTGCCACCACTTGCATGAACCTTGAAAACATTATGCTAAGTGAAAGAGGCCAGTGACAAAAAGCCACATATTGAATAATTTCATTTATATGAAATGTCCAGAATAGACAGAGAGAGATAGAAAGTAGATTAGCGGGAGGGTGAATGGGGAGGGATGGCTAATTGGTACTAGGCTTCTTTTTGGGATGATGAAAATTTTCTAAAATTAGATAGTGGTGATGGTTGCACAACTCTGAATATACAAAAAAAAAAACTGAATTGTATGCGTTAAAAGGGTAAATTACCTAGTATATAATGGTGTCTCAATAAAGCTGTTATTAAAAATTAGTTTGAAAACAAATCACGGTACACATTAAGTGCAGGCATGTGTATAAGGCACCGAGGACAATGCCCAGTACACAGAAAGTGTCAGAAAAGGGCTGGCTGTTGTTGGAAATGCCCTAGAGCCCGAGAGGGGTCCACTGCTCCTGATGAGGGTCCTGGGGCCAACTGCCCAGGACTCCTGTACCTTTGGCCTTCATGCCCCCTCCAGGGAAGATGGGAGGCAAGCCCACTTCTCTCTTCCTCACCCCACTCCCCAGATAACAAGGCTGGGGAGAAGCAGGAGCTGTGTTGCGTCTCCCTGGTGGCTGTGTACCCCTTGCTTTCCATCTTGGATGTCAGCTCCATGGGCAGTGCCGAGGGTATCACCCGGAAGCACCTGTGGCGCCTCTTCTCTCTGGACCTGCTTAACAGCTACTTGGAACATGACCCCACACCCTGTGAGCTCACCTACAAGGTGCCCACCCGGCACAGGTGAGCTGAGCCTGGGGTGGGGGTGGGGGCTGGGGGCAGGGCCTATCTAGGGATGTTCATGGAGCTTTCTGCCCAGACCCCCAGAACCAGGAAGCTGTTTCCCATCTCTTTGAGGGAAGAGCTCCCCAGTTCTCGCCCATCCCTGGAGGGTCCCAGGGAAGGGAGGAATTGGCTTGAGGTCTGAAGAGCCAGCCCACCCTTGCCCCTGAGTCCTAGATTCTCCAGTTCCCACCTGGAGGGAGGGGAGTACCAAAGCCAGCCATCCCTGGGAGGGCCCTGCCCTGGCCCCATCCCCATCTCTGAACCCCTTTCTCTGTTCCACACAGCATGAGCCAGATCCCCCCCGTCCTCACCCCTTTAAGGCTTGACTTCAATTTCGGGGCTGCACCATTCAAGGCCCCACCTTCCGTGGTATTCCTGGCCCTGAAGAACAGTGGAGTGGTGTCCCTGGACTGGTATGGCTTGAAGGGGGCCACTGGGGGGCCTGGGAGACAAGTGCCTAGAGGCTGAAGGAGAACAAGAGCTGCACTCTCTTGCCCATGGTGGCCTGGCTGCTTGCTGTCTGTGAAGAGTGGACCTCACATTGACGGCTGTGGAGGCGAGGGTGGGACTGGGGTTGCCAGCAGGACTTGGGGCCTGTCACCAACTGAGACACGGTGATAGGCTCAGAAGTGGAGGGACTGCCCTGATGGAGCCTGGGCATAGTGGCCTTAATAACTTAACAAATGAGACACATTCGCTGGGCATCCGCTGCATGCCAGGACCTGCGCTTTACAAGCCTTTTCTCCTCCAATCCTGTGGGAAACTCCTCCTCTCTAGACTCTTTCATAGACAGGAAGGCTGAGGGTCAGCAAGGTTAAGGACTCAGCGAAGACCATTCAGCCATGAATGAACAGAGCCAGATTCAAAGCTGGATTCGTCCAGTCCAGAGCCCTTGCCTACCCCAGTTAGTCAGCAAGAAGGCTGAGTTGCTTCTACATAGTACGCACTGCCTCGGTGCTGGGGCCCACCTGACAGAGCCCCAGCTTAGTGGAGGCTGGGCCTGAATGGGGGCAAGTTGAGGGTCTCTGGTGGGGAAGGACAGGGACCTGCTGCTGGGGACAGAGCTGCCCCCGAGGGTCCTGGCTGAGGGGCTTTTCTCCCCCAGGGGCTCAGAACTTGTGCCCAGCAAACATCCTGCTTCCATGCATGGACTTTTCCTCCCTCCACCATGTGCCTTGGTTTCCTAGTAAACTCCCTTTTGATGACTTCCGACTTTGCTTGGCTAAAGAGAGGTGAAAAAAAAGTGTCCCCATCTGGGTCAGACTTGGGAGAGGGATCCAGGGGTCTGGCCAGGGCATGGCAGTGAGTGGAGGAGAATGAAAATATGCAGGTGGGGGCTTCTGTGATCAGGAACTCACTGGCCTGAGCAGAGAGAGCCTTGGGGAATGTGGAGTGAGAGGGGTGGGCACTAGCAGCCCCTCACTCTCTGACTGTCCCGTTTCTCCTCCATGGTGGAGGAAGTTGGGGAAACTGGCTCTTTAGGGGGCTCCTGTCTGAGAAGGGCCAGAACTGTGAGTAACTGAGGTCTTCTAGCCCTGAATGACTGGGAAGCTTGGCCGAGCTGCCAGCCTGGTGGGGAAGGCCGGGGCCTGCCTTGAGCTCCAGACTTGCCATTCACTGGGCTCTCTGAATGGGCCCAGAGCCAGGCCCTACAGGGCTCCAGGGAGAGGGGTGGGGGCAGAAAAAGCGGTGTTGGCCTGTGTCCTGGCATGGACCGCGCGCCGGTGTTTGTGTAGGAGCAATCAGCTGACACTCTGTGGAGAGGGTCCAGGCTGCTGGAAACAGAGGCGGGGGAAACCCAGGCAGCATGCCCGGCCAGCCGGGCCCATCCATCAGGAGATCATCTGAGGTGCAGGAAGGCAGTCCGTGCCTCTTCCAGGATTCTAAGCAGATTGACTTTCCTATGCTTTTTGTGTTGTTGTATTTCCTTTCAATTTCTTAGAAGGCTATTTTTGAAAATTCTAGTCCGTCTCTTCTGAGCTCATAAAGAACAGACGGAGGGTTTTATTCCTGCCAAGGCCTGTCAGAGAGGGCCAGGAGGCAGCAGCAGGCAGGAACCCCAAGTGGGAGGGGGAGCTCCAGGGGAAGCAGGGAACCGTGCAGTCGCTCCACTCCCTCCACGCCTTCTCCCCTTCGTGCCTCTGCTTTACCTGGCCCTGGCCTTCGTAGGGTCTTGCATTTAAGGGGAGATTCTTTTCAGATGTCAAATATGCTGATTAACGTTATTTGTTCATTCATCCAGCCTTTAATTCGTTGGCCACACCTTTACTGGGTGCTTCCTAGATGCTGGCTCTGGGCTGGTCTTCAGGATAGAAATGTGGATGGGCCCAGTCCCTTCCTTCCAGGAGCTGCAGTGTTGCTGGGTCATATGTGCTTTGAAGGAGGTGTGTGCAGCATTTCAGAAGGGCGTCCTGGAGAAAGCTACAACTAAGCTAGACCTACAGCCTGGCTGGAAAAGGCAGAAAGGTTGTGAAGCACCTTCCAGACAGAGGGCCTGGTGTGTACACCGCATGGCTGGAGCAGCAAGTGGGAGAGAGTGGAGAGTCTCAGATGAGGCTGAGGAGGCAGGCAGGGGCCAGGACGCGCAGGGCCTTAGAATCCTCCTTCAGAGAGTTTGGACTTCTTCCTGAGGACATCATGGGATGGGCACTGGGGAGTTAGGAGCAAAGACAGGATCAGCTTTCAAGACCTGTCACACTGGTCTCTGGAGGAGAATGGCAGCTTGAGGCAAGGGGACAGGTTGGGAGACTATTGTGGTCCTCCAGATAGAGGGGTGCAAGATGGCATAGAAGCCCACACTAGAGGGCTGGAAAGGAAAGGGGTTGGAATTATTTAGGAGGGAGACTGGGCCAGGCATGGTGGCTCATGCCTGTAATCTCAGCACTTTGGGAGGCCAAGGTGGGGAGATCACTTGAGGTCAGGAGTTTGAGACCAGCCTGGCCAACATGGTGAAACTCTGTCTCTACTAAAAATACAAAAATTAGCCAGATGTGGTGGTGCACACCTGTAATCCCAGCTACTCAGGAGGCTGAGGCAGGAGAATTGCTTAAACCTGGGAGGTGGAGGTTGCAGTGAGCCGAGATTGCACCATTGCACTCTAGCCTGGGTGACAGAGTGAGACTGTCTCAAAAAAAAAAAAAAAAAAAAAAAAAAGGAGGGAGACTGGACCAGGGCAGAAGGCAGTGAGGACAAAGGAGAGGCTGAAATATTAAAGGACCCCAAACTAGCAAGGTCTCCAATTTTGTCACTGCTCAATATCCCCAATAAAATGACAACAGTGGTTTACTCACTTGTAACAAGTCAGACAACATAGGAGCTATGGGAAAAAAGTAAGAAGCTCCGCAGCCCCCTCTACAAGTCTAGCTGCTAGGGTGATAAGGATTCGGAATGTGCTTTTCACACTCAGCATTTGCACAACATACAGACACACACACATTTACAGAGCGGTTCTCTCTTTTTTTTACAGTAATGGCCCAATACTATACCTGTTACTTTCAGGAATAATGATGCTTTCACTCAGCATTATATCAATATCAATCTCCTTGATATCAATAACATCTCCTTTAGGTCAATACATATATCTAATGCATTCTTTTAAATAGCTGTATAATATGCCATAATATGGATGGACTTTAAATCATTAAATCACTCCTTTATTGGAAACTCTCATTGTTCCCAGCTGCTTTTTTTCCATGACCACTACAAAGAAAGTGAACCACTTTCTTTGTAGTGGTCATGGAAAAAAAGACATCCACACAAAGGTGTGCGTTGCATGCACATATGCATGCACACATATGTGCTTTTATTCCTACTAATTGGTTTCCCAAACAGAGACTTCTAGGTCAAAGGGCATATGCTGCCAAAATTCCATCCAAGAGGTTGAGCAGTTCCCTCTCCATCCACCTATGTTTGAGTCTGTTCTTTCTAAACCTACCAGTGTTGAATGTTACTATTCTTCATCTTCAGATGTGAAAAAATTTAAGACTGGTTCCTTCTGAGGGTTTGGACTTAGGCCTCCCTGACTCCTACTGAGGCTTCCAGGTGCGTGTTGCACACTTTCTCTCAGGGGTGCGTTGCATGCTTTGTTTCAGGTGCGTGTCGCGTGCTTCCTCTCAGGTGCATGTTGTGCATTTTCTCTCAGGTGTGCGTTGTGTGCTTTCTCTCAGGTGTGTGTTGCATGCCTTCTTTCAGGTGCATGTTGTGCACTTCCTCTCAGGTGTGTGTTGCGTGCATTCTCCTCAGGTGTGTGTTGTGCGCTTCCTCTCAGGTGTGTGATGCACGCATTCTCTTCAGGTGTGTGTTGTGCGCATTCTCTTCAGGTGTGTGTTGTGCGCATTCTCTTCAGGTGTGTGTTGTGCGCTTCCTCTCAGGTGTGTGTTGTGCGCTTCCTCTCAGGTGTGTGTTGTGCGCTTCCTCTCAGGTGTGTGTTGTGCGCGTCCTCTCAGGTGTGTGTTGTGCGCGTCCTCTCAGGTGTGTGTTGTGCGCGTCCTCTCAGGTGTGTGTTGTGCACATTCTCTTCAGGTGTGTGTTGTGCGCTTTCTCTCAGGTGTGTGTTGTGCACTTTCTCTCAGGTGTGTGTTGTGCGCTTCCTCTCAGGTGTGTGTTGTGCGCTTCCTCTCAGGTGTGTGTTGCGCACTTTCTTTTCCTTTTCTGGATGCTCCCTGTCGTATCCTCTACCCAGTTTGCAGCTGGAACCAGTTATGTGCCATCTCTGAGAGTGAAATGGGTTCTCCTTTCAGATTGTGACCTCAGGACCCTTTGTCACTAGTTTTGTCGGCTACTTAAGGTGCATTATCTACTTTACCGCAGTCCTAGGCATGTCAGGGGCATTAACTCTGTGCACAGCCTTGCTTCTGTTTCAAGAGTGCCAGCCCTGCTGGGGCATCTGTTCTCCACCCTGTGCCCAAGTTGGCCTGGACACCCCACTCCTTGGGGCTGCTGGTTGGTGCTGCCAGCCTTCCTAGGTGTCCCAAATGGCCCTTTCCCAAGAGCTTTGTCACAGAAAGGTTCATGGCCAGCTCAAAGTGGCCCCCATATTCAAGCAACACCTCGACTCCTGGCATCCACAGTGGGAGCCCCACTCTTCACTTCTTGAGTCGCCATGGCCCAGAGTCTGTTCCTGGGTTTTGGGGCCATTATGAAACGAGAATCCACAACAGCCAAATTTGCTCAGGCACACATGGGACAGTTTGCCAAATGGGGGCACGAAGTGTGGGAGTCATGGAAGAAGCCTCCACCTGCCCATCGGGGCCTCAGAGCCCCTGCCTCTCTGTTCTGCCTGACCAGTTTCTTTGTATGGCTTTGCACCCCTCTCCCAGGGCCTTCCTCTTTCCAAGTGACCAGCGGATCGATGTGGAGCTCTGGGCAGAGCAAGCAGAGTTGAATTCCACTGAGCTCCACCAGATGCGCGTGCAGGACAATTGCATCTTCTCCATCAGCCCCAAGACCGGGAGCCTGAGTCCCGGGCAGGAGCAGATGGTGGAGTTAAAATACAGGTGTTCCCCACCCCCCAAACCCTCTGCACTTCCAGTCATAGAGACTCCTACCCCTGGCTTTTCATTGTATGACTCCAGGGCACCCCAAATGGCCATTCCCTGGGAGGACCACCTTCTCACCTGCAGAGGAGGTCTAATTTCCTTCTTGCCCCATCCCAACTCAAGGGCGAGTTGCTCCCAGGGGCTGGCCAGCTCAAAGCCACAGAAATGTCATGTCCATTTGCTCTCCTACTTGTACCAGGGCTCCAGAACTCACTCCCAGACTTATCTGTTTCTCTCTAGCCACCTGTTCATCGGTACTGATCACCTTCCAGTGCTCTTCAAGGTGTCCCATGGCCGGGAGATCCTGGTGAGGCCCCAGCACCCTGGCCCTGCCCTAGTTTCAGGCTGGAGGAGGGGGCTGGCTGGACAGGAGCAGGGAGCTGTGTTCTCCTGGGGAGCTGGGGTCCAGATCTCCGCTGGCTGTGTCAGTTCCTCCCGGGGAACTTTTATTTCCAGCTAAATTTCATAGGTGTGACAGTGAAGCCGGAGCAGGAGTATGTGCACTTCATCTCTACTACCCACCAGTTCATCCCTGTTCCCATTGGTGACACACTACCCCCACGGCAGGTCAGTGGTCCACGTTGTCCTGTTGACCAAGAAGGCCTAAATGTTGATCTCTAGGTATGAGTATCAGCCCTTGAGAGGGTGACAAAGACATGGCCCTCTGGAAGCACTTGAGGGGCTGGGCCAGCAGGTTGAACCCCCAGACTGGGTAACTGGGAGATACTTGAAGGGAGAAGCTGCAGTGTCCTGGTGCCTGATGCTAAGCCCTTTGCCAGGCCCAGTTCCTATTAAAAAATGAGGATTTCTTTTTCCTTTAGCAAAATGTTCTTCAAACTTATTTGATCATGAACCATACTAATATATTTGATGCTATATATGCTTATACCCCAGTATATACATAAACATACAACCAAAGTAGAATTGTCACAAATTGATAATTATACTACTACATGCAAAGTATACTATATTTTCTTTTTTTATTCTATTCTGTCCAATTTTTTAAATGCTAGACATGACCCACAACATTGATTTAGATCTGCTCACCAGTAGGTCTTAGCCACAATTTGAAAATTGCTGCTCCAAAAACGATGTCCTTCTGGAATGTGAAGAACTAGAATGTGAATTCTTGGGAAGCTTTAGACCTTTCTTTCTTTATTGATTGAAGGCAATACAGTTTCCTTGCTCTGGAAATGTACATTGGTAATCTCCAAGAGGGGGACATAATATTTTCCCAAACATTTCACAGCTGTGCAATTTCTAATCATTTAGAAGCCCATGTGTTTCTAAGCAGGGGCCTCCAGCCATTGAGCCTAGAGGCCAAGGAATGGGCTTCCTGGATCTAGAGGGGAGTCTCCTATCCCCAACTCTGTTTACTTCCGTACACACCCGCTACCCCTCTGCCTTCCCAGCAGCCCCACTAGGGGCTGTGACAGTGAAGCTGGTTTGAGCTACTGGGAATATGTAGTGCCATTTGCTAAAAGGAGATAAACTGGGAGCAGGAATAGGCTTTAGAATGAAGAGTTTGGTTCTGGCCAAGTTTGAGATGCTAATGAGACAACCAAGAGGGCTTGTCAGGTAGAAGGTGGACACCAAGTGTCTTAGTCCATTCTGACTGCTAAAACAAGTTACCATAGATTGGGTGGCTTATAAAGACCACAAATTTATTATAATTTATTGTAATTTAATTTATTATAGTTTATCTTAATTAAAAAGGCTGGGAAGCCCAAGATCAAGACATGGGCAGATTTGGTGTCTGGTGGGGGCCCACTTCCTGGTTCGGTGGCTTCTTGCTGTGTCCTCACATGGTGGAGGGAGCAAACAAGCTTCCATAGGCCTCTTTTATAAGGGTACTAATCCCACTCTGGCCGAAACATCTCCTGATTATCTCTTAATACTATTGTATTGAGGATTAGGTTTCAACATATGGATTTTGTGGGGACACAAGCATTCAACCCATAGTACCAGGTCTGGAGCTCAAAGGGTGGTCCAGGCTAGAGAAATAGAGTCAGCATGCTCAGGAGTGAGTGCTCAGAAAGGGGAAAAGGGGCTGGGACTGAATCCAGATGGACTCTATTCTCTCTGGCTTCAATTTTCTCATCTCTAAAAGGAAGGATTGGATCAGAAGATCTCTGGTTTCTTCTAGGACATTCTATGATTCCCAACCTTTGGAGTTGGTCTTTAGTCCCTCAGACCTTTCCGCCCCCTCACTTGCCTTTAAGCAGAACTCCCTTGGCCAGGTGCAGTGGCTCAAGCCTGTAATCCCAGCAATGTGGGAGGCCAAGGCGGGAGGATTGCTTGAGGCCAGGAGTTCAAGACCAGCCTGGCCAACACAGTGAGACCCCCATCTCTAAAAATATATATATTTTTGAAGCAGCTGTGTGTGGTAGTGCATGCCTGTGGTCCTAGCTACTTGGCAGGCTGAGGTAGAAAGATTGCTTGAGCCCAGGAGGTTGAGGTGGCAGTGAGCCATGATTATGCCACTGCATTCCAGCCTGTGTGACAAAGTGAGACCTTGTCTCAAAAAAAAAAAAAAGGAAAAGAAAAAAACTTGATGAAGTTAAATTGAAGACAAAATAAGCTGCTCCTTTACAAATAAGATTACAGATTATCCTAAAATATCACTGGCTGAACATACAGTTACATACTTCTTCGGTGATCAAGCCACACGGGAGCTCACAGACTGAAAGGGTGACATCATGGAGATCAGCCTGCCCTCCCACAGTGGGCACAGCGTCCCAGGCTTTCTGGTTTGCAGTCCTGAGCTGATGTGGCAATTTTCCTATTCCTGCCCCCTGCAGATTTATGAGCTGTATAACGGTGGCTCAGTGCCCGTGACATATGAGGTCCAGACCGATGTCCTGTCACAGGTTCAGGAAAAAAATTTTGATCACCCCATCTTTTGCTGCCTCAACCCCAAAGGGGAGATCCAGCCAGGCACCACCGCACGGGTCTTGTGGATCTTCTCACCTATCGAGGCCAAGACCTACACTGTGAGCAGCAGCCTGAATGGCGTGGGAGGCGGGGCGGTGCTGGCTTCCTCAGCAGGCCTCCCTCTGACCAGTCCCCACCCCCACCTCCTGACTCCCCAGGTGGACGTGCCCATACACATCCTGGGATGGAACTCGGCCCTCATCCACTTCCAGGGAGTGGGCTACGACCCCCATATGATGGGGGACACAGCCCCATTCCACAACATCTCCTCGTGGGACAACAGTTCCATACACTCTAGGCTGGTGGTGCCTGGACAGGTGGGGAAAGGGGAGCTAGGAAGGCCTGAGGCCTTGGGGGAGATCCTCAGAGCCCAGGGTGGCCAGGACAAAGGATGGGGAGGCTGGGAGGGACATGAGATGTAGTTGAGGAGGGACAGAGGCAGAGATGAGGCCTTGGAACTCATCCTCCTCCAGATTCAGGAGGCGGCACCAGCTCCATGAGAGGTCTACCCTGCCACCTAGTGCCCACAGGTGTTCCTGCTCAAGCCGCTCCACCTGCCTCAGGGCCCTCCATCCCACCTCTTCACTGGGATGAGGATGTTAAAAGATGGTATAGGAGTGGGGGTGTTGAAAGGTGTCAAAAGGGCCAGGCACAGTGGTCTCGATTTTCTGACCTCGTGATCCGCCCGCCTTGGCCTCCCAAAGTGCTGGGATTACAGGCGTGAGCCACCACGCCTGGCCGGTTCTTATTTCTTTACCTCTGCTCTCCACCCACAGAATGTCTTCCTGTCCCAGTCTCATATTTCCCTGGGAAACATCCCTGTGCAGAGCAAGTGCAGCCGCCTGCTCTTCCTCAACAACATCTCCAAGAATGAGGAAATTGCCTTCTCCTGGCAGCCAAGTCCTCTAGATTTTGGGGAGGTGAGAGTCCCCTGAGCCCTGGAACCTCCATCAGAGCTCCCGACCCATCCAATCCCACCTGACCCCATCCCATACCACCCCACTCCATCCAATCCCACCCAACAAAACCCCATCCCATCCCATCCCACCCCACTCCATCCCGTCCCATCCCATCCCATCCCGTCCCACTCCATCCCATCCCATCCCACCCCAGTCCATCCCATCCCATCCCACCCCAGTCCATCCCATCCCATCCCATCCCATCCCATCCCATCCATCCCATCCCATCCCATCCCATCCCACTCCATCCCATCCCATCCCACCCCACTCCATCCCATCCCATCCCATCCATCCCATCCCATCCCACCCCAGTCCATCCCATCCCATCCCACCCCACTCCATCCCATCCCATCCCATCCATCCCATCCCACCCCACTCCATCCCGTCCCATCCCATCCCATCCTGTCCCATCCCATCCCATCCCATCCCACTCCATCCCATCCCATCCCATCCCACCCCAGTCCATCTCATCCCATCCCATCCCATCCCACTCCATCCCATCCCATCCATCCCATCCCATCCCATCCCATCCCACCCCAGTCCATCCCATCCCATCCCATCCCATCCCATCCCACTCCATCCCATCCCATCCCATCCCATCCCATCCCATCCCATCCCATCCCATCATACTCCATCCCACCCCACTCCATCCCATCCCATCCCATCCCTTTCCACCCCACTCCATCCCATCCCATCCCATCCATCCCATCCCATCCCATCCCACCCCAGTCCATCCCATCCCATCCCATCCCATCCATCCCATCCCATCCCACTCCATCCCATCCCATCCCATCCCACTCCATCCCATCCCATCCCATCCCATCCCACCCCACTCCATCCCATCCCATCCCATCCCATCCCACTCCATCCCATCCCACTCCATCCCATCCCATCCCATCCCACCCCACTCCATCCCATCCCATCCCATCCCATCCCATCCCACTCCATCCCATCCCATCCCACTCCATCCCATCCCATCCAACCCCACTCCATCCCATCCCATCCATCCCATCCCATCCCACTCCATCCCATCCCACCCCACTCCATTCCATCCCATCCATCCCATCCCATCCCACTCCATCCCATCCCATCCCATCCCACCCCACTCCATCACATCCCATCCCACCCCACTCCATCCCATCCCATCCCACCCTACTCCATCCCATCCCATCCCATCCCACCCCATCCCACCCCATTCTACTCCATCCCACCCTACTCCATCCCATCCCACCACCCCCACCCCACCCCATCCCACCCTATCGCACCCCACCCCATCCTATCCCATCCCATTCCATCTTGTCCCATCCCATCCCATCCCATCCCATCCCATCCCATCCCATCCCATCTTGTCCCATCTCATCTTACCCTGTCCCACCTCATCCCATCTTATTCCATGCCATCCTATCCAATTCCATCCCTGTGAATCTCCAAAGACTCCTTCCCCAAATCAACAGGTGTCCGTGAGTCCCATGATAGGGGTGGTGGCTCCTGAAGAGACGGTCCCATTTGTGGTGACCTTGACGGCCTCTGTGCATGCCAGCTTCTATAGTGTAGACCTCGTATGCAAGGTAGGAACCAGCCCCAGGGGTAAGGTGGGATGGAGGCATGGCTCCCAATGCTGGGGTGGGGTGAGATGGGCTGTGAGATCCCCAGACCCCAGCAAAAGGCAGAAGTCAGCCCTTGGAAGGGAGAGGGCCCACAGCATAGGCCCAGGGCAAGCTCCAGACCTTTGCCTTCTCTCTCTGTCCTGGGCCATTAGCTGTACTCGCAGCAGCTCATGAAGCAGTATCACGAGGAGCTGCAGGAGTGGAAGGATGAGAAGGCACGGCAGGAAGTGGAGTTCACTATCACCGACAGGAAAGTGAAGGTGAGGAAGGCTGAGTAGATCTCAAACATCCAGATCTTTCTGACTGGCCTTACCAGAGGGGACAGAGGTAGTGGGCCAAGGTGGCCCTCCAGGCCAAACCAGCCAGCCTGCCCTAAGAGATTAGATTTCATTCTCTGGACTCAGCTTAGCATCTTCACAGCCATCTGGAGAGGCTCTCTGGGTAGAAAAGGCTGGCTGTCCATTCCCTGCCTCGGGTAGCCAGCATTTAATGAGTGGCTATTGTGTGCTGCACACCGGAGATTCAGGGGAGACAAGCAGAGCTCACCTTATTTTTATTTATTTATTGTTTTTGAGACAGAGTCTCGCCCTGTCACCCAGGCTAGAGTGCAGTGGCTTACTGTAACCTCCACCTCCCAGGTTCAAGCAATTCTCCTGCCTCAGCCTCCTGAGTAGCTGGGACTTCAGGCGCCCACCACTATACCTGACTAGTTTTTGTATTTTTGGTAGAGATGGGGTTTCACCATGTTGGCCAGGCTGGTCTCGAACTCCTGACCTTAGGTGATCTGACCACCTCAGCCTCCCAAAGTGCTGAGATTACAGGCGTGAGCCACTGTGTCCAGCCTAGAGTTCACCTTCTGATGGCAGACACTGTGGCTTCAGGGGCAGGCTCTGGAGACAGATTGCAGGTTTCATTCCTGGAGTTAATGATTTCTAGCTCTGTGATCTCAGTCAACCTATGTAACGTCTCAGTTCCTTCAGCTGTAAGAAGTGGGGGTGGGTACTGTGATATCTGGGATTTGCTTCAATATAATCCAGAGGTGGGGCACAGCTCGGACCAGACTGCCTATGAGGTGCTAGTTGTTGAAGCTGGGCAATGGGCAACGGTGAGTTCTTCGTAGCATCCCCTCCACTTTTGTATACATTTGAAATTTTCCATATTAAAAAGGTTAAAGATAAAAGTCTAGGCTGGGCATGGTGGCTCACGCCTGTAATCCCAGCACTTTGGGAGGCCAAGGCGGGTAGATCACTTGAGGCCAGGAGTTCAAGACCAGCCTGGCCAACATGGTGAAACCCCGTCTCTACTAAAAATACAAAAATTAGCTGGCCGTGGTGGCAGGTTCCTGTAATCCCAGCTACTTGGGAGGCTGAGGCACAAGAATCACTTGAACCCGGGAGGCAGAGGTTGCAGTGAGCGGAGATCGTACCACTGCACTCCAGCCTGGGTGACAGAGCGAGACTCTGTCTCAAAAAAAAAAAAAAGATAAAAGTCTAAAAATATTTTTTAATGTGAGTGAGATATCTGCTTTATAACATTGTTGTGAGGATTAAGTGAGTTAATACCGGTAAAGTGCCTAGAACAGTGCCTGGCACCCAGGAAGCGCTCACTGAATGGGAGCTATTAGTATGTGTTTTGGGAGGGGGAGGGTCTGACAGTAAACATGAGACAACACTTCCATCTTGGTTCCTCCCCCAATTTCACAACCTTCCTACACTTGTATTCTTGCTCCTCAATCACCTTGGTGTCTGCCACACTGAACTCCCAGGGAGTCACTGCTCCCCTCTGAAGCTGTGGCCCAACTGTGGATACAAATTACTTCCTAAGGCCAGGTGCGGTGGCTCACACCTGTAATCCTAGTGCTTTGAGTGGCCAAGGCATGAGGATTGCTTGAGCCTAGGAGATCAAAACCAGCCCTGGACAACATAGTGAGACCCTGCACTACAGAAATAAAAGTTTAAAAACTGGCTGGGTGTGGTGGCTCACACCTGTAGTCCCAGCTACTTGGGAGGCTGAGTTGGGAGAATCACTTGAGTGCAGGAGCTTGAGGCTGCAGTGAGCTATGATGGGGTCACTCCACTCCAACCTGGGTGACAGAGTGAGACCCTGTCTAAAACAACAACAACAACAACAACAACAACAAAACTCTTCTTGGGGGCATGAGAGAAGGAATTTCTGAATTAAATCTTAATGAGGGAGACTGATTTCTTATCTCACCAAACCACAAATCTCCAGGGCACCAGGGCAAGCACCCTTGGAACTGCCCGCCTACATTTGATGGCATTTCCTTCACTCAGGAAACCAGAATTTCATGGTTTGCAGGCAGCACTTCTCTAGGGAAGGTTCTAGAGGAAAATGTGACTGAGAATTGGGCAGGACCAAGAGGGCAGCGAGAGGATCAAAATGGGGGAGTCTCTTTAGGTCTCTCACATCTTTTTTTTTTTTTTTTTTGAGACAGAGTCTCGCTGTGTCACCCAGGCTGGAGCACAGTGGTGCCATCTTGGCTCACTGCAACCTCCGCCTCCTAGGTTCAAGCGATTCTCCAGCCTCAGCCTCCGGAGCAGCTGAGACTACAGACACGTGCTACCGCATCTGGCTAATTTTTGTATTTTTAGTAGAGACGGGCTTTCGCCATGTTGGCCAGGCAGGTCTCGAACTTCTGACCTCAGGTGATCCGCCCACCTTGGCCTCCCAAAGTGCTGGGATTACAGGTGTGAGGCACCACCCTCGGCCGGGCCTCTTGTATCTTAAACAAGAATCTCTCTTCTTCCACAGAAGAGAACATGCTGCACAGCCTGTGAACCTGCGAGGAAGTACAAGGTGAGGCGGCGAGCCCCAGGCCCATCTTCTTGGGACAACTTGGGAGGGTCCTTGCTTGCTCCCAGGGAGACCTCCAACCCCTGGACCAGCCTCCCAGAAGGGAGGGATGAAAGTGCCAATGAGTGGGGTCACATGCTTATGTGGCCCAAAGAGCCTGATGGGGGAACTAGGTCAAGGGACCCCACTGGTGATGTGAGTGTGGTGCCCAAACCCTTGTCATCCATGTCCCTCCCTTCCCAAAGACGCTGCCTCCCATCAAGAACCAGCAGTCTGTCAGCTGGCCTGCCAGCTGGAAACTGCAGACCCCAAAGGAGGAGATGTCCTGGCCCTGCCCCCAGCCACCCTCGCCAGGCATGCTCTGCCTGGGCCTTACCGCCCGAGCCCATGCCACCGACTACTTTCTGGCTAACTTCTTCTCAGAGTTTCCCTGCCACTTTTTGCACCGGTAAGCTCTTGGGAAGGCAGGGGTCACCTTCCTCTTCTCTCTGTCCCCTCTTCCACTCTAGAGCAGGGGCTGCTCAGACCCAACCCATGGTGAGGGGTGGAGCATGGGCAGTGGCAGTGGGACTCACTGAGCGCCTCTGGGCCCAGGATGCCCCATTACTGCTTAGGCCCTTTTGAGAGGGGGACGAAGCAGCCAGAGCCCCCTGGGGAACACACCTAGGCAGCCCCTACCCCTCTTTGTTCCTTCTTTTTCCAACTGGGAGTCTCTCTAGGTCCTGTGCTAACTCGGAGGGTTTGAGCTTGGTTCTCTGAACCCAGTAGCACTACATTTGGGTTAAGGCTGGGAGTGCCTCAAACTTATCTGTGTCCTCATCACTGGGCAGCTACCACCACTGCTTGCGCCCCCAACCCCAGCATGGTGGCTTGCCCAGGCCACTCAGAATGTCATGGCTGCCACAGGGAGCTGCCAAAGAGGAAGGCCCCCAGGGAAGAGTCAGAGACTTCTGAGGAAATATCCCCTAACAAGTGGGGTCCTGTCTCCAAGCAGAAGAAGCAGCTCCTGGTTGACATTCTCACCACCATAATCAGGTACCAGCTCACACCCTGGCCCTCATTGCCACCTTCACATCCCTCCAGCTCATTCAGCCAGAGCCCCTTACATTCCAGCACTCTTCCTTTCTTGAGAAATAGAACTTGGTGGGGCATGGAGGTTCTTGCCCGTAATTCCAATACTTTGGGAGGCAGAAGTGGGAGGATGGCTTGAGCCCAGGAGTTTGAGACCAGCCTGGGCAACATAGCAAGACCCCATCTCTACAAAAAATACAAAAATTAGCTGGACATAGTGGTGCATGCCTGTAGTCCCAGCTACTTGGGAGGCTGAGGTGCGAGGATTGCTTGATACCATTAATTAGCTTAATTAACTGGGAGGTTGAGGCTGCAGTGAGCCACGATCACATCACTGTACTCCAGCCTGGGAGAGAGTGAGACTTTGTCTCAAAAAAAGAAAAGAAAAGAGAAAGAAAGAAAGAGACAAAGAGAGAAAGAAAGAGAGAAAGAGAGAGAGAAAGAAAGAGAGAAAGAGAGAGAGAAAGAAAGAAGAGAGAGAGAAAGAGAGAGAGAGAGAAAAAGAAAAAAAGAAACAACTTCTTTGCAAGATCCCGCCACGGCCCCCCCCTCCCGACCCCAGGACAGTGGGGCTCTGATGGAGCTGGCTGGAGGGATTCTCAGGTCTGGATCCTGAGTTCTGCCCCATTCCAGGGCTGGCAGATGAGTCTGGAGCCAGTTCACTATCTCCCCAGGGTTCCTGCCCATCATGTGTGTGAATCTGACCTGCCTTGCCTCCACCATAGCATGTTCGCTTCTAAAAATCCGTGAGGCTCAAAGATGTCTTCCTTGAAAGAAGGGACAGGAGGAACAACTGACCAAGGGCTCCCCTCTCCCCACCGAGCAGCCACTTTCCCACCTACCATGTAGCTCTGAAACCAGGGCTCCCCAGGGCTTCAGGGCCCCTCAGCAAGGGCCTTCTCCTTCTCCCTGCCACCTAGGGGCCTGCTGGAAGACAAGAACTTCCATGAGGCTGTGGACCAAAGCCTGGTGGAGCAGGTGCCGTACTTCCGCCAGTTCTGGAATGAGCAGTCAACTAAGTTCATGGACCAGAAAAACAGCCTGTACTTAATGCCAGTCCTGCCTGTACCCTCCAGCAGCTGGGAGGATGGGAAGGGCAAGCAGCTGAAGGAAGACAGACCAGAGCACTATCCAGGGTTGGGGAAGAAGGAAGAGGGGGAGGAGGAGGAGAAGGGTGAAGAGGAAGAAGAAGAGTTGAAGGAGGAAGAGGAGGAAGAAGAGGAGACAGAAGAGGAGGAGTTGGGCGAGGAGGAGATAGAGGAGAAGGAGGAGGAGAGGGATGAGAAGGAAGAGAAAGTGAGCTGGGCAGCCACTGGGCCCATACCACAGCCTGAGTCCCAGGAATCCATGCAATGGCAGTGGCAACAGCAGCTGAAAGTCATGGTGAAGGAGGAGCAAGAACAGGATGAGAAGGAGGCCATCAGAAGGTGAGCAGCCAGGCCCCAGTGAGGATGGGAGGGAGGCAAAGTGCAGAAGGTTCCTAGGAGGCAATGGGATGCCAAGGATGGCCGCTGCCTGTATGCACATCTCATCCTAATTCAGTGCTTAGTGAGGTCATGTTGGTAGCTTAAGGCCTCTGTGGGAGTATCGGCCCGGCACCAACACTGAACTTTATTCTTTTTTCTCTGAGAACTGGTTTTTGACATTTACCAACTTACCAGGAGAATTGTTATAGTCTGCAAAGTCTTGTAAACGGGCTTCTAGAGCCAGAAAAGGACCACCTGTCTTGCAAGCGGGACTTCCCACCGGGGCTGCCCTACAGATGATTTATGTCATTGTAGGGATTCCCTAAGCCCCACCCAGTGCATTCTGCGCCCTCTCATCACTTCCTTACCTTTCTCTAAACTTGGCCCTGAGATGCCTACTACATCGCCTGGGTTTGAATCCCACCCCTTAAACCAGCACCATATTTGGCAACTTGGAATCTTTTAGCCACACTTGGAACGTCCGTAACATTGAAACAAGGATGCCCCATAGTGTAGTGGATAAGGGGAGTCAATGGGAATCTCCGTAGAGCTCGTGGCACACTGTACCGCACGGACAGGCGAGCGAGGAGGCGCGCGGGCACTGCGGCCGCGCTCATGCTAGCCCCCGCCCCCTCGCAGGCTCCCGGCCTTCGCCAACCTGCAGGAGGCGCTGCTGGAGAACATGATCCAGAACATCCTGGTGGAGGCGAGCCGCGGGGAGGTGGTGCTCACCTCGCGGCCACGCGTCATCGCCCTGCCGCCGTTCTGCGTGCCCAGGTAGGGGCGCCGGGGCCAGCGGCCGCGCAGACCGCGCGAGAGGGGCGACGGAGGCAGCCAGGCTCTGCCCGAAGCCTTGCCCCCACGCCTACCTGGGACTTTTTGTCTTCCAGGATTCTGACCCCGGACACGCTGCTGCCGACGCAGCAAGCAGAGGTACTCCACCCGGTGGTGCCACTTCCTACCGACCTTCCGTAAATGCCTGCGCCCAGCCTCTCCGACATGCCGCCCTAGGTCACGCCTGGCGCCCTCTCCACCGCCCGCCAGTAAAAGCATCTAGTGTTTTTTCTATATCTACTTTGACTTTATTTCCCCGACGAGGGGGAAACGCGCGCGCGAGCTCTGAGAGGGAAGGATGGCAGGGAGCAGCCCGGGCGGACTGCAGAGGCGCGGCGGGAACTTAGGGCCCGGGAGGATGCACCTCTCCGCCCACACTGCAGCTGGACTGAGACCTAGCCGCTAGCTGCGGGCCGCTGGACCGGGTCTGGCCAGTGGAGGGCGCTCCGGGCGGGGCCTGTCTGGCCTTTGCCCCAGCGTAGCTTGGTGCACAGTAACTGAGTGCCGGGCCTGGCCAGCGAAGCAGGTGTCCACTGGGCAGGGCGGCCACCCCTCACCTTTCTGCGCCGCGCCTGCTCGGAGGCTTAGCACCCCCAGGGCCAGCCCCTTAGGTTTCGCCGAGCTCCGAGTGCCCAAGAGGCTGGGGAGGAATAACGCCGCGGAGGGCCAGGAACTAGGCTGGGGCGGGTCGAGGTCACCACTGGATTTCGGGCCACAGACCCTGCTAAGTGACTCCCACTGTGAATCAGTCCTCAGACGAGGATGGATACCCACCTCTCGGTTCCTCCTAACCCCCGCCCGGGAGCTTCTGTCCTCTGCTTCTCGGCTCCTCCCTCCCAGAGGCAGGTGGGTGGAAAAGTGACATCTGGTGTTGTTCCAGAGGCGCCCAGGTCCCCAGCACCCTCCCCTCCGCCCCCGCCACCAAGGCCTCGGAGAAGCTCCGGTCTCAGAGCCCGGGCGGGGGAGGGAGGGGGCGCTCCGCCTCCATGAGTCAATATTTGCCCCGAGCAAACGGGCGCCTGGACAGGTGTGAGTGTGTGTGTCTGGGGGCGGGGACTGAACAGGCAGTATAAGAGCACACTGAGCCCGGGCTCCGGGACAAGCTCCAAGGCGTGGGCTGGGGACGAAGCCAAGCTAGGCTGGGCCGGGCGGAGGGGTCAGGAAAGCCGGGCGGAGGGTGGCTGGGAAGGGAGGGGCGGGCCAGGTGCGCACCTGCGGTGGCAGCCGCGGCCGCCGACGTGTCAGCCGCAGATGCGCTCAGGTGAGGGCGGAGGCTAGCGGGGCGCTGTGCAGCACTGAGCTCGCGGAAGACCAGGACCAGGAGATCACCGAGGGCGACCGCCAGGCCCCGGGCCCTCCGCTCCCGCCCCGCGACGAGCCCCTCGCACAAACCGGACCTGAGCGTTTTGTTCGTTCGGCTCGCGTGAGGCAGGGGCGGCCTCTCAGCACCAGCCCGGGGACCGGCCTGATCGCCACGCAGGCACCTGCCGCCGCCACCGCCACCGCCACCGCCATCTCAACCATACGGGTGGGAGAGGCTGTGCGCCGCTGCAGTGGAGATCCGGCTCCCATCCGGCCCCACCCGCCCAGCCTTGCCCTGCCCGCAGCTTCTGGGCTGCCAGGCTCCATTCTGCGTTGTAATACGGGCTGAGCCGGCTCCAGCGGGTGGCGAAGGGGGCCGTGGCCTGGAACAGAAACCCTTCTGGAGGTGGAAACCCGGATTTTAGTCCGCCTCAGTCCCCGCGACTTCTGTGGCCTTGGGCAAGTCATTTCCCGGCCTCTTGGTTTTCCCATTTGCTCAGTGAACGGTTGGTCTGGCCTCCCGCAGGGGCTAGGGCCTCCCCAGCCTCCTGTCCCGGTTCCTGGGCTCCTGGCCATGCTGGGGAAGGCCCTCACGGAGTTGGAGCTAAGGCTGAGGTGTGGAAAATCTGGGCGGGGGAAGCTGAGGGCCGCCATGGAGCCTCAAATCCACTCCTCGGATCTCTTTGGCGCTGCTGACATCCTGAGATGTCACTCCCTGACATCTCCTTGGTCCCTCTTTCAGTCTAACCACGTCTGAGACAGTCAGACTGACTGAAAAGGACAAGCCCTCAGGCACAGGGGTTCACCACCTTCCTCAAACCTCAGAATCCCACATCCTCGCTTCCATCAGCTGGGGTGGGGTAGGTAGGTAGCCCTCAGCTCAGGCAGAGGCAGCCCCGGGAGATGGGAACCAGGGTCAGAAGTCCCTCCAAATTGCATGTTCCTAGAGGCGCTGGATTGTCCCCTCCACCACCACCCGCTGTAGTGCCCCTATGTCACCCAACTACCCAGAGGCCCCAAAGGATCTGCTGAGCCCGAGTCCGTGGCACAGAGAGAGAAGGGGGAGGGGTGAGATGGCCTTGGACAGATCCCAGGCAGGTCTGGGGAGAGGGTAGACTACAGCAGGGCTCTTCACGGAGCAGCCCCAGGGGCAGGGGAAGGTCCTTGGGTCCTGGGCTAGGGTGTGTGCAGCCCTCTCCTGGCCCCCCTGACCAGGCTGTCCTGGGCCAGCCCTTTACTCTTTGCCTGGCACTGAAAGATTTGCCTGTCAGGGGCCTGGCATGGTCCTGGTGCACCTTCCCTGTGTCTTTGAGGGTTTCCCCTTCTCTCCCCAGCCATGACAGGGGCCAGGATTCCACACCCTGGGTCTGCACAACAAAGAGGAACAACCCCCTCCCAAACACACACACACACACACACACACACACACACACACACACACACGGCCTTGAGGGGAGGGTGGTGAGAAGGAGGCAGCCACCCAGTGGGCTGGGATCTTTCCTGGTGACTGAGAATTACTGCCCCTTCACCCCAGGGCCTAATTTCCCCAGTCCCCCCACCACCCCCATCCATCCCTAAGACTGCATTTGCTGGTCATTACCAGGGATCTGGCCTCTCATCCAGGTCCCTCCTCCGCTGCTCCGCTGCCACAGGGCGGAGTCTCCCAGTGCCGGGCAGGCCTGCAGGTGCGGGGCTGCCTGGGGAGGGGGGCACTCAGCAGCTGGTGTGCGAGGCAGGCCCCCTCCCGCTCCTGCTCAAAGCTGGAGCCTGCTTCCTGTCGTCCCTGTCAGCACCCTGGGTGGGGGAGGGACCAGGTAGTGGGGGGAAGTGGAAAAGGGATTGAGCGGTTGGAGTGCAGCAGCTGAGAAACAGCAGAAGAGAAATGGAGAAGGATGAGAAAGAGATCAAGAGCATAGGCTGAAGGACAGAGGGGTGTGAGAACACAGGGGAGATCCCACGGGCTGCAGAGGCTGCAGACCCCAGACTGTGAGAGCGAGACCAGAGGCAGAGATGACCAGAGAGAAACCAGGGAAGAGGAACAGAGACACATGGAGACAATTCAAGATAACAAGAGATGTACACTGAGAGAGATGGGGGTTGTGGAGACATGGGGTTAGGGCTCAGGGGACCAGAGGTGGGAGGCATTGTGTGTATGGAGAAAGGGGGAAGCTGCAAAACAGCCCCATCCCACCCCAAACTGGGGCGGGAATTAGTCCCAGCAGAGGATAAAGAGGTGATTTCTACGTGGCAGACAGGTTTGGAGGTGGGGGGAGGCTGATACCCTTATCTTGGAAGCCCATCTCCTCCCATTGAAGGACAGAACGTGAGGGAGGGGCAAGGCCCAGGCCTTGGCTGGACACCGGGGGGCCAGTAAGGGGCACAGATCTGACTCCATCTCTCTCAGTTTCCCTCTTGGCTACAGATGGACAAGCCAACAGCTATGGCAGCTGCCCTGCCCCCACCCACCCCAATGATTCCGGCCTAGCCTTGGAATTTCTGGGCTTAGAGGCCGCCCAGGGTCTGTGTGAGAGTGGAGGGACCTGGGAGTGGAGGCACTGGGTGGCAGGGGGGAGGCTCATACCCAGGTGCTAATCCCCATCCGGCCAAGGCAGTACCAGAGCCTCACTGACCTTCTTGGAGATTAGTCCCCATGGAGACCGTGGCAACTCGCCCCCTCATTCTGGCCAGGCCAGATGGGTGGGTGGGCGGGGCAGGCAGACGCTGGATAGGGAGGGGAAGGAACCTTCCAGAGGCATCACAGGAGTCAAGGCTGGGAGGCCCCTCCAGGACCCACAGCCAGCTTAGTTTACAGGTAAAAAACAGAGGCCTTAAGAGGGGACTGACTGACCAAAAGCCCCAAATGGCGCCAGGACAAGCACCAACAGCAGAAGCCAGGTCCTCGGCTCCGTTCCCAAGCATTTTTTCCTAGAGAGCAGAGGCCTGAGCAAGAACAAAGGAAATTGGCACACTCCTCTCTGACCCTCCCAACCTTCCCAAACTGAGGTCATGAACTGAGGAGTGGTTCAAATAGGGTGAGGCAGGAAGGCGCTCCGTCCTGAGCACTAGGCTGGCTTCTGCCAGGGGCCAGGGTGAGAAGGAGGGTACAGCTCCCAGAGCCATGCTTGCAGCCTGACCACCCCCCCCAACCAGGCCAGCCCCAGGGGTGGTTGGAAGCAGGTGCATCAGAGCCAGTTATAACCACAACCACAGCAACAGCGGCAGCGGACATTTATTGGGTGGACGTTGCAGGCCTGTTCTGTTTTACATGCATTTAAATCATCACGACAGCCTCTTAACCCACTCTCTTCACCCTTCAATGTCTGTATGACCCTGGGTGGGTGGCTGAGCTGATGCCTACCTGGGTGACTGTGGAGTGGGTATGTGCACATGTGAAGGTGATGGGGCATATTCATGTGTGAGTCCAGTGCCCAGCACAGTCCGTGGCACATAGTACATCGTATTAAATCTTTGAGAAATAAATGAGTGACCAAGTGTCTGCCCATACATGAATATGACATTGAGGTTTCTATCGAATCCTAGAACGAGATTATTTGCATGCGAAGCTTGCGGGATCACATCTATGTGCCTGGAACTGTGGATGACTCTGTCTCCATCTGACTGAACATGTGTCTGTGTGTGCCCTCTTCCTGTCACCCTGTGCCAGCCCTGTGGCTTTGTGTCCGGGCATGTGAGTGATGGTGAAAGCTTCCTGCCAGCTCCCTAGATGTTGGCCAGTTCTCTAACCCCACTGAGGGGCAGAAGAGAGGGGCTCTGTTTCTAGCTGGATAGAACAATGGGTCTGTGTGGGTGGCGCTCCTAACTGGCCCAAACTGGGCTGGTCTCTGTACCCGTTATCTCTGTCTCCCAGGAGACCAGTCCTGCACAGCCCCAGGGAAGGTGCTCATCTGCTGGTTCTGGGCTCCAGACTGGGGGTGGGGGCGGGGGCCAGAGAAGCAGGGGTGGAAAGGAGGGGCTGGTGATGGTGGCAGGGTGAGGGAAGGCACCTTTCCCTGAATTTGCATCTTCAGTACCCAACCCCTGGATGATTTCCCAGTAAAATGAGCGGGGAGGGCTGGGAGGTGACCCACTTGAGGAGGGGACATTGGCCACCAGCCCCTCTCTGCTGCCCAGCAGTACTGAGCAGTCAGGCTGTTCCTGGGGTGGGGCTCTAGGTGAGAGAGCTGCCACTTCTTTGGGATTCTCAGGGCCTTTGCCTAGGACAAAGATCTGGGCAGGAGCTTAGGAGTGGGTTTGAGGGCTTCCTTGCAGGATCTACGTGCCCCCACATGGGATGGGGGTCTGGGTGGGATCTGAGGGCCTCATGAAGGGGACTCAGGCTCAAAGGATTCTCTGTGAGATCTTATGGGTCTGTATGGGATGGGGGTTTCAGTGAAATCAGAGGGCAGGAGATGGTGGCTAGGGATGGGGTGAGGTCCTGAGGATTTCCTTGTGGTACTCAAACGTCCCAATGTGAGATGGAAAACTGAATGAGGTCAGGGTGGGGGTCCCTGAGGGTGATAAGATCTCTGTGAGATTTTGAGGGCTCTGTGAGGTGTCGACCGGGGTTGCTGGTTTTTGTCTACCTAATTCCCCGCTCCATGCCCCAAGGCCAGGCTGTGGATGTGGAGGGGGTAGGGGTGACTGTGCTGAGCTGGCAAACAAAGCCACCTGGGCACCCATCCTTCAGGAAGCTCTGGGCGCAACTGATCTGGGAAAACAAACAGGAACAGCTGCTAGGGGTGGGGGGGCACGGCAGCTGGGGAGAGGAGCAGAGCTGGACCAGCCTAGTAGGGAAAGGAGGAGACTGGGAAGGGGTCCGTGGTACCCAAGGAGGATTATCGATCCCAGAGTCATCTCCTGGCACAGTAGGCAGGGCTGCCTCGAAGCCCCTTCCCCTCAGTGGTTCTTCTCTTTGGAGATAACTGTGAGGCCTAAAGTCAGGAGGGGCCTGAGGGCATTGGGGATCCCTGAGATGTTTAGGGGTCTTCTGGGACAGTGACTATGGGTGGTGGTGGTGGGTATGCCCATTTCTGAGAGAGCTGGTCGCAGTTACTAGAACTAGAAGCCATGGGTGAGGGGATGGGGGGGGTACCTCCATACCATTTCCACGAGGAGGGACAAAGTAGAGAAGGGGAGAGGCTGGCTACCGCCAAGACCAGAGCTTCACACTGGAGGAGGAGCAGGGGCCCTTCTCACACACGGGGTCCCCTTCCCAACTCCAAGCGGGACTCCTAATTCTAACCTGGACCTCGGCTGGACGGCCTCCCCGCTTTTCCTCCTCCCCTAACCCTGGAAAAGGCGCGACGCACCACTCCTGCAGAATGCAGCCGTGGGACCCACACGTGGAGCCCGACCCTCGAGAGTACGCCCAGCCCCCAAGCCCCGCTTGGTGCACAGTGTCCAGTCTCCGACAGACACCCCCACACCCTCTGACCAACACTTGGCGCCCGCGTCAGGGACAGCGCAGACGCACAGCCTGACGCACTAGCCACCCGCGCCCGCGGCCCCTCCTGACCTGGACCTCCCCTTCCACCCCGCCCTCCACGCCAGCTTTCGGGCCAGCGCGGTCTGCTCCTGCCCTCTGGTGGCCGAATCCAGAATTGTCGGATAGAGATGGGGGAAGGAAGGAAGGCGAGATCTGATTCTTCACTCCTCACCCCTGCCCGGGCTGGTGACACTAAAGGCAAAGACTGGGACACCAAGGGTCCAGAACTGGCTCGTGCCCCACTCTGTAGTTTGTATTCCCTCCTTGAGGCTTGTGTTTGTTCAAACCCCCGCTAGGGTAGGGAATCAGGACACGGTTCTGACCTCACCCCCAGTCAAACCTGCCTGAGGTTGTCCCATCTCTGACCCATATCCTCCTCACTCGGACCCTACCTCCATGCCAAGTTCTAGGGCCCTGTACTGTTGGCACCCATCTTCACACACACTGCGAGCTCCAACAGTAACTCCTCATCAGGGAAAAGAGAGCCCAAGGGAGCCTCTGTCTACCCCCATCACCTGCTCTCTGCAACCCAGAACTTCAGAGGTGGGAGAGCAAGATGCCACCACCCCACTTCCATTGGAGAATTTTCCCTACACCCCTTTTCCCGTGGACATTTGGCCCACGCCTGACCACCTTGTTCACTCACTCGTTCAAGAAGTTTTATTGAGTGCCTACTATGCATCCAACACTGTGCTAGGTTTGAGGATAACTGAGAACAAGACACAGTCCCTGCCCCTTTAAATGGAGCTTGCACTCTGTTAAGGGAGATGCTGCTACACCCATAAACACAAGATGAAAAAAATAACTTTACAGCGTGATAAATGCTAGAAAGAAAAAAGGGTGATGTGATGGATGGAAGGGTGCCTGGAACAGCATCACCGAGGAGGTGACACAGGAGCCAGCCATGCTACGATCTTGTGACCAAGACACTCCAGGTAGCTGGAACAACAAATGCAAAGGCTCTGAGATGGGCTGAGCATGGAACACTGGGAAGAAGGCTTAGAAGGCAGGCTGGTGTGGCAAGGCTTCTGGGAGCTGAGGTGTCCACAGCTGGCCTGTGAGCACTTTTTGGCACAAGAGCTTCAATGGACAGTGGCGGAGCACAGGCTTTGGCTTCCAAAGATCCGAGCTCGATTCTTGCTCTGAAACTGGCTAGCCATGTGAGTTTGGACAAGGCCCTGCACCTCTTTGACCCTCCGTTTCCATATCGGTACACTCAAACCTAACTCGCTGGACTGTTGTGAGGACTCATAAGGGAAGCATGTGACTCGTGGGAGCAACAAAATATTAGCTCCCTTCTCACTCGCCCCTCTCATCTCTGCTGGAATATCCCCACCCCCACCCACCACCATTAAGAAAAACCTACAATTTTGCGAGAAGCCTTTGTGTCTCATTTGCTGTGGTTAGAAAATTCCACCGCAAGTGGTGAGGAAATTTCCCACCTGGAGCTAACCCTTGGGACTCCCAAGCTTTTTGGGGCTCCCAACCTTTTCCTCTCCCTCCTCTCCCTCCCCCTTTCTCTACACCCCCCCCCACCCCCACCGCCTTTCCCCAGCTCACTCTCGCCCAGACTGGAGTGCAGTGGCTTGATTTCGGCTCACTGCAACCTCCACCTCCTGGGCTCAAGCAATTCTCCCATCTCAGGCTCCCAAGTAGCTGGGACTACAGGCGCATGCCAACACGCCCGGCTAATTTTTGTTTATTTGTTTTTGCAGAGAAGGGGTTTCACCATGTCGCCCAGGCTGGTCTCAAATTCCTGGGTTCAAGAGATCCTCCCACCTGGGCCTCCCAAAGTGCTGGGATCACAGGCGTGAACCACTGCGCCCGGCCCTGGGAGATTTCTTAGCTGTGACCCCTGCACCACATTCCAAAGCACTCTGGGCCTCCACTTCTTCATCTGCGAAATGCAGGACAATAACAGTATCTTCCTAACAGGTCAGTGTTAGAATTGATGGAGTTCACGCACCCGAAAGCCTGAGCAGAGAGCTCGGCCTGAACTAAGCGCTTCATCCTCAGCTGCTAAGTCTCAGGCAGACGTCGGGGCTGGAACCCTTAGAGCCTGGAGCTTTGTGGGAGACCCGTAGCGGCACGGGTTGAGCCGAGCTAAAGCCCAACATTCTTCCTACCTCCCGCGGCGAGCCACTCCCTGGGTGGCTATTACGCCTGAACACTGAGTAAACGCGCGGCCCTCGGGCGGTCGTTTCCAGCGCACCGCCTCCTCTCCTTCCTGGGCCCGAGGACTCCCCGGGGAGGCGGCGCAGGATCCGGGAACGCACGCTTGGGAGGAAAGGGGCCGCGATGGACCGATCCTCCAGGAAAAAGAGGAGTGAGCACAGGAAGCGAATCCTTTGGGCAGAGCCTTCTCTATCTCCGCCCTAGCATCGCCCAAAAGAGAGGCCTGGACTAGGTCCGAGGAAGGCTGGCGATTTGACTCTGGGAAGAACTTCCGCTCAGCGAGTCAGCAGCGCGGTCTTAGCCCGAGGCTCCGGGGAGGCCAGGTCCCTTCATCCCCGAGGGCCGGGACAGGGAGGGCGCGTTCTGCCCCGAGGCCTGGCGTGCCCTGCCTGGCTCAGGCTGGAAAGAAAGAAAGCGCGGAGTCAGCCTGGGCTGCGGCGGGCGCGGGGTGCGCGCCTCAGCACTTTCTGTTGTCTTCCCCGCGGGCTGGGGCCACAGCGGCGGCTGCGGGAGAGGCCTCGGCTCCCCAGCGGAGACCAGAGCGGATCGCAGCCTGCCTGCTGACTCAGCGACCCCACCCCCGACGGAAAGGGTGCGGGCAGGGGGACAAGGCCCGGGTATAAAGCTCGGCCCGCCCGGCCGCGCGCAGCCTCGCAGCCCGTCCATTTCCTTCGCGTGCCGTTCTCACCCACCCGGTGAATGCCCGCTGCTGGGGTGGGGAAGGGAGGGGAGCGCGGGAAGACGGCGAGCCCCTGGCAGCTGGGTCCAGAGCTAGGCCGGGTCCAGCCCCCGGGTTCTTCAACCCCTAACCAGGTTGGGCAGGCTGTGGCTCGAAACCGGGCTCTTGAGACGCTGAGCGCGTGGTTCCACCCTTGCTGTCCGCAGCCGCATGAGCAGCGCCCCCGCGCCGGGCCTGGCGCCCGCCAGCCTCACGCTCTGGGACGAGGAGGACTTCCAGGGCCGTCGCTGTCGGCTGCTGAGCGACTGTGCGAACGTCTGCGAGCGCGGAGGCCTGCCCAGGGTGCGCTCGGTCAAGGTGGAAAACGGCGTGTGAGTGATTGCCTGGCCGCGGCTGGGCTGGGTTGAGGGGTGCTGGGCTCCACCGGCCCAGGCTCAGAGCCTCAGCCGCCTGTCCTGTGAGCCCTGGAGAGACCTGCCAACGTGGGAAACCCCATAGCCTCCCCAAAATTCCCCACCCATGACAAGATAAATCATGGGAAAGTGTGTATTTTTGTGCTAGCTAAAGAGACACAGGCGAGAAGCGACCCCTTGAGGGTCCCTATGGGACCCCACCGTGAAGGGGTTTCTAGTGTACTTATATCCTTCCCAAAGTTTTTCTCTGTGCACAATTAGAAGGCTCTGCACTTGGCTTAACAAAAGAAACCCAGTCCCTTTCCCTGGCCCCACCCTGGTCTCCCAGAGCCCAGCTTTTCCCACCCTGCCGCCCCCTACCCCTGCCCCAGCTGAGGTCCCAGTTTCTGCTGTGATATTCGGGAGGGGTCCTCCAATGTGTCCCTATGCAAAGGCCTAAACCCTTGAGGCAGGAGCATTTGGTAGGGAGATCTTCATAACCAGGAAAACTCTTTCCCAACCTGGGGTCCTTGAGGGGGAAGCCTGGGTGCCTCAAACCCTATAGAGCAGCAGGTTTGCGACCTTTAGTCCCGAGAGGGGCTGGATTGCCATACAATGGGGGTGTCAGGGGAAGGGTTTGGGGTTGGAGAAAAACATTGTGCTTCTCAGTCTTTTCAATCATGGCCAGCAAGGGGGAGGCAGAGAGGGTGTGGCTGGGGCAGATACCTCCCAGCTCTTCTCCTTTTCCAGTTGGGTGGCCTTTGAGTACCCCGACTTCCAGGGACAGCAGTTCATTCTGGAGAAGGGAGACTATCCTCGCTGGAGCGCCTGGAGTGGCAGCAGCAGCCACAACAGCAACCAGCTGCTGTCCTTCCGGCCAGTGCTCTGCGCGGTGAGCATAGCCCACTTCTCTTCCTCTGCCTACTAGCTCCAGGCTCTGGCCTCACCATGGCGCCTAGAAAGGCTGTTCAAGCCCTGCATGGGGGGTGTGTAAACAAACTCCGAGATGGGTGGTAGTAGCATTATTTCTCAGAATCAGAAGGGTGTCTCCAACAAAGTCGGGATTGTGGGCATAGGCCCGGAGTCCAGAAATCATCACCACGGACAGCGCTGAGGCCATCCCAGTCCTGAGCGCCCAGGGTTCCCCCACATTCAATCTTCCGCACGTGTGAGTGAGTGCCTCTGTCATCACACAGCCATGTGAGGTCAGGGTGGCTGCTGTTAGCCCCATACACAGGTGTGGAAATGGGGTTCAAAGGGACAAAGTGGCTTGCCCAGGGTCACTGAAAAGAGTCAGTCTCAGTGTGGGTTTGTGTGTGTGTTATTGTGTGTGTGAGGGTGTTGGTAATGAATCAAATACACCAAAAGAGAGGACCTCATTTTCCATTTGTGCCGACCTGGTTACTGGTAGGGCTGGGAAGTGGAGAGCAGAGGACCCCGCCCAGGCCAGCCCAGTTCTTCTGTTCCAAGAGGCTCAAGAACCCTGCAGTGGGAAGGCCGGAGCCAAGATGCAATCAGTATTGATGCCCTGATATGTCTATTCTGATTCTGCCATCCAGTACCTCTTAGCTGGGCACTAATCTGTGAGAGGCTGTGTGGAGGGGCTGGACAGGGGATTGGGTAGTTAGTCAATGAGGCCCTCAGGGAACTGTCTTGGTGAATGGGACAGATTTCTCTAAGGACCTCTGATTTTGCTCCTGCAAAATGGGCCCAATGTCACAAGATGCTCTCTAGTCTTGACCTGAAAGGGTCTCTGGAAATCCTATCCCCCCAGTGACCTCCTTATCTCAAAGCCACAGGAAGGGCCAGGTTCGGGGGAGCTTCTGAGCGATCCATTTCCCAGATGCCAGGGAGCTGATGGGGTGAGCTCTGGGAGTGCCTGTGGGTCCTAGACAGCTGCACAGCTTGTGTGGGCAGTGGGTGGGGGAAGTGAGGCAGAGGATGTATCCGTTAACCCTTTGGAAGATGATCTTTCTTTCCCGACCTTCCTGTGCCTCAGAACCACAATGACAGCCGTGTGACACTGTTTGAGGGGGACAACTTCCAAGGCTGCAAGTTTGACCTCGTTGATGACTACCCATCCCTGCCCTCCATGGGCTGGGCCAGCAAGGATGTGGGTTCCCTCAAAGTCAGCTCCGGAGCGTGAGTCCTGGAACTGGAACCAGGGAGACAGAAGAGCAGGGAAGCAATGGGGACCAAGGAAGAGGGTGGAGAAAAGCGATGTGGGGAGGGCGCTAAGAGAGATATTGGGGACCTGGAGGCAAGGGGAGGTGAGATGATGGAGTCAGACTGGAAGGGAGGAAATGAGGAGGTCCTAGGAGAATGGCGGGCAGCAGACAATATGGGCACAGATGAAGGGCTGGAGAACATGAAGGGATGGAGGCAATAGGGGGTGAGTATAGGAGACTGGATGAAAATGGTGATAGGAAGACTGGAAGCAGTGGGCAGGGGAGGGAGAGAGCCACGTAGGGAAAGTTGAAGCAATGATTTTGGAGCTGGGGGTTGGGAGCTACAAAAGGGTGGCTGCTAGTGGAGAACATAGGATGGGGGTGGGGGCAGAGCTTACTCCCCACCCCTGTACCCTCACTGGTCTAGGTGGGTGGCCTACCAGTACCCAGGCTACCGAGGCTACCAGTATGTGTTGGAGCGGGACCGGCACAGCGGAGAGTTCCATACCTACAGTGAGTTCAGCACACAGGCCCACACTGGGCAGCTGCAGTCCATCCGGAGAGTCCAGCACTAGGCTCCATGGCCCCAGACACCTTCCCTGAGGACACTCAATAAAGGTTCCTGAATATTCCTGCCCCTCTTGCCTCCTTGGTGTCTTGCTTTTTGATCTCCATCCTCATCTTTCTGAAGGTCCCTCCCTGCCAAGCTGACCCTCCCCACAGGCTCCAGAATCCTTGGCTACCAAGAGTAAGCTGGCCGAGGTTGTGTGTGGGTAGGCTCTGGTGGGGCTGACAGCAAAGTGCTGGTAAGAATCTTAGCAATTCTGGCTGGGCGCGGTGGCTCATTCCTGTAATCCCAGCACTTTGGGAGGCTGAGGCAGGTGGATCACAAGGTCAAGAGATTGAGACCATCTTGGTCAACATGGTGAAACCCCATCTCTACTAAAAATACGAAAATTAGCTGGGTGTGGTGGTGCACACCTGTAATCCCAGCTACTTGGGAGGCTGAGGCAGGAGAATTGCTTGAACTTGGGAGGCGGAGGCTGCAGTGAGCCGAGAGCCGATATCGTGCTACTGCACTCCAGCCTGGCGACAGAGCAAGACTCTGAAAAAAAAAGAAAACAAACAAACAAACAAACCTTAGCAATTCTGTTAAATGGCACCAGTCCCGAACCTCTCCTTGGTAAGGTCCACCACTATGGGCCCAGGGTACTGCTAGCTCAGATGGCACCTTTGCTATCTTGTGGGTGGAGTGGACACACCCCCACAGCAGGGCTCATAGCTGGATTGCAGCTTCCACACATCCCCTGGCCCAGGTACTATCATGCAGGGCAGAACTTCCTTACCATGCGCTGAAGTTCTGGGCTTCCTCTGTAACCCCAGAGCATTTTCAACCTTTATCTTCGCCCAGTTCCCTGCCTAGTCAGGGAAGCCTGAGCCTCCTGCCGTTGTCCTCTTTCCTCCATTCGCAGGAGGGGAGTTAGTGGGAAACCCCACTGCTTACCAGGGCCTTTGAAGGGGAGACTTCCACCCTCTGAGCCCAGACCCCAGACACTTTGAACAATGACAATCCCTTACAGTGGTGTTGAACTCCAGCATTTACAAAGCATCTTCGTATCCCCCCTCTCAGCTGCTCCATACCACCCCCTCTTCACTCTTCCTTTCCCTCCCTACCTTTCAGAAAACTGGTGAGCTGTAGAAGTCACCCCTCAGTTGCTAAGCCTGGATTCTGGGCAAGTGGCAGGTGCCCACAGGCATGGCAGGGCTGAGTATGGCGGCAGCCATTAGAGCCCCTGGCACTAGTATGGGTTTTTTCCCAGTTCCCTCTTCGGTCCAGTTGGTTATGCTCCCCGACCCCCACACAGAGCCTCTCAAGATTCTTGGGACTCCCCTTATCCTGTCCTTCAGGGATTCTTGTGTTTTCAAGTCCCCAGTGTACCGATCAGTGGGGAAGGGTGGCTCTGATTATTGCCCCAGGCCAGGCAGGGCAGAACAATGCCAGGGAGCAGTCAGACTTGGGCCTGAAATTCCCAGAGGTTCAGCTGTGCAAAGTCAGGCAGCTGCTTCTTTGGGAAGAGCTTTGGACCATAAGTCAGAACACCTGGGACCCAATTCCCTCACCTTGTAAACTGGGGCTATTGACCGCTGTCCTGCCTGTCTCACAGGGGCTGTTGGGAGGATTCCATGAGAAACCCCTGCAACTGTTTTTGGTGTTATGGAAAAGCACTGGGGTAGCCAATGTAGGGACCTCCTTCCCCTACCTCCCCCCTGTGGATCCTAGGGTTGGATCAGGGGACCAAGGGAGTGAGCTTTGGGTAGGGTATAAATTTTGCTTTACACTTGAATGGGCTCTAGAGTCCATGACCCTTGTTGCATTCAATCCTCCTAATACTCTCCAATTTCATCTATTTTACCAAACTGGGGGTCCAAGGAGAAGCTTTGATGACATCACCCACTTAATTGGTGACAAAACCAGGATTTGAAGACAGAGTTCTTGGCCCTAAATCCAGGCTGTTAGGTGAAGGCTGAACTGAGCTGTGGCTAAAAGCCACAGGCCTCAGCAGAGCCCCAAACTTCTGTGGGCCTCAGAGGAACCTGGGGTTCCTGGCTGGTCATGGGCACCTCCCCATCCCCTTGTGGAATGGCAATATTTACAATGGCTACATGTATAGAATCTGTTCTAAGCCCTTCACATGTGTTATCTCATATAAACCTCATCATTCTGTATGGCAGGTACTATCATACCCATTTTATTTTTATTTATTTTTATTTTTATTTTGAGACGGAGTCTCGCTCTGTTGCCCAGGATGGAGTGCGTTGGTGTGATCTCAGCTCATTGCAACCTCCTCCTCCCGGGTTCAAGCAATTCTTCCGCCTCAGCCCCCGAGTAGCTGCAATTACAGGCACCTGCCATCATGCCAGGCTAATTTTTGTATTTTTGTAGAGATGGGGTTTCACCATGTTGGCCAGTCTGGTCTTGAACTCCTGACCTCAGATGATCTGCCCTTCTTGGCCTCCCAAAGTGCTGGGATTATAGGCATGAGCCACTGCGCTGGCCCATACCCATTTTACAAATGAGGAGATGCAAGTACAGTACAGAGGTTATGTTACTTCCCCCAAAGTCACATAACCAGGAAATGGGAGAGTCAGAAGTTGAAACTAGAACCCAGACAAACTGGCTTCAGAGCCCAGCAGGCCACTTCCACACTGCTTGCTTTGGGGAGCAGGCAATGAGCAAAGGGAGATCTGGAATCTGCCCTTGACTGAGCTGCTGTCTCTACAGGGGTATCTGTGGTTGCTGGGAAGAATCAGCAAGATGGCTTCAGGAACTAGAAGTGTGACTCTGAACTGGGCTCAGGTCTCTGGGTCTCCGTTTCCCCATCTGTGCAATGCAGAAGTCAGGGGAGCTAATATTTGCTGCAGCCTTTGCCAGCATGGACCTTCTAGGTTTTCTGGACCTAGAGGTCATGTTCTGCTCCCTACATCCATCTACAGCTAAGGAGTGGGGGTCGCAGAGGCCAGTCTAAACTCGAATGCTTTCACCTTCTGGTCCTCTGTTCATTCTGGGCAGGCTGGCCATCTGCAGAATCACATGGGACCAGCATTCAGCAGGGTAGGAAGGGGATGAAGGGGAAACTGCCAAGGACTCTCCTGTTGGCTTCCCTAGCTGTACTTGCAGCAGGAGGGGATGGAGAAGATCAAGACTCAGGTGGGTGGAGATGACTGCCCCCCATGCACATATTTCCTGGTGCTCCACCCCCTCAGCAAATGACTTCTGGGTAAGACTGAGGTATAAATCCTGTACTGTTGATCCTTGCCCAGCTCACAGCTGGGATATTTGGGTAGACCTCTCTAGGACCCTCTCCTTTACACCTTAGCCTCCCACTGACAGCATTAAGTGGGCGAATTTTGATGCCTCCCAGCTTTCCCAGCTCTTACCTCCTGCCCCTGGCTATTTTCTTTTCTTACCTCCTGCTCCTTGTTTTCTGTCCGCAGTGGGTGGGGGAAGCAGAAAGAGGAATGAGAAGGAGAGGGATTGGGATCTTGACCCCACCTTCAAGGCCCTCCCCTTCTGCGGAGCCCTGAGTTTGGTCCACAGGGAACATTCCAACCTCTAGTCTTTGCTCCCACCAGATTCCGGGTCCACATCCCGAAGGCTTCATCCCTGTCCCACTAGGATCCTCCCAGGTCCTGGGATCCCTCATTTTTCCCTCCACACTCTGCCTCCCACTCTTCTCCCTGGCTCCTTTGCACCCTCCACGAGCAAAGATGAACACTCCAGAAGTTGCAGCAAATGAGGGTGAACATGGGCCCTGTAGAACCCCAGAAGTAGGAGTTTCCAGCCATCCTCAATCAGGCACCCCAGGACCAGGCACTTAGCAGGAGACCTGCCCATTCCCAGGCCTCCTCCACCCCAGGCTCAAACAGTGAGAGAGGACTTTAAGAATACCAGTTTTGACAGTACCCATTCCATACTGCAAGGCTGCAGAAGGTGGGCTTCTGGGCTGGAGCCTCATCTTCAGCCGGCATCCTCCTTAGCCTGCCTCTCCAGAGCCAGGAAACTCCATAGGTACCCAGAGAGACTCTAGGCCACTTGGGAACCACATCAACATCTTTGCATGAGTTAGAAATAGGAATCCTTTTCTTGGAGTGGATTTCAGCCTTGTACAGTGCACAACCCTGTCTTAACCCCTCCAGCTCTCCAGCCTGGTTCAGGGATAGCCAGAATGGGAGTAGTGGTGAGGGTGGGTGGCAGACTGGGAGGACAAGGGATAGGGAAGGATGGGAGCGGAATAGTTGTACAGGGAAGTAGCAGGGGGCTCAGGAACCCATCAGGGAAAGCCAGGACAGATTCTCAACATCTTTAGAGGCCTTCAGCAGTCCAGGCCACTACTAATTTGTGGGGACTGAATGAATGAGAAAAGGAAGGGAGGGAGACGGATGAGAGGGAGGGAGAAGGATGAGAGGGAGGCAGAAGGATGAGAGGGAGGGAGAAGGATGAGAGGGAGAGAGAAGGCTGGAGGGGAGATGGGAGTCGGAGAGAAAAGCCTAGAATAGCCGGTAAAGAGAGACCTAGAGGGGGGCGGGGAGGACAGAAGAGGGGGCCACCCATCATAAGTTGCCAGGAGAGATGGCCCAGCACCAGGCCTGGGGCTTGGGGGCCCTAGAAAGGCAGGAAACGGGCCAAAGCATGAAGGAGACAGGGAAGGGGTTCGGGTCTCTAGGGAAGAGCAGAGAGTGGGAGAAGAGGAGGAGGGAGCGGGGGTGCGGGCAGAGATAAAGGGAGCAACGGCTGCAGGGCCCGGCGCGCAGCGACAGGCGAGAGGGAGGGAAGCGGAAATTTAAAAGTGAAGATGCAGATAACGCAGCCTGGAGACGGGAACCCGGGTGGGGATAGAGGGAGGGAGGGGGAGGAGAGTGAGCGGCGAGTGGAGCGGGAGCCGACTGGAAGAAGGGCACTAGGGAGGGGGCTGTGGCTGCTGGGGTCCGAGGTAGGGCCGGGTACACCAGCCCCATCACTGTTTGCAGAGAGTCAGGGAGGCGGAAAAGACACGCGCTCTAGGTCCCCATCAGGGCGCATGGCCTGGGCCCATCCCCCGCGCGTCTCCTCGGCTGCGGGGCGCGGGGGGCTGCCGGGTGCGCTTGGCTGTGGCGCGGCGCATTGGAGACTTTATTGCGATGGGACGATAAGAGGGGCGGGGGCGGGGTCCTGGGGGCCGAGGCGGCAGCGCTTTAATTAAAACGGAAATTGCGGCCCCTGGCCGCGCGGGGGCCGGAGGGTTCCAAGCGGCCCCTTAGCTGGAAGCGTTTCTCCAGGACCCCCCCAACCCCCGCCACGCCCGGGCTGCCCCCTCCCGCCAGGCCCTGCAGGACCCGGCGCCGTCTTCTCCTCCTTGTCACCCGCGGTCGCTTCGGGCGGGGATCGGTGCCACCGAGCGCAAAGCCTGCCTCGCCCCCCTTCCCCGTCCCCCCCATCTCCCACCGCCCAGTCCCCGGCGGCGATGAGACAGAGCGGCGCCTCCCAGCCCCTGCTGATCAACATGTACCTGCCAGGTACCAGGGACCAGCTGGAGGCTGGTGGCACCGGAACTTGGGGTGGGAAGTCTAGGCTCAGGCATGGGAAGAGAGTGCTGGGGTCCAGGGGAAGGAGAAGTGTCCGGAGATTCGGATTGCATGGAGGGCCGATTGTAATTTAGGGCATTGGGGAGACCTAAAAGCAGATAGAGAGCTCTGGGTTTCAGTGCAGGGTCTAGAGGAGTTGAAATGAGCAGATTGGGAGCCTGGGGGCCAAGAGCCGGGACTCAGGGACCCGAAAGAGCCTGAGAGGGGAAGCAGGGGTCTCTGGCGTGGTGGAGTACTCTGTGGCCGAGCCGTACCAGAAGGCTGTGGTCCGCGGGCGTCGCCCCTGCGCTCTCACGGCTCCTCACCGTCCTGCTACGAGCTTCGGGCCAGCCCTCCAGGCGCCCTCCTCTTCTCTCCCCGCGCTCCAGCTCGGCTGGTGCATTTCCCTGCTCGGCTTTATAAGGCTCCAGCCGGCCCCTTCGGAAAGCGGATTTCCTTTTTCCTGGACGCGTTTCCTGACTTGGGCTCTATGGAGGGGCTCCGCGCAGCGCGCCTGGACCAGGCTCTGGGAGGAGGAGCCGGGTGGCCCGGGCCCCCAGCCTCGCGCCTGGGGACCAGAGCACCCCCCTTGAGCCTTGGCCCGGGGCCCTTTTGTCAAGCCCACAACTTCCGCCCGGGGTTCGCCTGATTCTTTTCTTCTGCTGCTTGCAGATCCCGTCGGAGACGGTCTCTTCAAGGAAGGGAAGAACCCGAGCTGGGGGCCGCTGAGCCCCGCGGTTCAGAAAGGTGAGACGGCCGGCGCGCTGGGCGGCGGAGGCAGGGTTGGTTGGGGTCAAGGCACAGGCGGACAGTAGGTGGGAGCAGTGTGGACCCAGGGTTCACACTGAAGCCCGGAGTCCTGGCCTGGTTGTGGGGAGGCCTTGGGAAGACATTCACTTGGTTTTTGGCTCCTGCATCTCCTGAGCACCAGGAAAAGACTTGCAGGCCAAGGCAGATGGAGAGGATCCCAGCCCCAGGCCCTTTTGCTGCTGTGTATGGTTTTCCAGGCTTTGGGGCAGGGGCTGGGACACTTAGCGTCCTTTCCCTGCTGGTAGTAGGAGCTCAAGGCCGCAGCACCAGCCGGCAATGGAACCGGGGGAATTACTCCCCAAACACATCGGGCTTCCTAATCACTAGACCCTGGCTACTGCCACCTGCTTCACCCTCCCGCGCTGACTCACGCCGGCTGATCTCTGCCGGCCAAGTCTGCCAGACGATTGCAATTGATTCCCAGGTTCACCACCAGCGCTCCACGGGTAGTCGCTAAATTACCCTTTTGGCGGCTGGCTCTTCAAGCAGCGTCTCCCCACAGTCCCCATCTCAGTCATTCCCCTAGATCTCACCAAGAGACAGAAACCACAAAAACGAGGTTGGCGACTGTTTTATCCAGAGGGAAACTATGCCCAACAGGAACGGGCATCCAAGCCGCTGAGGTTGCTCCGCCTTTGGTGCCAGGTGCACCTTTGTACCCAAACCTTCTCTTGCTTCTGACCCTAAAACTTAACTCTGGGGACCAGAAACCAGGAAGCTCTTTGCTGGGCTGGCTTGAAGGGATTGGGATTGAAATTATGGGGGAGGGTAGCGTCTGGATTCTAAGCCAGTGGCTGAAAAAGGAAGAGGGGTTCACCAGACTATATTTGAGGCAGTAAGCAGACCACTTTGAGGAAAATCCGTTTTATTCTAAAAGGGAGTAGGGGTAATTGTATCGGGATTTTTCTCTGCCTGTCTGCTTGAGGCTCTAAGACAGGGGAGCAGGAATTCTGGGACCCCACTCTCTAACCACTCGCATATCCTGAAAAAAACCTTCTTGCTGCCTCCAGCAACCGAATTCGGAGGGAGATCACACAAAGACAGGAGGAGGTTGGTAGCCAAGCACAACGGCTGCTCGGTCCGTTCCCCTCCTCAGAGTTGTCCATCAGGACCCGAGAAAGATGGCACCTTCGTAGGCAGGAAATCCCGCCTGTTCCGAAAATAAGAGGTCAAATTCTCAGGGCCAGCGCAGAGGCCTGCGCACCCAAAGGTGGCTAGGATAGTGAGCTCATGAGCGCTTGCCCCTCCCGTCACGTATAGGGGGCCACTGTTCCTACTCCTGTCGGATGTGGTGTCCCAAGAAAGCCAGCCACCACTCCACCTCAGGAGCAGCCTGTCCAACTACGTCTTTGGGGACTCGGGACTAGCTGGGCCTTGTCCAGCAGTGGTTGGGGTCGTCCTGCTGCACGCCTGTCCCTTCCCACCTCTGGATGTGGTCCAGCTGGGATGGGGCAGTACAATCATTCTGCCCAAGGCCGCCCTGTACGGTTGTGCGGCTTTTCCCTAAATAAGGGCGCCCGGCTGAGATGGCGAGTGGCGGCGGATATCTGTCCTTGCTTGCCTTGGAAAGCCAAGTGCCTTGGTGCGCCGCTGCGCTCACGTGGGGGAGGCAATGCTTCTCCTTCCACTTAACCCCCACGTAGCATCCGGAAAGCTACGTGCTCTTCAGTGAAAGCCGCATTTCCATTGTGCAAAAGCGCGGTAAAGGCTAGAGACCACTCTGCTGATCAGCCCCTCCTGGGCCGGCCGCTCCTGATGAACGCAGCTGCACAGTTTGACTTGCACTTTTCCTCCCCCAGTGCCGATTCCTGCCGGGGTGGGTCGGTATCCCGCCAGCACTCTTCCCCAGTTCCCGCCTCCCCGCTCCCGCCTGTGGCTGACCGCACTCCTCCCCACAGGCAGCGGACAGATCCAGCTGTGGCAGTTTCTGCTGGAGCTGCTGGCTGATCGCGCGAACGCCGGCTGCATCGCGTGGGAGGGCGGTCACGGCGAGTTCAAGCTCACGGACCCGGACGAGGTGGCGCGGCGGTGGGGCGAGCGCAAGAGCAAGCCCAACATGAACTACGACAAGCTGAGCCGCGCCCTGCGCTACTACTACGACAAGAACATCATGAGCAAGGTGCATGGCAAGCGCTACGCCTACCGCTTCGACTTCCAGGGCCTGGCGCAGGCCTGCCAGCCGCCGCCCGCGCACGCCCATGCCGCGGCCGCAGCTGCTGCCGCCGCCGCCGCCGCCCAGGACGGCGCGCTCTACAAGCTGCCCGCCGGCCTCGCCCCGCTGCCCTTCCCCGGCCTCTCCAAACTCAACCTCATGGCCGCCTCGGCCGGGGTCGCGCCCGCCGGCTTCTCCTACTGGCCGGGCCCGGGCCCCGCCGCCACCGCTGCCGCCGCCACCGCCGCGCTCTACCCCAGTCCCAGCTTGCAGCCCCCGCCCGGGCCCTTCGGGGCCGTGGCCGCAGCCTCGCACTTGGGGGGCCATTACCACTAGACGGGGCGGTCGGGTGCCTGCGGCCTCGCCCGCACTCCCAGAGTCTCGCCCGATCCCATCTGCATCCCGGGGAGGGGCCCGGGAGCCTCCGCCAACCGTCCTCTAATCCAGAGTTTACTCCACCTGCCGCACTTAGCAGGTGGACGGGACCGGAGCTCCCTCAATCCTTGTCTGATACTAGATTTGCTCCCGTCCCACCCCGCAGTCCCCTGAGGAGGGCGATGTGCGCCCTTTTTCACTTTTTTTCTTCTCGGTCTCCAGGTCCCGGAGGGGATTTGTGGGCCTCTGTTGTCTCCCCACCACTCCAGTGCATTTCCGCCTGGCTGCTTGAAGCCCCATTCAATATCACTTCTCTTTATCAAGTGCCAAATCTTTTCCCACTTTTGCTCTTCCCCAAGGAACTGCTCCCACCCCAGCACGTGGAGGCCTCTCACGGTCCTCCTTCCTGTGACCTGAGCAGGTTTGGTGAAAGCCACCGTCCTCCATGACACACGGCTCCCTTCCTCCTGTCCCCACACTCGCAGGAAGGCCCAGTGTGTTTCTGACCCTTTCCCCATTAAAGCTCCTGAGCTCTCCGCTGCCTCCTCTCTCTCTGTTCTTTGCTGCGCCAGAACCCGTGTAGGGGAAAGCAGTGAGAGGCTCATCTCGGGCCAGAGCAGAGAACTGCCAAGGAAGAGGTCCCGAGAAGGAGGGTGGCGCGGGCTTGGGCGCCGCCTGCGGGGAGCGAGAGGCCTGGATGATGGGCTCAGCCCGAGGGAGCCGCCTTGCCTCACACCCACCCTGCCAGGCGACCCCAGCTCACCTCACTCCCTTCCACTTGCCCTTCACCCCACTCTATCCCTACTTCCGTCCCAGCAGACACCCGCACCCCACCCTCCCCATCTCACTTACCCTTCCACCCACCCCTCACCCCACCCCATCCCAGTAGGCACCCAACCCCCACCCCCACCCCACCCAACCCTCCCCATCTCACCCACCCTTCCACCCTCCCCTCACCTCACCCCATCCTAACAGGCACCCACATCACATCTTCCCCCTCTCACCCATCCTTCCACCCTCCCCTCAGGCCAACTTATCCCAATAGGCACCCGCACCCCACCCCCCCATCTCACCCATCCTTCCACCCGCCCCTCACCCCACCCCATCCTAATAGGCACTCACATCACATCTTCCCCCTCTGGCCCATCCTTTCACTCGCCCTTCAACTCTTCCCAACCTTCATCCCTCCTGGCTGAGCTTCACCCCACCTCAGCCTTCCCTCAGCCACTTTATTTCATCCCCTTCCCCAACCACCCTCCCCTCCTCATCCTACTCTCACTTAGACTTTCTTTCCCTATCCCCCACAAACCATCCCCTCCCCCCAACATCTGTCGCCGTCTTTCTTCCGCTCGGCCTCCTCATTTGCAGAAGAGGGGTCTGTCTCCCACCCGGCTCCTGCGCTCGCGGCTCGCAGCCTCCCCTCCGAGTCTAGCTGCTGCACCTCCTTCTCGCGGGCGGTGCGCGCCCTCTGCTGGTCGGAGGAGGGTACGCCGGGGAGAGCTTTGTACCTAAGCCGGAGAGGATTTTGTGCGCCGCGCAGTGCAAACCCCATGTGCCTGGCCAGACTGAGGACTGCAGGACCCAGTCGTCTCCAGGACGCCTTTGGTCTTCAGAGAGGAGGGTGAAAAGGGGAACTCTGCATCTCAGGTCTGACCTCTGGAAGCCCGGGAAGCGGGTAGAATGGATTATTCTCCTGGCTGGGCCCCTTTACTCACCACCTAGAGGCCCTTCTGAATACTGCGCCCTCCCACCAGGGCCACTGCCCTTAAGTTCTATTCCTACCTTTTCCAAAACCTGTTGGCAGGAAAGCTGCCTTAAACGCGTTCGCTTAGAGGAAAACAACACTGGGGAAGGTGCCTAAAGGGACAGTCCCCAACCTCAAGGCAACTGCCCCTCAAGGCAAGCCCCTGGCTCCCCTTTCCCCCGCCGTCCTGGCTGTTCTTTCCACGCGCACACCTCTTCTTGGGCACAGGAAGGGGCAATGCAGGCGGGAGGCTGGGCAATTGGGGGTGTGGTGTGGGCCTGACGCCCCTTCCCAAAGAATTTAGCCAGGGAAAGAGTCTTTATTCATTTTCATTTTATTTTTCGCTTTATTTTTTCTAGTTTTCCAAAGAACACACACTCAGCATAGAAAATTTGGAAACACACACCTAAGGCCTCCTCCATGAAGTATTGGTTGGATGAAGCGTGTAAAGACGCGTGAAGGGGCCGGGCGCGGTGGCTCACGCCTGTAATCCCAGGACTTTGGGAGGCTGAGGCAGGCGGATCAGGAGGTCAAGAGATTGAGACCATCCTGGCTAACACAGTGAAACCCCGTCTCTACTAAAAATACAAAAAATTAGCCGAGCGTGGTGGCAGGCGCCTGTAGTCCCAGCTACTTGGGAGGCTGAGGCAGGAGAATCGCTTGAACCGGGAGGCAGAGGTTGCAGTGAGCCGAGATCGCACCACTGCACTCCAGCCTGGGTGACACAGCAAGATTCCATAAAAAAAAAAAAAAAAAAAAAAAAAAAAAAAGCCAAACCTATAGTCCTGTTACACAGATGCCACTGTTACTATTGATAATTTTTTGTCAAAAACCTCCCTTTCTTTTCTCAATGCCTTTTATTTATTTATTTATTTTTGAAGCAGGGTCTCTCTCTGTTGCCCAGGCTGCCAGGCCAAGTGCAGTGGTGGGATTTCAGCTCACTGCAACCTCCACCTCCCGGGCTCAATTGATCTTTCCACTTCAGCTTCTCGAGAAACTGAGACTACAGGCCTGTGCCACCATCCCTGCCTAATTTTTATGTGTTTTGTAGAGGGGACGGGGTTTTGCCATGTTGCCCAGGCTGGTCTTGAACTCCTGGGCTCAAGCGATCCACCCATTTCGGCCTCCCAAAGTGCCTGGGATTACAGGCATGCGCCACGGTGCCTGGCTGATGCCTTTAAAATTTGAAAATACCCTGCTTTTGTAGCTGAATAGAAAATTAGTATGTTCCACATCATTATGCCCGACATGCCTCCCGGGATGGGAGAGTGGGCTGGTGCATTCATCAAGCAGGTGAGACAGTCTGGCCTGGTGGGGGTCCTCTGTGATTTGCATGGTGGCAGTGAGGGAGGGGGTGCAGCGTCAGAGAGCCCCCTTACAGCCCTATTTGCAGGGGTCAGGAAGCTGGGAGGAAGAAGAAACACACTGAGGAGATACAGCCAGGATCCAGAAAGATCTGGGTTGCTAAAAATTGTGGGCTGAATGTAACAAAGGAAAATTTCTGGGTTTTTTGTTGTTGTTGTTGTTTTGTTTTGTTTTTGGTTTTTTTTTTGTTCGTTTGTTTTTTTGAGATGGAGTCTCACTCTGTTGCCCAGGCTGGAGTGCAGTGTTCTCGGCTCACTGCAACTTCTGCCTCCCGGGCTCAAGCAATTCTCCTGCCTCAACCTGCCAAGTAGCTGGGATATAGGCGCTTGCCACCACACCCGGCTAATTTTTGTATTTTTAGTAGAGGTGGAGTTTCGTTATGATGGCCAGGCTAGTCTCGAACTCCTGACCTCAAGTCATCCACCTGACTTGGCCTCCCAAAGTGCTGGAATTACAGGTGTGAGCCACCGCACCCAGCCACAAAGTAAAATTCCTTAGGAAGGACTGTGAGGCCCTGCTCTTATGTCTATAAATGAAACAACAGAAGTCAGAGTCTTGGCAAAGGTGGGGCTCAGCAGAGCCTGTGTGTAAATGAGTAATGTCCTAGCCAATGCAACGTTAAATGGGAACCTGTAGGGTGAAGTGCAGAAAAATCATTGTAATTTGAGGATGCATTGATGAAGCTGTGACACCTAAGAGGAAGGAAGTGGTCCACTTGGTTTAATAAGTCTTCCCCCAGGAACATTGTGCACAGTGTTGCTTTCAGGAGGAAACCAAGTGGAGGACACACAGTGTAGCAGGCCCAGGAAGTGAAGAGGAAAAGCGGTGGAAAGCCAACAACAATATGAGATGTGTCTGGAAAGTCAACTGGGAGAGAGGGGGATGGGAGCTGTCCTCATTTATTCACAGTGCTGTCCTGAGAGAGAGGACCTGGATGCATGTGACTAAGGGCAGTACTGGGACACGTGGTTGGAAGCTCCAGTAAAACAGACCTCACCTTGATCTAATGAAGAGCCTCTGCCATGGAACAGGTTGGGTGAGTTCTCTGTCACCAGAGTGTTCAGCAGACCCTTCTGTGAGAAGCAGAGAGGGGAGGTGGACTAGGCGACTTCTCAAACCTTGAGACTCTTGGAATCCTGTGAAGGAGTCAATAAAGGGGGGTTTTAGTCATTGTTGGGCAGCTGGGGGAGATATTGTTAGATTAAGGAATCTTCTTACCTATGAAATTGCATCCTTAAAGCTCACCCCATGCCTCTGTTCTTTCCTGTCCACATAGCCAGTTTGGGAGGCTAAGATATAGAACTGGGAACCAGAAAATCTGAGTTCCAGTTGCAGCTTGGCAACTAACTTGCTGTGTGACCTTCACATAATCACATCTCTTTTCTGGGATTTCATTCTCCTCTCATTAAAATAATAAGGCTGAACCAGAGATTTGCAAACTCTGCTCTGTGGAACTTTAAGGACAATTAGGTTCTCTCTGTTCCAAAAAAAAAAAAAAAAAAAAAAAAAAAAAAAAAAAAGAAGAGCTGGAAAACATCTATCCAAGATGACCTACAAGGTCGAACCCGACCTCAGAATGCAGTAGATGGGTATCCTGTTCTCTAGATTATCTCAGCTCTGGGAGCCCCTGCCTTTGTGATGTCTCCAAGCCCTGAGTTACTGTGGTCTTGGCAGGACTGTACTCCACCCAATCCCTGAAGAAGCCACACTCTTACCACACTCAGCTTCCTAATGATCCAGGCCTGTCCTCATGGACCCTTAACCCCTTGGTCCTTGGCCCTCCAAGGTATTGATCCCACCATTGCTTTCCTCTCCCAATCCAGGGTCAAGCCCCTCTCGCATTTTCTGAAGTTCTGAGCCTTTTCTTTATCACCTCATTCAAGTCACTAGTGAAAGTGTGGTTCACTCCCCTGCCATATGCTTGCACTACAGTTTACAAAATGCTTTCACACCCATCACTTTTTTGACTCCTCCAAGGTTAGGAAGACAGGGCAGGTATTGCTTTATCTGCCGAGAGGATAAATAAACCAAGGCCCCAGATGTTAAATGACTTGGTTGAAGTCCCAGGGCTTGTTCTAAGACCTGTATCTTCTTATTCTTCCGCCAGACCTTTTCTCACTGCTCCAAGTGACCTGTCCACAGTCCTGAGCAGTCACTGATCATTTTGTTTTTAGGATCATTCCCATGCAGGATGACACAGACCCATGTAACAGGCACTCTGTGTGACTAAGCTCCATGCACTATCACTTGCAGATGGAATTAGAAGCCCTGCTAACAGGCAGCTTGAGGACATTCATGTCCATACTGTTTGGGACCTGCACAGTCACAGTGCAATGATGCCACTGAAGGCACTGAGGCTCACAGAGCACTCCCATATGCCAGCTCATGTGACTATAGACAGGCATCATAATGGGCCACTGTGGTGCACTTTTCTCAGAGCCTTCTGCTCTTCTGGCCTTCACCTTTCCTTTAATATGTCTTTGAAATGCACCACAATGAACTTGTTTCTTTAGCTATTTATAATCCACGTCAGGTGGATCTGCTGATGATAAAAGTATGCCTTACCACTCACTGAACATGACTCTGCCAGGCTCTGCCCTATGCTCATGTTTTAAGGTGGTATTTCCTTTGACCTGGCTACAACCTTGCCAGATGGGGATGGTTACCTCTATTTTCAAATGAGGGACCCAAGGCTTGGAGGAGTGAAGTGGCTGGGCCAGCCCATGACCTGACAACTGAAATCCTTACCATCCCGCTAGATCCCCTCTTGCTGGCCTTCCTGGATAGCTTCTTCCTCATGTAAACATGACCTGCTGCTTGCCCAGTACAGGTGCACACCGCCTGCAATTGGTTATAAAGGACAAACTGACAGCTTGCCTTATGAGTGTCCTTGGTGAGGTCTCTGTTTGATAAGGAAGTACATTTTGTCCCTGATAAGAAATAGAGACTGTTTTGTTGCCCCAATGCCTTTTGCAAGCTTTCACTTTCCTAACTGAGGCGCTACAGGCTTGGAGATCACTGTACTCTGAGGTGGGGTGGGGCTCTGATTATATATTGACTCGAGTGGCATTTCCTACTTTGGTTTGGTCAGCAGGATTTCTCCATGACACTCCTCCATCTTGGGATGACACATGTCATGTCTAGAGGTGAATGGTTCAATGTCCCATTGACTGTGATGTTTCCTATTTCTTTTGTTTTCTTTGTTTAGAGATAGAGTCTCACTCTGTTGCCCAGGCTGGAGGACAGTGACATGATCACAGCTCACTGCAGCCTTGAACTCCTGGGCTCAAGAGATCTTCCCATCTCAGCCTCCCATGTAACTGAAACTATAGGCATGCACCAGCATGCCCAGCTTGTTTTAATCTTATTTTGCTTTTGTAGAGATAGGGGTCTCACTGTGTTGCCCCGGCTGGTCTCAAACTCCTAGCCGCAAATGATTCTCCCACCTTGGCCTCCCAAAGTGCTTGGATTACAGGCATGAGACACTGTGCCCGGATGAATTTTTCTTTTTTTCTTTTTCTTTTTTTTTTTTTGAGACAGAGCCTTGCTCTGTCATCCAGGCTAGTGCTGTGGTGTAATCTTGGCTCTCTGCAACCTCCACCTCCCAGGTTCAAGTGATTCTCCTGCCTCAGCCTCCCATGTAGCTGGGATTACAGGCACCCATCACCATGCCCGGCTAATTTTTGTATTTTTAGTAGAGATGGATTTTCACCATGTCAGCAAGGCTTGTCTTGAACTCCTGACTCAAGTGATCCTCCCACCTTGACCTCCCAAATTGCTGGGATTACAGGCATGAGCCACTGTGCCTGGCCCCAGCTGACTTCTTCTCTTTCTGAGAATTCTCTCCCACTGGATCCTGTTTGCTGTTTCTTTCCTAGCATACCCTTCTTTGAAAACAAAAGGTAACATAGCTTAGTGGTTTGGAGCTTTGGGCTGGACTTCGAGGGTTTGAAAGCTCTGACACTTGCAAGCTATGTGACGTTATTCAAGTTACTTTACTTCTTTGTGCTTCAATTACCTCATCTGTAAAATGATAATATCCATTTAACCTATCTCATAGAGTTGCTATAAAGATTAAATAATGATTTAAGTACCTTGCTACATATATCAGTGCTTTCTATTAAACAAGCAGACAAAACAATCCAAAACAAAGCAAGCACCCGCCTCCTCTCCCTCTCATCCCCATCAGATGCCCTCCACATGCCCTGGAAAGGAACCTGGGCTTACTTTTCCACGCCAGGCCAGTCCTTGTCCTGGGCCCACATGGTGAGCTTCACCAAGAACAAGCCTCTTGACTGGCTATGGCTCTGCAACCACTATCACATGGGTTGGCCTCCTATACTCAGAACATCCTCCATTTCTTTATGAAGTAACAAAAGAATGTATTGAATTTCAAATTATAAGAGCTCAGCTAGCTACTAGCTATGTGACTTTAGGAATATGTCTACACCGTTCTGACACTTAGTTTTCTCCTCTAAAATGTACATAATAGTAATGCTTACTTCCCATGATTCTGTGTAGACTATAACATGAAATTTGGAAGTGGGAAGTTTTCTTGTTACAACAACTAACATTACCATAACTGATACCCATATTATATTTGATCTTTACAATAATACCCTGAAGTACACATTATTATTTTCTTCATTTTATAGATTAGAAAACTGAGCCACAGAGGATTAAGAAACTCGTCTAAAGTCACACAGTGAGAAAGGGTAGTGCAGGATGTGGACCTAGTTTGATTTCAGTGGCAGCGAATTCTCTTAACCATTAAGGATGTGAAAGAGGTTTATATGCTAAAGCCTCCTAGAAATAATAATAATAAGGGCTGATACTTACTGAATCTTTATGTGCCAGGCACTATTCAAAGAGCTTTACATTCATTTAATTCTTACAACCCTCTGGAGTTGGCTCTAGTGTTATTCCCATTCTACAAATTAGGAAAATTGAGGCACAAAATGTCAAATAACTTGCATGGGATTGCAGAGCTGCCAAGTGGTAGAGATGCATTTCAAGCCTGGGCAGCCCAGTTTTCACTCTATCCCCACCCTTGTTCTCTGATCTTCACCACTGGAAGAATGAGCAGATTCTGAGATTCTGAGAGGCCAAGAAAGTAGCAGAACTATATGCCCAAACCCCAGCTCAACCTCAAGCCAGGTGCTCTATTCCAGCATTCACCAGGGGTTCCAGACAAATAGCAAAGTGAGAAATGCATTTTAGAAGTCTTGTGGTCTACCGTGACCCTTGCAAATATCTTGAACAGCATGGTGGAGTAGAAGGAACCCAGATGGGCATGGCTTCAGACTCATCCTCTGCCTATTCCCTGTGAGACTGAGAAGGCTGCTTACTCTCTGTGAGGCTCAGTGACCTCATAAAATGGAAACACTGATCATACCTGCCTTACTGGTTTGCTGCAAGGATGGAGCCTGTGCCTAGAGAGTCCAGCACAGAAAGCTGCTCTATAACTGTCATCCCCCACACTGATTAGCCCAGAAGCAAAGACCTGCCTTGCAAGTTCATCCCATTTCCCACCAGTCTAATCCTCCAATTGTACACCCAGTTCTCCCTCCATGAGGCAGAGATGCTCTTTCATTGAGATTCCTTCCTTCCTTGAGGTCGGAGAAGAAGGAAGTAACTAAAGGAGGCTGGAAGGCCAGACCTTGAGCATTAGGTTCCGTTTTTGGAAGAGGAGGTCAAGTTGCTTAGCAACACAGCAGGAGGTTGCCAGGGAGGCTTCAGGCAGCACTGTCCATTTTTATCCTGCAGCATGGAGAGATTTGGAGCAACACAAGATAGGGAGATGGATGGAAGAAGTGACGAAAGATCCCAGGCTCCAATGATAATCTCTTGGGTTCAGACTACTTTCCTATGATCACCTTCCCAATCCCCCAACCTTTCCCCCTGGTTTTCTACTTTTGACACACAGTTCTAGGGCATCTTGCACACATATTTGTGCAATGGCCACGTCTATGACCATCAACATGAGGGCCAGACTCAGGACCACCTTGTATTTATTCTATGCTTTACAACTTACAGATCACATCATAGACACAATTTCAAATGATACTTGCAGCAGCCTCATTAATTGTGGGAAAAGGCCAGGCATGTGGCTCATGCCTATAGTCCCAGCACTATGGGAGACCAAGGTGGGCAGATAAGCTGAGGTCAGAAGTTCAAGACTAGCCTGGCCAACATGGCGAAACCCTGTCTTTACTAAAAACACAAAAATTAGCTGGTCATGGTGGCAGGTGCCTGTAATTCCAGTTACTTGGGAGGCTGAGGCAGGGGAATCACTTGAACCCAGGAGGCAGAGGTTGCAGTGAGCCCAGATCATGCCACTGCACTCCAGCCTGAGCAACAGAGCAAGACTCCATCTCAAAAAATATATATAATATATATTATTGTATATTATATATTATTATATATATTATGTATTAATATACATTTTATATATATATATATAGTGGGAAGATGATCATGGTTCCTATATAACAGATGAGGAAAACAAAGTCCCAAGATCCCACAGTGAGGAAATAGCAGAGTCCAGATTTGCTGCAAATCTCAAGATAGTTCTACTACACCCTGATGCATGGACATTAGTGCAGGCATTAGCAACATGTGTGCATGCCATTCTTAGGGCCTAGTGTCCCAAGATGCATCTCCTCTTACCCCTGATCAGCAGGTGAATTGTGAAGGAAGGACTCAGCTGTTCTTCCCTGTTGGTTCCAACCAGCCTGGGGGGATCCCTGGAGTGGGGAGTCCCAAAAGGGGCCTGGCCTGCTGGCCCAAAGACCTAGACTCAAGAGTGTTGCTATGCTAGGCCAGGCTGACAAAAGTATCTACATATTGACAGCAGAAGCAAGTCCCCTGGCTGGCATTCTAAAGAGAGGCACGTGGGTCACACTGGGACCAAGGCCTGGCAGCAAGGAGTAAACACAGTCATCCAGGTCACAGGATAGCTCATGGGAGGCCCAGGCCTTCAGGGCTCCCCACTACCTCAGGGGCCAGCAAAGCTTGTTAGAGCATGCCAGGGCCCCATTCTGGACTCTGTCCCTGTCCTGGTCATTGTTTAGTCCCTGTTAATAGTTATTAATAGGGCTGACTACTATAGCAATAGTTATTACCCTAACAACAGTAATATGTCACTCTTATCATAGGCACCTGATAGACACTAACCCAAGATCTTGTTCCGATCTGATAGATTAGAAAACTGAAATTCAAAGAGATTGGATCGCTGTCTTAGATTAGTAGCTAATATATGGTAGAGGAGAGACTCAAACCTCTGACTCATAGTCTTTTGTTCCGTGCATCACATCACACTACCTTTGAATGTCAGGGAGGAGAAAGGATCCCCAGGGGAACATTCAGCCACCTCCCACTCCTATATCCCCAAATTGCACATGCCCAGGACCATGTAGTCCAGCATGGCTCAGTTGATGCTCTATACAGGACAGACAACTTGAATAATTATTTTGATTAAAATTGTATCAACTTCCAGAAAATGATTTTACATGACTTACCATATCAAAATGTACATAAAAGACGATATTCAAATTTAAAAGACAAATTTAAAAAGCCTTTGGTAAAATATGAGAAGCATTCTTATAAAAGTTAGGGAAAAGGAAAGATGTCTTTTTTATCCCTTTTAATTTTGTCATCACTGCTACCACTCAACATTGTACTGGAGAGCCTAGACAATGCAACAAGACAGGAAAAGGTATACACTGTATAAATATTGAGATGGAAGATGTTAAAATGTCCTTGTTTACAGATGATATGACTGCCTACCTATAAAATCCAAGAGATTCAACTAGAACACAATTAGAACTAATAAAATTCCAGTAAGGTATAAGATCAACATACCAAAAAAAAAAAAAAAAAAATATGGCTCCCCTATAACCCTGTAAAAAGAAGAAAAGGAATTGAGAATTACAGGCTTACAACAGCAATACAAATATGCTCCCAGATCAAACTAATGAAAACATGAGAAACATCTAAATAAAGAAAACTATAAATATTCACTAAGGAAATGAAGTAAGAAGACCTGAGTAAATGAAGAGACTGAGCACGTTCCCAGGTGGAATGACTCAATATTGCAAAATTGCCAAATCTCTAGATTGATCTATAAAAGTGATGCAGTCCCAATTCAAATCACAAAGGGATTTTATGGAACTTGACAGGCTTGGTTCTCAAGTTCTTCTGTATTATGATTAAGAATAGACAAGACACGACCAGGTACTGTGGCTCACGCCTGTAATCCCAGCATTCAGGAGGCTGAGGTGGGTGGATCTTTTGAGGTCAGGAGTTCGAGACCAGCCTGGCCAACATGGTGAAACCCTGTCTTTACTAAAAATACAAAAATTAACTAGGCACAGTGGTACATGCCTGTAGTTCTAGTACTCAGGAGGCTGAGGCAGGACAATCACTTGTACCCGGGAGGTGGAAGTTGCAGTGAGCCAGGATTGCATCACTGCACTCCAGCCTGGGTGACAGAGTGAGATTCCATCTCAAAAAAAAAAAAAAAAAAAAAAAAAAGACAATTTTAGCAAAAGAATGAGCATGCTGCAAAACTAGTTATTAAAGAAGTGGTTTGAAACAGCAATAATTAAGTAGACTAATGGAACAGAGTAAAGCCTTGAAATAGATTCATATGTGTGGGAATTTCATAAATAATAAGATGGTATTTACTGGGGGTAAAGGAAGACTGTTCAAAGATTGGCACAACTTAGTAGTCATTTGGGGAAAATAATTATATCTCTACCTCTCACCACATACAAAGCTGAATTCCAAAATAGATTAAAGAATGAAATGAAGACACTATAAAAGCACCAGAATAAAATTCAAAGTGTTTTAAAATGCAAAGTAAAGCCAACCAAAAACCTAGCATAAATCAAGAACAATTGAAAAGAGAAGAGAGGCCGGGAGAGGTGGCTGACACCTGTAATCTCAGCACTTTGGGAGGCTGAGGCGGGCGGATCACCTGAGGTCAGGAGTTTGAGACCATCCTGGCTAACATGGTGAAACCCCGTCTCTACTAAAAAATACAAAAAGTTAGCCAGGCATGGTGGCGGGTGCCTGTAGTCCCAGCTACTGGGGAGGCTGAGGCAGGAGAATGGCGTGAACCCAGGAGGCGGAGCGTGCAGTAAGCCGAGATCGCGCTACTGCACTCCAGCCTGGGCGACAGAGCGAGACTCCATCTCAAAAAAAAAAAAAAAAAAAAAAAGAAAGAAAAGAAAAGAAAACATCTAGGAGAAGTTAGTTACCATAGTTGTGTTCTAAAAATGTGTATTTGGTGGCACGCTTATTGGCAACCAAAGGTAAACATGCAGACTGTCACCCTTTTTAGTCCATTTATTATTTATTCTTTGTTCTAAGGAGATAAGTGGGCAAAGACCTGACACACAAAAGCTTATCATAACATTTATCATAATAAAAAATGGCTATTACCTGAATAAACATCAGCTCTTATTTATTGAGAGCCTACCTCATGCCAGGCACTGTGCTAATTCTCGTTATTCAAAGGATATGAACAAGTTAATGTGAAGAGCAAAATTTCCACTAGCTTTATTATTTGAATAAAGGACAGTGGATCTTCTATGGCACTTATGAAAAAGATAGAGAAGTGTTTTTTAAATGCTCTTGGATGGATCCTTGTAAGAGTGTGCACATATGTGTGTCCATGCTCTGTGTGTGGGCATGCACCTTATATGTGCTTTGTGTGTAATAGACGTGGCTGCCAGGCTAGATAGGTGCTTAACTCCCCTTATCCAACAACGGACATTGTTAAACCCTAGGGATTTGGAAACAGCCTGAGGTTGGGGGAAGGAGCAAAGGGATTTTGGAGATGTGTGAGAGGGGAGTGGGGGACATGGTTGCAGAAATGTGTTTCTCCTTTTCCAGACACTGTCCTGTGTCACTTTTTTCCTGTTCCTACTTCCTTATCTCTTTCTCTTTCTCTCTTCCTTCTCTCTCTCTCTTTCTCCCTCTCTCTCTCTTGCTCCCTCTCTATTTTTCTCTTTTTCTTTCTTTCCTTATAATTCTCTTCTTTTTTAGGTTATAATAAAGGGTATATTTTCAGGAAGATAAATGCTATGAAGAAAATCAATTAGGGCCATGTGATTGAGGGTAACTGTGGGACAAACTGAGATGAATTCAGGAGATGATGATGATAAGGAGGAGGCTATTAAGACAAAATCTAAATGACAAGAAGGAGACAGCTGTTTAAATCTCTCTCTCTCTCTCAGAAATAGGATGATATGACAATGTTTTCAATCTCCTATTTCCACTTCATCGTGCCATTTTTGTCATGTCGATAAATATATATTGATGTAAATTTTTTTTTTTTTTTTTGAGACAGAGTCTCACTCTGCTGCCTAGGCTGGAGTGTAGTGGCTCAATCTTAGCTCACTGCAACCTTCACTTCCCGGGCTCAAGCGATCCTCCTTCCTCAGCCCCCCAGTAGCTGGGACTACAGGCACAGCCACCATGCTCAACTAATTTTTGTATTTTTAGTAGAGACGAGGTTTCACCATGAGGCTCGTCTCAAACTCCTGAGCTCAGGTGATACACCTGCCTTGGCCTCCCAAAGTGCTGGGATTGCAGGTGTGAGCCACCATGTCCAGACTGATGTACAATTTTTTTTTTTTTTTTTTTGAGACGGAGTCTTGCTCTGTGGCCAGGCTGGAGTGCAGTGGCGTGGTCTTGGCTCACTGCAAACTCCGCTTTCCGAGTTCAAGCGACTCCTCTGCCTCAGCCTCCCGAGTAGCTGGGACTACAGGTGCGCACCACCATGCCTGGCTAATTTTTTGTATTTTAGTAGAGACGGGGTTTCACCATGTTGGCCAGGATGATCTTAATCTCCTGACCTCGTGATCCGCCTTCCTCGGCCTCCCAAAGTGATGGGATTACAGGCTTGAGCCACCATGCCCGGCCTGATGTACAGTTTTTAATGGTCCATAATATCCCAGTGAATATTACTTTATCACAATTTACTTAATCTCCTTCTAATGTTCATTTAGGTTGTATCCAATTTTTTGTTATGATAAACAATGGTATGACAGGCATCTATGCGTCAGATCTTTTCCCACTTATCTCCTTAGGGCAAATTTCTGGAAATGTGGTAGCTAGATCAAAGAGCATGCTGCCTTTCACATTTTGATCCAGAAAATCTCCTCAAAAGATTAACTAACATGTTCATTTTCCCATGCTTTCCCTATGGTTGGAATTTTCCATTTTGATAATCTGTGTCAGTGTAAGAGATGTAACATCTCATTGCCGCTTCGACTTGAATTTCTTTGGTCAATAGTAAAGGTAAGTATCTTTTTATTTGTTAATCATTTGCTTACATTTCTTTTCTTTCTTTCTTTTTTTTTTTTCCTGAAACGGAGTCTTGCTCTATTGCCCAGGCTGGAGTGCAGTGGTGCAATCTCAGCTCACTGCAACTCCCAGGTTCAAGCAGTTCTCCTGCCTCAGCCTCCCAAGTATCTGGGATTACAGGCACATGCCACGAAGCCCAGCCAATTTTTTATATTTTTAGCAGAGACGGGGTTTCACCATGTTGGCCAGGCTGGTGTTGAACTCCTGACCTTTTGATGTGCCCACCTTGGCCTCTCAAAGTGCTGGGATTAGAGGCGTGAGCCACCGTGCCTGGCCTGCTTACGTTTCTTTTTGTGAATTAGTTGTTTCCAGTTTTAGCTATTTTTTTATTGAAAAATATATTGTGTTGTAAATACATTCTCTCCATTTGTCACTGGTGTTTCAACCTTGTTTTTATTGAAAGGATACAAAATAAGTCAATAACAAAAAAATTATCAGATGGGAACAAATGCTATGAAGAAAATAAATTGGGTTATGTGATGAACTTTTTTCTTTTTTCTTCTCTATGTCTCTGACATTCAAAAGCTTAAATGGAGTCTCAGATGAATCAATCTGTTCCTTTAAGGTCTTTTTACTGCTAAAAAGACATTCTCCACCCACCCCAAGATGCAATATAATAATAATAATAACAATAAATAATCCATATTTTCTCCAGGTGTTTTGTTTCCTTTTTTGGAATTAGGGTCTCACTCTGTCACCAAGCCTGGAGTGCCATTGTGTGATCATAGCTCACTACAGCCTCAAATTCCTGGGCTCAAGTGATCCTCCCGCCTCAGTCTCCCAAGTAGTTAAGACTACAGCTATGTGCCACCATGCTTAGCTAATTGTTTATTTTTTGCATTTATTTATTTACTTACTTATTGTTTTGAGATTGAGTCTTGCTCTGTTGCCCAGGCTGGAGTGCAGTGGCATGATCTCAGCTCACTGCAACCTCCACCTCCCAGATTCAAGTGATTCTCCTGCCTTAGCCTCCCGAGTAGCTGGTATTACAGGTATGTGCCACCACACCTGGCTAATTTTCATATTTTTAATAGAGACGGGGTTTTACCATGTTGGCCAAGCTGGTCTCGAACTTCTGACTTCAAGTGATCTGCCCACCTTGGTCTACCAAAGTGTTGGGATTACAGGCATGAGCCACTGCGCCCGGCCAAATAAGCAACTTTTCTACCCCTCATATACACTCGTATCCTGTGTGTGTAGATATGACCTTCTTTGTAGGGTTTGTGGCAAGATGCTGAGAGGGAAGCTCATACTTTTTTTTTTTTTGACAGGGTCTCATTCTGTTTCCCAGGCTGGAGTGCAGTGGCGTGATCCCAGATCACTGCACCCTCCACCTCCTGGGTTTAAGAGACTCTCCTGCCTCAACCTCCTGAGTCCCGAGTAGCTGGGAGTACAGGCACGCAACACCACACCCAGCTAATTTTTGTATTTTTAGTAGAGACAGGGTTTCACCATGTTGGCCAGGCTAGTCTCAAACTCCTGGCCTCAAGTGATCCACCCGCCTCGGCCTCCCAAAGTGCTGGGATTACAGGTGTGAACCACCACTCCCAGTCAGGTCATGTTCTTAAATAAAGGCCTTTGAAGTGTTAATCCTGCTGTCTTGAAGCCACTCACAGCAAACGTCTATATTTAATGAGACAAGAAATGCTACTTAAAGTGGGGTACCTAAAGAAGATCAGGCCCATACACCTGGCTTCCAGCTGTCCCTGATCATGATGATGTGACTGGAGGGGCTTCTTCAGCAGCCTCTGTTGCAGACATCTTCAAAAGGTGCCCATCTGGTTGCCTGGGGTAGGATCCCAGTAAGTGGAGACCACAGGATGTCCTCTTGAATACTGTTAGATGCTCTGGTTGCTGGGCACCCCGCCTGGCAGGCAAAGCAGTTACCATGACAACTCCCCCCACATGTCTGTGATTTTTTGCATTTCTGCTTTTCTAATAAGTAGCAAGGTATTCCAGGGACAGGGAAACATGGCTCCAAAACAGAATGTCCTCTGTTCCAGGAAGGGGGACAGGGAGGAAAGGAGTAGAGGTGTGTATATGTTATGATTCACCGGTATAAATGCATTTGTGTCCACTTCTGGGTTAAAATGTATGCCTTTGGTTATGCGTCAATGTATGCATCAACATGTGTCATGTGAAGGGGTGAATTACCGGTTATCTGTCCATTTGCTTTCCTGCCCTCACAGCTGCTCCTGTGCTGGGAGAGTCACTCCAGCCCTTTGCTTAGGGGAAGTGCTGAGTCATTGCTCCAGCTGGGTTTCTGTCTCCTTTCCTCCACCTCCGTCTTTTCCTTAGTCCACCCCTCTTCCTTTCTGGTTTCTCTCTAAAACTCTGGTCCCCCTTCATCACCTTATCAGCAGCTTGGACTCACTTTTCCCAGGTTAACTCTGGGTCAGGAAAGAAGGTACCTTATTCTGTTTCTGCACTTACTCCCTCCTCCCCTTGCCTTCTCAGAAGACTGTTCTGGGTCCTTCTCCTTACAACTTCTCCCACTCAATCCCTGAGAAAACAGGACTCTGATAAGTCTGACCCAGGAGGCTAATTCTTCCATGTATTCTTGTTGATCCTTCTCCAGTCCCTCCCCCCCTAATCGGATTATGGCAGTGTTTCATGCCTTGGGGCATGTCAAAAGTGAGATTTAACTAAATGTTATTCACTGTGGCCTTTTTCTCATTCTACGTCTCCAGGTGCCAGACCACAAGTTCCTGGAGGGCTGTGTGTGTGCAGTAAAGGGTGGGTGCTGTGTCTAAGAGTTCAGGGGCAATATCCAAAGGCAGCATGTTTGTTGGGGGTTGAGGGGGGGCATCTCTGTAGGGTCTCTGCTCTCTTTCCCATCCCCTTTAGGCTCCTCTAATTCAGAAATTCTAATCAAATAGCTAGTCTCACTAGCTAGTTCCAAATAAGGTGGACCAGGATTGTTTCCCCAGCCAGAGGTGGGAGAGTAGAGCGGCTGCCCCGCCCGCTCAGTCTGGTTACTATGGCGACAGCCGACAGCCGCGGGGTGACCCAAGTGATCCTCCCTCCCTCCTCCCAAACCAAGAGAGATGACGGCACCGCGCTGACTGCGCCAAATTCCAGCCAATGGGCGGCTGCTCCAGCCTTCCCTTCCGCCAGCTCTCCCCCTCCCTCCGGGAACTCGATTCACAAATCTGGACTGGGGATTTCCGGCTCCAGGCAGGTTACAAGGGCGCTGGGCTGAGGCTAGGGGAATCGAGTCCTGTCGTCCCGGGAGGGCAAGTGGGGACCGACATTCTTGGGTTCTGGAGCCAGACTTCTGTAACTCGCCGCCAGAATAGATGACTCCCTATTCCCAAATTATCCGGAAGACCTAGTTGAGGCCGAGTCTGCAACTCTTCCTGCCCCTACAAGCCCCGACCCCGCCCGAGCGTGCCATTCAGCACCACGGACAGCGAACCCGGGCCTAGTCTTGGCAGGTACCCCCGGGTTCTTTCCGGATCTTCTCCGCCACGGCCGGAATAGGGTTGGAGCTGCGGGCACTCTGTTGAAGCCAGGCCTCTTTGGGCCAATGAAACAGTGAACAGGGCGCTTAGCCACGTGGCTAAGAAGGCAATGGGGACCGAGCAGGGATCTCAGGCTAAACAGCCCATTTTCCCTCTTGTTTCAATCTCAGAGAATGGCTTCCTTCTCCCCAGCTGCCCGTGTTTGCCCCTTCTTGGGGATAAAGGGCAAGTGTCTGAGTCTCAAGCAGGGATGGACCTCCCAAGACTCCTGAGTGGGCGTGCGACCAGGGCATCGTTGAAGCAGCCCCATGGAGGTTGGGGGATGAGAAGTGTGGCAGACAGGCCCCACTTGGGAGTGGTGAACACAGACTTAGGCCCGACTGTACTCTTGACCGATATATGGTGGGGAGAGATGGGGAGGAAGGGAAAAATAGCAATAAGGACTAGCTAGTTCTGCCTCAATGGATCTCATCACAGAAAGGGCACAACTCCTCTGTCCCCATCATTCGGTCTCTAAGTGGCCCGGGCATTGATGAGGACCTAGGTCAGACAAGATGGAGGAGGAAGTGGGGGGATGGATTCAGCTTTATCACCAGGCCTCACCCTCAGCTACCTCGCTTTACTCTTTACCCTCTGTAAAATGGAAGCCGATGGCGGGGGTGGGGATGGGGAGGAGGAGACGTTCTCAGGTACTTGATCTTCCCTACTAGAGCCCTATCTCTTGCCTTCCTGCCCTGTCTGTGACAGTTCCACTACCACTCCCTCTCCCTCCCTCCTGGGGCCCAAAGAAAGACCGGCGCAAAACCATCTGCAGGCGCTTCCAGCGCTTTATAGTTCTTTCCGGGACAGACGGACAGACAGACAGTGCGGCCCGCTCTGTCGGCCCGCATCATTGGCACCTTGGACACGGCCCCAGGCCCAACCCAGTCCCTGGTACTCTACCGGGAGGATTCCGGTCCCGCCCCAGCTCAGCACCTCGGACAGTTCCCGGCCCAGCCTCCCCCCTCCCCCCTCCCCCCGCAAACAACCAAATAAATTAAAAGGGGCAGTGGGGCGGGGGAACAAAAAAGCTAAGGATAAGGAAGCAGGATGTCCCTCCTCCAAGGTAAGAAGTTTTCTTTTCCTCCCACCTGTCCACTGAGGCGCCGCGGCCGGGGTGGTCTCCCAGGTTGATTTTGCCTCCAAACCTCAGCCTCCTGAAAGAAGCCGGCAGCCCCTTCCCCCACACCCCCCAGCTCCCAGCATGCAACACGTTGGAAAAGGTGGGGAGAGGCGGTGGGGGTGGGGCGAGGGACCATCCTGGTGGCTGTCTGGATGCCTGGGGCTGCAGTTTCTCCTGGCACCTCAGTCGATCCAAATTAAAAACTAATATTCCCTTTGATCAGGGGAGAGGGGTGTGAGGACTCAGTCAGGAATAAAAAATGCAACCTGACACAAGTGAAGGAAGAAGGCAGACAGGAGGGAAGATGGTGACACACGACAGGAGCAACAAGAAGGGGAGATGGGGACACAGGTGCAGGAGGAGAAACGGGGGTCTACAGGGTACAGTCGGCAAGGGGTAAGATGGAGATGCAGACACACAAACCCAAGGAGCGGAAAATGGAAAGGCAGGGAGAGGGAGGAAGAAAGAGAGGAACAGGAGAGAGAGGGAGAGAGAGAGAGGAATGAAGACAGGAGGAAAAATGAAGACACGAAAAGGAGGCAAGGAAATGGACAAAACCGAGGGAGAATGGACTGAAGGGAAGGGGAAGACCGGGGCAGAAATGGAGAAATCGGGGCGCAGACAGACGGGAAGAGTAAGGTTGGAGTGCCCTTCCCGCGCTCATCTTCCGTCCCCACTCCACGCCCAGCAAATCCAAACACCGCGGCCTCTGGTGTCCCGGCCTCCACTTTCCCCTGAGGGGCATGGGCGGCTCCTCCTCCGCCCAGCCGGGGCGCTGAGCGGCGGTAACAGCGGCGGTGACTTGGTGGTCCCGGGGGGTCCGAGTGTGTGTCGGGGACTGGGGCGGGGGATGGGCGCGGCCCCTGGGTATCCCTAGCGGTCCAGGTTCATAGTCCAGTGCTTGGTTCCGGCCGCGCAGCTGTCCCTGGCGGCCGAGGAGGCGGCGGGCGCGCCCCCGCTCGGTGGGCCCCCGCCGCTGGCGGCGGCCTCGCCCTCGTTCTTGAGGTCTTGAAAGACCTGCGTGAAGAAGTGGGGGTCGGCGTTGAGCCGCAGCATCTGCGGGCTGAGCCGCTGGATGAGGCGCAGGCAGCGCTGCCAGAAGCGCTCCTTGTCGGGCTCCACGAGGAAGGGCTTGAGTGGGTAGGAGATCTCGTTGCCCATGTAGGAGTAGGCGAGGTAGAGGCAGGTGAGGAAGGCGGCCTGCAGCTCGGCGGCCGACGCCAGCTCGTCCCCACGCAGCGACTCGCGGCACAGCAGGTACACGAACACCAGGTTTGCAGGCGTAATGAAGGCCTGGTCTTGCCAGCCCTGCAGCAGCAGCGAGCGGTCCACACCGCGGAACCAGCCCACCAGCTCGCCCGGGCTCAGCTCCTTGAGGCGGTAGCAGCGTCGGCACACGAAGTCGCCCAGACAGCGCAGCAGCTCGCCGGTGGACGCCTGCACGATGACCCGCCGCGGCGAGCCGCCAGGCACCGGCGGCGCAGCCTGCGGGGCTGGGGGAGGCGGCGGCGGAGGCTTTCCCCCGCCCGAGCCCGGCGGCTGAGCGGCCGCGCTGCCCCCCGACGGTGGCTCGCAGGTGGCGGCGGCCGCGGGCACGGTGGGCACTGGCACCGCCAGGGGCTTGGCGGTGCCGCCGCCGTCGGGGGGATCCCGGCCCTTGCGGAGAAGGTTCTCGCGGTTGCGTTGCTGGACCAGGGGGTCTGGGCCCGTGGATGCCGGCTTGGGTGTCACCTTCTTGCTGCCTTTCTTCTTCTTGGCGGACGCGGCCACCAGGCGCTTCCAGGTGAGCGCCGAGATGAGCACGGACGGCCGCTTGAGTCGGCTCTCGCCTTTGCCGCCCTTGCCCACTGGCGGCGCCCCGTAGCCCCCCAGCGCCTCGTCCCCCGCGGGCGGCGCCTTCTTCTTCTCCTCGGGCAGCCCGCCGGGCCTCCGGCCCTTGGCCGAGGAGGCAGGGGAAAGAGACAGCACCGTGCCCATCCTGCAGAGCGGGGCCGGCGCCCAGGCCCCAGCGGGAGCCGCGGGCGGCGCCGCTGCTACTGCAGCCCCGGGGGACCCGGCGGTGGGGGGCCTAGCCCCGGCCCGGGCGCGCGGACTGGCGGGGGAAGGTGGCTGCTAGGCGGCTCCGCTGCTCTGAGCCTGAGCTGCGCCAGCTGCAGCGTCAGCCCCACCCCTTGGGCCCCTTTTTTCGCCGCGCCGTGCCCCGCCTCACGCGGCCAATCCGCTCCCGAGTTGCACTCTTGATGGGCAGCTCCTATGACCAATAGACTCACGCACGTCAATTTCAAGTCCCGCCCCAATCCCCACCCTCTGTCCTGAGTCTTTTCCCTTCCCCCGAACGGAGGAAGGGGAAGGCGGTGGTCGTCGTTCGAGTGGCCTCCTCAGGGTCAGAGTTGAGGGGTGGTGGCTGCTCCTACCTCCTCCGGATCCTAGGGCCTGGGTCAGCTTGTTCTGATGCACTGGGTCGCGGTAGCAGATAAACCATGGGAACAGCTCTCCTTCCCTCTGCCTTTGAATTTGTGTGGGGGGCCAGTGTGAGCAGTGAGTGCCCTCACCGTATGCCCAGGTCCCAGCTGGGTCGCGTTGCACTGGCTCCTCCAATGTGGCTGTCAGGTCTGTTTTCTCTTCGCGACCCCACCTCGCCCCCCACCCCCCAGGTCGCTAGGGGTGCTGCAGCAGGCACATTTCTGCCCTGCCTGTTTGGGAGTCCTGGCAGAGCCTTCTTGCAGGTCACAACCCGCCTCCTTGGGGGTTCCAGCTTGAGGGGGAGAGGGGGAGCAGCAAGGTCTCAAATATGCCCCTGAGGCCTCTGCTTGCCGTCCTGATTCTCTGCAACTGAGCCTGTGGGGCAGACCCTTGGCTCTGGTCCCTGGGCAGCTCCTCTCGATTGGTTGTCCCCACTAACACACACAGATCTCATACTTGGGTGGATGATGGATGAGGTTGGTCCCTGGGGAAACGCTGGAAATTGGATCACTTGATCTACCCAGTCTTGTATAGTGAACGAAGCCTCCGGTGTGGACGGAAGCCCAAGAGGGTTGGACCAACCTCCAGCCCAGCCCTGGGTCCAGGTTGAGGTGGGTTTCATCATTAAATGCTTCCTGCAGGTCAGGTTCCAGCTGTCCCCACTCCCAGGAGCAAGCTGTTAGTCTGGGTCCTGTCCACTTCTCTCTGGGTCTGTCTGTTCCCTCCTGAGTACCCATCAGCCCTTTGCCCTGGATTTTGGACTCCCCAGGCCTTACCTGCAGGTCTTGAGCACAGCTAGTTCTGGATCTGTTCTGTCTGCCTTGTTAGATCATGTCCACTCTTCTTGGAGCCTGCTCTCTATGGCTCCCGCAGCACAAGAGTCTTCAGGCTTCTTAAGTGGACCTTGTAGGTGCACATGGGTTCGATGTGGAGACAAACCCCTGCCTATGTATTTCAGTAAATTCTCAGGATTGCCCTTGGAGTCACCTCCATGCTCCTAACAGACCACAAACATAGCTCCAAGGATCCACTGCTGTCAGGGTTGGTTTGTGCATATATGTGTGTGTGTGTGTCACTGCAGATAGGCTGTTCTAGAATCCACTTGGGCTGCGGTTCCAGCTACCAGAGCTACCAGCATTTCCCAGCCATTCCACAGCCCCTGCTCACTCACACCCTCCTGGAGGCCTGTGGTCTGCCTGTCTCCATTCCCCTCCTCTTTACCACCGTGCACATGCAGCCTTGTACCTTCTCCCTAACTTAGCACCCAATATGTGCTTTTTCAACAGGGTGTCTATGCTCCCTAGGATCTGATCTTTATTTTCTTGCAGCCCAAACTGACCTTCCCAAACTCTCATTCTCCCCATAGTTGTGGAAAGTGTTCCCTCTTTACAGCTCCTGCAATTGGCCCCACTTCCTCCTACAAGGTGTTCTGAGTCACTCTTTGTCTGCCAACCAAGGAATAGTCAGTTCACGGGTAGTTAAGGACAAGCCCTGTAGAGACTGAATTGCGCTGGCGGAAACACTGGGCATGTGGATCTAAATGGCACATGAGTCCTTCCAGCTCTGCTCCCAGGAGTCCCTCACTGGCATAAGGCCTGTTGTTAAGGTCATTTAGGACCACGTCTTCTAAGCAGCACCACCACTGTGGTACCCTGTTCCCAGCCCAGCTCTGACCTCCTATTGTCCTCTTGGTCAGAACCAAGAATTTCCTCCTCTGCTTCAGGGACCCCAAACCAGGTGCCTCAGAGGGTCCTACTCCCCCTCCTCACTTTCCACCTTGCTCTGCCTCCAACCCTTTTTCTGGTTCACATGCTCCCCACCCTCCTGCTCTGGTTATCTCTCCGGAATCTCTGAGCTCCTTCCACTGGGCCGGAACCCTCTCTCAGAATATCAAGCTCTTGAAATCCCACTTCCTCCAAGAAGCTTTTTTGATAGATTGGAAGGGACCTAATACTCTTTCTGACTTCAGCCTTCCCAGCCTCTTCCCATCAGCAACAGTGGCTACATAACAACTTGGTTAAGGTCTGGGCTCTGAGTCTAAGATGTGCAAGATGGATATGGATGGAATCTTAAAGACAAGCAGACAAGCTAATCAAAGAGATCCAGAAAGAGTAACAACTTTGCTGTTGTGTATAAGCCGGTGGCATTGAGAGCTGAGAGGGAGGGTTATTATGTTTTTGCAGAGGGAGACCAAGGGGAATAAGCCTATGAGACCAGAAAGACTTCATGGAGGAGGTGGGCTCATAGAAGGTTGGTGGCTTTCCCACATTTGCAAGTGTACTCTTCTGGTTAGGTTATGTTTGGGTTCATATTCTGAGATTCATCTATCTTCATTATAATATTATCTCTGTGTTGCTTCTCGTCTGTCCATCTCCCTTATGTTCCTCTGGGGCAGTGCTGGTTGTATCAGACTCCTTTAGATGGGAAAGCCCCTGAGGCCAGGCTCCTTGTCTGTCTTTATTGCTCTGTAGGTTACCTAGAACAGTGCCTATTCAGATAACTGGTTATTCCTGAAGGCTCTCTAAGGCAAATACTCTAGGCCCAAGCCAAGAAGTGGAGGGCCTAGACTGAGGTTTTAGCCTGGGTAGGATCTGGCCTTATTGATGAGTGCATCACCATCAGGTTCACCGTAGATGCTCCTCTCACTCACCCCACCTGGGCAGGCGGGCCACATCTTTTAAGAGAACATCTCCAGACAATGCTGCTCACACTTTGCCTCCCTTTGGCTCTTCTTATCTCCCTTCTGAGAAGCCATAGTCTGGGAGGCAGCACACAGGAGTCCTAGTCTATGGCTGCCAGTTGTATGACCTTGGGGAAGTAATTTCAGCTCTCTGGGACTCGGTTTCATCATATTAAAATGCAGGGATTCTATGGATTTGACTCTTATTATCAGATAAAAATGAATATTAAAAGAATAAGATAACATTTTAGGAACTGGACTAGAAGAGGATTCCTAAAGCCTCTTTCAACTCCACGGTTGTGATTCTAAACAAAATCTGTCCTGTGAATCTGTTTCACTCTCCAGCTCCAGCCCTGTCTGCTTCTCCCTAATCTGTTTCTGTCTGATGGCCTCAGTCTTTGTGTGCACAGCATCCATGTGAGGCCTGCACTTCTGCGGTTCAGCCCAGGAGATGAAAGGGAGGGGAGCTTAGGCTCTCAGCAATGTAAATCTCCCTAGGTCCCTCCAAGCTTTAGAAGGGCCCCTGAAAGGTGAGAAGGCAAAGAAGAGGAGGGCAAGATGGCTGAGGCCCCGGATATCCCCAGCAAACCTCAAAGGTCCCAGAAACCAAGATCATTCACCTCCCTGTCTCCAAGGGGCCCCTACAAAGAGGCTAATGATGACACAGGTTCTTAAAACAGCCAGGATGGAGACCCAGCCTGGGCATCTGAATGCCTGGATCCTGCTGCTCCCCCACCCTGGCACCCCCAACTCCCTTGCTTATCAGTCTCAGCTCCTGAGGTGTGCAGAGGGGGTGGGTATGCACCAGCACAGCCTTCCCTCCCTCTCCTGAGGACCTTACCCCAGGGGAGAAGTGGGTGGCTAAAACAAAGGAGTGGAGCCGAACCCCTCTACAGATAACAGTGGAGGGGGGAGGGGGTGAGCAGAGAGAAGAGAGGAATTGACAGAGGAGGTGCTGCTAGCTGTCAGGAAGGAGACCCGAATTCTCATGTCTTTCCCATTTCACAGGCTGTTTGCTAGAAGGACTTAATTAAGGAGCCCAAATATACTTTCTTTTGAACAGTGAATAGGGCTGGGAGCACAGATGAGGAATGTGATGCTCTGGGCTGGGGAGAGAAGGGACCAATGCTGAGATGCTGGAGGGCCCAGGGTGAAGGGGACAGAGAGGACAGGGGTGAGCTGATGACTCCTTTTCCCTGCCATAAGCTCTGTTGCTTTCCTTGATGGAAGGGGGGGCATTTCTTCCTTTCCCATCCTCTGTCCTGATCTCCCTCCAACTCCCTGGCTCCTGCCTTCACCTCCTTTACTGTCCCCTGAGAACAGCTCTCTCTGTCCAGTCCTCCCAGCACTCACCAGAAGCTTTAAGTCTTGGTTCACCTTCTGCCTCCACCAAGCCCCCTTTTTGCCTCCTCCATTTCGTCCCCCACTCCTTCTCCTCCCAGGCCCCACTGGCGCCCAGCATAGCACTACAGATGTAGGAGCAGATCAAGAAGGGTGGGGGTGGTAGCTGTTGCTTTTCTGGGATATTCTTAGCCTGTCTGGGGGCTGGAGCTGGAATCAGCGTTTCCATCTCAACCAGGCAGGTGGCTGCCAGAAACTGCCACTGTGACTGGGTCTTCATCTAGTTCCATATCCCTTATCCTGTCCCTTCCTCCTCTATCTTGATTTCATCTATGAACACAGACCCTCTGAGAGTCCAGCCTTCCCACCCTTGTGCCCTGGGTGGAAGGTTTCCTCTGCCTATCAGGTGTAGCCCCAGGAAGGTGTGCAAACCTCACTGGAGGCTCTGGGGGGAAAGAAGGGCCTTTGAGAACTCTAGCTCAGATGCTCCCTGGAGTGGAACACAGCCCTCTCCTCTCTGCCCCAAGGCCCTCTTCTTTTATCTGCCCCCAACAACCCCTGCATGGTACTCAGTCCCCAGACTGTATTCACCACCATGAAGGCCTTTCTTATCTTGATTTACAGGAGTCACTCAGGGGCCCTAGAGTTTCAGAAGCTGCCTCCTGAAAGCGGCTGAACCCTGGAGTCCAGGCCTCCTTTGGGCCAGAACAAGGGGCTCGCTGACCCAGATCCCTCCCCACATCTTTTTTTTTTTTTTTCTGAGACAAAGTCTCACTCTTTTGCCCAGGCTAAAATTCAGTGGCATGATCTTCACTCATTCCTGGGCTCAAGGGATCCTCCCACCTCAGCCTCCCAAGTAGTTGGGACCACAGGCATGCATCACCAGGCCTGGCTAATTTTTGTACTTTTTGTAGAGATGGAGTTTCACCATGCTGCCCAGGCTGGTCTCTAACTCTTGGGCTCAAGCAATCTGCCCGCCTCAGCCTCAAAGTGATAGGATTACAGGTATGAGCCACCTCACCCAGCCTTCTCGGCTGCCTTTATCAGCAGAGGGAGGGGCAAAGAAGAAATCTCACTCGTTCACAAGTCGCACAAAAAATGTTTGTTACCTTAAGAGGGACAGACAGTGCAGGGTCTCCTATGTGGGTTCTGAGGTCATTCGGTCTATGTTCAAATCCAGCCCCTCCACTTATGACCTGGGGCCCTTGGGGCAAGTTTCTTAATTCTTCTGAGGTCTATAAAAGTGGACCATCCAAGGCGCAGTAGGAGGAGTTCACCAACCACAGCCCGGCTGAGGCTGAGAGCATGTACCAGATCAAGTATGACGAGCTGCAGACGCTGGCTGGGAAGCATGGGGATGACCTGTGTTGTACAAAGACAGATCTCCGAGATGAACTGGAACATCAGCAGGCTCCAGGCTGAGACTGAGGGCCTCAAAGGCCAGAGGGCTTCCCTGGAGGACACCATCGCAGATGCCGAGCAGTGCAGGGAGCTGGCCATTAAGGATGCCAACACCAAGCTGTCTGAGCTGGAGGCCGCCCTGCAGCGGGCCAAGCAGGACATGGCGCACAGCTGGGTGAGTACCAGAAGCTGGCCCTGGACATCGAGATCGCCACCTACAGGAAGCTGCTGGAGGGCGAGGAGAGCCATCTGGAATCTGGGATGCAGAACATGAGTATCCATACGAAGACCACCAGTGGCTATGCAGGTGGTCTGAGCTCAGCCTATGGGGGCCTCACAAGCCCTTGGCCTCAGCTACAGCCTGGGCTCCAGCTTTGGCTCTGGCACGGGCTCCAGCTCCTTCAGCCGCACCAGCTCCACCAGGGCCGTGGTTGGGAAGATCGAGACCCGCAATGGGAAATAGGAAGCTGGTGTTTGAGTCCTCTGATGTCCTGCCCAAGTGAACAGCTGTGGCAGCCCCTCCCAGCCTGCCCCTTCTGCAGCTGCCCCAGAGCCCCGGAGGGAGGCCATTGTGCAGGGGAGCACAGGGAATGGGAGACCCACCTGAGGCTGAGCCCTAGCCCTCAGCCCACCTGCAGGGGAGTTTACTGCCTGGGGCACCCCCTTTGCCCATATCTCCAGCTACAAAACAATTCCAATTTTTCCCCCAAAATAAAACCTCAGCCAGCTCTACCAACTGTCAAAAAAAAAAATGGACCATCATCATAAGGCTGTAAGATTTTATTTAATCATGCAATGTTCAACAATGCTTGTATATCACATGTGCATGGTGTTCATAAATGTTAATTGTTAACAAATTATACTGTCATCATTATTTTTATAGAGCAGGAAAGCTTCGCTTGACCTGTACCATTAGCATTTTTTTTTCTCATTAGAACATTTTTCATTAAAGGGCCAGGGTGGTACTATCATTTCTTTTTGTTTGGTCTCTGAAACCCGAATTTATATCTGTGCTTTCCTCTCAGACACTGTGTTTATACCCACTGCTACTCAGACTGTTCCTGGGGGTGGTTTGATTTGCTTCCTAGGGTCATGAGGACCTGACAGCATATCAGGCACTAGTCCCCTTTTCTGGTCCTGCTGCAGGCCACATTAATTTTCTGAAGCTCTGAGTATCGATTCTGGGCCAGGTTCCATGCTGGCCCCAAGTCCTGACCGTGCTTTCTGGGAGCTGTACTCTGGCTACTCATTCCACACTCCATGGTCGCCCCAAAGCTCCAGAGGCTCTATGGAGAGTCGGTTCTGCTTTTCAAGGGCTTTGAGGAAAATGTTCAATAAGATTATTAAACCACATGAGCAGATACTATTTAAGAAACTGTAGCCTACACGGTAGTGGGCTAGGTGGTGGGAACACAAAAAGGTGTGAGGTAGGGCTCCAGCCTTCAAAGAATATATAACATAGGTGGCAGAGACATGAAAAACAGTGAGAAATAGCAGTAAAATGATGTGTCCTAGGGCCAGTTACAGATAATGGGATTTGATGACTTGGCTAATCCTGCCCACCCCCTCCACCTTCCACCATCACAGCTAATCCATCTCCAGCTTGTCCTAAATTCATATGCACACAGAGTTAGAATCCATTTTTTTTTTTTTTTTTTTTTTTTTTGAGATGTAGTTTCGCTCTTGTTGGCCAGGCTGGAATGCTATGACGCGATCTCGGCTCACTGCAACCTCCACCTCCCAGGTTCTAGCGATTCTCCTGCCTCGGCCTCCCGAGTAGCTGGGATTACAGGTATGTGCCACCACACCTGGCTAACCTATTGTATTTTTAGTAGAGATAGGGTTTCACCGTGTTAGCCAGGATGGTCTCGATCCAACCTCAGGTGATCCACCTGCCTTGGTCTCCCAAAGTGTTGGGATTACAGACGTGAGCCACCGTGCCCGGCCAGAATTCATTTTTAAGTGGGGTCTGGCTCCTTTACCTGGAAATGTGTTTGCTCCAGTGCATGGCCTTCCTTGTCCAACCACAGGCTGTGATGATAAGCACTGTTCCCAAGGTAGAACCAGGCCTCAGCAACCCCCTGCTCACAGTGACAAAGGGTCCTACCCCTTCTGCATGATGAGGGTTAATGAGTAACTTCTGTGTGAAGAGCGTGGTAGGTCTGCTTACTGCTCTGACGTCTTAGACAGGGTCCTTTTGTTGACTTCCTATTTGTCCAGAATTGGGGGGTGGTTGGGGGATGGGCTTCAAAGCAGGTTCATTAATTTACACTTGCCTCTGTCTGGTTCCTAAATATAAAGACAATTCTTTAGGTTGACCTTCTTTGAGTAAAAAGGCATTCCTAATTTATAAGCTAGAGCCCCACATATACTTGCTTTTGAGTAGGGAGCAGAGGCGGGTAAGGTCGTCCACTAGATTAATGGGTCCTAAACTACTCTGCCCAGCAGAACCACCTGGGGGAATTTTGTAAACATATAATTTCCAGGCTCTACCTCAGACCTATAGAATCATAATTTCTCTCTCTCTCTCTTTTTTTTTTTTTTTAAGGTGGAGTTTCAGTCTTGTTGCCCAGGCTGGAGTGCAATGGCGCGATCTTGGCTCACCACAACCTCTGCCTCCCGGGTTCAAGCGATTCTCCTGCCTCAGCCTCCCAAGTAGCTGGGATTACTGGCACAGGCCACCATGCCCAGCTTATTTTGTATTTTTAGTAGACATGGGGTTTCTCCATTTTGGTCAGGCTGGTCTCGAACTCCTGACCTCATGATCAACCCACCTCAGCCTCCCAAAGCACTGGGATTACAGGCGTGAGCCACCACGCCTGGCCTGGAATCATAATTTCTTTGGGTGGGCTCAAGATGAAATCCCTGTAAGAAAAAAATTAAAAGGGAGGAGAAAACTCCAGGAAATGGCTGGGTCCCACCTGTTCTTTCTGGAGAGCACCACTGTTGTCTCTCTGGCCAAGCCTCCAGCCCCACCACTCCATAGTAGGAATACCCTAACTTCCTCCTGGGAAACCACTTCTCCCACATTCTCAATCCATGTGGCTTACATGGGGCTAAGCCCTCCACAAGACATAGATTAAAGACAGACTTAGCCAGCTCCCATCCTAGTGACAATGGTTCAGGGAGGCGCTGGTAACCCAAACCAGACCAATGAGACTCAATTCTTGGAGTTTTAGAGAAACCGCTGGGAAAGAGAGGCTTTCCTTCCTCTGAGGTTGTCAAGCTGGTGGAATGAAAGCCTTGAGCTGCTGGTGACTGTCTTGTCCCCACATGGAGAAAGGCCACCTGAAGTCATGCACAGGAAAGCAGAGTCAACAGATGGGGGGACAGATTCCTGACATAATTTTAGCCCCTAGATCCAGCTAAACCTGATACAGTCGTATGACGCCATAAATCCACACTGCCCCCACCCCCTGACCTTTTTTCTAATCGTAAGGTAATTTGAGTTGCAAATCTAATTCTTGCAAGCAAAAATATCCTGATGAATGGAACTTCCTGCCTGGAGATTTTCCTTGTGGAAATTTTTAACTTCAGGGATGTACATGTTTGGTCTGAATAAATGAGGAAGGCAGTCCCTGATATCTGGTCGTCAGTTAATGACAAAATCTGGAAGACGCACTGTGGACCACAACCCGGGTTCTGATCCTCTCAAACCTCCCAATCCAAACCATAGCTGGTGTTTGGAGTTCATCAGGTTCCAAGGACCCTTCCTTAAAGGAAAAGTCATTTCCCTGAGGCCTGCACAATTGTCAAATCTTTCGGGGCTGCTGCAAGTCTGCATTCCTTAGGTATCAGCTTCCTGCTCAAATAAGAAATTTGATGCTTTACCGTCCATCATGCTTCTGAATCACATTTGTCCACAACAAGTGTAATAGGCAGCTGTAGCCACACAGAGCTGCTGCTATTAGCACAGTGCCTCTGGGGAAATGGGGGCAGAGGTGGGTTTGAGCTTTAAGCTGCCCGAGTTCTTGCGGGCTAAGACTACAGGACCTCTTGTCTGGACTGCCTTTGGGGAGCTTTCTCAAAGGAGTGGTTGGGGCTCTGATCAAACCACAATTACCTAGTTACAGCATGGTTCACACCTGCCTTTTAAAGAAACTCCAAGGCTATTTTCAAGTAGTTTGTGTATTATTCTGCAATGGGACAATGTTTTTCTATCCTGCTTGGTGGAATTCAATGGGTAATTGAACATCCAGTCATAATTCATCTTTTCATTTTTCCATTCATTCATTTACTCCATACAAATTTGTATGAGGAACTGTCTTTTAACTTTTTTAAAAAAATTATATCTGACTTTTAGATGAATCCTATTGCAGGTGGAGGGATATGCATTCTTAGTTGGTATGGAGACTTTGTTCTCCCTCCAAAGACTATACATTTCCAGAAAATGGACATTTCCAGAAAATTTCCTATTTTAAGGCCAACTGATTAATAACTTTAATTACATCTGCAACAATCTCATTCACCATATAATGTAACATAATTATGAGTGTATCATGGGGCAAAAAAACCATGGAGGCCATCTTAGAATTCCAGCTGTCACTGTATCTATCTCTTTACCTATCAATTAGGAGAAAATTCTTCATTTTGTTGTTGTTGTTTGTTTTTAGACGAAGTCTTGCTCTGTCACCCAGGCTGGAGTGCGGTGGCATAATGTCAGCTCACTGCAAGCTTCGCCTCCCGAGTTTAAGCGATTATCCTGCCTCAGCCTCCCAAGTAGCTGGGATTACAGTAGCTCGCCACCACACCCAGCTGATTTTTGTATTTTTAGTAGAGATGGGATTTCACCACTTTGTCCAGGCTGGTCTCAAACTCCTGACCTCAGTTGATCCACCCGCCTTGGCCTCCCAAAGTTCTGGGATTACAGGTGTGAGCCACTGTGCCTGGCCTGCTGTTGTTTTTGAGGTAGGGGCTCAAAAACCTGTTGCCCAGGCTGTAGTGCAGTGGTGCAATCATGGCTCATCACAGCCTTGATCTCCTGGACTCAAGCAATCCTCCCACCTCAGCCTCCGAGGTGCTGGGACCACAGATGTGTGTGCCACCATGCTTGGCTAAGTTTTTAAATTTTTGTAGAGATGGGGTCTCTATGTTGCCCAGCATGGTCTTGAATTTCTGGGCTCAGGCTATCCTCCCACCTCAGCCTCCCAAAGTGCTGGGATTACAAGCATGAGCCACCACACCTGGCCAGTTGTTCATAATTTATATAAGTGAGACCATACTATGCTAATCTAATACTTGCTTTTTTTTTTTTGCTTTACATTAAGTTTGTAAGATTTATTTTTGTTGATAACCTTGTTGATGTTGATTTTTCCTGCTGCATAACATTTCACTGTATGAGTGTAGTAAGTTTTACTTATTTGTTCTCTTGGTGACTGATAGTTTGCTTTCAATTTTTTATTATTACAAACAATTGTGTTATAAATATTATTTTATATGTCTCTGGTGCCTATGTACAATCATTTCTCTAGGAATATGCCCAGTGGAGTTGCTGGGTTATTGGGTATACATATTCAACTTTAATAGATCTTGCTAAACTGTTCTCCTAAGGTGTTGTACCAACTTACATCCTGCAATGCATACAAGTTTCTTTTTTCTTTCACTCTTTTTTTTTTTTTTTTTTTGAGATGGAGTTTTGCCCTTGTCACCCAGGCTGGATTGCAATGGTGCGATCTTGGCTCGCAGCAACCTCTGCCTCCCAGGTCCAAGAGATTCTCCGGCCTCAGCCTCTGGAGTAGCTGGGATTACAGGCGTGTGCCACTACACCCAGCTAATTTTTTTATATTTTTAGTAGAGACGGGGTTTCACCATGTTGGCCAGGCTGGTCTGGAACTCCTGACCTCAGGTGATCCACCCGCCTCAGCCTCCCAAAGTGCTGGAATTACAGGCGGGAGCCATTGCGCCCAGCCTGTGCATGCAAGTTTCTATGGCTCCGTATCTCCACCAACTTGTGATATTGTCAGGTTTAAAATTTTGGTCATTCTGATATATGGGCAATAATTCACTGTAGTGATATATAAATTTTACTTATTCAACAAATAAATATTTATCAAGTGCCACTACATGCCAGGCAGTGAACAAAATAGACAAAGTCCCTGCCCTTTAGAGTCAGAAAGGCCAACAAATATATATTTTTATATATTGATATAAGTATTATATAAAATAATTATTAATATTATAATTAATATATATATTAATCGAATGTGGCTTTTCCACTGGCTTACAAGACCCAGAATGATCTTCCCTTTGCCCTTACCACTTCAACCCCACCCCTTACTCTGTCCCCACCACACTGGCCTCCCATTTTGGCTTTGCACTGGCTGTCTTTCTCTTCTTGGAACACCCTCTCCCAGTTACAGGCAAGGCTTACTTCCTCATCTCATGCAACTCTTTGGTCAAAAGCCATCATCTTAATGAGGTCTACCCTAATCAGTCTGCTGTGGACTATTCGTGGCCCCCAAAATTCATTTGTTGAGGCCTAACACCCAGTGTGATGATATTTGAAGATGGGGCTTTAGCAGGTAATTAGGTTTAGATGAGGTCCTGAGGGTGGGGCCCTCTGATGGGTTTAGTGTCCCAAGAGAGCTTGGCTGTCTGTCTGCCAGGTGAGTACACACAAAGCAGGCAAGCCTGGAAGAGATCCCCCACCAGAATCCTGCCATCCTGGCATCCTGACCTCAGACTTCCAGCCTCCACAACTGTGAGAAATAAATGTATGTCGTTTCAGCTACCCAGTCTATAGTATTTTGTTGTGGCAACCTGAGCTGACTAAGACACAAATTGCATCCTGCCCCTGGCCCTGCCAGTCTCTCATCTCAATCTCCTGTCCCCTGCTCCATTTTTTTCTCTGGAATTTGTGATCTGCTAAACTACTAGATAATTTTATTCATTTATTATGTTTGATTCACCACATACATACTAGAATATGAGATCCAGAGTATTTGTCCTTTTTGTTCATGAATGTATTCTAAGTGCCTAGAACTCAGTGAATACTTGTTGAAGGAATAAATGCTGTGGAGGAGGCAGCGTTCTATTTCATATAGTATCTGGGAAGGCCTCTTTGATAAGGTAGACATTTCCCAATTATTACTGGAATTGAGCTTTTTTTTGTTTGTTTTTGGACAGAGTTTCACTCTTGTTGCCCAGGCTGGAGTGCAATGGCGCAATCTCAGCTCACCACAACCTCCACTTCTTGGGTTCAAGTGATTCTCCTGACTCAGCCTCCCGAGTAGCTGGGATTACAGGCATACACTGCCACGCCTGTCTAATTTTGTATTTTTAGTAGAGATGGGGGGTTCTCCATGTTGGTCAGGCTGGTCTCGAACTCCTGACCTCAGGTGATTCACCTGCCTCAGCCACCCAAAGTGCTGGGATTACAGGTGTGAATCACCTTGCCTGGCTGGTATTGAGCATCTTTTTGTGGTATTTCTTCCTTTTGTGACCATCTAGGATTTCCTCTTTTATTAACTACCTGTTCATCTCTTTTGCTTTTTTTTTTTTTTTTTTTTTGAGACAGAGTCTCGCTCTGTTGCCCAAGCTGGAGTGCAGTGGTGCGATCTCCGCTCACTGCAAGCTCCGCCTCCCAGGTTCATGCCATTCTCCTGCCTCAGCCTCTCCGAGCAGCTGGGACTACAGGCACCCACCACAATGCCCGGCTAATTTTTTGTATTTTTAGTAGAGCCAGGGTTTCACTGTTTTAGCCAGGATGGTCTCAATCTCCTGACCTCGTAATCCGCCCACCTTGGCCTCCCAAAGTGCTGGGATTACAGGCGTGACCCACCACACCCTGCCCTCTTTTGCTTATTTGCTACTGATTGATCTTGTCTTTTAATTTGTAGATTTTTTTTTAATAAATCTTGGATGCCAGCCCCTTGTTAATTACATGTAGTTTGTATCTTCTCCTAGGCTACATGTTACTTTTTTTTAAAATGGTGTCTTTTTGCCTGTAATCCCAGCACTTTGGGAGGCCAAGACGGGCGGATCACCTGAGGTTGGGAGTTCGAGACCAGCCTGACCAACATGGAGAAACCCCGTCTCTACTAAAAATACAAAATTAGCTGGGCATGGTGGTTCATGCTTGTAATCCCAGCACTCAGGAGGCTGAGGCAGGAGAATTGCTTGAACCTGGGAGGCAGAGGTTGCCGTGAGCTGAGATCACGCCATTATACTCCAGCCTGGGCAACAAGAGCGAAATTCTGTCTCCAAAAAAAAAAGTGTCTTTTGATGAGTGGAAGTTTTTTATGTGTTATGTATCTTTTCCTTTAAGGTTTGTACATCTAATTTTAGAAGTCCTTCCCTCACTTGAAATCAATATTCTCCTAAACCTAGAACTTTAAAAGGTTCTTAAAAGTTTTAAGGCTTACATTTGTTTCTTGAAGCTATGTGTTTTTATTTGGGTGTGAATTAGGGATTTTTTTTTCTTCTTAAACAGTGGAAAGCCTCTTTTCCCAGCACCATTTATGGATTAGCCCTTTTTCCCACTGATTTTCAGTGCCACCTCTCTCATGAATAAATTTTCCACATTTGTGTGGGTCTATTTCTGAGCTCTTTTCTCTTAGACTTGTCTATTTATCTAATCAGTACAGAACTTTTTACGGAGGCTGGGAACCCCAAGGGGTCAAGTCTGGCCTGAGTGACTCTTTGTGTAGCCTTCTTCCTAGATAAGAGCCACACTCATTCTCTCTCTCTCTCTCTCTCTTTCTTTTCTTTTTTGAGACAGTCTTGCTGAGGCTGGAATGCAGTGGTGTGATAATGGCTCACCACAGCCTCAACCTCCTGGGCTCAAGTGATCCTCCCACCTCAGCCTCCTGTGCAGCTGGGACCACAGGCACACACCACCATGCCCAGCTAATTTAGAGCCACTCTCCTGGTGCTCGTTAGCAAGCCAGCCTCTGGCCCCTCCTAGGCTTAGTGATATCACCCCTCACCTGTCGCAGCTCCTGCCTCTGTCTTCCCAAAAACCTCTGCAGCTTTCGCTTCCCCAGCATGATCTTCTTAATTAGTTTAGGCTTTCACAAAAGACTGGAAGAGCAGTGGCCTGGAAGCAACATCTGAAATATCAACTTTTTTGTGACCAGAGACACCAAGGGGGATTGGCAAGAGGAAAAGATAGAGTCGGAGGCTCCAGGATCAGTCCTTGGAGCTCATCTCTCTGTATCCTCTTTCTAGGTGAAATTCACCCATATGTTGATGACATTCAAATTTACGTCTCCAACCTGGATCTCTCTTTTAAACACCAGACCTACTTGAGACCTCCACTTGGATGTATTATAGGCATTCCAACATGGCCAAAACCAACTCCTGATACTCCCTCCCCAATTGCTCCTGCTGCTGCTCCCAACTCCATTAACAGTAATTCTAGTTACTAAATCTCGGATGAATGTTTTGGAGTTATCTTTGACTCCTCTTTTTATTTCACACCCATATTTAATGCATCAGCAAATCTGGATGGTTCTGCCTGCAAAATAAATCCAGAATTCAACCACTGCTCACTACCCCCTTTGCCCTCATCCTGGCCCAAGCCACCATTATCTCTTGCTTGGTTGATTGCAATAGCCCCCTAATGGGTCTTCCTACTTCTTCCCTACCTGCAGTGCCTTCTCAAAATGGTAGATAGAGTGGTCCTGTTAAAATGAAAGCCAGATCATGTCACTCTTCTGTTTAACACCCTCCAATGGCTCCCATCTCTGGTAGAGGAAAAGCCCAAGTCTTTACTATGAGCTACAAGGGCCTATTGGTAGATTAAATATAGTCACAAATTATCTGACACTCTTCCCATTGAAAGGTATATTGCTATCTCCCCTTCCATGACTTCTTTGACCACTGAAATATGGCAGAAGTGGCCAGTCGCGGTGGCTCACGTCTGTAATCCCAGCATTTTGGGAGGCCAAGGCAGGTGGATCCTGAGGTCAGGAGTTTGAGACCAGCCTGGCCAACGTGGTAAAACCCCATCTCTACTAGAAATATGGCAGAAGTGCCACTATGTCTGTTTCTATGGCCAGGCCTTAGAAGACTGGCATTTTCTATTTCCTGTCTCTTGAAACACTTGCTCTTGGAACCTTGAGATACCATGTAAGAAACCCAGCTACTCTAATAGAGACCACATGGAGAGGCCCTGAGACTACGTGGAGAGGAAGAGGGGCCTAGCTGAACCCAGCCTTCCAGCTATCTCCCCCAGGCACCAAACATGAGAGTGAAACCACGTGGAATCCTACAGACCAACCCATCTGCCAGTGAACATCAGAGTGACCTTATTTGATGCTAGTAGAGCAGAAAAAAATGCCCAGTTGAATTTTGTCCAAATTCCTGATCCACCAATTGTGAGATACAAAAAGATCGTTGTTTTAAGCCACAAAACTTGAGATAGTTTCTTATGCAGAAATAGAGAACCAAACCAGCTAATCCGACCTTGCCCCCTTCCATCATCTTCATGACCTCATTTACTGCCTTTTTTTTTCCCTCACGCCTCTCTAGTCATCGCTGCTTCCTTGCAGTTCCTCAAATCCTCCAGAGCAGCTTCTGCCCAGGACTTTTGCATGTGGTGTTCCCAGTGCACATTCTTCCACCTGCACATAAATAAAGCAGTGTCAAACTGTAATTACTGTTTTGAACCCTACTTTTTTCAGTTTATAATAAATCTTTCTGTTGGAATAGTCTACTAAAACATTTTTTTTTTGAGACAGTGTCTCGCTCTGTTGCCCAGGCTGGAGTATAGTGACACAATCATGGCTCACTGCAACCTCACCTCCTGAGCTCAAACAATCCTCCCTCTTTAGCCTTCTGAGTAACTGGGACTACAGGGGTGCATCACCACGTCCAGTGAATTTTTAAAATTTTTTTGTAGATACAGGGTCTCACTATGTTGCCCAGGCTGGTCTCAAACTTCTGGGCTCAAGCAATCCTCCCACCTTAGCCTCCCAAAGTGCTGGAATTATAGTTGTGAGCCACTGTATTTGGCCTAAAACATTTTTTAGTGGATGCACAGTGTTCATTTGTGTGGATATTTGTTTTACCAACATTTAATTATGAAAACTTTCAAATATACAGAAAAATTGAGAGATTTATACAGTGAAAACACATCTATTTGCCACCTCAAGTCTATAATCAACCTTTTACTATATTTGCTTTATCACATATCTATTCCTCTATCCAACTTGCTCTTTAAAATACATTTCATCCTATTCAACATAGCACTGGAAGTCCTAGCCAGAGTAATCAGTCAAGAGAAAGGGAAAAAAGGCATCCAAATAGGAGGAGAGGAAGTCAAGCTATCTCTCTTTGCAGATGATTTTATACCTAGAAAACCCCATAGTCTGTGCCCAAAAGCTCCTAGATCTATAAACATCTTCAGCAAAGTTTCAGTATACAAAGTCAATGTACAAAAATCAGTAGCATTTCTGTACACCAACAACAGTCAAGCTGAGAGCCAAATCATGAATGCAATCCTATTCACAATAACCACAAAAAATACTTATTAATACAGCTAACCAAGGAGGTAAAAAATCTGTCCAACAAGAGTTACAAAACACTGCTGAAAGAAATCAGAGATGACACAAACAAATGGAAAAATATTCCATGCTCATGGACAGGAAGAATCAATAGTGTTAAAATGCTCATACTACCCAAAGCAATTTGCAGATTCAATGCTATTCCTATCAAACTACCAAGCACATTTTCACAGAATTAGAAAAAAAATTCTAAAATTCATATGGAACCAAAAAGAGACCAAATAGCCAATGCAATCCTAAGCAGAAAGAACAAAGCTGAAGGCATCATACTACCTGACTTCTAACTATACTATAAGGTTACAGTAACCAAAATAGCATGGTAACAAAAACAGACACATAGACCAATGGAACAGGCTTAAGAACCCAGAAATAAAGCCACACACCTACAATTGTCTAATCTTCAACAAAGTCAACAAAAGCAATGGGGAAAGGACTCCCTATTCAATAAATGTTGCTGGGATAACTGGCTAGCCATGATTGAAACTGGATCCCTTCCTTTCACTATATACAAACATCAAGTCAAGATGGATTAAAGACTTAAATGTAAAACCTAAAACTATAAAAACTCTAGAAGAAAACATAGGCAATACCATTCTGGACATAGGCCCTGGAAAAGATTTCATGAGAAGACACCAAAAACAATTGTAACAACATCAAAAATTGATAAATGGGACCTAATTAAACTAAAGAGCTTCTGTACAGCAAAAGAAACCATCAACAGAGTAAACAGATAACCTAGAGAATGGGAGAAATATTTGCCAACTCTACATCCACAAAAGTATAATATCCAGAATCTATAAGGAGCTTAAATCAATAAGCAAAAACAAACAACCCCATTAAAAATGGGCAAAGGACATGAACAGACACTTCTTAAAAGAAGACATACATGTGGAAAAACCATATGAAAAAAAGTTCAACATCATTAATCACTAGAGAAATGCAAATCAAAATAATAATGAAATACCATCTCACATCCATCAGAATGGCTATTAAAAAGTCACTGGGTACAGAGGCTCATGCCTGTAATACCAGCACTTTGGGGGTTGAGGTGGGAGGAGTTCAAGACCAGACTAGGCAAAACAGTGAGACCCCATCTCTACAAAAAAAATTTTTTTTAACTTAGTTAGGTGTGGTAGCATGCACCTGTGTTCCCAGCTGCTTGGGAGGCTGAGGTGGGAGAATCACTTGAACCTGGGAGGCAGAGGTTGCAGTGAGCTGCAATCATGCCATTGGACTCCAGCCTGGGTGACAATGAGACTCTATTTCAAAAAAAAAAAAAGTCGAAAAATAACAGATGCTAATGATGTTGTGGAGAAAAGGAGATGTTTATACACTGGTGGGAATGTAAACTAATTCAGCCACTGTGAAAAGCAAGTTGGAAATTTCTCAAAGAACTTAAAACAGAGCTACCATTGTAACCAGCAAATTCATTACTGGGCATATACCCAAAGGATATAAGTTGTTCTGCTATACAGACACATAAATGCATATGTTCATTGCAGCACTATTCACAATATCAAAGACATGGAATCAACCTAAATGCCCATCAACAGTGGACTGGATAAAGAAAATGTGGTACATATACACCATGGAATACTATGCAGCCATAAAAAGAATGTGATCATGTACTTTGCAGCAACATGGATGGAACTGGAAGCATTATCCTAAGTGAATATACACAGAAATAGAAAGCTAAATGCCACATATTCTCACTTATAAGTGGGAGCTAAACACTGAATACATGTGGACACAAAGAAGAGAACAACAGACACTTGTTGAATAAATAATAAAGTGGTTAAGGTATCTTGAGTGCATACCATGAGGCATATACTGTTCTTTGTGTGTGAGATAGATAGATAGATAGATAGATAGATAGATAGATAGAGATAGATAGATAGATAGATAGATAGATAGATAGATAGATAGGAGATATAGATATATAATGTGCCTTATGTGTATCATGTTACTTCACCAGGTAAACAAACCCTATGAGGCAGATAGTGCTACTGCCATTTATATTTTACGAAGGAAGAAATTGGGGGGCAGAAAGGCTAAGTAACTTATCTCAAGTCAACAGCTAGATAGTTGCAAAATTGGGATTTGAACCCAGGGTGTCTGGCTCCAGAGCTTGTCTTTGCAACACTACACTGCTTCCTACACCAAGGCAGCTCTTCTGTAAAATGTATTAAACATAAGCTTCAGGAACTCTCCCTTGGCAGGGCCCCTTCTAAGGTCCTGGAAGGCACCCTAGTCATGTGTTCAGAGGTTGTGTGCTTTTTCTAAAATTTGCAAGACCAGTATTTTTGTCCAAACTGGTTCAGACTGCTGTCTGTTTCCACACCAGCTTCCCCTGTTACAATTGTCTTATGCTAGAGAGTGTTGAAACACTACGGCCATTTCTGGTATCAAGCAAAAATTGGGATAATATTTAATTTGGATTTACTGGGTGATGAGTTTCCTACGGTTGCCATAACAAATTACCACAAACTTGATGGCTTAAAACAACAGAACTTTCTCTCTCACAGTCCAGAATCACAGTGTTGACAGGGTTAGTTCTTTCTGAAAGTTCTAAGGGAAAATCTGTTCCATGCCACTCTCCTAGATCCTGGTGGCTGGCAGCAACCATTGGTATTTCTTGGTTTGTAGATGTATCACTCCAATCCCTGCTCTGTCTTCACATCACCTTCTCCTCTGTGGCTCTCTTGCCTGTCTCTAAAAAAAATTTTTTTTGATTAAAAAAAGATTTTTAAAGACAACTGTCACTAGATTTAGGGCCCACTCTAAATCCAGGATGATCGTATCTCAAGATAATTAAATCTACAAAAATCTTTTACCAAGTAAGGTCACATTTGCCGGTTCTACAGGTTAGGACACAAATATATCTTTTTGGGAGGCCACGATTCAATCTATACAGTGAGCTCTAGTTGTATATTCTGCAAATGTTCCTATGTGTAGTTAATTATTGCTTGATATACTGGTATGAGAGTGTCTTCTAGGGATATGACCAGTGCTTACTCGCTTTGCCACCTGACCCAGCATCATGAAGCAATGTAGGATAAGAGATTGTGTTGCAAAATGGATATGTCCTACAATGCCCAGCACCAGAAGTGTCTGAGTAAGGAAGGCAAACAAGGTTTGAAATGTGTGGAGCCAGACACTTATCTGTGGAAGGGTCTTTTAATTATTGGGTGTGTAAAATTGTACATGGAGAATTCAGTTCTCATACACAAAAACGGAACTTCTTACTTGTCAGGAATATATTCGGTTATGTCTTTAAGTCATACAGCTCATATATGGAAGAAACTTGGTAGCGGTTTCCCAAACTAGATAACAATCTTAAACATTTATGTAACATTATCAATGAGTTTTTGAAACCAAAGCAAATTTTTTTAAAGCTATGAATAATAATTTTTTTAAAACAAATTTTGATCGCCCATGCTAGAGGAAAGACTGAATTGCATTTCTAGTTTAAGATGCTGATATTATCATGTCGATATCATATGAAGATGTAATCACAGAGTATGAAGCCAAGAAATGTGTTTAAAAAAAAGTGTTACAGATCAGGTACAGTGGCTCATACCTGTAATTCCAATACTTTGGGAGGCCAAGGCAGGAGGATCACATGAGCCCAGGAGTTGAAGACCAGCCTGAGCAACATAGTGAGGCCCTATCTCTACAAAAAAATTTAAAAATTATCCAGGTATGGTGGTGCACACCTGCGGTCCTAGCTACTCAGGAGGCTCAGATAGGAGGATTGCATTAGCCCAGAAAGTCGAGGCTGGAGCTGGAGTGATCTGTTACCACACCACTGCACTCCAGGCTGGGCCAAAGAGCAAGATCCCGTTTCAAAAAAAATGAAAACCCAAAAAGTATTATAGAGGGATAGACTAAGCAGTTAACCAAGAAAAGAGGGTTTTTTTTTCTGGATTTTGTGGTGTTTGCAATATTTGTGAGCTTTATAGAATTTATAATTTGACATGATTTCTTTTCTTGTCCTAAATAAATATTCATTTTACTGCCTAATATTATACTCGTAATTTTATAATCTCTTTCTTAAGAAGAGCCTTCCTGAATGTATAACCTTCAGGCCCCACAAAGCCTATTCTTTCACCTTTAAATAACACAGGCCCCGCCCTCAAGGAATTCACAGTTAGAGCCTGCACAGATTACAGTAAAAGCATCATTCTGGGTAAGACTTCATTCCTCCAGGAAGTAATGCAGCCCTCCCCGCTTCATGCACCAGCACATCAGATAAACATTCTCCCAAGTCCAGAATAATTATATCTTACCTTTTTTTAAAAAACAGTACAAAGAACATTTTTGCTTAACCTGTTTGAGGATAAGTTGCCAACATGATGCCTCATTATTCATGAATATTTTAGAATGCATTTCCTACCACAAAGAATGTCTTAGTTCATTCAAGCTGCTATAACAAAATAGCATAAACTGGGTGGCTTATAAATAACAGAAATTAGTTTCTCAAAATTCTGGAGGCTGGGAAGTCCAAGATCAAGGTCCTGGTAGCTTTCTTGTCTGCTGAGGGCCCAATTCCTCACAGACAGCTATCTTTCCATTGTAACCTTACTCACCTCCCAAAGGCCCCACTTTCTAATATCATCATCTTGGGGGTTAGGATTTCAACAAATGAATTTGGGGGCCGGGGGAACATAAACATTCAGTGCATTGCAAGGACTTTCTCCTGCCAACCACAATGCAATTAATGATCAAAACAAGAAACTGACTTTGAAATATTACTGCTAAATAGTCTACACATCTATTCAAATTTCACCAATTGTCTCACTAATGTTATTTTTCAGTTCCTTGAACCAATCCAGGATCCCACATTGCACTTAGCTGTTATGTCTCTTCATCGGTGATTTTAACCTTGATCACTTGATGAAGAGGGTATCTGCTAGTTTCTCCACTGTAAAGTCACACTTTTTCCCTTGGCAAGATGCTTTGAAACTAAGTAAAATTACTCATAAAATTTTGAATTAATTAATTTATTTTTATCAAATGGATTCATGGATTCCCATTTTATTTAATGTGTTATAATCTGTTACTATCCTTATTTCAGTGCTCAAATTGTCCCAGATTTGGCCAATGGGAGCTCCTTCAAGCTAGTTTCTATGTCTCTTTGACAGAATAGATATTATTCTTTCAGCATTTCTTCATTCTCTGGCACAGTAAAGTATTCTAGGTTTATCTTGTATTTTTCCTTCCTTCAGGCCTAGAACCAACCATTTCTCCAAGGAGCCCTGGTTCCTGTTAGGAAAGAAAGGTGTTTAGAAACTAAGATCTGGATGCTAGATATGCTCATTGCTGTTGGGGTGTTGCTCTTCCTAGCCCCTCTCAGTGGACAGACCTAAGAAATATACTCCACACACACACAGACACACACACTTCTATATCCATCTACATATACTGAAAACTTTAAGTTCACACTAATACCTCTAATTCTAATCCAATACTCCAGCATTCACTCTAGTTTCATCTCTTTCCATTTTGGTGGTGGAGGGGGTGGGTTTTTTGTTTTTTGAAACAGGGGTTCTCTCTGTCATCCAAACTGGAGTGCAGTGGCATGAACATGGCTCACTGCAGCCTTGATATCCTGGACTCAAGCCATCCTCCCACCACAGCCTCCCAGGTAGCTGGGACTACAAGCATCTGCCGTCCCACCCAGCTTATTTTTATTTTTTGTAAAGATGGGGTTTCACCATGTTGCCCAGGCTGTTCTGGAACTCCCGGGCTCAAGTGATCCTACCTCAGCCTCCCAAAGTGCTGGGATTATGGGGATTAAGGTGTGAGCCACTGTGACCAGCCCATATTTTTAACTTCTTTCTCCAATAGTGAGAAACCTGGTTCCCATTTTCTTCAATCCATTTCCTCACTATATAAATCCCTTTGCATGTTACCAATATTCTGTCACTGCCACATTCCCTCCTTTCCAAAACTTCTATAAATGTTCTTCTAACTCCACTTGGGTTCTGACATCCTCTGCTGGGTCATCCCTGATGTCAAAGCTCTCCTCACTCCTTTGGGGCCTGACACCTGTGTCACATACGAACATTTTCTTTCCCTCTTGGTGCACCAACATACCACCCAAGACCACCTAACATGTAGATGTCCTTGTCCATCTTTCTGGGCTCTGACACCCTGTCCTGGATCTCCCTTCCATGGAGATGACCTCCTCACCCCATTCAGGCTCCTACATCCTATGCAGATGCTCTTCCCACCCCTACTCAGGCTTGGACACCCTCCACATCAAGCATCATAATAGTAATAAGATATTGTAAGACATCCCCCTGATATTAGGACCAAGTCAAGAATGTCACTATCATTACTTCTGTTTGACATTATACTGGGATCTGAACTGAAAAGAAATAAAAGGTATAAGTACGGGAAGGAGAAAATGAAATTGTTCATTATTAAGAGACTACATGACTGTGCATGCAGAAAGTAAAAAGTACTGGACAGAAAGAACAAATGAGCTTAGCAAGGTCAGTAGATACAAGGGTCAGTATTTTAATGATTAATTGTATTCTATATATGAGCAGTAACAATTGGAATGAAATTTTAAAATATTACTGATATAGCATCAAAAAAATCAAATACCCAGGAATAAATCCAGTGAAAGATATTCAAGATTCTACACATGAAACCAGCAAACATTACTGAGAAAAATTAAAGAAAATCTGAATAAATGGAGAAAAAAAAACCGTGTTAGTGAATTGTAAAACTCAAGAGTGTTAATTTTTCCCTAATTTATTACTACATTAAATGCAATCCTAACTAAAATCTTAGTAGATGTTTCAATGGAAATTGACAGGCTGATTCTAAAATTTATACGGGCTGGGCGCAGTGGCTCATACCAGCACTTTGGGAAGTAATCCCAGCACTTTGGGAAGTAATCCCAGCACTTTGGGAAGCCGAGGCAGGCGGATCACTTAAGTCCAGGAGTTTGAGACCAGCTTGGCCAACATGGTAAAACCCTATCTCTACTAAAAATACAAAAATTAGCCAGGCATGGTGGTACAAGCCTGTAATTCCAGCTACTAGGGAGGCTGAGGCACGAGACTTGCTTGAACTTGGGAGATGGAGGCTGCAGTGAGCCAAGATGACGCCACTGCACTCCAGCCTGGGCAACAGAGCAAGATCCTACCTCAAAAAAAGAAAAGAAAAACAAATTATGTGGAAATAAAAAAAATTATGTGGAAATCAAAGAGTCACAATAACAAAGACAATCTTGAAGAAAAATCAGCTGGAAGCCCTATTTACTAGATATCAAGGCTTATTATACATCTATTATAATTAAAACAATATGGTATTGGTCCAAGGATAGACAAGTAGAGCAGAAGAGAGAGTCTATGAATAGATCTCCAAACTTCTGGGCACTTGATTTATGATAAAGGTATGTTCCAATGCCCCCAGGAAAGGATGATTTTCTTCCTTTTCAATAAATAGTGCTGGAGTGGCCAGGCGCAGTGGTTCACGCCTGTAATCCCAGCACTTTAGGAGGCTGAGGCAGGCGGATCACCTGAGGCCAGGAGTTGGAGACCAGCCTGGCTAACATGGTGAAACCCTGTCTCTACTAAAAATACAAAATTAGCCAGGCGCAGTGGCAGCTGCCTGTAATCCCAACTACTTGGGAGGCTGAGGCGAAGGTTGCAGTGAGCCGAGATTGCACCATTGCACTCCAGCCCAGGCAACAAGAGTGAAACTCCGTCTCAAAAAAAAAAAAGTACTGGAGTAATTGTAAATTGTCATCTCTAGCTCATTCCATACACAAAAATCCATTCTATATGGATCATAGACCTAATAAAGCTTCTTGAGGATACCATAGGAAAGTATTTTCATGACTTGGGGTAGGCAAAATTTTCTTAAACAGATCATAAATCATTAGCCATCTCAAAAACAATTGATAAACTAGGCCGGGTGCTGTGGCTCACGCCTGTAATCCCAGCACTTTGGGAGGCCAAGGCGGGCAGATCACCTGAGGTCAGGAGTTCGAGTTCCAGATCAGCCTGACCAACACGGCAAAACCCCATCTCTACTAAAAATACAAAAATTAGCCGGGTGTGGTGGGTGCCTGTAATTCCAGGTACTTGGGAGGCTGAGGCAGGAGAATCACTTGAACCCAAGAGGCGGAGGTTGCACAGAGCTGAGATCGTGCCACTGCTCTCCAGCCTGGGTGACAAGAATGAAACTCCATCTCCAGAAAAGAAAAGAAAAAGAAAAAACAATTGATAAACTGGACTACATTAAAGTGAACTGTTTACCAAAAGCCACAATTTAGGAGTAAAAAGGAAACCCAAAGAGTGGGAGAATAAATTTTATATATAAGCTGGGTGCGGTAGCTCACACCTGTAATCCCAGCACTTTGGGAGGCCGAGGTGGGCAGATCACTTCAGGTCAGGAGCTCAAGACCAACTTGGCCAACATGGTGAAGCCCTGTCTCTACTTAAAAATACATAAATTAGCTGGGCATGGTGATGCACACCTGTAAGCCCAGCTACTTGGGAGGCTGAAGCAGGAGAATCGCTTGAGCCCGGGAGGTGGAGGTTGCAGTGAGCCAAGATCACACCACGGCACTCCGGCCTGGGTGACAGGGCAAGACTCTGTCTCAACAACAACAACAACAAAAAAAAAAAAAAAAAGAGAGAAAGAAAAAGAAATATATACACTAAAGGACTGGCTCCAGAATATGAAAAGAATCCAGAATTAGAAAAAGAATAGATCCATTAGAAAAAGACAGATAACTCAGTTTTTAAAATGGGTAAAGGGCTTTAATAAATGTTTTTTAAACGGAGATGTCTAAATGGCCACTGAGCTTTTGAAGATACTAAACCTCATTAAACCTCAGGAGAAATGTAAATTAAATCCATGATACAATTCCACTACAACCCATCAAAATGGCCAAAATGAAAAAGGCAGAAAATATCAAGTGTTGGTGAAAGTATGAGCAATCTTATACTCTGCTAGCGAGGGTGGGAATTGATACCAGCCCTGTGGAAAAGACTCTTGCAGCGTCTACTAGGGCTGAACATGTATATATCCTGTGATCCAGCATTTTCACTCCTAGGTTTATACCCAGCAGAAATGCACACATATTCATCATAAGACACATATTAGGATGTGTTTAGCAGGGATATTTGTAAAGGTCTCATACTGGAAGTTTCCCTAATGCTAATTTTATTAGTTATCTATTGCTGTGTTAAAAAAATAAAAAAAAAACAACAACAAAAAACAAAACAAAACAGAAACACAAAAAAACAAAGCAACACTCCAAAACGTAGTGACTTCAAATGCTAAACATTATTAATCTGAGAGCCTCTGAAATCAGGGATTTGGGAGTAGCGTAGCTGAATGGCTCTGGCTCAGGGACCTTCATGAGGTTACAAAGGGGCTACAATGAAGGGATCACAGTCATTTAAAGACCTGGCTGGGGCTGGCATACCCACAGGCGGACCTCCTCTAGGGGGGCTGTTGGCAGGAGGCCTCAGTTCCCTACTGATTGGAGGGTCTGGGGACTCAGTGCCTCACCACACAGGCCTCCCCACGGTATTCAGGCTGTTCCCTTGTTTTGATTTTCTCCTTCAGAGATTTCCATTTACTGTGTGCTGAGTCTTACTTTCCTGTGGTGGTTAATATTAGGTGTCAACTTGATGAGATGGATGCCTAGATAGCTGGTAAAGTATTGTTTCTGGGTGTGTCTGTTAAAGTGTTGCCAGAGGAGATTGACATTTGAGTCAGTGGACTGGGAGAGAAAGTCCCACCCTCAGTGTGGGTGGGCACCATCCAATGCCAGGCGGCTGGAACAAAGCAGGGGGAAGAAGGTGGGATAAGCTGGCTTGCTGAGTCTTCTGGCTTTCATCTTTCTCCTGTGCTAGATGCTTCTGTTCGTTCCTCCTGCCCTTAGACATCGGACTCCAGGTTCTTTGGCCTTTAAACTCTTGGATTTACACCAATGGTTTGCTGGGGGCTTTAGGGCCGTCGGCCACAGACTGAAGCCTGCACTATCAGCTTCCCTGCTTTTGAGGCTTTGGGACTCAGACTGAGCCGCTACTGGCTTCTTTCTCCCCCAGCTTGCAGACAGCCTATCGTGAGACTTCGCCGTGTGATGGTGTGTGCCAATCCTCCCTAGTAAACTCCTTTTCATATATACATACGTCCTATTAGTTCTGCCCTTCTGGAGAACCCTAATACATTTCCTATCTTCATAAAATTACAAATATTTGTAATTTTCTCTTTCTTTGAATTTATGTTTTAAAATTTCATTTCAATTTTTCATAATTTCCTCCTTTTCACCTTCTATTTCTCTTAAGGCATCTGCTGTGTTAAGTCACGCCAGTGTTCTTTTAATTGCCTTCCTTTTTGAAATTACTTTTTCTTTCATTTCTAAATTTTTTCTGATTCCTGTCAAATCACATTTCAGAGTTTTTCTAACTCTGATTTATGGTTCTTCCATGTCTTGCATTATTCTTAATGTGTTTTATCTTTTTTTTTTTTTTTTTTTGAGATGGAGTCTCGCTCTGTCACCAGGCTGGAGTGCAGTGGCGTGACCTCGACTCACTGCAACCTCTGCCTCCAGGGTTCAAGCGATTCTCCTGCCTCAGCCTCCTGAGTAACTGGGAATACAGGCGCCTGCCACCATGCCCAGCTAATTTTTGTATTTTTAGTAGAGATGGGGTTTCACCATGTTGACCAGGATGGTCTCGATCCCTTGACCTCATGATCCACCCCCCTCAGCTTCCCAAAGTGCTGGGTTTACAGGCGTGAGCCACCACACCCACTATCTTTTTAAATAGTTATGGTTCCAGAGGTTTTTTTTTTTCTTCTTCTTTTTGAGGCCAGGTCTCTCTCTGTTGCCCAGGCTGGAGTGAAGGTGTGCCATCATAACTCACTGAAGGCTTGATCTCTTGGGCTCAAGCAATCCTCCCACCTCAGGTTCCCAAGTAGCTGAGACCACAGGCGCATGCCACCATGCCTCGCTAATTTTTTCAAATTTTTTACAAAAATGGGATCTTGCTATGTTGCCCAGGCTGGTCTTGAACTCCTGACCTCAGGTGATCTGCCCGCCTTTGCCCGCCAAAGTGCTGGAATTACAGGTGTGAGCCACTGCACCCAGCCAATGTAGGGATTTAGAGTAACACATTACACCACTGCTATAACTTTCTTCACAGAATTCTAATATTCTAGATATTCTTGTAAATGGTGGTTGTGTTCACTTTGTAAAAGTTCACTGAGCTGTGCCCTTCATGTTTGTGTGGTTTGTTCTATGTATATAAATTAATAGGAAGTTAACCCCCATGTTAGTCAAGATTCTCCAGAAACAGAATCAATAGGATGTGTGCATGTGTATGTATCATATTTGGAAAGATTTATTTTAAGGGATTGGCTCATGTAATTACAGAGGCTGGCAAGTCCACAATCTCCAGAGCAGACCATCAGCCTGGGGACCCACGAAAAAGCCAGTGTTGGAGTTTGTCTGAAGGCCATCTCAAAACTAGTCATCACACCCCCCAAAAAGAACCTTAATTTCGGTTTATAAATGAGACTTAGAGATGCTTAGTAACTTGTTCAAGGTCACTCAGCTAAAAGATAATGAACCCAAGAGCAGAACTTGGCTCCCACTGAGGCCAGAGTTTGTGCTGTTTCCACTATATGAGACAAAGGATGTTCTAATGGGGTCCGGTCCCATCTTCACGGCTACTTTGCAGGTAGGTTCAAGACAGCATCCTCCTCAATGGGTAGCTGCAATAGCTCCAGATCGAGCCTACTGCTTTTACCCTCCATACAGCAGCTAGAAGTCTATTAGTTTGTCACATGTGGTCTGAGTTTAATAGCCCAGGGCTGCAATGACTGTTCCATGGTGAGGGGATCCAGTTTCCCTCTATTTTGTTGCCTTGCCATCCTCAACATATGGCTTCCATCTCCTGGCCTAGGATGGCTCCTCCAGCCCCCACCATCATGTCTGCATTGGAGCCAGTGAAAGGAGAATAGGAGGAAATGGAAGCCTGCACTTCTCACAGCCCATTGGCCAGAGCAATTGGCTAGGTTGTTTTGGTCACATGGAAAAGCTTATATGCAAAGGAGTCTGGGAAGTGATTTTTAATTGGATAGCCGCATGTTGAGCCTAAACTTAGGGGTTCCAATATTAAAGGAATAAAGGGGGGAAATGAATATTGGGGGACAACTGCCACTCTGTACCACAAATGATTTTCTGTTGCTCTTACAAAAATACTTTCCATCTCCTCCGTGGCTTTGCCCTGCCTGGTGCCTGCTTGCTGCTCCAGCCTCCCCTCCCAGCACACTCCCCCCACTCTCTGCCCTCCAGCCACACGGTGACCTTTCAGTTCCTCAAGTGTTCCATGCTCCCTCCCACCCCAGGGCCTTTGCATGAAACATTCCTTCTGCCTGGAACGCTCTTCTCCTGTATCACCTAGTTAACTCCTACTCGTTCTTCAGATGTCAGCTCAGCTGTCATTTTCTCCGGCAGGGCTTCTCTGATTCCATTCTAATGTATGTATTTTTTTTAGCCTCTGATCTGCCATGAATCTTTCTTTCCTCTACAACATTCCGCTCAGTTATAATTGTACACCTATTTAATAACCATTTAACTAATTACCATCTCTTTCTCTAGACAGTAAGTCAATAAAGGACAGATCATCTTGGTTTTGCTCATTGTTGTATCCCTAGCACCTAGCAGAGTGCCGGGGACAAATATTTGTTTTTCTTGAATGAATGGACAAAGACTCCTTAAAATTGTCTGGATGATACTGACAGGACAATTTCAGCTATATGGACAAGGTCTCAGACTACATGGCTTGATCCAGAGATCTGTTTTTTAGTCACTATAGAGTCTGGGCTATCTAGGGCCTCCTGTGGACAGAGCAAGTTGTTCAAGTTCCACCTCATAAGGCTTGGTTCTAACATTCATTGCACTGCACTCTTGCTCCCTGACTGCAAATAGATACTGCCAGGCTTTTAGCTTGTTGCTCTGATGAGGTTATATTTACAAAAAAAGAAGCCAGGCAGGTTGAATCCTGCCAAATGGCATCTCTACATAGAAAGCCCCACGGCTGCATCATGTGAATGCCTGGCTACTCTGCGGTTCAGGGCTTGGAATTTCTAGAGGGGAAAGCACTTGAGAGTGTCCACTAGAGTTAATATGGAGGACACTGGGGAATTTCTGTAAGTCAAAGATTTACCTCCTGCTTCTGCATTTTTCTAGGTCCAAACACAAAGGCCTCCCCTGACCTTAGAGTTCTGTGTCTGGATGTTTTTGGCTACAAAACCAGAAAACTCCTTCTCAACTGGCTTAAACAGTGAGTTTTGCATCACACATCACAAGGAGGCTGGAGGTAGGGCAACCCAGGGACTTTTAATTGAGCAGTTTGCATACTCCATGGAGGACTTGAATTCTTTCCATCCCTGTTTTATATATGTGGTTCTGCCCTTGCTTTTTTCATTTGACAATATATTCTTGAAATCATTTCCAACAGGACGGAAAGAGCTACCTTATTGTTTTTAGATTGAATAGTGTTCCATTTTAAAGAGATATAATTTACTTAACCAATTCCCTTGTAATGAGCATTTACTTTGTTTCCAGTCTTTTGCTGTTACAGTGATATGATGAATACTCCTACATAAGTTATTTTACATGTGACTGAGTGCATCCAAGGATAAATTCCTACAAGTGAACTTGCTGGGTCACAAGCTATATGCCTTTGTAATTCTGGTAGATGTTGCCAATCTGCCTTCCACAGGGGTTGTACCAATATACTCCCCTCCCCAAATGTGTACAGGAGCACTTCAAGTCTTTTTGACACCTTAACTTAAACATAGGCTAGAAAAAATATGGCAGGTGTCTGGGTGATTTCTGCATAGAGAAACAAAGGTGGGTTATCAACTCAGTCATTTTAGCTGGCACCAACACAAGCCTCAATGCTCTTTTTCAATAAATTAGTAATCTCTGTGGACTCCCCTCCCCTCACAATTGTGAGGGTACTAGGCTGTCCATGCACAGTCCATATTTCAGAACTTAGTATCTGCAATTAGATCACTCTGTCCACAAACTACTCCTCTCTAGAGGACTTTTCTCCCCATCTCCACCTGGCAATCTCCTAGTCCTCCCTCAGGCCCAGTTGAGATGCCCCCCTCCTCCATTAAACATTATCTGACACCCCCAGGCAGAATTAGTCACTCTTCTTTGCTCTCGTGGAATTTTGTTCACACCTCAATCATGGCACGAATCACTTGTAATGTAATTATCCACTTACCTATTCATCTCCCACACTGCATGCCTTAAGGATAGAAACTTCATCTTCATCTTTGGGCCAGCACTTCTACACATGGTGCCTGGCACATAAACACTTCACAGTAAAGCTTGCTGAAATGAAATCAGGCAAGGGCACAGTTTTGTGGTGCCTGGTGGCAAAATCAAACAGTATTTATTTTTTCCCTTTTCTGGTATTATCAATGAAAATGTCAAAAATATGGCACGTCTGAATATTTCTTTATATCTTTTTGTATTCCTGGACTTCTCCTTCTCCTGGAATCTGTCCTGTTCTCAGTGCCTAGAACACTGCCTGGGGAACAACAGGCATTTCATAAATAAATGTTGGATGAATGGGTATCTTTGATCAGAGGAAGCTTCCAAAATGCAGCTGAAATTTTTTTTTTTTTTTTGCCTGCTTCATCTGCCCAAAGCGTATTTCCAAGTCTTTCCAAACCCTCAAGCATGGACCCTCATTTGCCAGTTCTGTGTATTTGAGTTTTATTTCACCTCAAGTTAATGCATGTAAAAGTGCTTAGAACAATGCCAGCCACTTAGTAAGTATTCAATAAATGCTGACTATTATTTTTTATTATTATTCCCACTAGCCCAAACATGCTCCCATCAGACCACCCCTTGTGCTGGGCTCTTCATTTCTCTCCCCACCAGTTAATGTGGCCTCAATCCCTGGAAAACATCCATGCGAGCACTCAGGTTTCAATTTACCAACTGTGTGACCTTGGGCCAGTGACTTCATCTCTTGGAGGCTCAGTTTCTTCATTTGGAAAATAGGTATTATCTTAATATCTACCTCTAGATAGATATTAGATAGACATTGTTATGACGATTAAATGAGCCAATCCATAGACACTGCTTACCATCATGCAGGGCTCAGAGTCAGCATCATGATCATGATCATCATCATTGCAGATGGCAAACACCTTTCATCTCTTCCTTCTGGGAGGCTCATTCCTACAGCTGTTCTGGCTGATGGTAAACCTTTAACTGGTTCTGAAGTTTGGGGCATCACCAAGAAGCTTGTGTTGACCATGTGATATGGTTTGGCTCTGTATCCCCACCCAAATCTCATCTTGAATTTTAATCCCCACATGTCAGGGGAGGGGTCTGGTGAGAGGTGATTGAATCATGGGCATGGGCTTCCCCATTGCTGTGCTTGACAGTGAATGAATTCTCATGTGATCTGGTTGTTTGAAAGTGTGTGGCACTTCCCCTTCACTCTTTCTCTCTCCTGCTCTGCCATGGTAAGACATGCTTGCTTCCCCTTTACCTTCTGCCATGATTGTAAGTTTCCTGAGGCCTTCCAGCCATGCTTCCTGTTAAGCCTGCATAACTGTGAGTGAATTAAACCTCTTTTCTTCACAAATTACTCAGTCTCAGGCAGCTCTTTATAGCAGTGTGAAAACGGACTATGTAGACAGTTATTTATAACAGCTATAAAGATACCTGAAAATGTGGAAGCAACTTTGGAACTGGTTAACAGGCAGAGGTTGGAACAGTTCAGAAAGCTCAGAAGAAGACAGGAAGACGTGGGAAAGTTTGGAACTTCATAAAGACTTGTTGAATTGTTTTGACCAGAATGTTGATAGTGATATGGACAATGAAATCCAGACTCAAGTGGTCTCAGATGGAGATGAGGAACTTATTGGGAACTACAGTAAAGGTCACTCTTGCTATGTTTTAGCAAAGATACTGGTGGCATTTTTTCCCCTGCCCTAGAGATCTGTGGAACTTTGAATTTGAGAGAGATGATTTAGGGTATCCACTGGAAGAAATTTCTAAGCAGCAAAGCATTCAGGAGGTAACCTGGCTGTTTCTAAAAGTGTATGCTCATATGCATGAACAAAGAGATGATCTGAAACTGGAACTTATATTTAAAAGGGAAGCAGAGCACACAAGTTTAGAAAATTTGTAGCCTGGCCATGTGGTAGAAAAGAAAAATCCATTTTCTGGGGAGAAATTCAAGCCTGCTGCAGACGTTTGCAAGTTTGAATAAGTAAAGAAGAGTTAAATAGCCAAGACAATGGGGAAAATGTCTCCTGGGCATTTCAGAGACCGTTGAGGCAGCCCCTCCCATCACAGGCCCAGAGACCTAGAAGGAAAAAATGGTTTCACGGCCCAGGCCCAGGCCCCAGCTGCTCTGTGCAGCCTTGGGACATGATGCCCTGGATCCCAGCCACTCCAGCTGTAGCCATGGCTAAAAGGGGCCAAGTACAGCTCAGGCCATTGCTTCAGAGGTTGCAAGCACCAAGCTTTGGCAGCTTCCATGTGATGTTGGGCCTGCAGGTGTGCAGATGGCAAGAGTTGAGGTTTTGGAATCTCCACCTAGATTTCAGAGGAGGTATGGAAATGCCTGGATGTCCAAGCAGAAGTCAGCTTCAGGGGCAGAGCCCTCATGGGCAGTGCAGTGGGGAAATGTGGGATTGGAGCCCTGACACAGAGTCCCCACCGGGGCACTGCCTAGTGGAACCATGAGAAGAGGGCCACTGTCTTCCAAACCCCAGAATGGTACATCCACTGACAGCTTGCACCATGTGCCCAGAAAAGCCACAGGCACTCAATACCAGCCCGTGAAACCAGCTGTGGGGGCTGTACCCTGCAGAGCCACAGAGGCAAAGCTTCCCAAGGCCTTGGGAGCCCACCTCTTGCATCGGCATGCCCTGGATGTGAGACACGGAGTCAAAGGAGATTATTTTGGAGTTTTAAGATTTAATGACTTCTGGCCAGGCACAGTGGCTCACGCCTGTAATCCTACCAATTTGGGAGTCCGAGGCGGGTGGATTGCCTGAGTTCAGGAGTTCAAGAACAGCCTGGGCAACATGGTGAAACCCTGTCTCTAATAAAATACAAAAAATTAGCTGGGCATGGTGGCATGCGCCTGTAGTCCCAGCTACTTGGGAGGCTAAGGCAGGACAATTGCTTGAACCCAGAAGGTGGAGGTTGCAGTGAGCCGAGATTGTGCCACTGCACTCCAACCTGGGCAACAGAGTGAGACTCCGCCTCCAAAAAAAAAAGATTTAATGACTTCCTTGCCAGGTTTTGAACTTGCATAGGACCTGTAGTCCTTTGATTTTGGCCAATTTTTCCCTTTTGCAATGGCAGCATTTACCTAATTCCTGTATTTCCATTGTATCTTAGAAGTTACTAACTTGTTTTTTATTTTACAGGCTCATAGGTGGAAGGGGCTTGCCTTGTCTCAGATGAGACTTTGGACTTAGACCTTTGAGTTAATGCTGGAATGAGTTAAGACTTTGGGGGACTGTTGGGAAGGCATGCTTGGCTTTGAAATGTGAGGACATGAGATTTTGGAGGGGCCAGGGATGGAATGATATGGTTTGGCTCTGTCCTCACCCAAATCTCATTTAGAATTGTAATCCCCACATGTTGGGGGAGGGGCCTGGTGGGAGGTGACTGAATCGTGGGGGTGGAGTTCCCCCTTGCTGTTCTTGTGAGACTGAGTGAGTTCTCACAAGATCTGGTTGTTCGAAAGTGTGTGGCACTTCCCCCTTCACTCTCGCTCTTTCCTGCTCCACCATGGTAAGACATGCTTGATTCCCCTAACCCTTCCACCACAATTGTAAAGTTACCTGACGCCTCCCAGCCATGCTTCCTGTTAAGCCTGTGGAAATGTGAGTAAATTAAACCTCTTTTCTTCATAAATTACCCAGTCTAAGGTAGTTCTTTATAGTTAAAATGGATTAATATATCACGTGTTGATGAAGTTCCTGTTCTTCCCTCCTTATCCTCCTATGTGGATTATCTAAAGATATTTATTTCGCTCCCACAAAAATGTTTTGTTCTGACCCATTCCTGAGAGCTGAAAGTAGGCCGTGGGAACTTTGAGTGAGAAAATAAGAGCAGCCTACTCCCCTTGACCATATTCCTGCCCAATGGCCAGTATTTGGGTGACACTTCATCCTGCCACCAATTTTTTGAGTCCTATTTCCCATAGACTCTGTGTTAGTTCATTCTTGTGCTGCTATAAAGAAATACCTGAGACTTGGTAATTTATAAAGAAAACAGGCTTTGATTTGGCTCGCGTTTCTGCAGGCTGTACAGGAAGCATGGTGCCAGCATCAGTTTCTTGTGAAGGACTCAGGAAGCTTTCAATCATGGCACAAACTGAAGGGGAGCCAGCACATCACATGGTGAAAAGAGGGAACAAAAGAGAGAAGGGGGAGGTCTCAGATTCTTTTAAACATCCAGATCTCATGTGAACTAACTGGGAGAGAACATCACCAAGAAATAGTGCTAAGCAATTCAGGAAGGATCTACCCCCATGATCCAATCACCTCCCACCAGGTCTCACCTCTAACACTGAAGGTTACATTTCAACATGAGGTTTGAAGAGGACAAACACCCCAGATAAGACAGACTCAGTTGTGACTTTGCCCTGTAAACTTTCAGGGAAAATGAGGTCACTTCTGACCCAGAGACTCTGTCATCTTACCTTCTCCTGGGGGTCTTCATCTAAAGTATAAGTGTAAATTCCTTACTGATCCACTTTTGTATATGTATGTGTGTGTATACACAAAATTTACTACATAGAGAGTAAATTCTTCTACTATATATACACATTATATATAGACATTATATGTATATGCATATATACACATATATATTATAATGTGTATATATAATGTATATATAAATATATGTGTGTATATATATGTATATACATATATATATATATATATATATAGTAGAAGAATTCAGAGGTGTTAGAAATTTTGAAGAGGACTATAAGATAACTACCACAGAAGGCAGGTGGAAGTGGTCTCTGTGGAGAAGGAAGAATTGGGGAAGAGCCCACAGGGAACACACGAGACCATCGTTATATTTGTTTCTCACCCTGAGTAGTGGGTACATAGATGTTCACTGGACTATTAATCTTTAAAATGTTCATATACATTTAACACATTGAAGTGTACATGATGGATTTCATAATTTTTTTAAAGTAAAATATTGTGAATGGGAAGAGAAGGAAGGAAAGGAAGGCAAATGAAAGGAAAAGAAAGGAAGAAAGAAAGAAGGAAGGGGGATGGAGGGAAGAAAGAAAACTGGATTTGTTAATAGGAAAGAATATATCAATGTCAAATCCCCATTCTGGGCTAGCATTATTCAGCATCCAGAAGGATAATCTCAACAATTACTCAGTGGATCAGCTTATTTAATTGATGACTGTACAGTTAATTCATGCTCAAAAATCAAACATTCTAAGCTTCTTTCTATGAATATCTTCCAGACCAATATTATTCATTTCATGGTTTTAAAGGACAGAATTTCCTGGAGAATGTTGGTCCTCTTGTAGGTGCTACTGCAGCAAAGTTGAAACAACCATACATCAGACCAAAATACAAGTCAGTTCTTTAGTTTTCACTAATTAAAATTAACTCTGTCTAAATAAATCAACTCTTATCACCTTGAGGACTCATATCTCAAGTAAGAGACATTCTTACTGACCGATAACACAAAATATCCCACCCTCAGCACTAGGATCCTCAGTTTTGAGTTCTTTCAACCATTTCTGTCAAAAGCCTTGCTGTAGCCAGGTGTGGTGGCACATTCCTGTAATCTCAGCTACTCAGGAGACTGAGGAGGGCAGATCACTTGTCCCTAGGAGTTCAAGGCCAGCCTGGGCAACACAGCATGACTCTGTCTCAAAAAAATATATATATATGACAACAATAACATGAAAGCCAGGAGAATGCTAAACTGAATTAAAGTGTCATAAGGTCCCTAGAGTTATTTAGAAAAGGGTGAAAGTACTAATTCAAGGGTGACCTAATTAAGCCAAGGATGCATGCTATAATATGTAGGGTAATAAAATAACAATAATAGCGAACACGTGACTACTAATTTATAGAGGATGAAAATGAAATAATTAGGAAAATATTGATTGATCCAAAAGAAGGCAAGAAAGAGGTAAAAATAAACAAAAAACAGATGTGAAAAATGGAAAAAAAATGGTAAAATGGTATACTTTAAACCCGACAGTATCAGTAATTACCATAATATAAATCAATTAAAGGCAAAGGTTTTCAGACTGGACAAGAAAAAAAACAACAACTATATGCTGTTATAGAAGACACACCTTAAACATGAGGATGCATAAAGGTTGGAAATAAAGGGATTTTTGGCCAGGTGTGGTGGCTCATGCCTGTAATCCTAGCGCTTTGGGAGGCTGAGGTGGGTGGATCACCTGAGATTAAGAGTTCGAGACCAGCCTGGCCAACATGGTGAAATCCCATCTCTACTAAGTATACAAAAATTAGTTGGGTGTGGTGGCGCATGCCTGTTATACTAGCTTCTCGGGAGGCTGAGGCATGAGAAACACTTGAACCCAGGAGGTGGAGGTTGCAGTGAGCTGAGATCATGCCACTGCACTCCAGCCTGGGCAACAGAGCGAGACTCTGGAAAGAAAGAAAAGAAGGAAGGGGAGGGGAGGGGAAGGGGAAGGGGAAGGGGAAAGGGAAGGGGGAAAAGAAAAAGAGAGAGAGAGAAAGAAAGAAAGAGAGAGAGAGAAAGAAAGAAAGGAAGAGAGAGAAAGAAAGAAAGGAAGGAAAGAAAAGAAAGGGATTTTTTTAAAAAAAGAAAAAAAAAGTAAGTCATGAAAACACCAAAAGGAAGCTGGTGTATCTGTACTGGTATCATAAACATAAGGAAACAAGTATTGCTAGAGATAACGACAGACATTTCATAATCATGAAAGGGAAATTTTAATAGGAAAATATAAAATCCTAACTACATATGCAATTAAAAACAGCCTCAAAACATAAAAGTAATAACTGACAGGTCTAAAAGGAAAAAGACAGAAATCCGTAATAATAGTTGGAGATTTTTTAACACATTGCTCTCAATAACTGGTAGAATAAGTAGACAAGAAATCATCATTAGGATATAGGAGATTTTGAATAACATGATTAACAAAACTGATCTAGATGACATTTAATTATCCCCAGAATGCCATCTTTTCCAATATACATTGAACAATGATCAAAATACCCCCACAGGTTTTTTTGTTTTCCTTGTAAGCATTTTCAATGAACTCACAATTTTGATACGCCATTTCTCTGTTATCATTTAGTTTTAAATATTGTCTTATTTCCACTGTGATTTCTTCTTTGGCCCATGAGAAGATTTTTAGCAAGTGTGTTGCTTAACTTCCAAATATTTTGTAATCTTCTAGTTATTTTTTGTTATTGATTTCTAGCTTATTTTGTCAGAGATTTCAATCCTGTAAAATTTGCTGAGATTTCCTTTATAGCCCAGCTTAAAACAAAACTCAAAAGGATCAAACCATTTCCAAGTAACTGCATCCCAGAACAAAGTTCAAACATAATTAAAGGAATACAAAATAATCTAGCACCCAACAAAGTAAAATTTACAATGTTTGGCACCTGATCAAAGATTACCTGGCTTACGAAGAAGCAGAAAAATATCACCTATAAGGAGGAGAAAAATAAATCAATGGAAGCCAACCTAGAACTGACATAGGTGTTAGGATTATCAGACAAGGACAGTAAAACAATTGTTACAACTATATTTTGTATGTTCAAAAGTTAAGTAGACACTTAGAAGGTGGATAAAATTAAAAACCTAAATTGATCATCCAGAGATGAAAACTACAATGTGTGAGATGAATTATACACTGAAAGGGATTAGCAGATTAGATATTAAAGAAAAAATGATTAGTGAACTTGAATACATAGACTATGATAAATTTAAGATGTATGCTATAAACCATACAGCAACCACTAAAATAACGAAATTAAGAGTTACAGGCCAGGTGTGGTAGTTCACTCCTATAATCCCAGCACTTTGGGAAGCCAAGGCAGGGGGATCACTGGAGGCCAAGAGTTCAAGACCAGCCTGGGCAACAGAGCTAGATCCTGTCTCTAAAATAATTTAAAAATTAGCAAGGTATGGTGGAGCATACTTGTAATCCCAGCTACTGGGGAGATTGAGGTGGGAGGATTGCTTGAGACCAGGAGTTGGAGGCTGCAGTGAAACGTGATCATGCTGCTGCACTCCAGTCTGGGCAAGAGAGCAAGACCCTGTCAAAAAAAAAAAAAAAAAAGAGTTATAGCAAAAAGCCAATTAAGAAAATAAAGCAGAACTTTTAAAAAATACAAAAATAGTCAACCCAAAAGCAGGTGGAAAAGGAAACAAAGAATGGATAGGACAAATAGAAAACAAATAGCAAGGTGCTGACACACCTAATCATATCTTTAAAATCACATTAAATGTAATTTCATTAATTAAATGGCACAGATTGTCAGTTTGGATTTTTTTTTTTAAAAGACCCAACTACATGCTGCCTAAAAGAAACACACTTTAAATATAAAGAAACAAATAGGTTAAAAGACATACGATGCCAATACTAAAAGAAATTCACAGTGGCTATGTTAATATCAGATAAAATAGATTGCAGAGAAAATAAAGAAGGTCATTTTACAATGATACAAGGGTCAACTCACCAAGAGAACATAATAGTCCTAAATGTTTACGCACCTAAAACCAGTTTCAAGACTGATTTTGAAAAACTGAGAGAACTATAAGGAGAAATAGACAAATCTACAATTATATTCAGAGGTTTCAATATCTCTCTCAATAACTGACAGAACACATAGAAACTCATGAGGCTATAGAAAATATGAACAACACTGTCAACCAACTTCATCTAATTGACATTTATGGGCGACTCCACTCACAACAGCAGCATAAACATTCTTTTCAAGCACACACGGAACAATTACCAAGATAGGCCATTTTGGGGGCATAAAACAATTAAAATTATTGTTACAATTATTCAAGACACACAATGTATATTCTCTAAACTCAATGAAATTAAATTAGAAATCGTTAACAGAAAGCTCTCTGGAAAATTCCCAAATATTTGGAAATTAAATAACATACTCCTAAATAACTTATGGATCGAGTAAGAAATAAAAAAGTTAGAAAATATTTTGAACTGAATAAAAATAAAAATCCAAAATAGCGATGTTTGTGGGGTGCTACTAAAAGCAGTACTTAGAAATGTATAGCACTAAGAACCTGTATTAGAAAAGAAGAAAGGCGACCAGGCATGGTGTCTCACGCCTGTAATCCCAGCACTTTGGGAGGCCGAGGTGGGCGGATCACCTGAGATCAGGAGTTCGAGACCATTCTGACCAACATGGCGAAACCCCGTCTCTACTAAAATACAAAAATTAGCCAGGCATGGTGGCGGGCGCCTGTAGTCCCAGCTACTCGAGAGGCTGAGGCAGAATTGCTTGAAACCTGGGAGGTGGAGGTTGCAGTGGGTGAGACTGTGCCACTACACTCCAGCCTGGGCAACAGAGTAAGACTCCATCTCAAAAAAAAAAAAAAAAAAGAAAAGTCCAAAATCTATGATCTCAGTTTCCAACTTAAGAAACTAGAAAAAGGCCGGGCGCGGTGGCTCACGCTTGTAATCCCAGCACTTTGGGAGGCCGAGGCGGGCGAATCAGGAGGTCAGGAGATCGAGACCACGGTGAAACCCCGTCTCTACTAAAAAATATAAAAAATTAGCCGGGCGTGGTGGCGGGCGCCTGTAGTCCCAGCTACTCGGAGAGGCTGAGGCAGGAGAATGGCGTGAACCCAGGAGGCGGTACTTGCAGTGAGCCGAGATTGCGCCACTGAACTCCAGCCTGGGTGACAGAGCAAGACTCTGTCTCAAAAAAAAAAAAAAAAAAAAAAAAAGAAACTAGAAAAAGAAGAGCAAGTAAAACTGCAAGTAAGTAGATAATAAGGAAATAATAAATATCAAAGCAGAAATCAATACATTTTTAAAATGGGAAATTAAAAAAATTCAAAACAGGCACCATGGATTCAATCATGCTCATTTCAGTAGCACATATACTAAAACTGGAATGATACAGAGATTAGCATGGTTCCTGCACAAGGATGACATGCAAATTTGTGAAGTGTTCATATTAAAAAAAAATAAAGTAATTCTAAATTCAATAGAATAATTTATTTTTATTTATTTATTTATTTATTTATTTATTTATTTAGAGATGGAGTCTTGCTCACTCTGTCGCCCAGGCTGGAGTGCAGTGGCACAATCTTGGCTCACTGCAACCTCCACCTCCTGGATTCAAGCAACTCTTGTGCCTCAGCCTCTCAAGTAGCTGAGATTACAGGCATGTGCCAGCATGCCCAGCTAATTTTTGTATTTTAGTAGAGACAGGGTTTCACCATGTTGGCCAGTCTGGTCTCAAACTCCTGACCTCAAGTGATGCACCTGCTTCAGACTCCCAAAGTGTTGAGATTACAGGCGTGAGGCATCATGCCTGGCTAAATTCAACAGAATAATTTAAAAAACAATAGAGAAAACCAATGAAACTAAAACTTGTTTCTTTGAGAAATATCAATGAGATTGATAAACTTCTAGCCAGAATGATCAGGAAAAAAAGAGGGAAGACATAAATTACCAATGTCAGAAATAAAACAAATGACATCACAACAGATTTTAAAGATTTTTTTTTTTTTTTTTTTTTTGAGACGGAGTCTCACTCTGTCACCCAGGCTGGAGTGCAGTGGCGCGATCTCGGCTCACTGCAAGCTCCGCCTGCCGGGTTCACGCCATTCTCCTGCCTCAGCTTCTCCGAGTAGCTGGGACTACAGGCACCCACCACCACGCCCGGCTAATTTTTTGTGTTTTTAGTAGAGACGGGGTTTCACCGTGGTCTTGATCTCCTGACCTCGTGATCCACCCGCCTCGGCCTCCCAAAGTGCTGGGATTACAAGCGTGAGCCACCGCGCCCGGCCTAAAGATTTTTAAAAGTTTAAAAAGGAATTTTGTGAATAACTTTGTGGCAATAAATTTGACAATTTAGAAAAAAGGAACACATTCTTTGTGTGCTTCTAGTAGAACGTCATATAGAATCCTAAAATGCAATGTGGCCACAGCCTTTATCTTTCCTTACCCCCAATTCCAATCCTGCTTAACCTTCTATTTCAGCCTGTTGCCCCAAACCCGAAATCTAGGCATTGCCACACATTCTTTGGGTTCATTTACCAAAAATCTCAAGAAACAGAGAATCAAAGTAACTGGATAGCTATCAAAGGGACTGAATGTGTAGCTAAAAACCTTCCCACGAAGGACACTTCAGGCCCAGTTGGCTTCCCTAGTGAATTCTACTAAACATTTAATGAGGAAATAATACCAATTCTACACAAACTCTTCCAGACAACTGGAATGGAGTCAGGGCGGGTTCCAAGTGTTCCCCTGTGGCATTAGGCCAAGTATCTCTGTGGGGCTTGGCCTAAAACTGCACTCTTGCTTGACCTTTACCCCCATGTTTTGTCCTGCTTTCTCCACATCCTCCTGCTCTCCCCTGGGAGTACTCCCTTGATGAATCACTTGCATACTAATCTTCATCTCAGGGTCTATTTCTGGGGAAACTGATCTAAGACAGACAATGCCTGGATTTCGGGTTTAGGGCAACAGGTTGAGATAGAAGGTTAAGCAGGATTGGGATTGGGGGTAAGGAAAGATAAAGGCTGTGACCACATTGCATTTTAGGAATCTATATGACATTCTACTAGAGGCATCCAGTAGGTAGTTGGATATGCAGCTTAGGAAAGCCATCTAGGTAGGAAACAGATTTGAGAGTCGTTAGTCTAAAAATGGGCATTAAAGCCCTGGTAGTGGAAGCAAAGAGTGTGAAGGGTAAAAGGAGAGGAGGGCCTATGCCCAATCCCAATCCTACTTAACCTTCTGTCTCAATCTGCTGGATAGATAAATGAAAGGGAACCAGCAGACAGACTGAGAAGCAGCTGGAGAAGTAGGAGGAGAAGCAGGAGGTGGGTATTCTCAAGGCCAAATAAAGAGCGTTTTGGCCGGGCATAGTGGCTCACATCTGTAATCCTGGCACTTTGGGAGGCCAAGGCGGGCAGATCACCTGAGGTCAGGAGTTCAAGACCATCCTGGCCAACATGGTGAAACCCCATCTCTACTAAAAATATGAAAAATTAGCCAGGCGTGGTGGTGGGTGCCTGTAATCACAGCTACTCGGGAGGCTAGGGCAGGAGAATCACTTGAACACAGGAGGCAGAGGTTGCAGTGAGCCAAGATCGTGTCACTGCACTCCAGCCTGGGCAACAGAGCGAGACTCTGTCTCAAAAAAAAAAAAAAAAAAAAAGCATTTCATGGAGGAAATGGTCCACAGAGTCAACTCAGCATTTATTCATTTATTCATTCAGCAATTCTGAGCACCTGCTCTACTACCAAGCTGTCACTGTGCTGGGGGATAGGGACAGAATGGGAAGACAGACACCTGACTCGGACTGTACTCTCTTGGAATTTACAGTCCAGAGGGGAGGACAACTAAACAAATCTCACTCAAAAAAATTTATAATTGCAAAGAGAGTTTGCCTATATTAAAGAAATGAAATCTTCCCCGAGGAAGTGGCATTTGAGCTAGACCAAGACAGAAGGGGACTAGATACACCACCAAAACAAGCAATAAAGTTATAAAATAGATAAATTAGACTTCATCAAAATTAAAAACTTCTATGCTTCAAAGGACACCATCAAGAAAGTGAAAACAGGGCTGGGCTCATTGGTTCAAGCCTATAATCCCAATAATTTGGGAGGCTGAGGTGGGAGGATTGCTTAAAGCCAGGAGTTCAAGACCAGGCTGGGCAACATAGTGAGACTCCATCTCTTAAAAAAAAAAAAAAAAATTAGCCAGGCCGGGTGGCACACCCCTGTAGTCCTAGCTACTCAGGAGGCTGAGGTAGGAGGATTCCTGAGCCCAGGAGTTTGCAACCTCAGTGAGCTCAGTGAGCCATGATAGTACCACTGCACTCCACCCTGGGTGACAGAGGAAGACTCTGTCTCTAAAACAAAAAAAGAAAGTGAAAAGGTACCTGAGCACAGGAGAAAATGTTTGCAAAACATGTATCTAATAAGGGACTTCTATCTAGACTACATCAATAACTCCTAAAATTCAATAGTAAAAAGACAACCCAAATTTTTTAAATAAGCAAAGGATTTGAATAGACATTTATCAGAAGATACACAAATGGTTAATAAGCACATGAAAGCATGCTTAAGATCATTTGCATAGAGAAGTGCCAATCAAAATCAAATGAGATACCACTTCACACCCAGTGGGATGGTTATAACTACAAAAATGGAAAATAACAAGTGTCAGGGAGTGTATCAGTTTGCTAAAGCTGCCATAACAAAGTACCACAAACTGAGTGACTTAAACAACAGAAATTTGTTGTCTCATGTTCTGGAGGCAAGAAGTCCAAGATCAAGTTATCAACAGGGCCATGCTCCCTCTGAAGGCCCCAAGGAAGGATTTGTTCCAGGTTTCTCTCCTAGCTTCTGGTAGGTCCTTGGCTATGGCAGTATAATTCCAGTCTTCACGTGCCATTCTCCCTGTGTGCGTGTCTGTGTCCACATTTCCCATTTTTATAAAAGACACCAGTAACATTGGATAAGGGGCCCAACCTACTCCAATAAGACCTCATCTTAGCCTCACTAACTGCATCTATATTGACTCTATTAATATAATGACTCCAAATAAATTCACATTATGAGGTACTGGGGATTAGGACTTCGACACATGAATTTTGGGGAGCCACAATTCAACCTATAATAGCAAGGATGTAGAGAAACTGGAATTCTCATATACTATTGGTAGGAAGGTAAAATGGTACGGCCACTTTGTAAAAATCTGGCAGTTTCTCAAAAAGTTGAACATAAAGCTACCATAGGATCCAGCAATTCCACTCCTAGGTTTATACCCGAGAAAATGAAGACGTATGTTCATACAAAAAATTGTACATAAATGTTCATAGCAGCATTATTCATAATAGCCAAAGAGTGGAAATAACCCAAATGTCCTTCCACGAATGAACAGATAAACAAAATGTGATCTATCACAATGGAATATTACCTGGCAATAAAATTGAAGTACTGATACATGCTACGGCATGGCAGCGTGGACGAAGCTTGAAAACATTATGCCAAGTGAAAGAAGACAGTCACGAAAGACCACATGATTCTATTTATATGAAATGTACAAAACTGGCAAATCCATAGAGATAGAAAGTAGACTGGCTGTCTAGGCTGAGGGAGTTGAGGGCAGTGACTACTAATGGGTTTAAGGTTTCTTTCTGGGGTGATGAAAAAATTTCAAAATTGATTGTGGTGATGGTAGAATCAATATTCACAACTCTGAATATTCTTTTTTTTTTTTTTTGAGACCAAATCTCGCTCTGTCATCCAGGCTAGAGTGCAGTGGCGCAATCTCGGCTCACTGCAACCTTTGCCTCCCGGGTTCAAGCAATTCTCCTGCCTTAGCCTCCCAAGTAGCGGGGATTACAGGCACCTGCCACCACACCTGGCTAATTTTTTTGTATTTTTAGTAGAGACTGGGTTTCACCATGTTGGCCAGGCTGGTTTTGAACTCTTGACCTCAAGTGATCCGCCCACCTCGGCCTCCCAAAATGCCAGGATTACAGGTGTGAGCCACCACGCCTGGCCTACAACTCTGAATATCCTAAATTGAACTGCACATTTTAAATGGGTGAATTTTATGAGTTTTAATGTGTGTGCATTATATCTCAATAAAGCTGTTATTCTAAAATAAATAAATCCTAAACTCCCTATGAAAAAACAAACACAAAAACAAAACAAAACAAAAAGGTCAAGAGCATTCCAACCAAACAGCAACCATGAGAAAGTGAACTCTAGAATGGCAGGAATGTTTGCCTGCTTTGTTCACTGTCATATCCCCAGCACCAAAACAATGTCTGGAAATAGTAGGTATAAATAAAAGGACCATGTGCAAAAGCCTTGTGTCAGGGAGGTGGATGGCCCATAGGAGAAATGAAAGATCAATATGAGTGACTGGGACTACACTGGAGATGACTGGGTTCAACTGAGTGTTTATCCTAAAAGCAATGAGCAGCAATGATTAATTTTTAAGTGGAGGTGGATCAGATTTACATTTGAAAAGACCACTGGTAGGCCAGGTGCGGTGGCTTACTTGTAATACCAGTACTTTGGGAGGCTGAGGTGGGAGGATCACTTGAGCTCAGGAGTTCAAGACCAGCCAGGGCAACATAGCAAAACCCCTGTCTCTACAAAAAATACAAAAAATTAGCCGGACATGGTGGCACGAGCCTGCGGTTCCAGCTACTAGGAAGGCTGAGGTGGAAGGATCGCTTGAGCCTGGGAGGCAGAGGTTGCAGTGAACTGAGATCTTGCCACTGCACTCCAGCCTGAGTGCAGAACACCGGCAGCAGGAGAGAGCTGATTAAAGATAAAGAGTGAAATGTTGGATTTAACAAAAAGAAGTTGTTAGTGACCTTGGAAAAATCAGTCCAAGTGGAGAGATGGGGTGACTAATTTGGGGAATTGGAAAGGAAGTGGAGCTGGCAAAATTATACTACGCTTGGTAAGTCCTCTCCCTATTCCCTGTAAGTCTCCAGGGAAACAGACCAAAAATACACTTGGCTTGAGAAATAACAAAGACATGTTCCCATGCATATTCACGCACAGCCGGTTCACCAGCGGATTCTCTTTCTGTTCAAGGATTCCATACTTCCCACCCTGATACAGAGAGAGGTCTCATGGCTGAAGTTCATCAGCGGTTGTCTCCTACCAGATGCTAGCCTTCTTTCATTGCTGGGGGAGAGATGGGTGGGAGAACACACAGCGGGCTGCCATCATCTGAGATTTGGGAGGCACTTCAGAAACACAATTCATTCCCTTTTAGCTTCATTGTGCTAGGTACAATCCAGAACCCAAAGGCAGGCCAAGTAGACACACTTCAACTCCACTCCCTGAAGATGGCGAAATGTTTTAGATCAGGACATTTCTCTGGTGTGAGCAGGCGTCTGAACTGAACCAAAAGAGCTGGGTTCTAGTTCTAGTTCTGCTGGTCTCAGTAGCAAAGCCTTGGGCAAGAGACTTGACCTCTCTGGGCTTCCATCTCCTCATCTCAAAAATTAGGAGAATAAACACATGTCCTGCCCTGAGCAGAGTGGTTAGGAGGGGATAACAACCATGCAAGGGCAGATGTAGATTTGGGGGCCCGAGCTTATATAATCTCATGGTATTCGTTAAGAAAAAGAATAGAAAATTTAAAATACAAAAGTAGGTACAAATATAAATATTTAAAATGAGAAATTACATCACTCTACAAAATTGAAAAAGCTCATACCAAAAACATCACACAAAAAAAATTGAAAATAACACTATTTGTTAAATTAACTGCCTGGCATATCACTAAGCACTTTCTCACTACATTTTTTGGCTGTGTATTCTTTCATGGCCTCTTTAACAACATTTTTGTCATTCTATGGAGAGAAAAGGAAGATAATTGAGTCATTCCTCTCTCTAATGGTGGATCAAAATTTGTTATCGCTGCTAGCTTAGAAAAGATCCAGTTTTCCAACTCCTTATTTTAGGATGATTGTCAAACTTGGGAAACTACCAAGCCTTTTGTTATGAGCCATAAGCGATCAAGGAACTTCACATTACCTTGTACTGTGATCAATATATCTCCCCATTGTTTTGATGCTGGACATCTATGACCAAAAGACTTCTGACACACTCAGGTCACTGTGCTTATAATTCAGCACAGTGGGGACTAGGGGTATTCCTGGAAGGCTAGCAAAAACGTAAGTATACACACGAGCCACATAAACTCAAACCTCAGTGTATTCCCTACTCCAAAATGCCTAAAAATGCTCACAGCCACTCCAATGCCTCCAGATAGGCAAAGTCACAGTGGAAAAAAGACAGCGGTCTCTTTAAACCTGTTAAGAGTTAAAATCTTTAAATCTGTTAAGAACAGATTTGGTTTAAAATATCTTAGTTTTGCTACTTATATATATTTTTTAAACTGTGATCGTGTGAACACGTTGCTAAGACCTCTTGCATGGCCATAGAAGAGGCCTGGGTAAGTTTGAGGGCCCAGAAGAAGCTCTCCTAAGCGTCGTGGTTATTTACCGTAAAGGTCCTTTAAAAGGCGGAGCCAAAGGGAGGTTGCCGCGAGACTCGGGCTGAGCTGAATTTCTCGGGTCAAAGAGCGCAGTGGAGGCAGAGGGGCCTCGCCAGTGCGGCTCACGGCGTGTGGCCGGCCCAGGGTAGCTTCCCAAAGATGAAACTGTGGCCTCTCTCAGCCAAACCCCACTCAGAGGTCCCCGTTGACCCATCCCCGCCCTCCTGCGACCCCGGCTCGGTTCTCAGAAAGAACAGCGACCTCCAACCAGCCCTCGCCCTCCGCAGGTCTCCGTCTCAGGTTTCAAAAGGAGCGCTCCCCGTTAGGCCCGCCCCTCACTTCCGGCCTGTAAATGCGTGGGTCCCACAGATCTCGCGATAGCGCGTCTTGTCGCCGCGGCGCTCACCCTGGGCAGCCTCGCCTGCGTGTTGGTTGAGGTTGGCTGAGGTCGGCTGCTCTGTTGGCACTTGGGATCGGGGCTTTTCCCCAGGCCCATTATGTGGCAGCATCAACTGGACTCTTAAGGCCACCGGCTCCTTTAAGTCCACCCGTCCCTAAAGGTTCCTATCGAGAGGCTAGGCGCAGGGAACCGCCTTCAACCCTGTGCCCACGGTCGTGTTGTGCTGCGCGCGAGTGATAAGGACTCAGACATCCTAATGACTGTTCTAGGCTCTCACTCGGTGCCGGACACCGGGCTCCACACACGTCTTCTCAATGAATACCCACAATAACCCTGAGAGAAAGGCGTGTTTTTTTTACCCTCGTTATACAATTGGGGAAACTGAGGCTCAAAAGAGTGAAGGAACCTGCTGAGGGTCACAGAAAAGGATGCGGCCGAAACTCGAAGTCTGTCTGGCTGCAGCTCTAAGGCCTCGTTACTGTCATAGAGCAGTTTGTCAAGAGGTCCTTCGGTTCCTAGATTTCTAGAGGACGCTGGAGTTCATTGTGAAGTCCCAGGGCTTTGGGTCCACACAGATACAGGTGCATTGGAAAATCCAGGGACCTTCTTTGTTCTGTGACTTTAAACGACTTGCTTAACCTTTCTGGGGCTCATTTTTCTTCAACCGATAGATGGGGTTAATAATAATACTTCATAGAATTATCGTGAGTGTTCAGTGCCTACTCCATAGTAAGCTCTCAATAAATGGAAACTGCTGCTATTAATAATCTTTTATCCTCTCACGTGTTGTACAGTGTTCAAAGTGCAAGAGGTGCTTAATAAACCAGAGTGAATGGTGAATGAATGGAGGAAGAAATGTAAAGTCTGGCCAGACACCATGTGGTCCTTGCCTCCAGCCCCCTAATCTTATTTATTTTTGAGACAAAGTTTTCGCCCTTATTGCCCAGGCTGGAGTGCAGTGGCGTGATCTCGGCTTACTGCAACCTCTGCCTGCCGAGTTCAGGCGATTCTCCTGCCCAGCCTCCCGGGTAGGTGGGATTACAGGCACACACCACCATACCCAGCTACATTTTTTGTACTTTTTTACTAGAGATGGGGTTTCACCATGTTGGCCAGGCTGGTCTCGAACTCCTGACCTCAGGTGATCCGCCTGCCTTGGCCTCCTAAAAAGTGCTGGGATTACAGGCATTAGCCACCGCACCTAACCAGCCCCCTAATCTCTTACCCACTTCACTATGTGGTGCCGCTTCAAAGGCCTTGAGCTGGGAAATGACTGTTTCTCTTCTTCCCAAAACGGTTGTGTGTGTGTGCATGTGCGCGTGTTTTAACTTGGGTTTTTTTTTTTTTTTTTTTTTTAGACAGAGTCTCGCTCTGTCACGCAGGCTGGGATGCAGTGGCACAATCTCGGCTCACTGCAAGCTCGGCCTTCTGAGTTCACGCCATTCTCCTGTCTCAGCCTCCCGAGTAGCTGGAACTACAGATGCCCACCACCACACCCAGCTAATTTTTTGTATTTTTAGTAGAGTTGGGGTTGCACCATGTTAGCCAGGATGGTCTCGATCTCCTGACCTCGTGATCTGCCCTCCTTGGCCTCCCAAAGTGCTGGGATTACAGCCACCACACCCGGACTTAACTTGTTATTGAAGTAATGTACAGAAAAATACAGAAATCCTACGTGCACTTAACTTTTAACACAATGAACAAAGTAGTGTAATCAGGTCCCTGAGGAAGAAACAAATCATTACCAGCTCCCCAAACCCTTCTCCTGTTTCCCTCTATCCACTGCGTCTCCTGCAGGGATAACCACTATCATGCCTTTTTATTTTATTTTATTTTATTTTATTTATTTTAATTTTATTTTATTTTATTTTTTGGAGATGGGGTCTTGCTTTGTCACCCAAGCTTAAGTGCAGTGGCATGATCATAGCTCACTGTAGCTTCGACCTCCTGGGTTGGGATTACAGGCCACTATCCTGCCTTCCAACTGCATAGGTTAACTTTGCCTGTTTTTGCAGATGCCACTGGGATCATACAGTGTGCTCTCATCTGGAACTTCCCACATCTCCACGTGCCCTCACCTTCAGTGAGAGTCTGAGAAGAAGCCAGGTGGGGTTGCTCCCCACATGGTTGGGGCTGCTGCCGATGCCACTCATCTCACCGTCACTTGCTGCCTCTCTGCCTGCCCCTGGTCCATAGTTCTCTGACATCTCTCTCTCCCTGAGGTGGGGAAGCATGTTCTGTTTCTCATTCTCAGCTCTTTCATAAGGAGTTCCCACAGCAGAGATGTCTGTGCCTTAGTGAGCCCATTCTTGCCCTATACCCCAAATGTTTCCCTTTCCACCAGGAAGGCCCTAAGGCCTGAGGGAGTGAGGGTAGAGGTGCACCGAGCCCCAGTGGTCATGCCCAGCCTCACAACATTCCAAATAGCACTCCTCCCTCTGCCCTGTTTGGCGGACCCCTTCCCCGTCCAGTGAAAGTTTTTTCTCACTCAGGATGATGAGCTCTCCAGCCTCTGCTGTTCCTCCCCTGCTGTCTGCCATCCACTACAGTCCCCCAGCCCACCAGACACTGGGGAACCCCAACTGTGGCCATGGTTTACTTCTTCTTCCAAGGATTTCTGATGCCATGCTGGTTAAGGGACATGGCTTAAGGGTCTAGGTATGTTACATATGAGGAGAGTAAGGCTCAGAGAAATTTAAGGAATTTTCCAAAACCATATATTTATAAGTGATGAGAATTAGACCTCAGAAGTGCCATTTGATGCAAGGCTAGAAGGCTAAGTGTCTGCTAAAGGCCACCACTCAGTGAGACTAAAACGGGTGAGATGCCTAGGTACTTTACATATATTACATCTAGTCCTCAAAACAACTTCAGCAGGTAAGTGTTTTTATTTCAATATAGCAGATACAGAAACTGAGGTCCAGAGAACTTAATGACTTTGCTTTAGGTCACAGGGATAGTGAGAGACTAAACTAGGATTCAACCCCTCCCGCCGCACAGGCTGACCCCAACGCCTGGCTCTTTCCTCTGCACTGTGCCACGCTCACTGGAAGGATTTTGACAAGAGCAGATATGAGTGGACGTGGAGCTAAGACAGGACAGTTGGGGTACATTCCAGATAGAGGGAAACATGGACCACAGAGGGGCTGTTTCCATTTTCTATTACTGAGTAACAAACCGCTCCAAAATTCAGTGGCTTAAAAATAACCGTTTACATCCCACAGTCCTGTGGGTTGACTACATTCAGCTGGGCAGTTCTCACGTGGGGTCTCTCAAGCAGTTCAGTTAGATGGTGGCTAAGGCTGGAGTCATCTGAAGGCTCAACTCGGCTGGATATCCAAGATGACTTTTTATTTATTTATTTATTTATTTATTTATTTATTTATTTATTTTTGAAGACACAGCCTCACTTCGTCACACAGGCTGGACTGTAGTGGCGCAATCTCAGTCACTGCAACCTCCACCTCCCAGGTTCAAGTGATTCTCATGCCTCAGCCTCCCGAGAAGCTGGGACTATAGGCATGTGCCACTATGTCTGGCTAATTTTTTGTATTTTTAGTAGAGATGGAGTTTCGCCATGTTAGCCAGGATGGTCTTGAACTCCTGGCCTCAAGTTATTCACCTGCCTCGGCCTCCCAAAGTGCTGAGATTACAGGTGTGAACCACTGAGCCCAACCGCAAGATGACTTTTTAAAGTCACATGTCTGGCACCCCATCTGAATTGGCTGGAACTGAAGGGGCCTGCCCAGGCATTACTCTCTATATACAACCTTCCCATGTGACTTGTTTCGGGTTCCTCATAGCATGGTGGTCTCAGGGTAGACAGACCTCGTACACGGTGGCTGGCTTGCCCCAGAGTGAACATTCCGAGAGACTGAGGCAAAAACTGCAAAGTTTCCTATTCCCTCTCTTCAGCAGTCATGCAGCTTCGCTTTCACAGCACGCTCAGTGAAAAGGAAGCATGGACTGGACTCTTCAAGGGGAGGGGACAATACACAGGTGTGAAGCATGATTCAAGGCGGACCATCTTTGGAGCCCAGCTATTACAGGGGCTGAGGCAGGAAGGGACAGCTCAGGGAACTGCACACAGTCATGCTTCAGTGGAACATGGTGTGCAAGTGAGAAAAAACTGGAGATGATCGTTTGTGGCAGATGGTGGAGGGCTTCAATGCTCAGGAACCTGCATATGGATACACACTGGAGTCTTTAGCTGCCCAGCATCTGAGCCCCCTTCATATGTTGGTGGAGCCTCCCTAATGTGAGTCTTAGTGAGAAGTCAGATACTTGCTCCCCCGGCCCCTAGCAGGAAGATCACAGCCAAATCAATGCTCCCAGTCAGGACTCTAAATCTTCAATAAGTGACCCAAGGAGGAAGAGGACTGTTTATAATTCATCCCAGAGGTGGCAGCAGCAAGTGCTCAGGGTGGTGGTAGCCATGTGGGAAGCAGCCCCCAAGCCCCTTTATCAGGCTGCACTTGGGACAGGATTTAGCTAAAGTTCTAGCTGTCTAGCTTCTCTTGGCTCCTGCTTGCTTCCTGAGCCTGATTCTTGAGGCTTCCTGTCAATTCTTTGAGTTCCCTGATGTCATCCCAGTAAATTCCTCTTCTACTAAGTGAACCAGAGTCTGTTTCTGTTGTTTGCAATTAAGAACCCAAATTGGTACAAAGATCCATTGAGAGCCTTAGTCAGAGGAAATGACATGATCAGAGCACTTCGTGGGAGAGAAAAACAGAACAATAGGTTAGGGATGGATTGAAGAGGAAGAAAGAGGAATGAGAGAGGCTAGTTGGAAGGCCGTTGTGATGTTTGAGGTGTGTGGTGAACTAGGATATTGACCGTGTGAATGAAGTGGAAGAATAAGCAGATCTTGGCCACTGATTGAATACACAAAAGAGAAAAGAAGGTGAGAGTCCAAGTTTACAGCAGTTTTGAGGTTCAGTGACTAAGAAAATGATGATGTGACAAAGAGAAACAAGCAAGTTAAAGAGAACTGGTTTGGAGGGGAAAGTCATTCATTCACTTAGTCAACAAATATTAAATGCCTGGTCTATGCAAGCACTGTGCTGGGCATTGAGAAAAGAGCAGTAAACAAAACAAAGTCTCAGCCCTTAGCAAATACCTACATGAGATAATGAATCTGCATTAATAAAGCTTGAGCTGGGCATGGTGGCTCACGCCTGTAATCCCAGCACTTTGGGAGGCTGAGGTAGGTGGATCACTTGGGGTCAGAAGTTCAAGACCAGCCTGGCCAACATGGTGAAACACCCTCTCTACTAAAAATACAAAAAAATGAGCTGGGCGTGGTGGCAGGCACCTGTAATCTCAGCCACTCAGGAGGCTGAGGCCGGAGAATTGCTTGAACCTGGGAGGCGGAGGAGTCGGAGGTTGCAGTGAGCCGAGATGGCGCCATTGTACTCCAGCCTGGGCGACAGAGCAAGAGTCTGTCTCAAAAATAAAATAAAATAAAATAAAATAAAAAAATGTGCTTGAGTGGGTCGTATCACAGACATACAGCAAAACATGTCTAGCTGGCAGCTGGAACTTCAAGAAAGACCACAGCAGACCAGGTGTGGTGGCTCATACCTGTAATCCCAGCACTTTGGGAGGCCAAGATGGGTGGATCACCTGAGGTCAGGAATTCAAGACCAGCCTGGCCAACATGGCAAAACCCTGTCTCTACTAAAATACAAAAATTAGCCCAGCATGGTAGTGCACGCCATAATACCAGCTACTCAGGAGGCTAAGGCAGGAGAATCGCTTGAACCCAGGAGGCAGAGGTTGCAGTAAGCTGAAATCACACCACTGCATTCCAGCTTGGGTGACAGAGCGAGACTCTGTCTCAAAAGAAAAAAAAAGAAAGATCATAGGAAGGAAGTTTGGGCCTGAAGACAGAAGTTAGTAGTCATTTCTATAGACATTTATTTATTTATTCATTCATTCACTTATATTTATAGAGTTCCTACTATGTACTTAATACCATTCTTGGCATTAGAAATACAGCAAAAACAAGAGAGTCTCAGCTCTCGTAGGGTTTCCATTATAGAGTGTGGAGGCAGAGCATAAAGAAATACACAAATATGGTCAAATATGTGATCTATAGTATAAAGAAAAATAAAGCAAGGTAAAGGTAAGAGGAAGTTTGCTATGTTATACAGGATGTTCTGCCAAGGCTCCCCTTTTCTATGTTTATTTTGTGTGGTTTTTTTTTTTCTTTTTTAAGACAGGGTCTTGCCCTGTCAATCAGGCTGGAGTACAGTGGCTTGATCATAGCTCACTGTAGACTTGAACTCCTAGGATCAAGTGATCCTCCCGCCTCAGCCTTTCAAAGCACTGGGATTCCAGGCATGAGGCACCATACAAGGCCCCTCTCATAAGGAGATATTTCAGTGAGGTCCTGAATGAAGGAAGACAACATTCATGTGGTTATCTGGAGGAAACCTATTTCAGGCAGAGGGAGGAGGTGCAAAGGCCCTGAGGCAAGACAGGGTTTGGATTGCTCAAAGAATTTGCAGGAGGCCAGTGTGGCTGAAGTAAAGTGGATGAGAGAGAGTTGGAGGAGAAAATGAGGTGAAAGAGGTAGCAGGGAGCCAATCCTATCAGGCCTTGTAAGTCATGGTGACCTGTAAGTCTCAGCTCACTGCAACCTCCCCCTCCTGGGTTCAAGAGATTCTCCTGCCTCAGCCTCCCGAGTAGCTGGGACTACAGGTGCACATCACCACGCCCGGCTAATTTGTACTTAGTACTTTGGCTCTTGTCCTGTGTAAGATAAGAAGACTTTACAGACTTCTGAGCAGAGGAGGCACATCACATGACTGACACTTTAGAAGGATCACTTGGGCTGCTGGGTATAGAATAGACTGGGGTTGTGTAATGGCAGAATCAAGGGGAACAACTAGGAGATAGTTGTAGTCAATTAAGCCAAGAGATGATGATGGCTTAGACCAGGAAGGAATGATGGAGGAAGTGACATGTGATCAGACTTTAAATAGAAACTGATAGGGAACTAACACGATCTGCCAATGGGTTTGATGACTCTAGGATTTTTTTAACGGGAATAGCTGGCAGAGCATTTGCCATTTACTGAATAGAGAGGATTAAGAAGTACATCTAGAGCTCCAAGAATGGCCAGGCACAGTGGCTCATGCCTGTAATCCCAGCACATTGGAAGGCTGAGGTGGGTGGATCACTAGAGCTCAGGAGTTCAAGACCAGCCTGGGCAACATAGCGAAATACCCATCTCTATAAAAAATACAAAAATTAGCCAGGGGTGATGGTGCACACCTGTAGTCTCAGCTACTTGGGAGACTAAGGCAGGAGAATTTCTTGAACCCGGGAAGTCAAGGCTGCAGTGAGCCGTGTTTGCGACAAACGCACTCCAGGCTGAGCAAAAAGTGAGACCCTGTCTTTAAATAAATAAATAAATAAATAAAGCTCCAAGAATAGTGAAACTGTTTCCAGCCTTCCTGCCTGCCTGCTGGTCTTTCTTTTTGAATAATTTCACTCAAAAGCCATAATGTAGAGCCAAGCAAGACAAGGCACCCATGCAGGGGCAGAGGGGACATTGGGCTGGCATAGGTTATGAGAGCCCAAGATGGGAGAAGACAGTGTCTGCAAGAAGAGTGGAGGGAGCAGCAGCAGTGACGATGAACCAGTTGCTTACAAAGGATTAATCCAATAAGAAGAAAGAGAGAAGTTACAAAAATCGAAAAGGAGAAAACAAAAATAAGCCCTGTGGTGTTTGATTGGAATCAAAGGTGAACTCATTGTTTTTTACATGGAAAGATCAATAGATGATAGATAGATAGATGATAGATAGATAGATAGATAGATAGATAGATGATAGATAGATAGATACATAGATACATAGATACATAGATAGATAGAAACATAGTAGACATAAATGTGTATATAATAATACATGTATTTCCTAGGACTGTCCACTGAGAGGTCTGGAAACAATGACACTCCAGGAACAATGAGCACATCTAGCACCCAGATCTTGGCTTCTACACATCATTCTCTATTAAAAGAAAGAAGCATCCCTTGGAGCAGTGGCTGATTCCAGAGCTGTGGCAGAGAAATTACAAGATGAGCCTGGAACATCTCGCTGCGACAGAAAGTAAGCAAGTGCTCAAAGAATTATGGCAATAGAAACCAGCTTGGCAGCTGGACAAAATCTGGGAAATTGAGCATCAAAATAAACGATGAGGTAATGAGGAAAACACTCAACATCTGTAATATTGCTGTCAAAGTTGCATAACCTACATCTAATCATGAGGAAACAATAAATAAGCCAAAATTAAGGGCCATTCTACAATATTACTGTACTATGCTTCTAAATTGTCCTGTTCATGAAAGCAAAGGAAAGGCTTAGGAATCATCTCAGACAGAAGGAGACTGGAAAGACGTGGCAACTAAATGCAATGAATAATCCTAGACTGGATCCTTTGGTTATAAAGGACAGCATTGGGCCAATTGATGAAAGTCCAGTAAGGTCTGGGGGTTATATAGAACTAATGTATCAATGTTCATTTCCTGATTGTTAGCATTGTGTTAGATTATGAAGGAGGATGTCCTCATTTGCAGGAAATATATATTAAAATATTAGGGAGTGGCCAGGCTTGGTGGCTCACGCTTGTAATCCCAGCACTTTGGGAGGCTGAGGTGGGCGGATCACGAGGTCAGGAGATCGAGAGCACCCTGGCTAACACGGTGAAAACCCGTCTCTACTAAAAACATAAAAAAAAATTAGCCAGGCGTGGTGGCAGGTGCCTGTAGTCCCAGCCACCTGAGTCCCTGTACTCAGGAGGTTGAGGCAGGAGAATGGCGTGAACCAAGGAGGTGGAGCTTGCAGTGAGCCGAGATCGCACCACTGCACTCCAGTGTGGGAGACAGAGAAGACTCCGTCTCAAATAAGATAAAATAAAATAAAATAAAATATTAGGGAGTAATGAGGCATCATGCAGGCAACTTACTCATAAGTGGTTCAGGAAAGGGGGAAGTTCTTTGTATATCATTGTAACTTCTATACCGTTGAAATTATTTCAAAAGAAAAAGACAAGGAAAGAGTGAATGAAATCCCTGAGGCAGTGGAGAATGAGAGGAGGTTGAGGCAGTGCAATATCAACCACTGACACCAAAGGGTTCCACATATGTAAGGAGAGGGCAGCTAATAATGTGTAATGTTGCAAAAAGACAGAAGAGAATTTTTTAAAAGGTATTAAACTATTTACAAATTTTCTACATTATTAATCATGGCAGCATCTTCATACATGTGCAGTGCAATGGAAAATAAACCCATTATTCCATTCACAGACAATACTGAATGTGCATATGGATTTGGCTTCCACACGGAAGCAATTAACAACTTCTTGACTTCCCTGGGCCCTGGGATTAAGGGATTGGAAACCTGTTCTCACTACAAACCATTACAGTTTTAAAAAGAAAATCACAATGACATAATTATATTAGCGCTTGTCAGGAGGCCAGGTCCCCCAATTCCTAGTTTTAAACAGGATCATTTAAAAAATTTAGTGTATTCTGGCCAGGGGCAGTGGCTCAGTCTCTGTAACCCCAACACTTTGGGGGTTGGAGGCGGGAGGATAACTTGAGCCCAGGAGTGCAGAGACCACCTTAAACAACAAAGCGAGACTCTGTCTCTAAAAAAAAAAAAAAAAGATGGTCGTGGTGGCATGCGCCTGTAGTCCTGTAGTCCCAACTACTCAGGAGGCTGAGGTGGGAGAATCGCTTGAGCTCTGGAGATCGAGGCTGCAGCAAGCCTTGATTGCACCACTGCACTCCAGCCTGGGCGGCAGGGAGAGACTCTGTCCCAAACAAAATTACATAAATTGATTTAAATAAAATTTAATGTAATCTAATGATATAATTTGATGCTCACATTTTGGGAGAAAATAATCTGTATATAGAATTATTAATATGCCCAAGTAACACACGTTCATTATAGACAAATGGAAAATGCAGATAAACAGAGAACAAATTTTAAGCCACCTATACACCCACCATCTAAAAATAATTTGTTAGCATTTTGATGTCTATTTTAGACTTTTAAAGTGCAAATCGCATGTATAATTTTTTGCCGTTAAAGAGGGACCCTGCCCTGTGCTATTTTGTATCTTGCATCTTCTCCTCCACCCCCCATCCATTTAGAGCAAACACGGTCTCAGGAACTAAATATACTTCAAATTCCTCATTTTTAAGGACGCAGCGAGGAATTCCATTGAGCAAATGGGCGGTGACTTATGTAATCATGTTCCTATTTAAGGACTTTTACGTTGGGCGCGGAGACATAGTGCCGCAGAACCTGCGGGACGAAGCTGAGACAACTGGAAAAATGGGAGGTTGGTGGACAGCTAGCTAGGTCGCTGAGCTGGGTTTTAAGCACACAGGGACGGAGGAACGAGGGCCAGCAAGGCCGCGGCCGGCAGAAAGCAATGGGCCCGTGAAGTCGGATTTGGGCGCCGTGCGAGGCAGAGGGCGGGTGGTTCCCAAGTCAAAGGGCAGCGGATGAGTTGAACCCGAGACCCACCCAATTAACTGGGGCTACGCGCCCCAAGGCCCGAAAGCTGATGCGCGCCGCCTCTCACCAACAGAGGGCGCTGTGTTCTCAGCAGTTCGCGGTGGGCGGCTCCCAGCTGCTGGCCAGATGTAGGCAGCTGGACCGCGGGAGGCGCGAAGCCCTACCCGAGCCCCTGCAGACCCGCAGGCGGAGGAGGGAGGGGCGAAGAAGGGACGGCAGGGGGCAAGGGTGGTGGCTGAGCACTCCACTGTCGCTGCTCTGCAGACTCCCGGATTGCCTTCCCCTGTAGGGCAGAAGAGGGGCGCCTCCCACCCAGGCGGGACGTTTTCTGATACCCACCAAAGTGCAGTCTGGGCTGCCCGCGGCCCTAGGCTGCCTCAGCATGACCGAGAGGGGTCCATAGGGCGGGGCGCAGGGCCAGGAGAGACCCATGGGGCAGTCTGCAGCGGGAAAGACAGCTGGACTTTAAGGCCTTGAACTTGTGGAGAATCCAGCCCTTGACTCCAGATGTTCTAATATCCACACACACACACAGGCCGTCTCTGAGCTCTTTCTGCTCTGGGTGCGGTGTGCATTGGAGGAGTGAGAAACTGAGGCACAGCAGGATGGAGTACTGAGCAGACCCCTTCTCCCCATATTGTCTGGGGCGGAGAAGCTGCGCTAGAGTCAGAAGCTCCAGTGAAGGACCCCGGGGCCAGGGACAACCCCAGGGACCCCGCCCCCTTGACCTGCCCGCTGTCCCCACCCCTGGCCGCTCCCCAGGCTCCGGCTGGGGTAATCAGCTGCTGCGTGCTGCTGTAATTGGCGGCGCAGACCCGGCCTGGCGGAGGACCTGCGGGCGGCGCAGGGGCAGGCGAGGGGCTTAATTGCAGGGCTTTGGCCAGCAGTCTGGGCTGCAACTCCACTGGGGGGAAGGGAGCGGGCCCCTTAGCTCTTCAGGCCCGGCTTTGGAGGAAGCCAAAGGCCTTTGGGTAGGTAGCCGGGGATCCCTTCTCCGGAAACTGGGGTTTCGTGAGTTGAGGGGAGGTTGAACCCCAGCGAGGGTGAAAGGAGGAGGAGCGGGATGCCTCGGGAGAGCTGCGGGGGTGGTGGGGGCAGATTCCAAACTCCCCACCCAAACCCCAGAAGCCCTGGTTAGTCTAGTCCGAGACTCCTCCCTCATTCTGACCCCCCTCCCCTTTCTGCTGCCCCGGTTACCCCCCTTCTTGTATCCCCAGGGCGCTCCCACCCTGGGGAAGAATGTGCCCTCCTTGCGCACCCTTGCCATGGTAACGGCACACCCCCACCCCCGCGCACCGCAGCGGCCCGGCCTGGCCCCGCGGGCGGCGAGAAAAGGGGGGGGGGCGGGCGCCTCCCAGCCCCGAGGACACACCTCGGCTGCCCTGGTTACCACAGTAACCGGGGGTATTCCAAAGTGCGCAGCCGCGAAGTGGCGAAGGCTTCCTCACCATCCTATACCCCTCAACGCACCAGCAGGCGTTAGCCGCTCCAGGGAGAGACCTCCTACGCGCCAACCCTAACTTCAAGGACAAGGTCCAGAGAGGAATCATGGGGTGTCCCAGCTTCCATACACCGCGAGCCTAGGGAGCAAAGGCATCCGGGGCCCCTGAAAGCCTGGCACCTGAAAAGGGATACCCCAGTCGCCAGCTTGTCCTCCTCCCCAACCGGAGCCGGAGGGAGGCGCTGGCAGCAGGAAGCCAGGGAAGGGCCCGGAGGAGCTCAGGCCCCACAGCCGAGCGGTGATTACAGGGACCTGTCCCTCCCGCCCCCAGCTCTCACTCTCATTAAGTCATTTTTTCCCCTGTTGGAAAGTCCCTGTGCCTTGAGCGCAGGGGCTGGGGCGACCGCAGGCAGCTGCCGGCAACCACATGAGAAGTGGGGGGAGGAGGAGGAGGAGAGAAGGGGACTGTGACTACAGCCTGGCCACACTCCAACATGGAAGGCCCCCTGCCGGGGGCTAGCTGGGGGCACATTAATTTGGCGGAAGTAGGCGGAGCTCCGGGATGACCCTGACCTTGTTTCTCACCCACCAGGGCACTCCTACAACTCCAAGTCTACCTTTGAGTGCCTCTACCCTGGACCTTGGGTGACTGCAAAGCGGGATGCCTGCTTTCTGATCTCATCCCAGCCTGGCTGCCTCTCCCTGACCCTTAACCCCACCGCTGCCTTCTAATCTGTCCACCACCCTCATTCTGTTAGTTCCCTTCCTCCTCCTACTTTTTCCTCCTGCAAGGAGGTAACCTAGCATCCATCAGGTGACAGGTGTTGGTGGCAGGGGAGGTCCTCTCCTTCTCTGAATGATCTCTACCCACCTTCTGTTCTCATTTCCAAGTCTCACCTCTGATCCTTCCCAGGCTGTTGGCAAGTTCTTCCTCCCGTCTAAACTGCACCCTCCAACTTTATTCCAGCCCATTTCCCCTATTTCCCATCAGTTTATTGATCCCTGCCACACCCTTCATCCAGTATGCATAAGCTCAGTGCCGTTTGGGCCCCATTTTCCCACCCTCCATCACCTCCACATTTTCCTAATTTAGGTCCCTTATCAAGTCCCATACACCCCCTTTCAACCGTGGGCGTCACCTTTGGTCCCAGAACTCGTCAGCTTCTGGGCTTCACAAGTTAGGCTAACACATATCAGATCACCTTGACTTATGTCATTAAAATATGTCCCCTCCCTACAACTCTGGGTCCAGCCTCCTGCCCCACCCAACCACCCACCCCTCTCTCTGCATTCAACACATGCTCTGCAGCATGGCTGCTCCTACCTTCTTATCCCAGTCCTGATCCTCTACCTCTCATCTTCAGTCTCCCCTCCCCCAGCTCAGTCCTCCTTAAGCCTCGAAGGCAGAGGAGGGTTAGGCTAGGGCTAATGTTGCAGTGGACACTGCTGGGCATGGCAGCACCCCCTCAACCCCAGGCCTCCATTTCCCCCACCTCTTCTCTCCTCCTCCCTGGGATGGGAGGGAGGAAGGGGGTGGAAAACCCAGCCCCCACAGCTCTCTCCTAGGTGATCAAGAGGAAAGGAATGAGGCAGGTGTGTCTGGCTGCTCCTGCCTACCCCTCCTCCTGGGGGACTCTCACCCGCCCCGCCTGTGGGGCTGTCTTTTGGGGGATGGGGAAAGAAACCCTGTCCTCCAGAGAAGCAGCAGAGCTGAGCATTCGGAAGGACCCACTGCCACAGGCATGCCTGCGAGCTAATGGCATTTGGAGGGGAAGGAGATGAGGGGCAAGCTCATGGAGGCAAATCTCCCAGCTGGTGGGCCTACTGGGGTGTATCACTAAGAGGCCCCCAATTCCTTCTCACTTCTACCCAGGGGTAGGGAGACATGGATCAGGGTGAAAAATATGGAGGATTTCTGCTGGCTGATCATTGGGGAAAGGAACAAGTCTTTGTCCTTGCCTGGTTCGTCAAGAGGGGTGCTATTCTAGGGTAAATTGAGGCAGCCAGCGGGATCCTCAAGTGTGAGCAGCAAGAGGCCTGGATGCAGTAGGTAAAGTGTTCTTTCCCTGAGATCCTGACCTCACTCCCCTCTCCACTGCCCTCCTCCTTGAGGGTCTGTTCCAGAAAAAACATCAGATCCGAGAGTGAAGGAGAGTGCAACACTGGACCCAAACTGCTCAACAGTGTCCTCATAGGGACATGAGGGTGGGGAAGGATTGCTGACCTGCTAAGGAGCACCCTGATATGGGGATCTGGGAGCACAAGAGGCCCAGGAAGAATGTGCCCCCTGCACCTTACTTACATACCCTGCCTGGACTCAGAGAGACCAGAATCCAGACAGTGAGTCTCCGGGCCCTCCTCCGCCACCCTTTTCCCAGCCGCGCCTCCTGGCCCCACCTGCTCCCTGGGGCGCTGGGCTGGGCTGAGCTGGGTCTTGCCCAGGATTACTCCTCTGAGTGCCTCCTGTCTCTGCAGACAGTTGCTGCTGGGCACGGCCACTCGTCCTGGCTTGTGGCAGAGGGCTCAGGCACAAGGTGGGCGGTTGGAGCTCTGGCACCAGAGCCCTTCTCGACATCCCCACTGCTTCCAACCAGTCCAAGCCCCATCTCTGATTTAGAAGATGGTTGTTATTCCTCACTGGCTTACCAGCTGTCACCTCATCCCCCTTCAGCCAGTTCCCCATCAGCGATCCATGTGAGACTTGGACCAGGACACTCCCCTGCTTAAGGATCTCAAGGTTCCCATTCCTCTTTAATAAAACCCCAACTCCTTACTTTGGCTTAGAAAGACACATGATGTGACCTTTGCCGACCCTCTGAACACCTCTCCTGCTAGTCTGTTTCTTGATTTCTTCACTGCAATCACAATGGCCCCTTTGCTGTTCCTCCAGCAGGCAGAGATCTTTCTCAGCTCACACTTTCTGCCTTCACATGGCCTCTGCCGGGAATGCCCTTACCCATACTCTTTGCATGGCTTATGGTGCAGGTCCCAGCATGGGTATCACAACTCACAGAGGCCTTCCCTGAAAAAACAGTGACTTTGTCTGAGGAGCCCCACTCCCTATAAATCCCCCTACACCCAGCAGCCTGCACACAGCATTGTCTGAAATGACCTTGTTTGTATATTTACTTGTTTATTGCCCATGCCTCCCCCCAGCAAGAATGTAACCTCCAAGAGGACAAGTGTTGTGTCTCGCTTACTCATATCTGTGGCCCCAGTGCCTCGCATTGCCACCCCCACGCATCCCACCGCCCCCAGAGTGCCGCAAAGAGAGTGCAAAATAAATATTTGTTAAATGAAGGATGAGGGGAATGGTGGGGGAGGCTGTCTGGGCCCTTTATGGAATTACTTCAGCTCAGTTATGTCTATTTCTTTTTTTTAATCCTCCTCTCTCTGCCCATCAGCTTCCATTCATTCCCCACCTCCCATCTCCAGGGAAGGGGTGAAAGGATGGAGACAGACTGAGGGGTTGCCTGGCTGAGGCTTGTTTTAGGGTGCGGAGCAACCCCCAGCCCAACTGAACTGTCTGGGCTTGGGGGAGGGAGGAAAAACCCAGTCAGTCCTAGAGCCCACAGAAGTGAGTTGGTGGGGTTCAGACAGGCCTGGACTGTCCGGCGATCACAGACCTCAGAGCTGAGGGGTTCCTATAAGATCATGCGGTCCAATCTCCTCTCCCAAGAGCCAAGGCGATGCTGCCTTGCCAAGACCGTAAACCTCAGAGGGCCAGGCTCCAGGAGGGGACCTCGATCAGGGCCCAGGGGACCCTGGGCCGCTCACTTGCAGACGCTGACCCACTCGGTGATGCGGCACTCTTCGCAGACCACGAAGCAGCACCAGTGGAAGCGGCAGTGGCAGCGCTCGCTGCGCGTCTGGCGCAGTATGTTGTGGCCGCGGCCGCAGCACATGCTGCCGCAGCCATCCGAGCCGGCGCTGCTCTTGTTGCACAGGCGGCCCACGGTGCCCGCCGAGTCCAGGCGCGGCTCGCGCTCGCAGAAGTCGGGCGACTTTTCGAAGTAGACCAGGTCGGCGGGGCTGGCCCGTCGGCGCGGCCCGGGAGCGCCCGGAGCCGGCGAGGGTGCCCCCGCTGGGCCCGGCTCCAGCTGGCCGCCGTTGCGGTTGTGCGGCCGGATGAGCGTGGCGCGGTGGAAGCGGCTGCGCAGCAGCGCCCCCACGGTGCGGAACTCGGGCGTCACCTGCCAGCACGTCTTGAGCTGGCAGCTGCCTGACGTGCCGTGGCACTTGCACTTCCGCCGCATGTTCTCCATCACTGCCTGCGGAGGGAGGCACCGTGAGGGGTGACATTGGCGCCCAGCCCCACTCCCCTCCTCCCGGCGCTTAGCCTGGCCTGCTTCTGAAACCCACTCCCATTATACAGAGGCAAACGCTGAGGCCCGGAGCAAGGGTCCCACAACCAGGCAGTCAGAAGAACTTCTGTACCTGCTCTTCTGCCTCTGCCTCTCCCACCCACCTCCCACCAGGCCAGGCCCCGGGGGAATTCCCACCTTCCGGCTCCCCTCCTCTCCTGCCTGCCTTTCCAGCAGCTGCAGGGGGCCCTTGGGGCTGGAGGCTCTTGCTTCCTGAAGGGGGATCCCAAATAGGCAGGGAAATTCCCTCTCCTGCCACCCCTGGGGTAGGGGCCAGGAGCAGGAGGGTGCTGGCCCCACTGTATCTCGCTCCAGGCTGTCTGTGTGTGTGTGTGTGTGTGTGTGTGTGTGTGTGTGTGTGTGTGGTGGGGTGGGTGGGGGGTGTTCAGTGAGTTTCAGAAAGCCTTGGTCCCCCTCTCAGTCCTTCCCCCTCCCGCTCCCCCTACATCTCTTTGTAGAGAGCCAAAGGAGGGGGACAAGTGCTGGTGAAACTGTCCCCGATTATGCTGCCTGGGGCTCATTCTGCACTATGCTGAGACCCATGGTTCCTCCTAGGAAAAGTCAGCGCCACCAGGGGCCAAAGCTCTACCGGAATACAGAACGGAACCGGAGAGAGCCAGGCTCTCCAGCATGGGAACGCAACCTAGCCGCCCCCAACCCAGCTCACAGCCTGCTCTAGAGTATCCTCACTAAGAACCCTTTGACATTTTCACCAGAAACCCCATAAGAAGTTGGCCACATCCCCTCCTTTCCCTCAGTCCACTCCGAAAACACACCCTGAGACAGGGATGGCAATGATCCAGGGCCCTTAAACTTGGGCAGTAGGGCCATAAGAGAGAGCGCCTTCCCCTCGAGGTCTGAAAGGGCTCCACAGCGTGCATGCGCAGCCTGTGCTGTCAGCACCACGTGGGAACCAGACCAATGCCTCCCCAGGCCAACAGCTCCAGAACATCTGCTTCCCACGGGCAGCAGCCATTAATTAACCAGTTTAACGAGGAAGAGGAGGAGGAGGCACTGTTGGTATGGGCTGGGATGGCGGTGAAGCTTGGGAAAAGAGCTGTACAGGGCAGGCTGGGTGGGAGCTGGACATGACCCAAGGATAAGTGTGCCTCAGTTTACCCCACCTCTAAGTCAAGATGGGAATTGCTGAATCAGCTTGGAGTCTTTGTGCAGGAAGATGACCCATCTTGGGCTAAGAGGCCAAGAGAAAGGAGAGTGAGATGGAGAAGGTGCCAGTCAGAGTGAGAGGAAGCCAGGTAAAAGGCCTCAACAGGCTGGGCAGAGTCAAGAGAAGGGATGATGGAGATGGAATGCTCAGGAAAGGACAGTGCTGAGCTATCATGAGAGCCAACAGGGCATCAGAATGTGGACTCAACGCTGTAGAACAAAAGAGCACAGGTTCAAAGGTCAACTTCCTGGGGATGAATCCTGCCTGGACCACCTTCTCACTAGTTGCATCATTTTGGGCAAGCTTCTTGGTCAATCCGTGCCTCAGTTTCCATATCTCAGCATAAGGTTAATAACAGTGCCTGCCTCATAGGTAGTTGTAAGGATTAAATAGGTTAATGTGTAGGAAAGTGCTCAAGACAGTGCCTAACACATAGTAAGCACTCAATAAATGCAGGCTGTTACCACTTTCCTTTCTTCTGCTGCTTTTTTATGTATGTGTGTATGTATTTAATTTATTTTTAATGAATGACCTTTGAGGTAGTAGGAGCATTTGAGGACAGAGGATAAAGGAGGAAGGCACCATAACACAGTTCCCCAGTGGCCCCTAGGAACTTCACTTACACCCCTTACTTTGCAGGAATCCTTCATTCTAGACTGCACAAAAAGGCTGGGAGAGATCACTGGATCATGGAACATTAGCATTGGGGGGAACCTTAGGGATGATCTAGTTCAACCTTCTCACTCTATAGGGGAGGAGTCAGATGGGAGCTCCAGGCCTAGACTCCTGAAGTCCTGACTGCACCTCTGTCCTTTCTCCTGGGTGAGCACCCGAGGAAGTAGGAGAAGCAGGTTGCTCAGCAGGTGGTATGCTGATCCAGGGCAACAGGGCTTGTTTCAGCCCTGTATCCCCAGGCCTAGTCCAGTGCCTGGTGCACAGTGCATACTCAGTGCACGTTTGTGGAATTAGACAGGGTCAATGAGAAGATTGCCAAGGTGTGACATGCGGGAGCAATGTGGTCCTCAGAAGAGAGGTAGGCCCGGGCAAGGGGTAGGCCCTAGGCAAAGAGATTTGAAGCAGACTCGGGGGTGGGGCTCTCACCTGCCTCCCAACTCGGTTGTTGTGAAGCCTCATTCTTGCGTGGATGTCTCTGTGAGGCTCCCGGGAGTCCAGAAAGTCCTTAGAGAAGCGCTCCCCGAAGCCCATGTCGGGGCTGCAGCCGCCCCACTCCCAGGAGTCCTGCAGGTCTGAGCTGGCTGTGGGCAGGGCTGGGTGTTCCGGGACCCCATGGCTCAGGCCCTTACCACGCTGCAGTGCGTCCAGTTGTAAGCGGTGCAGCTTCCTACGGAAGGCCTCCTCGTCCCCTCGCCGGGACGCATCACAGCCACAGGCCTTCAGTTTGCCCAGGGCACACGCATTGGACACGGCGTGCACCACGCCAGCTGCCGCGATGGCGTAGGCAAAAGCGCTCTCTCGGAAACCTGTGGTTAAAGACCCAGAACACATGGACTCTGGAGGGGCCTTGACACCCCAGTCTCCAGCCCACCTTTCTCATCATTCCAAGGAGAAACTGAAGCCCAGTATGCAGGAGAGCCTGGCACAAGGACACAGAGTCAAAGAAGGGCAGAAATCACGCCAGAAGCCAGTTCTGCACACAGAACCTGGTGGGGTGGGAGGGAGGCTTCCCAATAGCCCTCTGCTTTTTGTACGCCCTTCTCCTGTTCTTTAACATCACCTTTAGCAAACTCAGAATTTGTGTGTCTACATCTCTACTGTAGAGCAGAAAGATCTGGTAAACACATTCTTTTTACAATCAGGGACTTAATCTATTACCTCTCACGGTGGTATCTGCAATTTTAAAATAAGCCCACGGAATGAGGGCAACATTTAACTTAAAGAACTCATTGCCAGTGATGTTGCTGGTGGGAATGTAAACTAGTACAACCACTGTGGAAATCAGTGCGGAGATTCCTCAAAGAACTAAAAGTAGAACTACCATTTGATCCAGCAATCCCACTACTGGGTATCTACCCAGAGGAAAAGAAATCATTATACGAAAAAGATACTTGCACACGCATGTTTATAGCAGCACAATTTGTAATTGCAAAAATATGGTACCAGCCCAAATGCCCATCAACCAACAAGTGGATAAAGAAATTGCAGTATACATATGCCATGGAATACTCCTCAGCCATAAAAAGGAACAAAATAATGGCATTCACAGCAAGCTGGATGGAATTTGAGGCTATTATTCTAAGTGAAGTAACTCAGGAATGGAAAACCAAATATCGTATGTTCTCACTTGTAAGTGGGAGCAAAGCTATAAGGATGCAAAGGCATAAGAATGACACAATGGACTTCGGGGACTTGGGGAAAGGGTGGGTGTGAGGTGACAGATCAAAGACTACACATTGGATGCAGCGTACACTGCTTGGGTGATGGGTGCACCAAAATCTTAGAAATCACCACTAAAGAACTTATTCATGTAACCAAACACCACCTGTTCCCCAAAAACCTATTGAAATAAATAAATAAATAAAACGATATTTCATAAAATAAAATGTACACAATTTTGGAAAAAAAGAATAAATTGGCCGGGCGCGGTGGCTCAAGCCTGTAATCCCAGCACTTTGGGAGGCCGAGGCGGGTGGATCACGAGGTCAGGAGATCGAGACCATCCTGGCTAACACGGTGAAACCCCGTCTCTACTAAAAATACAAAAAATTAGCCGGGCGTGTTGGCGGGCGCCTGTAGTCCCAGCTACTGGGGAAGCTGAGGCAGGAGAATGGTGTGAACCCGGGAGGCGGAGCTTGCAGTGAGACGAGATCACGCCACTGCACTCCAGCCTGGGGGACAGAGAAAGACTCCGTCCCAAAAAAAAAAAAAAAAAAAAAAAGAATAAATTGCCAATGATGAAATTCCAGGCCTTAGGAGATGTCAATGGGCAGCAGAGTGAGAGGAGACAGCTCCTAATGCTCCCTGCCCCAAGATAGCCTGCTGGGTGTGTGCCCATCTTAGGCACAGCATAGGATCCTCCCTAATGACCAGACTCCAGAGGCAAAGAAATGGGTCACCAGAGCTTCCCCTTCCTTGTCTACAGGACATCCCTGAAAGCCACTCAGAAATGGGCGCTACCCAGCCACCTTGCCTGTGACCTACCCAGGTCAGCTGCAGAGGCTGTTGGAGGTACGCTAGAGGGAAGCCCAGGGTCCTGCGCGGGGTATGGCATGTAGTAGTGTTGAACATGGAGAACGAAGGGCAAGCTGAGGCAGATACCTTCCACCAGATGTTCAGGAGGCACAGATTTTCCCTGACCAAGCCACTCCTGGGGGCTGCAGCTGGGCCAGCCTGGCCCCTGGCTTGTCCATACTGCCTTCCTTCTTGGTGCTCCAACCTGAGCCATTCTCTGGGAACACCTGGACCTGTGGCAGGGGGAGGCCTACTTGCAAAGGAGGGTCCCATTCTTAGACATGCAAGCTATCTTTTGCTTATTCTGCATCTGAGAATGGACCAGCTAGGAGCAAGTTCTGGTACAAGTCTCCGACCAGCCTCCGCACACCAGAGAGAGGGCAGGCAGCAAAAGAAGCCAGAGGTCGAGGCCAATCCCGCCTTAATCCTCACCCACTGCATCACAGAGCCCTGTCCTCCCCTTCCTGCCAAAACAAACAAAAAAGCCAAAAACAAAAACAAAAAACAAACAAACAAAAAATAACAGAAAGAAACAGAACAAGCTGTTTAATACTTAAGAACTAATTCCTGAAACCAGTTTACTTCAAATCTTGGCTCTTCCACTCACTAGCTGCTAATAGCTATGTGACCTTGGCCAAGTGACTTAACCTCCCTGTGCCTCAGTTTCCTCATCTATAAAATAGAGCTATTATATGCCTCATTGTTGTTCCAAGAATTAAATGAATTGGTAAATTTAAAGTGCTTAGAACAGTGCCTTACTAATCGAGGAAGTATTACTCAAACATTAGCTATTATTGAGAATTTCTTTCTGCTATCTGACCTCACTCACTCCTGCTGCACTTTTTGGGCCATTGTTTTTTGTTTCACCCTGATCAGGGACAAAGCCCAGCAGCTCATGACCCATTTTAGAATAGGTCGCTTGGGCCACCGGATGCCTATGAAGCAGACTGTCCCTCTCTCTTTCCAGCTCATGGCATCTCAGTACATTTTTCCATAAGGAGCTCAGCTATGAGCAGAGAAGAGGGGCTGGGGATGGGGCTGGAACCTTCTACGGGGATGCTGGGAATTAGCAGGAGCTGCAGAGGAGTAGAAACTGCCCTGGGGAAGTGGAACCTAAGGGGAAGGAGGATGGAACCAAGCTCCTGGGAAGCACACCCTACATTTATCCCTTGCCTTTTATCTGTGGAACTCCAAGCACTTCTCTTATTGCCAGGGAGTCATCAGCCTGCTCCTAGGACACATGGCAATACTCAGACCTCCAGGGGCAGCCCAGGCCTCAGAAATCACCCACACACACACACTGCCACCACTACCAAACACATACACATTATGCAAAAGGAGAAAACACAGGTCACAGAGGTTATGGAGCTGCATCCAGACCCAGCTCTCCCAGCTCCCAGGCCTGGCATCTTTCTATTGTAGGACATGTGACTCCAAGGGAGTCCTGCTGCTGAGAAAGAAACCCAGGTAGCTCAGTTTCTAGTTCCTATTGCCTTGTCTGTGCATGGCACCAGGAAAGAGGGTGAGGATGGTCCAGGGATGTGTACAGGGCTAACTACCATCTTCTAGGCCCTGTCACATTTAAGGGTGAGCCTGGGGAAATCTGAAGAAAAGTACCCCACCGCTGCAGAGAACACCCCTACCCCATACAGCTAAAGACACCTTCCCTACACCACCCTGTGGTCCCTGACAGCTGTCATAGCCACGTGCAGAGGTGACAAGGCAGGGCCTGTGTGGCCACCCTCTGCTGCAAGTATCCAGGCCTCATAGAAGCCCAGCCCACTGGGTCTGCCCCCAGCTCCTGTTCAGGGCCCCAGTTTCGGTTCTGGCCCCAACTGTCTGGGGCAGCACAGGCACTGTGCCATCTGGCCAGCTGGAGGGGGAGCGGGTGGGGCCGTGGCCAGCTGGGCTGCCCAGAGCAGGGAGGCGGCGGGGGGGGGGGGGGTGGGGGCGGCTCGTTAAGACACACAATTAGCCGCCCTGCCTTTGATCTGGGACAGGGACTGCCAGCATCTAAGTGGAGTCAGCTGCTGCTACAGGCCACAGCAGCCAACGGCTGGGAAGGGGCTGGGGGAGGAGGTTTTGAGGGTAGGAGAGGGTGGAGGAGAGAGGATTCAGGAGCCAATGGGAACTAGAAGGGGTTAGAGAAGCTTCAGCCCTACCCATTCAAGTCAAAGAGGGAGGGAAGGGGAGAGGTCTGGTCTCCATTCTCTCCATGCAAATAATCTGTGCATTGCTCATGTGCCTGGGCAGAGAGAGAGAGAGAGAGACTAGTGTGCATGTGGGAACACTTAGGCGTGACACTGAATGGAGCCACACATATGCAAAAACAGGAGTAGGTGTTTGGTGTGTGTGTGTGTGTGTGTGTGCGCGCACGTATGCATATCAGTTTCATTTCTTGGCATGCTCCCCCATTGCACCAGCTCACCTCTCTGGGTACACAGTGGGACCTAGTGTTGGCCTTCCAACTTGGGAGATAGTATAGAAGGGGATTGGGTGCAAACTTTAAATTAGTCAGCTGGCCTGCATTTGACTCCTAGATCTATGGCTCACTTTCAAGCTGTGTGACTAATGGCAAGTTACCCAGCTTCTCTTAGCTTCATTTGTAAAATGATAATAATAATAGGACCTACCACATGGGGACTGTTTGAGGGTCCTAAAGCATGGATAAAATGCTGTAGAGCAGTGCCCAACACACAGCAGGTGCTTAGTATATGTTGGCTAATTAATTGGGTATCATTAGAATAATTGAACCTTAGGTGATCCTGGGATATGAGTGCCCATGCCTTGGTTTCCCCATCTGAGCACCACCCCAACCCCTGGAGGCCTAGGCATAAAACCAAGAGGATAAATGTAAAAAGGAGGTGGGAGAAAAATGGGCCAGGGCCGTGGAGAGCAGAGCCTGGAAACCCACAGTGCTGGCTTCCCCTAGGCTGGGAGCATGGCTGCAGGGCCTCATGCCCTCTCCTTCCATCCATTCCAGATGGGTCTGGGCCTTAGGGAAGACAAGTACCTAAACTGTGTGGGAGTTCCCAGGGCTTGCTCTGTGAATCAACCACATTTCCCTCCATCAAGCCTCTCCCTGACCTCTCCTCCCCTCTCACTCCAGTGCTGAGCCCAGCTCCCAGCAGCCCCCTCCTCAAATTTCCCTCCTGTCCTCATGTCCACAGTGAGAGAAGAAGGGGTTCTCTGTTCCTCACAGTGATCCACTCCCCTCTACCAGATGTTCTGCCCAGTACCCAGCCCAGGAACCAACCATCTAGGTTCTTAGCACAAAAAGCTGGGGCTACCAGTGCCATTGGCACTAAGGTCATTACTTCTCCTGGACTAGGTGAAGCAGCTAGCATGGGCTTGGTGCCCTCCCACAGCTTTTCTGACCCTCTGTATTCCCACTGGAGGCCCCTGTTCCTGTCCCCCATGGCCTGACCCCCTCATCCCCTCTCCTTGGCTGGACAAAGCCCTATTGCATGCCTCACCTTCTCAGGCTTGTCCACTTCAGATGCTCAAGCCCTCTTCCCCCTCCTTTATCAAAACCCCATCCCTCCAGCCCAGCTCATTTCAGAGAAGGTGTCAGGACAATTAGATGATAGTAACAGCATTAAAGAAAGCCCAAGGGACCCAGGACCCCAACCCAAGCAGTGTCTGAAGTTTAAACATGGCAGAATCCACATTTAAGAGGATCCTAACCCATTGATAATATGGGTCAGAAAAGGGGTCAGCACCCAGATTGTCCACTTGGAGGAAACGGAGGTCACCTGACCCCACACAACAGACATCCATAACTTGGAAAGAAAGGAGATTCCTGGTGGAAGGAAGTAGACCAGGGGCTGGTTGACACCGTGAGTGGTTTCATGGGATTCCAATTTAGCTAGTCCTCCAGAAGATGGGCCAAGATGGACTGGGAAATGACTGCCCCCCAGGAGGATGAACCTGCAGGTGGAGTCAGGGGTGCAGTGGAGCCCAGTGGAGGAGAGGATTGGCAGATTTATTTCCAGAAGCCCAGAGTCCCTTCTGAGAAGTAGAAGGTAGAAGGTAGAAGTAGAGGTAGAAATGAGGTGTGAGGTATGGCAATGAGGGGCGTCGATAGGGAGCTGGGGAGCGGAAGCCACAGAGGTAGGCCAGTGTCCTGAGGCCAAGGGAAAGTGCCCAGCCACTGTCCCACTCCCTCCCCATGCTGAGCACCTCCCTGCCCTGGCTAGCCCCGGCAAGTCGTCCCCCTCCAGCCCTAACCTCCCCCCTGCACCCGTCCCCCCAGCTCACCTCGCGCTTATTAAACTGCAGGTGAACCCCGGAGCCCTGGCACCCAGCCAGCCCTGCGTTGTTCTGCCGCTCTGAACTCTCCCCCAGGCTTCAAAGACCCCAAGGTCCTCCAGCAGGCCGCGCGGGCCTGACCCAGCGAGCCACTCAGGGCACCTGGATTCACTCGGTCTAGAGGGAACAGGAGGACAGAGGGGACACCAAGGCCGAGGAGAGGGATGCAGAGCTTGCCTTGCCTCACCCGAAGCGGCAGAAGTGAGAACCTCCTCGCCTATCCCAGTCCCCAGCGAGCAGAAACCAAAGCGAAGGCTACGGAGTCCTCATGGGGTACCCCGAGGGCCCCGGAGGGAAACGCGGTTGCAGGGAGCGCGGGCGACCTAGAAACCCGAGGGTAGGAGCGGGCGCGCGGCGGCGGTGAGCGCCCGCCCGGCCCAGCCGGGGCATGAATGGTGCAGAGGCCTGTCACTTCGTGTTCGCGCGCAGGCGGCGGGACAGGGAGGAGCGTGCGGCCCGAGCTGGGCAGGACCCGGGGGTTCCGGGCAGCCGCTTCTGGACTGCTGGAGGGGCCCGGGCTGCGGCGGGGCGGGAGGGGCCGGGAGAGCGGGGCAGGGCGGGGGGCGCCCTCTGAGAGCGGCGCGGCTGGGGCCGGGAGCCGTCTGCCGCGGCCCGCGGGGATTAGTTCGCGGCTGCATGCCGCCACACGCGTCGGGCTGGGCTCGGCCGGGTAGAAACAGCGCCCGAGGCGCGCGGGGGAGGGAGGAGGGAGCGCGCGGGGGCGGGGCGGGGCGGGCGGCCTGGGGCTGGGCTGGTGGAGGCTGGGGTGGCCCCTGATTTGGGGGCCCAGGGGATGCAAGCAGGGGTCCTGGTGAAAAGGGAAGGGCCGCGGCTTTCTGAGTTTTCCGAATTTGAAGTACAGTCTGACTCCCCAAGAAGCCACAAGACCGAAGGCTACAAGGTGTATGTGTACCCCTCCCACTCCACCTCCACTGAAAGTTGGACAAGACCTAAGGAGCTAGGGCTACGGGGTGCCCACAATGTCCCACACAAGCCACTGAGAGGAGAGATAGATACCCAGCTAGGCCCATCCCAGAGGCAGGGCCCCTATCCTTCCCAAAAGATATGAGTCAAGGCCTGAGATACCAGGCCAGGAGGTGGGTGTGAGCAGAAGTGAGTGAAAAACCTCCTGCCATCCCCAGCCCAAGCCACTCTGGGATTGTCAGGGTGGGTCACCCAGAAGTCGGGCAGGGAGGACAGGGAATGAACTGCGGCTTCTTTGAGCTGTTAGGGGAAGAGTTGACAGGACTACCAGGCCGGCCTGCTGGCAGGAGCCACTGCACACAGGCACACACACACCCAGCACCTCTGATTCAGAGAGGGTTTCCCAGAGGCAGCAGGGATACACACAGGCTGGTGGTGTCCCCCACCGGGAAGAGCTTCTGCAGAAGGGCATACTTTTTACCTGTCCAGGCTGCCTCCACCTGCACGATTGGGCAAAGTCCTCAACCCCTCCTCATGCTGATTCTGGGTTCTTCCTCATGGGCTCCCCATCCTAAGTGTGGTTTACTAAGTAGAGGGTAAGTAGAGGCAAGCGACAGGTACAGATATTTCCTGGGCTTGAGATATGCAGTGTCAGTGATAGGGCAGGATGACCCAGGAGTCCAGTTCTCAGGCATGGAACCTGACACCCTCAGCCTACACAGCCCAGTCTGGAGACACATTTGCCCCATTTCTCTGCCCCCAAGGCCTGAGACCAGAAAGAGGAAGGAGAGCAGCACAGCCAACAGATAGGCGTGTGGGGATGGGAGGATGCCAGCTTGAGGCAGTGGGTTAGAAATGGCTGGGAATAGATTCTGAGGTGGAGATGCTGGATGGGGCAGGCAGGGGCAGGGGTGAGGAGTAGCTACCTCTGCTGAAGATGGGACTCTCATAGGGGATCTTGTTGCGAGTCTCCAGGCTTGAGCAGTTCCAGCGCTGGTTCCTGAATTGGTGTTGGCATTCGTGGATGGCGATCTGGATGCCCTGTATGGCTGAGGCAGCCACATCAGGGTGACGCACACACACCTCCATCTGCCGCCGGCTCAGGCCTGGCAATGTTAGGCACACTGTGTTGGCATTGAGCACGGGCTCTGGGGGGAGGCGGAGGTCCAGAATGTCATTGGGTGCTGACCTGCAGACATATGGGGTGGAGTGGGTACGTGTTTTGCGGGGACTAGGAGAGCCCCATCTAACAACACACACTCTGTCCCAAAGGCCGTAATCACCCCCACTTCTAACCTCTGCTTCTGAAGGTTGGGCCCATCAGTACACTCCTACACATTCCTCTCTCCTTGACCTCCTCACAATCATCCTGCCCAATGCAACTCACTCAGCTAGCTGCACACCCACACAGGTAAACGTGCAAATGCACACACATCCACCATGCTTGTGGCCACAGTATTTCCTATGCACATCCCCAGGCATAGATGCCCATACACACAGGGTTCCCCAGGAGCCCACTCCCACAGATATGTTTCAGTCACATTCACATAGACACACTTCTGCACACATTGTGGTGGACACACAAACCCAAACCCAGCACACTTACACACATGCACACTTCATCAGACATAGTTACAGACACACACACAAAGACACTCCCATTTACACATGTGTTCATCTTAACATACATTGACCCATGAGCTCTCACATGCACACGTGGGCACACATACAAACTGCTGTTTACCAACACAGTTTGCTGGGATCCTGGGCTCGATTGAACACACACACACACACACACACACACACCTCTTGCAGCTGCAGTCTCTCACTGACCCCACCTGGGCTACCCCCTTCCAGCCTCCAACCCCTGCCCCTACCTGGGGCTGAGCTGCAGGAAGGAGTGAGGCAGCTTGTGCTTACTCCTGGGGGTAGGGGTGCATTCCCCCAACAGGGCAGGAACTCCAGACTGGCACTTGCTCCCCGCACACACACACCTCCCCTCCTAGTTGCCATCATGCTCCTGGGCACTGCCTTGTCTCCCTGGACTGCCCATATCCTGTCACCAGTCCAACCCCCTCCTATGAGGGAGCTCACTGCCTTTGGTTGGGCACCAGCACTTTCCTATGACCCTGTCCCTCCTTTCTTCCAGGGTCCTCTACCCCAGCAAGAGCATCAGAGGCCCCTGCGGGCCGGGGTCCCAACTGTCTAGGAGGGCGGAGCATGAGGTGAGGGCTCACCTGGGCATGGCAGCAGCCAGCAGCAGTAGGAAGAACAGGAGCACCCAGAGCCCTGGCCGCGGCTGGGGCTGGGGTCGGAGCCGCAGCCAGGGGCGAGGGTGGGCGCTGCCCATGGCGCGCAGGCCTTGACGGGCTGGGAGTGGGGGGCTCACAGCCCGGTGGGACTGGAGAGCCAAGGGCGCCGGCGCATGATCGGCGGGGGGTCGGGGCGGCTGCGACACACAGCTCCGACTCGGGTCAGGGCTCCCGGAGCAGACGGCGCCCGCCTCCCCGCTCCATGGGGCAGCACCCCCGGGCACCGCCCTCGGGGGGGGCGGGGGGTGAAGAGCGGGCGAACCGGGCACCTCCTGGCACAGGGGTCCGGGGAATTTCCCGAGGCCCCCCCGCGACAACTCCCGGTGCCTCTCAAGGATAAGGGGGGCCCGGAGGTGCAGCGGGCTGGGGACGGGAGGCTGGGGTGCCGGGGAGCCCTCCAGCGCAGCGCCGGGAGCCTGTACTTCCGAGGGCGTGCGAGGCTGGCTGGCGGGGGCGGCGCTGTCTGTGTCGGGCCCCACTGCCTGGAGAGTAAGTGACTGTCCCGGCTCGGGGAGCTCTGCCGCCTTCCCTTTCCTCCCCCCAATCCCCCATTTAGTGTCTCAGGGCTCTACCCCACGTGACGTCACGCGGCGGGGCGTGGAGGCGTGTACGAGTCCCGAGGCCACTGCGTCCGCTGGGGACTGGGGGTGGGAGCGTCGCTGCTGAGGGCAAGAGAGGGAAAGGTGTTGGGGTCTGTGCGCGCGTGCACAGGAAGATGCCTGTGTGTGGAGCGCGCTGGGTTGTGTGGGGGATATGTGTTACCGCGAGGTGTGTGTGCCCGGCTGAAACGCAGCTGCTGGGGAGCGCCACCATCCCACCCCAACACACACACCTGCAGGGGCTGGAGGGGAGGGGCTCGCCTCTGTGTTTCGCCTCCTCCGCCAGAGGAGGGACTTCCCCCAGGCCTGCCTGGTGTGAGGCAGGTGTGGGCTCCTGCAGAGGGGTTTGGCAGCCTCTGGCTTCTTCTCCCCTTTGCTGTGTGACCTTAAACAGGTGCCTCCTGCTCCTGCTCACGGAGACCTCCTCTGCCCCTTTGTGGAATGCGCCTCATGGGGACCACCTTGTCTCCTCAGTGAGCCCAGGGAGGCAGCAGTGTCAGGCCCCTAGAAAATGCTTGCGTAGGAGCGCCCTGGGTGGCACGCCCTGGGAGGAGGCGTTAGAGAGACTTTTAACCCTAGAAGTGGCCGTTGAGATAGTTTATTTAGCTCCCCTTTATTTCACAAGAAAATATCGAGGCTCAAAGAGGTCACACAGCAAATGAGCGGAAGAGCGAGAACCGAACGCAGCTCTCCTGACTCCCAGCGCAGCAGCTGCCGCCCCAACACTGAGTGTTGCCTGCCTGTGCCCGCAGATACTCTCAGTCTTGTCCTGGCCCTCCCTGGCCCCACCTGCACATGGTCCTGTAGGAGCTCCCAAATACCAGCCTCCCGGCTCAGGTCTTCTTCTCGCTGAGATCTTCCCGTCCCTCCACCCCAACTGAACACCGGGCCACTCCTCGATATAGGGCAAGCGTGCTGGGCCCAAGCAAGGGCCCGAGAGCCAGAGGGCAGGGGCAAGGCAGCTCTGCCTTCTGTTTCTGGTGCTAGCCTGGGCCCTGATAGTGGATCCTGCTCCTGCCCTGTGCCCTCGGCATCCTCCTCTGTAAAATGGGCAGAAGCCTTTACACAAACATGCCCCTCTCTCTGAAGAGAGCCCCTGCTGGCTTAGGGACAAAACTATGGGAGCCTCTGGGCTCAGAGACAAAAAAGGGCCCATTCCTGGAATTGCCCATCCCTGGGGAATTGAAGGAGGGGGTGGGGCCCTCCTTGTCCCCAGACTGTCAGGTGGTGGGGGCGGCCTGAGCAACAGCAGGCTGACGGCATACTCCCCCCTCCTTTCCCCCTCATCTCTGCCGGCAGCCACCGCAGCTGTCAGGAATTAAGGGCTTGAGGCTGCTGGGGGTGGGGGTGGGGCAGTGGGGGGGAGCAGTCTGGCTGGACTGCAGGAAAACAGCCAGGGGCAGCAAGCAGACTGCGTCAGCTAGAGCCTTATTTGACCCCAACTGCCCCCTGCCCTCCCCACTCTCCCTACCATGCTGCAGAAACGGGGACAGCTTAGGACTAGCATTTGGGAAGGGTAACCAGTAAGGGTAAGGGTGGGACCAGACTCAAGACAGGAGACAGGCACCAGCCCAGGATGAGAGAGGACACCAGCAAGCTGGAGAGTCATGTTGTCATTGGCTGTTGGGGAAACTGAGGCCCAGAAAGAATTAGGAACGTGACACAGGGAAGGGATTCATAATCAGCTTACAGATGCCCTTATTCCCCATCACGCACTCACACTAGCATTTCCCAAGCTTGATGCAGCACAAGTATTCCCTGGAGCAGGCCATTGTGGAAATGCGGATTCCAGGCCCCATGAAGTTGAATCAGCCTTCCCAGGGAAAGGCCTGGGTGTCTGTCTTTCTAGCTAGCATCCCCAGTGATTCTGGTGGGGACTCCTTTTGGGAAATGCTGCTGACCTGGTTGAGGAGCTGATTTAGTTTCCTTTGGCATCTCTCTGATGAGGGGCGTCTTTTTGCTTCCCCACCTCCACTGTCCATGAAATACAGAGGTGCAAAGGAGACAGAGAAAACCTTTTCTTAAAAAGAAAAAAAACTCAGGAGGCAAATAGTGATACTGAGGCTTGCACTTGGGCGTGGCTTTGCCCTGGTGTCAGGAGGGTCTAGGAGTGCCCAAGTCAGAGCAGTTCTCAGTGAAGGAAGGGGAGGGTCTGTGTTGGTCCAGAGCCTTGGCATGTATGTAGGTGAGGCCCAGAGACTGTCTGCACCTGGGGTCCCAGCCCCAAATGACCCACACCATGGCCAAGCCCCTATCAGCACCCCCTAGTCCCCACCCTGGCCCTGCCCTGGGCCCTGGCCCTCAGCCCAGCCCCAGCCCCCACAGCCGCCGCCTAAGACCACAATTACAGGGGCCACTGGGGGGCGGGGGAGCACTGGGGATGAAAGGCAGCTTGGAGAATGGTTCCAGCTGTGGCAGCTCTGGAGAAGGTCACAGGGAGGAAGGGCCGGGGAAGCATAGGGGTGAGAACAGGTGGGACCCTCACAGCCCCAGCCTAGCCCAGTCCAGCCCCAGCCCAGTCCTGGTGCCCAGCTGGAGAAGTTTGTCTCGGTGAAGAAGAAAGCCAAGGAGCCACAGACCAATAAGGGGGCTCTTCATCACATTGTCCAGGCCTCAGGGGCCACCAACCCTCAGCAAGTTAAGGAGGAATGGCTTGCTGCTCCAGTCTCCCCAAACTCCCAATGTGTTTGGTCATTGAAAGGGAAGGGTACTGTTCCCCGAGCCCGTGGCCTCAGGCTGATCCTAGGCCTTCCACTCGGCCTCCTCACCCATCTGCCTGTGTTCCGCCTGTTCCTGATGTGGTCACACACACATCTGGGGTGCCTCTGTGCACTTCCCCCATCTCCCCAGTTCCACATGTCCCCTGCCATTCAGCCAGCAGGGGACTTTGATGGCTCAGACTGCCTGAGGCTGAGCAGCTGGATGAGCAGGAGTGGGGGGTGGTGGGAGCTCTACTTCCGGCCCCGTCCCAGGCAGCAGGGCAAGAGCACAGATCTATCTCTGGGCTCAAAGAAGATAAGGCTAGAAGTCCCAACGGTGCCTTCTGGTCATCACTCCCACCCTTCATAGAAGGCAGTGCCCAGATGCCTTCAGGGCTTGGTCACAGAAGATGGACCAGTAACATGTGGCCAGCAGTTTAAAGATGGAAGTGCATTCTCACAGTGTGCTAAAAAGCAATCAGGGACCCCTATTAGGTGACAGGAAGTGCTCAGATAGGTTAACTGACTTGACCAAGGTCAAGCTAGCAAACAAGGCATTTTTCATTGTACCATACTACTTCCTCTGAATTCCTTTTAACCTGCCTAGAATGGTGCCAGTTCATGCCACTTCCCCAGCTTCCCTCCCTGGCATTGTGGAGGAAGATGTCCAGCATCATCCACCCTATCTTACCCCCTGCAGCACCCAGCAGTGGTAGAGACCGGGAGGCTGGCATCCCAGCCCTAGGTCTGGGCCAGCCCAGACGTCCCAGACAGTCTGGAACCCTAGAAGCTTGACCCAAGCTGTCTGTAGGTTTCCTTGCTTCCTTTCAGTCCTATCTTCTCCTGCCCACCCCTCTCTGAGTTTCCCAGATGTCCTGCAGGTCCTGTCTGTCACTCCCTGTTAATAGAGAAGCTGGGCTCCGCATGCCCCCTGGTGGTCTCTGAGAGAAGTGCAGGAGTTTGGGTTTTGGGTTTGTTTGGTTTTTTTGTTTGTTTGAAGATAAGAGCAGAGCTTTGGGGAAGGCAGATCTGTGAATATAAACCTTGCCCTCAGGGAGCTTCATTTCTCCTCTATGTGGACCATAATGTATTTCCACTGTCTCCTTTGGTAAGTTAACAGACTTTCCTCTGGTCCAGGAGTTCTAAGTCCAAATTCTCCATGACTTCCCTGAGGCCCAGACATTTGATCCAAGGGAGCCAAGAGGAGGCAGAAAGGAAAACCCTGGTGCCTCAACCTTCCCACTGAGCCTGACACCCCTCCCCACCATAAGTCTTGAGGATTGAAGCAGGCTAGGTCACCGAGTGAATGCAGGGGCATTGCGGGGGAAGGACAGGGGTCCTGGAAGCCACGGTGAGGGTCTGTCACATCCAGAACGAGCTCCCTTTCCTTCTGTTTCATTTGAAGAACTGTGCTTTGCTCCCAGTGCCTGCCCCGCCCCCCTGCGGTTGTAGAGAGGCTGTCAATCCCAGGCATGGTAGTACATCTCCCTAGACACCATTATTGGTTCAGGAATAGGCAAATGACCAAGCTGAACTAAGCAAAGTCTTCCTTGGGACTTCTGTTGGAGACAACTGGGAAAGTCATTCTTCTGTTTTTTGATCTAAGACTGCATATAGAGCTGTCATGGAGAAAGTCTGCAGGAGGAGACAATGAGGACAGTATGCCAAGAGAGGCAGAGAGAAACAATAGATGCAGAGGTGAGGGAGAGGGAAGCAGATGAGAAAGAAGCCTGTGACACCATGTGAGCCCCTGGGTTCAGCTGTACCTGAATTTAGACTAACTTCTGGACTTCCTTGGTATAAGCGCCATTCATTATTTCTGTCTGGCCTCAGCTAAAAGTCAGGTACCTTCATTTGCAATCAGGGCCTTCCCAATATCTGCAAAGCATCATACGTCTATCCCCATTCTCACAGTAGCTATCATTTATTAAACATATGTTTGACAAATTATGTGTCACGAGCTATGCTAAAGGCTTTCGTATCTCAAAAAAAAATTCTCCCAACAATCCTGTGAGGGTGTGGGACAGATTATGATGGCTGCAAATTATTTGCCACTCCTCCCATTGAGTGGTGGAATTAATATTCCCTCCCCTTGAATTTTGCCTGGCTCTGTGACCTGTTTTGACCAATACAGAGTTACAGTGATGGTATGTAACTTCCAAAGCTGGACTTGAGAAGAGACTTACAGCTTCTGCCTTCAAGTTTGGTACACTCTCCTTTGAAAGTCAGTTTTGGCCAGGCACGGTGGCTCACGCCTGTAATCCCAGCACTTTGGGAGGCCAAGGCGGGTGCATCACGAGGTCAGGAGATCAAGACCATCTTGGCTAACACGGTGAAACCCCATCTCTACTAAAAATACAAAAAACTTATCCGGGCATGATGGCGGGTGCCTGTAGTCCCAGCTACTCGGGAGGCTGAGGCAGGAGAATGGCATGAACCCAGGGGGCGGAGCTTGCAGTGAGCCGAGATCGCGCCACTGCACTCCAGCCTGGGTGACAGAGCAAGACTCCATCTCAAAAAAAAAAGAAAGTCAGTCTTATGTAAGAAGTCTGACTATCCTAAGGCTAACATTCAGCGAGGAAGGCCAAGTTAACCACATGGAGAGAATGAGAGCACAAGAGAACCTCCGTGCCCTAGACATGTGAGTGGGAGCTTCTTGGACTGTCCAGCACAGCACAGTGGAGACTCCAGCAGAATGCAGCCATGTGAACCCAAGCCAGTGGTTCTGCTATATAGAGCAGACCTACTGAGCTGAGTTCTGACAAATCATGACCTCAAAAATCCTGAGAAGTGATTACTTTGGGGTTGTTTGTTATGTAGCGATGGATAACTGAAACAGAGTGAAATCCCTTTGTATAAAGAAAATGAGGCTAACTTGGCGTGTGTTGTAAAGTTCTAAGCAGCAGCACCAACTGCAAACCCAGAGTGTCTGACCCCAAAGCTCATTTTTTGTCCTCCATACCTTGATAGGGGAGTCATTCCCCATTGCAGTATTTGGACTGGAGGAAAGTTGGAGGCTCTGGGTCCTGGAAGTTGGGCTATGCCCTCCCTCTTTCTCTCTGGAGGAAGATGGGAGCTCAAGCTTCAGCTCTGGAGAATCCAGAACTGCCCTCTGTCTCCTCACTTTCACCAGAAGCTTCCCAAGAGGAGCCAGAAGGAAGGAAATATTGTTGGGTGCCAAGAGAAATGTTGGGACAAACTTGCTTCCTCTCCCTCTAAGCGTGATTAGAAATGCTGTTCTGGGCAGTCTTTTCAATGCAAATGGGGGTGAAGTTAGTTTTGATAGTAACAAAACCTGGTGAAGCTAATAACGTGTTCATCACATTCTACAGTTTATAAAGTGCTTTAATCCCATGGGCTTAGGCATCCCCAAAAGTCTACCCAGAAATTCCCCAGGGGTCACAGAAACAGACACAATCCCCTAAAAATGAAGACAAGGGCGAGTTTGAGAGCTGAGCCTACCATCAGAAGCTTCTGATGCCCCTGTCCCTTTAAAGAGGAATTGCTAGTTCTTCTCCAGCTTGCAGATCCAGGCCCTAGATGTGTGACAGGAGTGAACAAGAAGAATGCCAAGGGAGGATAGCGAGTTTCCAGGAGAGGCCAACCTGGTAGGGAGATAGGGACCCAGGTGATAGCCCCTGAGGTGCTAGTTCTAGCACACCCACCTTCTTCTGGAGCCTGGCAGCCTGAAGATCGGTCTCCCCCCAAACTGTGGGTCCAGCCCTAGTGGTTTAAATATCTTTATTGATACTAACCTCACCCACCATCCCGTGGCCAGCAGTTCTGGGGAGCCCAGTATCCAGAGGCCTTTAGACTGGCTTTTTGGTTTCCTCCTAGAGGCCAAGGGGAGGGAGGGCCTGTACAGTGTCCTTTAAACGCTCCCCGAGCGCCTTTTCGGGGCCGTCCGGCGCCCTGTGCCTTCGTGGGTGGGCGTTCCTCTCAAGCCCCTCGCCTCACCATTTCCAGAGGCCTGGGAGTTAGGCTTTGGCAGAGAGAGGATGGGCTTGAGCGGCGAGCGGCGCCCAGTGCCGGTGCCCTGAGGTCCCGCAGGTGCGAGCCAGCGCTGCGCGAAGTCAGTCTAGCGGCCGGGCGGCGGGTCAGAGGCAGAGGCTGAGCTCCTTGCGCACGCGGCAGCGGTGGCACTGTACTACGCAGCACCAGTGGAAGCGGCACAGGCAGTTCTCTTCGAGCTGCACGCTCTCTTGGCGGTGCCCGCGGCCGCAGCACAGCAGGTCGCAGCCGCTGAGGTCCGGGGCGCTGCTATTGCAGGCGCGACCGCGCGTGCCAGGGGAGCCGGTGCGTCGGTTGGGGGCGCAGAAGTCGGGCGAATCGGCGGCGTAGAGGAGGTCCGCTCGGCCCGGCGGTTTGAGCGTGCGGACGGCGGGCAGCAGGGCCTTGCCGTCGTTGGTGCCCATGACGCGTGAGGCGCCGTGGAAGCGCTCCAGCAGCCGCGCGCCCACCTCGCGAAACGGAGGCAGCTTCTGCCAGCAGGTGCGCAGCGCGCATGAGCCTGACAGCCCGTGGCATTTGCACTCGGTGCGCGTGTGGCTCCGCACGGCCTGCGGGAAGCAGAGGGGCGGACGCATGTGGACAGATGGGGGGTGCAGGGAAGGGCCCAGCGGATGGACAGAAAGTAAGATTGGGAATGGGAGGTGAAAGGAAGAGAGGAAAATGCAGACAAAAGGAGACCGCAAGTTCAGGAGGAGGAAATCAAGGAAAGGACAACTCGGAGGGGAGGAGCAGGAGGAATGGTGAGGATGGAGTATGATGATGACAAAGCGGGGAGACGGGGACAATATGCAGCGCAGAGATTCCAGGGTCCAAAGCCAGGGGGTGGGGGAGAAAGCAGAATGGACAGCAGGGGTGAGATTCTCTCTGGAGGAGGGGGGAGGTGGCAGCTGTCGAGGCCTAGCCCTCCTGCCAACCTGGCTCCCTCATTCCTACCCCTCACGGCCCCCAGGCGGGGCTGAGCAGAGACGCAGAGCCAGCCGCCTGGGCGTCTGACTCCGCCACCCCTCCCCAACCCTCTCGGCAGGTATGTGGGCCTGTCCGGACATTCCTCTTCGGGCCCCCTCCTCCCCCTGCCCGATGCCTCAGGCCCGAACCCTAGAGGACACGGTACGTATGGCGATGTCCCTGGAGAACCCTGGAACTGAGGCATAGGGTGCAGGAGGGCCCGCTGGGAATGCAGTACTGAGAGTGGAACCCAGGCGGCCTCTCCCCTATTCACTGTCTGAAGCAGGGTCTAAGATTCCCAAACCCACCAAGGATTGATGGTTCAGAAGACCCAAGAAAATCATTTCTGGAAGCTCAGAGTCCAGGGGCTAACCTGACCCTGAGTCCCACTCCCACCTCCTAAGTCTGCCCTGCCCCCTCCTGGAACAATCACACCCAGACAACATTCTTGCCCCTGAATGAGAGCTCCTGGGGCTCTCCTCATTACAGAGGGGAGAGGAGAGGATGCCACGGCTCTGAGCAGGTGAGACCTGGGCTGGCGTTGCTGGGCAGCCAGTTGGCAAGTGCCCAGAATTGGTCACAGCTGTCCTGGCCTCCACCTGACTCCCTCCAACCTCCACCGGGATTGGTTCCTTGTCCTTCATTCTTTTCCATTGCCCCTCAGACCTGTTCTAACTCTTTCTAGGCTCTTTCTCTCACTCCCCCTGGCTTCCCTGTACCCAGACCCCAGACCTTGCCCTAGCTTCTATCCTGTCTTTCATCCCCACCTTTGTTTTATTCCCCTGCCCCTGCCTAGGCATCCAGACCTCCTACCCATTGCAAGCTTTGCTTCACCTGTCCTGTCTTGAAGCTGTGCCCTCTCTGCCTGGGGTCACTAAAGACCCTCAGTCCTATTCCCTGAGTGTCCCTTCCCCCATTCTGCCCACTGTACCGCCCAGCATCTGGTCTTCTCAGACCCCCAAGTGACTCCTCCTTGGATGCTGGACATCTCTTCTCCCACATGTCCATCCATGCTTGCAGCCCATCTTTCCGCCCGTGCCCACTCCCCCACACATTAACGCCACCTCCACCTACACACCCTCACTCCTGCCCACACTTCCTCAAGCACACTCCTGCGCGCACACTCACATTTCCGCACACACTCACTCCTTCCTGCCCGTACGCACCAGCCGGCCCGCCTCGTTGTTGTGCAGTTGCACCAACGCGCGGATGTCTCCGCGTCCCCGCTTGTGCCGCGCGTCCATAAAGAGCCTCGACTTCTCGTCTCCGAAGTCCACGTCGTCGCCGCAGCCTCCCCACTCCCAGGCGGCGCTGCCTTCCGGGGAGCCCGCGGGGCTAGGGGGTCCGGGGGTGCCGGGCAGGCCGGAGGGCCGGGGAGGCGCCCGCCCGCGGGGCGCCTGGCAGCCGCACTGCAGCAGCTCGCCCATAGAACAGGCCTGCGTGACGGCGTGGCTGGCGCCTGCCGCGGTGATTGCGAACACGAAGGCCGTCTCCCGAATGTCTGTGAATGCAGACAGGTGCAATCAGCGCGGGCTGGGGCGGTCAGCTGGGGCCTGGGACCTGAAACCTGCGGCGGGAGGGCTGTCCCAGGGGCCTGGGAGGCAGGGTCCTTGCAGGGTGCCCAGAAACATGCGACGGGGAAGTGGGGCTCAGGCAACTTCAGCGAACCAGTTCCCCTCTCCTTGGGTCCCCCAGCGGGGAGAAAGCAGCCCCACTTCCGCCCCCTCCCCACACTGACCCTGTTGCAGGATGCGTCCGAAGGCCTTGCTGTGGCTGGAGCAGTTCCAGCGGCGGAAGCGGAACTGGAACTGGCACTCTCGCACCCCAAGTCGGGCGCCTCGGGCTAGCTCTGCCACCACTTCCGGCTCAGCCTGGCACAACTCGGCCTGCCGCCCGGCTAGCCGCCGTGCCTTCCTGCAGATGCTGGTAGGGTCCATAACCAAGGGGCTGCCCACAGCCCTGGAAAGCAGAGAATAGCAGGTCAGGGGTGTAACCCAAAAAAGGGCTTGGGGTGGAAGGGAGGGAGACCAGCCTCACTCAGCCCATAGCGGGAGCTGTGACATGCCCTCCAACCCTACCCCCAAACTGAGCTCGAGATTGTCCTGTCTGGCTCTCCTACTCTCCTACTATTCCATGTCTGTGTCCTCTCTTAACTAGAGTCTAGTCTGATAATTGCTACAGAGCAAAGATTCAATCTTATCTTCCTACGCACATCTTTGTAAATAAATCCTTATAGAAATTTTACTCAAGGTGAAGGCAGCTGGCACCAGGTAAGCCAAAGTTAAAACCCAAACTTCTAGCCCAAATGGGTGACAAGGAAAAGAAATAACAGAAGAAAGATCAAGAAAGCCATCAAGGAAAAGAAAGCATGTGTCGTCAAGAGACAACAAAGAAAAATAAGCAGTATCAAGGAATGATATGGTCTTAGTGGACCACAAGCTGGATATGTGTCAGCTGAAAAGCCCCGATGAAAGGCAAGAACAATCCCAGGAAGAGAGAATGCCACGAGATGTCGGAACGGCTAGGGAATGGAGCCTAGCTGAGAAAAGTCACACCCGCTCCGTAGCCCAAGTTTCTCCTTCTGTAAAATGGGTGTGTTGGGCTTTCATCTCTAAGGTGGGCCCTCCTACCCTGATCTCTTCTGTGTCCCTGAACTGGAGAGCAGGAGGAAGCAGCTGGGGGCCAGGTCTCTGAAGTATTGTTGGAAAGTAGGTGACACTGACCCTTCTCCTGCTCCAGGATCTGTGGCTTTTTTTTTTTTTTTTAATTAAGATGGAGTCTTGCTCTGTCACCCAGGCTGGAGTGCAGTGGCAGGATCCCAGTTCACTGCAACCTCCACTGCCCAGGTTCAAGCGATTCTCATGCCTCAGCCTCCCAAATAGCTGGGACTACAGGCATGCACCACCACGCCTGGCTAATTTTTTTGTACTTTTAATAGAGACAAGTTTCACCATGTTGGCCAGGCTGGTCTCAAACTTCTGACTTCAGGTGATCTGCCTGCCTCTGCCTCCCAAAGTGCTGGGATTACAGGCATAAGCCACAACACATGGCCAAGGATCTGTTGCCTTCTCTGAGAAGAATGGCAGTGAACCAAGCCCTGCACATTGGGGTGACATCAGTGCTGGGGGGCAGGCAATGTTTGGCTTGGTAGTGGAAGACTTCATGGGAAGTCCCACGCACTTCCAGAAATCCCTCAACTCCTGGCCTTTGCTCTGCCTGAGGAGAGAGCTGACATTTGGTTTCCGTACACCAGACCCCTGAAGGTTAATTCCTTAGGGATTCACACCTGGGGGAACCGCTTTCATCAGATTGCTCCTATTTGAACACTTAGCTGGGATTCCCATCTCAAAGGAATGAGTAGAGCATTTGGGAGAAGAGGGTAATTAGAGACCACCCAAAAGCTCTTCCGAAGAGGACAGAAAAAAAAAACTGGGTGGGGGTAGGGGTCCCAGGAGAGAGAAAACATAGAGAATGGTGGTAGGTGGTGCCAGAGGTCAAGGTGGCCTACTTTTCAGTTTTGCTTTAGTGCATATCCGCCCCACTGTCCCCATTTGCTCCACAAGTACAGGCTGCCCAGGCATGTTCTGGCTCCACAACAATGAAGTGTGATGGTCTTAAATAGAAGCAAGAGGAATTTAGGTCTTAAGGTAGAATTCTCAACACTAAGGATGGAGATGCTTGAAGAGGTGGTGCAGGAAGATGTGTAGTAAGTTCAGTCCTTTACGGTCTACAACACAAACACGTGTGTGTGTGCGCGTGCATTCTCATGCATGCGTGCATGCATGCGCACGCACACACACAAAATCAGGTTGCTGCCGTCATCTGCACCTAAGTAGCTCAGGAATCAGATGTCTCTCAATGGAGAGGCCACAGTCCACATCTTCCTTCCTGCATGCTTAAGACCAGCCCAGCACTGGCCCCCACCCTTTCCCAGCCTAGATAAGTAAAGCAATGGAGGGTGGGTCAGGGCACCCCAGTGACCCAGTGACTTTTGAGAGTTGATCGGTCTCTATTGATCCATCAATCTATCTGCCCCTCCTCTGCCCATATATCCCACCTCATTATAAGAAGGATTGGAGGCAGCTTCCAACATGGCTGTGCATGGTCAGGAGATAAGACTATGAGCTTTTTGAGCATTAGGACTGCCTTATTTTCCTTTGCATCTCCTGGAAGACTTAGGTACTTAGTTTATATCCTCCCCAACCCCAATTTTTATTACAAAAAATTGCATACTATGAATTCTGTGTTATATGTAATACCTGTAGTATATTATACAACGAACACCATTTAATATGTGGTTTTGAATGAGTAAATAAGCCATCTAAGAGAAAGTTCTCACTTGAGCCCACGCCCCTGTCCACATCTTATTTCATGACTGCTAATTCATTTCCTCAAACATGCTCTTTTCCCCCACTGGGAATCAGGCAGGGAATGAGTCCTCTCTGCAGTCGTCCAGCTCCTTATGTCTGGGGCTCCACCTGTGAGTCGGCGGCTCTGCAAGCTCATCTTCCCCACCCCCACTGCCCTTACTTCTAAGTTCCCCAGTCCCTCCGCCTCAACCCTGCCCTCTGCTAACTTCCTAGTTTCCCAGGGTTGACTGGCCTTATCTATCCAAGGTTACTCTGCCCCATCCTTCTCCTCTCCCTCCTCCTCCCTTAAGAAGGCAGGAGGGAGTGGAGATGAGCAAGACAGAAAGACAAAAACCTCTTGACCTTTTCTGTTTCGCAGGGACTAGAGACAGGGGAGAATCATGAGGAGTATGGAGGCCAGGGACTTTCAGGAGGTGGGGCTGGGGCTGGGGGGCTGCCCCAGAGCCAGTTCCTGGTCTGGTCTGGCTCCCCAGGCTGGCTGGCTGCCTGGGAACTAGACTTGTTTACAAGCTGGTCAGGGGGAGGGATGGGCAGTAGTAGCAGCTAGAATCCCAAGGGACCAGTTTGTTCCCTGCCCTCCTGTCCTTGCTCCCATCCTAAATACATAAGAAACGAAACTCCAGAAGGGGCGTGGCAGGGGGCATTGGGCAAAACACCAAGCTTCGCTTCCGATCTCTGGTTTCTGTCAACTCTGTGTGGGCTGAGCCACTCTGAGCAAGTCAGTCCCCTTTGTGGGCTTCAGAAAAACTGAGGAGTTAGCATGAGAGACTCACATACCCCCTGTAAATTTGGCTTTTGACACCACATCAAGTAATAACTCCCCCATCCCCACTCACCTTTCACCGTCCTTGCTTTATGATTCCTTAGGGAGTGAACTCTGCTTTTCAGGCCTTTGGGTCAGCATTGGCCTGGGATCAGCCCAGAGAAGATGTGCTCCTTTGGGAGAATTTGCATGTTTTGGGGCCTGAAGCACAGTGGTGGTAGGGAATACACAATACATAGGATCTGGGATCCTAATCAAACAGCCATTCCTGGGCATAGAAAAAAATGAGGCTAGCCCTAAAAGAAATCAGTCTGCGGACAAGAAGGGGCAAGGCAATGGATGGTCATTCTAACTGGCTTGGCCTGCGCCAAGGTCTCTCTACCAAGGACCATGGTTGGTAGGATCAATTGCCTAGGGAGGTGGTATCAGGGGCCAGCCAGTCCCTATTGGCAACATCTGTAGACCTAAGCCCTGGAGGTGCTAGGTTTCTGGCCTAACCTACCTTTCCATCTCTTGAGTCAGAGGGCCAAGAACAATGTCAGAGATCACCCAGTTCAGCCCCACCCACTTCACCCTCGTTATGCAGCTGAGCAAGACAGGAGGCGACTGACTCTGGCCACTGGTGGAGGGATCCCTATTGCAAGACACAGTAGATGAATATTTCAAACATAAACAGTGCTGGAGGGAAATGGGCACGTGAGATATCAGAAGACTTCCAGTGGCCTCCCATACCATCCTCCACACAGCCCCGTACTCCTAGCAGGGTTGATTAACTCTGAATCTATTCCAGATAACATCGCTAAAATTCTGGACTCAGACCTACCCTAAGTCATCAAAATCTTAGCATCTCCCCAAGCTCACCTCAGATCCCATTTGCCCTAAGGAGCCTTCCTGGGCCCCAGTCCCCACAGACCTTCCTCCGTGCATCACCCCGGGTGCCTGTCATTTGGGGGTGTCTGTTACCCTGCCAGTGGTATAATTAATTTTTCGTGTTTGCTTGTCTTATCTTTCCAACTAGGTAGAAAACTCATCAAAGACAATAAGCTCATGCATGGGCATTCGTGGAGTACGCTCAGGGTTTTTGAGATCCACCAGACTTGAGTTTGGATCTGGGCTCTGCCATTTGCTTGTTCTATGATGTTGAGTGAGTCCCTAGCATGTGAAGCTGGCACTTAGTCTTCATTAGATGGATGATGAGACTTAACCTCCTGAGCCTCAGTTTCTTCAACTGTCAAATGAAACTAGTAATACCCACCTCCCTCCCAGATTACAGATGCAGAGAACCTGAGAATGGGCTTTCTCCAACAACTGGTGTTTGTCTTCCCACCACACCCTTATTCATCTCTTGAGCCTGCCCAGTTCAGGACAAACAGTAGGGTGCAGGCAGCATTGTGGGTTCCTGAGAACACCCTTTTCTCCAACTCTCTGCTATTTCTTCTCAGCCTGGATCCCTGTGTCTCCTCCTCCTCCATCCAGCCCTGCTCCTGGACCAAATGCACCCTCTAGGACCCTCCTCTTCCCCAGCAGGCACTCCTGGGTGGATCGCTGAGGCCAAAGAGATCACAGCTCACTGGCTGCCCAACGCCCTCTGAAGGGTCTCCAAGCCAGCCTCCCTCTATTTCCCCACCCCTACTCCCAAGGTCCCCACACTGACCCCACCTCCCACAAACCAGCAGAGGGAGCCCTGAGCCCTGGGGCTGTGGGTGGGGGTTGCACAGGGGTGGGGGAGGTGGGTGGTGGAGAAGGGGCAGAAAAATGTTGCCTGACTGCTGCTGAGGCGGCTGGGCCCGGGCCTGTGCCCGCCCGCCTGTCCTGTCCTGCTCTGTCTAACTCGGTAATTACTGCTCCCCTCCCCCAGCCCCTACCCCCACCCAAACCACCACATCAAAGCCAGTGATGCCCAGCTCCATTAACCCCTGCCTCCCCACTGCCCCCCAGCCACCCCATTCCCCACCTCACCACCCCTAACCCAACTTGGTTCCCTCTGCCCTTCCTCACCATCTCTTCTCATCACTCTTGGGAGAGGTGGAGGCATTCCCTTCCCTGACAGACTTCGCTGTACAAAAGGGCTTCCTATTGGTCAGGGCTGCTGTAGGCAAAGGTGCCCCAGGAGACTGTCCTGGGCCCTCTGCTCGCCCATATTGGGGTGGGGAGCACCTATCTGAGGGCGGGACGGGGGAGCAGGAGAGGCCTGTAGAAGATCCTGTGCCCCTTTCCTGATCCCCCACCCTCTCACAAGAATGAGATACTGAGCCAGAGGTGGACTCTCAGTCCGGCTCTGAGCTGTCTGCATTCCGGGTGGCCAGGGGCAAGTCATCTTCTCACCGCCTGTCTGTGACCTTGCTGCCCTCACATGTAAGTGAAAATACTGGACCTGATTATCTCTAAGTGCTTTCTAGATCTACTTTCTAGATTAAACAGAGGGCTCAGGAGCTGGAGGAACCAGCCAAAGAGGCCAAGGTGGAGAAGCCTCCCGGAGGCCTTTCCCTCAGTTCCTCCTCTGGCAGTTCTGGAGAAGCACCCAAGGGGGTGCCTGGCCTAGGTAGGAAGGAGGGTGCAGGCTGGGGGTGCTTTTACTGACCCACAAAGGACAGGCATCCTCCGGCCACCCTCCCGCCAGCCTGACCACACTGCCCTCGCCTCATCCCCTCCACTGTGGCATTTCTCCATCATAGTGCACATTCTGGGAACCCCCCTTGCTGGGCCTGATGAGCAAACCTCCTGCTGACCTCTCCCCACCAACTCCTGGCTTCTGATGAGAACAGGGCAGGAGGGGGCTGCACCCCCCAGGAAATGTCTCAGTGCCAGAACTCTGGTGGGCTCAGGGCATGCTCTGGCCTGGATTGGGCCAGCCTCCTTCTGCCCCTGCCCTTTTCTGCTCACAGCCCCATTGTCTCCCTCCAGGGGAAGCTGCCAAGGCGGGAGGCCTGGAGGGGGGAACGGATGGCTAACCCACCCCCTTCCACACCCCACCCTGGAGCTCAGCAGGGGCCAGCAACAGGACTGCCCACGATGGGTCAGGGGCCCCAGATAAAGACAGGATGGGAAAGGGTGGTCCGGCCCAGCCTGGGTTGGGGGTGGCAGCTAGAAAACCTGAGTGCCACAAAGAAGCCAGGGTCCTTTCCCTGCCTCCCTGTGGGGCCAGATGAGGCTATCCTAGGCCTCTGGCTCTTGTTTCCTTTTCCAGGAGGGGGGTTGGTGAAAGACAAGATGGGATGGGGGAAGGGAGTGACACTGGGTGGTGTTTTCCCCAGTGGAACAAGGGGAGAGTTAGTTTCTTTCATAGAAAATATAAAACAGGGCTGGGTGGGGTGGCTCACGCCTGTTATCTCAGCACTTTGGGAGGCTGAGGCACGCAGATGACTTGAGGTCAGGAGTTCAAGATCAGCCTGGCCAACACGGTGAAACCCTGTCTCTACTAAAAATACTAAAAAAAAAAAAATTTAGCTGGCGTGGTGCCAGGCACCTGTAATCCCAGCTAATCGGGAGGCTGAGGCAGGAGAATCACTTGAACCTGGGCAGCAGAGGTTGCAGTGAGCTGAGATCGCACCACTGCACTCCAGCCTGGGTGACAGAGCGAAACTCTGTCTCAAATAGAAAAAAAAAAAGAAAAGAAAGCAAACGAAAAGAAAAGAAAAAACAGAAAGAGGAAAGAGGAAGAGAGAAGGAGATTGATTTGACCATTCTATGAGAGTGAGCTCTTTACTACATCCACTGATTGGAGGTATAAATAACGATGGGTCAGATGTTGTAAAGAACTTCCTGGGGGTTGGCAAGACTGGAGCAGGGAGCAGAGCGGAAGTGGGGAACTGGTGACTAGGAAGCTCTCCCTCTCTGCCTCACTCCCAAGATAGGGTCTGTCAGGGCCACAGCATAGGCTGGATGACCTGGATGCAATGAGGCTGGACAAGATGACTTCCAGAGAGCCTGGCCAACGTCCTGGAATCTGGGATTCTGTAATTCACAAAGATATGATTACAGATGAGAGAAAGAGAGGCTGGGGGCAGAGTTTATTTTTATTGATTGATTGATTGAGACAGTGTCCTGCTCTGTTGCCCAGGCTGGAGTGCAATGGCATGGATCTTGGCTCACTGCAACCTCAGCCTCCCAGGTTCGAGCAATTCTTCTGCCTCAGCCTCCCAAGTAGCTGGGATTACAGGCACCTGCCACCACTCCTGGCTAATTTTTGTATTTTTAGTAGAGACGGGGTTTCACCATGTTGGCCAGGCTGGTCTCGAACTCCTGACCTCAAGTGATCCGCCCACCTCAGCCTTCCAAAGTGGTGGGATTTCAGGAGTGAGCCTCTGTGCCTGGCCTGGAGGCAGAGTTTAGAAAGCATGCATCACATTGGAGTAAGGAAGAGGAGTGAAAAGGAAGGTGGGAGAGAAACTTCTCAGGAACCTGGAGCCAGGTCTCCGAGCCAATTCCAAGGGCATGAGCCATACTCCCCTTTCCTGACCAAGATAGTCGAGTCACTCAAAGGTCCTGGGGTCCTCTCTGCTTCTAGCCTGGCTGCTGCTAGAATGTCAGAGTGGGATGCAGGAGGCTGCCGCAGCTGCTTTCCTGGCCAGCACTGAAGCTCTGACCTGGCCAGGATTCTCTGACAAGTAGGGAGAAGAAGGCCAGGGAAAGCAGGCCCTGGGCATCAGGGAACAGCCTGGAAGCCCCTACTGGGAAAGCTGCCAGCTGAAGTGAGACTGGGGGGTTAGGGGAGTGGAAGAGCTCAGGCCAGTGGGAATTATTGGTCCAGCCCATCAACCCAAACTTGACCTTGGAGGGCACTGGTAGGGTGGGGAGAGCTCAGGAGTGTAAGCAGAGTCAAAGATCCAGGGGAAGGGGGTCTGGGCTCAGACCAAAGAGATGAAGTGTCAGAAATAGACAAGTGACCAGGTGCAATGGCTTATGCCTGTAAGCCCAGCACTTTGGGAGGCCAAGGTGAGCGGATTGCTTGAGGTCAGGAGTTTGAGACCAGCCTGACCAACATGGTGAAACCTCGCCTCTACTAAAAATACAAAATTTCGCTGGGCATGGTGGTGGGCAACTCTAATCCCAGCTACTCAGGAGGCTGAAGCAGGAGAATCATTTGAGCCGGGAGTCGGAGGTTGTAGTGAGCCAATATTGCACCACTGCACTCCAGCCTGGGCGACAAAATGAGACTCCATCTCAAAAAAATAAAAAATAGAAAGTAAAAGAGGCTGGGCATGGTAATGCCATGGTAATGGCTGGGCCTGTAATCCTAGCACTTTGGGAGGCCGAGGCAGGCAGATCACTTGAGGTCAGGAGTTTGAGACCAGCCTGGCCAATGTGGTGAAACTTTGTCTCTACTAAAAATACAAAAACTAGCCAGGCATGGTGGTGGGTGCCAGTAGTCCCAGCTACTTGGGAAGCTGAAGCAGGAGAATCACTTGAACCCAGGAGACAGAGGTTGCCATGAGCCAAGATTGCATCACTGCACTCCAGCCTGGGCGACAGAATGAGACTCTGCTCTAAATAAATAAATAAATAAAAAAAAATAGAAATAAAAAAAGAAAAACAAAATGAATAGACAGAGGAGAGGGAAGGGGCCAAGGCAGGGAGGAGAGGCTCATTCCCTCTGAGGCACGTCTGAGCAAGGCAGTCAGACACCTTATCACTGGGACCCCTCACTCCTCACCCGGCACGCCCTGCAGCTGTGGCCATGAAGGCCTCTGTGTTCTCCCACACCTGCCCGTGTCACCTCCTCCCCCACTCCCTTCTTCCCAGCTTCAGGGTCAGTCTCTCAGGGACCAGGCCACTCTCCTTTGGCTTGGCTGCCACCCAGCAGTCCCTCCTGAACAAAGGAACCCCCACAGATACAGAGCCCAGAAAGGTGAATCAGCCAGTCCAATGACACTCTGCAAGCCCATCTCCAGCACCAACACTCTTGTAGGCCTCAGGGCTCCTAAAGACAAGGTATCTGCCTTCCAGGAGCAGGGAAGAGAGACCTAAAGGACTGTTGTCAGCCAAATGCAGTAACTAGCATAGTTGCCTAATGTATTTGATACAGTGGGAGCGCAGAGAAGGCAATGAAAGGAGGACAAGGGGACAGCTTCAGGGAGGAAGTGGTATTTTAACTGTAAGGATGAGAATGATTTAGACAGAGGGGGAGGGAGGGGAACGAAGACAATGGCCATCAGGGAGGGACCCCATCCCCACACCTTGAAAAAGGGCAAAGTTAGGCGTTTATGGGGAAAAGAGATTTCTTTACAACATTTTCCTTGGAACTCTGGATTTTAAATGTAAATGAATCCCCTTTTTCACTCCTGGGGACCCTGGCCAGGAGAAGCTGGGTTGTGAGGGGGGCACTGTACATAATGAGTACCTCCTAAGGTCCTATTATTCTACACGTCCTCCCACCTAACCTTCCCAGCAAGCCTGCCAGGTAGGGAGGACTGTTATCCCATTTCCAGTTGAGACTGAGAGGTAGGGAAAGGAAGTGACTGGTCCAAGATCACAAACATAATGTTTAGATCTTAGATCTATCTGCTTCAAATCTGCCACTGCATTATACTAAGCCGGATCAAAGGGCATATGTTCCCTAGATAGGACCTGGGTCGTCCTCGGTTCGCCCCTACCGTGACACTCGCGTGGGACGGCTCTCCGCATCACGGAGGAGGGATTGCTGCCCGCCGCTCCCTGTGTGGGCATCCTACTCCCTATCTCTCCAGAGCACCGGGATCTGCCTCTCTTCCAAATCTGGGGGGCGAGGGAGGAGCGGAGGGTCGGCATCCAGCCAATCACGTGGCAGTATGCAAATAGACACGACCCTGCCTTCTTAGGATTGGCTAACCCGTCAGCGTTATTGTCCAAGTCTCTCCTCTCTAAACACTGAGCTATTCCGGCGAGGGTTTGCTGCTCTGGAGACCTAGGGGGAAAAAAGTCTTCTGGATCTGGATCTCTGAGCCGTCCCGGCCGGGCACCCTCCTTCCCCGCTCGGGCCCCACCCCCACCTCCACCCCCACCTCCACCCCCACCCCCAAGGCTCGATGCTCCCGCAACCTTCGCTGCCTAGGTGTCCCTTCTAGCTAGGGCCAAGCCTGGGAAGACGCCCCCTCCCTTGGCTGGCCAGGCCCCTCTCCCTTCCCGCAGGACCCTCCCGGTCCCGTATCTCCCGGGCTGCACATATTTTTTCATTCATGACCCCCACGTCTGGAAGGGCCGGGCGCCTGGGTCCCGTTCCTTCCGCTCCTCCTTTTCCTTGCTCCGGGAGGACGAGGTAGAGAAAACCAGGGTCCTGGTTCACTTTCCCCTTTATATTCCCTCTCTCGCCACTAACGCCCACTCCTCAGGAGCCCAGAGAGAAGCTGGTGGGTTGGTAGGCAAAGTAGGGCGGGAAAGGAGCAGCTGTGTGGCCCTCTCTGCCTTGTGGCTTCCCACCTTGTTCCTGTCTTCTCCAAATCCAGCACCATACCCTGAGTCCAGGGCCCTCCTCACACATTCTTTTCCTCGGATATGTGTCTTCCCGAAAGATCTTCCTACCCACCCGCCTGTTCCTTGGTGAGCTGGGTAAGCGCATAACTTGGCGGAGGGAGGGAGAGAACCCGGGAGGCGGAAACACAATAGAATGTTCCCAGGGGTTAGGAACGTCGAAGTGGAATTCAGAAATGCCCCTGGCCGAGGCCAGAAAGCTGGGCTTGGAGAGCAGATAGAGCCGGGAGGCTGCGGAACACCCCAATCGGTCCTGGGTCCCGGGGTCCCCACCCTCCAGCGTCCAGAGCCGCGCCAGGACAGCCGGACTCACCACCACAGTCCGCCGACGTGCGCCGGGCACAGGAGCAGCAGCAGCAGCAGCCCGAGGCGGGAGGGTGCGGGCGGCAGCATCGTGACCGCCCTACGGCCGCCCGTGTGGGCAGGAGGCGAGGCTGCGGAGCGAACGGCGGCGCTCGAGGGCCCAGGCTTCAGTGCGAGCGCGGCGAGCGCAACGGCGGCGGCCGGGAGGCGAGGGATCCGGCGGCGGTGGGGGGGCCCATCCCGGGCGAGGAGGGCGCGGCGGAGGCGGAGAGCGGACGGGGCAGCCAGCGCCTGTGTCTCCTGCGGAGCTCGCTCGGGAGAAGAAATCAGAGCCGGGGGCGGGGGTGGGAGGGGAGCGGGGCCGAGGCGGGGGCGGGGGGCAGGGGGCCGGAGGGAGGTGGCAGTTGCGACAGTCAGGCAGCGGGACTCTAGGGAGCGAGCCGTGCGCCCCGGGGCGGCGGGCGCGGAGCGCAGCGGAGGGCGGGAGCGGGGTGCCGGGGCGGGGCCCCAGCGCGCTTCGGGCTGTGGGACCCGCCCGCTTCGCCCCCTCGCCTCGCCTCTACCGGACTTGGAGCCCCCCGCCGCTCGCGGCCGCCTGGAGTCGGGGGCACGGAAGGGCGGGGAAGAAGAGTAGAGAGGGGTGAGGAGGGAGAAAGAGGAGCTGAGGAATGGGGGACGGGCTGGAAGGGAGACGTTTGACAGGTTTGTTGACTGTAAAGAGAGAAAACTTCCCAGGAATGAGGGAGTTTGGGGCGGGGGGCGGTGCGGAGGGAGATGCTGGCGCGGAGGCAAGAGAGGAAGTTGGCCTGGGGCGCGGGGTGCTCCGGCGAGGGTTGTCAAACTGGACCGCCCGACAGGCGGATGCTGGAGGGGTCATCTCTTTCCGTGTCCCTGTTCGGTGCTGCATGCCCCTTCCTCAGCCTCTCCTTGAAGAAGGGAGGAAGCTCTGGGCCTCCGCTCTCGCTCCCCAGCCATTCCACCTCTCAAGCCCGCGTTCCGGGGCGGGGAGATGGGGGAAATGAGACGGCAAGAGTAGCCGCTCCAGGGCGTGCGCGCAAGCGCTGGCAAGTGTAAGCGAGCGGGAGAATGGAGGTCGCAGACTTTCAAGAGATCGAGGGGTCAGAATTCGCTTCAGCCCGGCCTCGCGTGTCCACGAGTCCCTGCCTCGAGTTCCTCCCCCAACCTGGCCCGGGTAGAAGGGGTGGGAGAGCCAGCTGCAGGTGAGATGGCGTTTATCAGATTTTCTAATGCCACAAAAATGTCTTTGATGCCCCTGGCCCCCTCCCCACGAGGGGGAGATCAAAGGCTCCGTGGGGAAGAGGGACAGCTCCATTCATCATGCCATTCCGCTGGCAGCGGGCAGCAGCCCCTGCCCCTCCCAACCCCCACGTGCCCCGGGGGGGGGCCGAGGGACAAGTGGTGTGGGACATTCTCCCTGCCATACCATCAAGAGCAACCATCAACCTTTAAGACTGTCCTGGGGTGGGGAGGACAGATCGAGTCCCTATGGCAGAAACGTCAGGCACCCAGAAGAAAGCTCCTGGTTGTTGGGAGAGAGGGGGACCTGAATGTGGGGACTGAGGTCACTTCCAAGAGAGTGGTGACTGAGGTCACTTCCACAACCTTGGTGAGCAGAGAGAGAAGACAAGATCCTGAGTCGCCCAGAGACGGGGGACAAGTAGATCAAGATGAGGCCAAGGGGCCAAGGGAGGTGACCCCAGGGGAGGAGGCAGATGGGGGAAAGAATGAGCAGACAGAGGTGAGAGAACTGGAGCAGTGTTGGCCTTGCTGGCGAGCAAGCTCCATGTCAGGGCCCTGGTGTCCAGGCTGCATCAGCTCAATCCCTTGCACTGGATACGGAGAGTTCTGGTGAAATGGCTAGGACACGCTAAAGATGGGGAAGAGGGCGGGGGGCAGTGGCGAGAGTCATAGAGACAGGGTCTGGTCCAAGCACTGCCCTCTCCCATTTTAGCCTTTAACAGTATCTAAATGCCACTCACAGCCCCTGCACCTAGTAACTCTGCACACAGTTGCTGTTTCTACGGGGCAATGCCAATCTGGACAGTTCCTACAGGTCAGTGCCAACTCTGGACACTACACATTCAAAGACATACCCAGGTTGTGTGCACACTCCAGCCATGCGGTACCAAATAGGCAGCTAGAGGGCTCTGGGGGTCCCTGGAGGCTGCAGGTGGCCAGTGGCCAGCCTCTTGGGAGCCACTGTCTGGGTTCCGAACCCCCTGCCCAGCCCTGCTCCCACCCTGCTACTGTTATTGCAGATTATGAAATGCTTTCCCTATCCTGCATTCTTCTCCGAGGCAAGAATTTTAATGTATTTGTCTTTGTCATCAGGGGACCTGGGCTCTGAGACCGCCCTGCCTCTGCCTGAGGAGGGAGCGCCCCAAATCTAGTCCGCGCTGCCTCCAGACCTAGCCTTTCTCCATTACCACCCCTCCCCCATGCCCTAGCCCTGCCCCTCGCCTCCCCTTCCTAAGACACAGTCTCTCTGTGGGGTGGATAAAAATGATGTTATTGAAACAACAGAATTGGGAGCAGTGGCAGGGAGCAGGGATCAGCTCAGGAAACTGGGGCGTTTGCCAAGAAGCCTTCTCCCCCGCAGGCGGCCTTTCTGCCCCCACCCCCCACCTTTCCTGCAAACATACACAGCTGGCCCCACCCCTCCTGCAGCACTCACTCTGGCCAGATCTTGCAGAATCTTTTGCCATCTCCGGACTCCCCAAGCCCTTGTCCCTCCCCCACACAGTCCCATTCCGGAATGAGTTGGCCCAGTAGCGCCTGCAGAGCATTGTATGGTTGGGGGGTGGCGGGGAAGTGGGCTGGAATCTGTGACAGGCAAGACTCCTGGAGTCCCAATTCCTAGGGCTTCTGCCCCAAGAGCACCCTTCTGCTCACTCTCCTTTGCCTTCTCCGCATCCCCATCAAGGGGCTGGCTGGCATCTAGGCAGAGCCAGAGCGGTGACTTTTGTTGTTTTGCCCCCAAACCTCCAAAGAGATGAATTCAGATGTTCCTGAGCCTTCAACCCACCACTATCACCTTAGAAGACTTACAAAGGAGCAGGGGCTGGAGAGGGGGTGGCAAGAGGTAACAGACCATGGTGCACAAAGATAGATCAAGATATGTGACGTACATGGCTCCTCACATACACCAATCACTGGGCACAGGCCTTCAGATAACCCCAGAGAAACCACAGGACATCCTCCCTCCCCCAGATAGTGCTGTGATTTTTTACCCACAGGTATGGACGGACACACAGATGGGCTGGCTCAGGCTGAAACACTTCACACATACACACACACACACACACACACACACACACACACGCCACCTCTGCAGAGATATGCATGCAGAAGAACATTCACAAGAGACTGGAGTGGGAAGACAGCAGCCCGGAAATGGGTGGCCTGAATGGGGAGCTGACAGTCTGACCCCCCTCCCTATCCTCTAGGCCCTGCCCACCCCACCTTCCTTCATCGCTCTGCCTTAAATCCTGGGAACCCACTCATACTATGTCTAGGCCCTGTGCAAAAGAGAGAGAGGGAAGGAGAGACTTGAGGTTGCGGAGGAAGGAGGGACAGAGTGGGGGCAGTGGAGTGGTGGGGAGAGGCAGCTGGAAATAGATAACATCAGAATCGCTGCGGGCGAAAGCAAAGCCCTCTGTCTCTGGCGGATTCTCTCTCACTGTCTTTCTGTGCCTTTTTACATCTCTTCCATGTCCATAATTCGGTCTCTATTTGTGTCTGTCTCTAAATCACTTTCTCTGTCATTTCTCGGAATGGCTAAGGCTGCAGGAGCCTAGGAATTTGGGCCTGTGACCCTTCCCCTCCCAAGAACCTCCCTCTTTCCCTCCCTACTTCCCTCCTTCTGTCCCCAGAACTCCTATCTGTCCTTCCCTCTCTCTGTCCCCAGGAACTCCTATTCCTTCAGGGAGGTGACATGCCTTGAGAATTCCTAACAGCCCTGGGTTTCTGGGTCCCTGGAGAACAGAGAGAGGAAAGTCCAGCCCCTTAGAGAGATAGAGAAAGATAGAAAAAGAAAAGAGAGCGAGGAGAGAGGCTCATTTTCCTCTTCCTTCTGCATCACAGACAGCTCTACTCCCACGCCCGCAGCCCACCTGAAGTCAGGAAAGTGTGCTTTTCCAGAGCAAGGTCCCAGCTTTAGTCAAGGCAGGGATAAGAGAATCCCCTACACCAGGCCCCAGCTTCCCGCAGAGCCCACCTGCCTCCCATCTTCCACCTCTTTCAAGCCTATCCATGCTCCCACCAGTCCAGGGAGCAAAAACCCGGGGGGAGCTTGAAATGGGGCAGGAGAGCACGGGCTAGGGAGGGAAGGGCTGCTGCTCGCCCACCACAACTGGGCTGGGGGAAAGCCAGGGAACATTTGTTTCCACTTAGCTTAGCCCCATGGGCCCAAGTGGGAGTGGTTGGCCCCAGGAGCCTCTCCAGCCATCCTGGCCTAGGCTGGCTCCTATGGTACTGACGTGGGTTGGGCAAAGGGTCCTGGCCTGGCCTTAAGCATTCTAGGGAAGAGCCTCTGCCCTCCTCTCGTCTCACTGCTCCATTCTGCTCCTGGGACACCACCTGTCCCTGCTGCTTCAGCTCTCACTTTTGTGGGAAACAGGGCTCCTAAATCCAGGTCTCCGGAGCCAGCCTCCCTTTTGATGTCTTGTCTGCTGTCTCTCTCCCTGGGCAGCAGTCAGCAAATATGTAATTGGATACTGATGTGCCAAGGCTCCCAGCTGGGTAGCGGGGCGGGGCGCGGGGGCGGGAAATGGTGAGAAAAAGCAGACATAACTCCTACCCACATGGAGCTGACAGTCTTTAATCACATCATCTCTCAAGCAAAAGGAAAGCCAACAACCTTGACCATGGGGGCGGGTGGGGGGGGGAAGAAGGAAGGGGCCTGTAAGAGGCTGTGGGGTGAGGACTGACCAGGTCACGGGGGCGGGGAGGGCTTCTCTAAGGAGGGAACACTCTAGCTGAGATGTAAAATAAATAAGTTGGGGTTAACTGGGAGACACAGGGAGGGAAGAGCATTTCAGGCAGAAGGAGCAGCCTTTCCAAAAGTCCTGCAGGGAGGAGGAGGCGGGTGCGGTGGAGAGTGGAGGGGAGTGATGGAGGGAGAGTGGCAGAGTGGGCAAAAAGAGGTTGGAATGAGAGTGAACAGCAGAGCCTGGTGGCAGATTAGGCTGGAGGGATTTGGGGAAAATCAGACCAAGAAAGTCCTCACAGGAATGGAAAAGAATTTTTTTTCTTATTTTAAAAGCAATGGAAACATTACAGGACAAATTCATTGCAAGAGGGAAGGTAAAAGAGATGAAGGAGGATCTCTAGATTAATGAAGAACTAACAGATAGATAACTTTTTTAAAAAGCAGGCAAAGCTGAACTATAGTATTTAGGGGATGCATGTTGGAGTGACCAAAAAAAAAACATACTTACCATAAAAGTCGGGAGAGTTGGCCTGGAGGTGGGGAAGGAGGCAGTTCTATTTTGAGGGACACATGGAGAGAGATGGCTGTCAAGGTTGTCTCTTTTCATGGCAGTTTGTTTCAAGGGTACATTTGTTTCATGCTTTTTTCTGTATGTATTATTTCAACAATATGGAGTTAAAAAAAAAAAAGCAATGGGAAGCCAATGTAGAGATTTCACTAAGGTAGTTGGCAACATGGTCAATTTTATACTTTGAAAAGATGGCTCTGGCCACAGTGTCAAGAGGGGATTGGAGAGGAACCACACAGAAGGGCAGTTAGGAGGCTCTGTAGCGGTCCAAGTGAAAAATGATGTGGCTTTGACCTAGGTGAATGGCAGAGGAGTATGAGAAGAGCAGATGGTTCTGACCTATGTCAAGGAAATCGGGTCCACTGGATTTGGGGATGGGTTGGGAAAGGGGGTGAGAAGGGTGGAGGTGTAGAGGATGCCTCGGAGAGTTTTAACCTGATTAACTGGATGGATGCTGGTGTTGGTTGTCCCCACAGCAAGGAACACCAGAAGATGACCAGCATTAGGCAAGGTTGGGTGGGGAAGTCTGGGACTTGAGTTAAAGATGCTTCCGAAACAGTCAAGATGAACTGTCAAGTTGGCAGTTGGATAAACGGGTCTGGAGCTCAGAGGGAGGCCTGGGCTGAGTCATCTTGGTGTAGGGTGTAATTAACCTGAGATGGCCCAGGGGAGAGTACAGGCTGAGCGGAGCCTTGCTGAGGTGCAGTCTAATGGCTGGATGAAGGGAAGAGGCTGCAAAGGAGACAGAGGAGGGGCTTTATAGAAGCCAAGGAAAGAGAGGGCTTCAGGAAGAGGAAAGTGGGCGACCCTACCAGCCACTCCTAAGAGGTCAGTCAGATGAAGACAATGCATCTGTAGAACACAGAAGGAAAAGCACTGAATGAGCTAAACCTCAGGCTAATTGTGCCGAAGCAGAGACATGATCCCACCATTTTCTTGCTGTAAAACTTCCACAGGCACACTGGTGCTTGTAAAACAAAGTTTATACTTCTCGGCTTGGCATCGTAGTTCCATCATAGTATGTCTTTTGCTTGTTTTCCAAGTCTCAACTACCATTTTGTCTCCGGGAAGGATCCAGGCTCATAGGGGCTCTTGGTCAGACCCCAAACCCTGGCCTCCACTCCCTCCCCTCCACGCTCTGTTCACACTCCAACTCCCCCAGCCAGCCCAGCCTAATCCCCACTCCCAGCAAGACCTCAGCGCTGTAGCTGGAGGCAACCTCTCCAATTCCCAGTAACTCATAGCAGTTTGAACCTGTTTTGTAGGAAATGCAGCATTTTCACTCCACTTGCTTATGAATAAGTATTTTGGAGGGCATGAACTATGTCTGGCTTCTTCATTGAACACTTGATCGACTTAGGTGCTATTGAACTTGGGTAGAGTGAAAGATTCGCCACAGGGCAGGGCAGGGAAATGAAGACTCCGCATCCCCCAAACCAGGTCTTCTGAACTCAGGTGGGAAACTGGGGCTACAGGGAAGCCCATTGGATTTCTTGATATCCCCTCTCCTGATGCACACACACACACCCCACCACTAAATCCACAGCGCCTTCTGAGGGAGCCTAAGTACAGGGTCACAGCGCCATCTCCTGGCACCTCCTGGGATATCACACCTCAAGAGAAAACACTTTCTGAATGTCTATTTCCCAGAGAAATGCAAAATTTAGAGGCCAGGCGCGGTGGCTCACACCTGTAATCCCAGCACTTTGGGAGGCCAAGGCGGGTGGATCATCTGAGGCCAGAAGTTCGAGACCAGACTGACCAGCGTGGCGAAAATCCGTCTCTACTAAAAATGCAAAAATTAGCCAGGTGTGGTGGCACATGCCTTATAGTCAGTCCTTTTTAGTCTCAGCTACTCAGGAGGCTGAGGCACAAGAATCGCTTGAACCCGGGAGGCGGAGATCGCGCCACTGCCTTCAAGTGTGAGTGACAGAGCAAGACTTTGTCTCAAAATAAATAAATAACATAAAATAAAAAAACAAAAACTAGAATCAAGAAGAACATCAACTTGTTAAACTAAAAACCTTTTAGAAGGTGTAAAACTCTAAGCTGACAAAGGTGTGGAAAAATGCACATGAAGCTATAAATTTGAGCATGCTTTCTGGAGAGAAATGCCAACAAAACTGATGGACCGCTTTGCAGGATCTCACTTCTGGATGCATACCAGGAAGTTATTCAAGAGAAAAAAAATAACCTACTCCATACATGAAACCACAATTATAAATATATTTTCTATATTAAAGACGAACTAGAGGCTGAGGCAGGTGGATCACCTGAGGTCAGGAGTTTGAGACCAGCCTGGCCAACATGGCGAAACCCCGTCTCCACTAAAAATACAAAATAATAATAATAATAATAAATTAGCCAGGCATGGTGGTGCATGCTTGTAGGCCCAGCTACTTGGGAGACTGGGCCAGGAGAATGGCTTGAACCCAGGAGGCAGAGGCTGCAGTGAGCCAAGATTGCGCCACTGCACTCCAGCCTGGGCGACAGAGCGAGACTCTGTCTCAAAAATAAAAGACACAAATAAAAAAATAAAGAAGAGCTAGAAGGTCGGGCACAGTGGCTCATGCCTATGATCCCAGCACTTTGGGAGGCTGCGGTGGGTGGATCACTTGAGGTCAGGAGTTCGAGACCAGCCTGGCCAACATGGTGACCTCTCTCTGCTAAAAAATACAAAAATTCGGCTGGGTGCGGTGGCTCATGCCTGTAATCCCAGCACTTTGGGAAGCCGAGGCAGGCGGATCACGAGGTCAAGAGATTGAGACCATCCTGGCCAACATGGTGAAACCCCATCTCTACTAAAAATACAAAAATTAGCTGGGACTGGTGGCACATGCTTGTAATCCCAGCTACTCAGGAGGCTGAGGTAGGAGAATCGCTTGAACCCAGGAGGCGGAGGTTGTAGTGAGCCAAGATTGTGCCACTGCACTGCAGACCAGGTGACAGAGTGAGACTCCATCTCAAAAAAAAAAAAAATTACCTGGGCATGGTAGCACGCACCTGTAATCCCAGCTACTCAGAAGGCTGAAGCAGAAGAATTGCTTGAGCCTGGGAGGCAAAGGTTGCAGTGAGCCGAGATCATGCCACTGTACTCCAGCCTGGGCAACAGAGCAAGACTCCATTTTAAATAAATAAATAAATAAATAAATAAATAAATAAATAAGTGCTAGAAGCAGATGTAATGCCTACTTCGCAGTAAGGTATGGCTAAACCAAATTTGTTTTTATTATTATTATTATTATTTTACCAAGTTCCCAAGAGCTAGAAAATTATATATATATAAAAAACATATATATATAAAAGTTATATATATGTATATATATATGACTTGATCACACAATAAAATATTGTGCAGTCATCAAAATGACAAATATATTCATTTTACTGAAACAAGGAACAGTCTCTATAAAATAATGCCAAGTGACAAAAAGAGCACCCAAAATGTCATTTTCACAACAAAGACTATGAAGTAGACACCATGTACAACAATAAGGATCAGGAGAGAATTTAAAACCTCCTAAATAGTTGACTTTTTTTTTTTTTTTTTTTTTTTTTTTGAGAAGGAGTCTCGCCCTTTCACCCAGGCTGGAGTGCAGTGGCGTGATCTCGGCTCACTGCAGGCTCCGCTCGCTGGGGTTCATGGCATTCTCCTGGCTCAGCCTCCCGCGTAGCTGGGACTACAGGCGCCCGCCACGGGGTTTCACCGTATTAGCCAGGATGGTCTCGATCTCCTGACCTCGTGATCCGCCCGCCTCAGCCTCCCAAAGTGCTGGGATTACAGGCGTGAGCCACCGCGCCCGGCCAATAGTTGACATTATTAAATGGTAAAGTAGAACTTTGAGTTTTTTATTTGGTTAATGCTTGGTTTCTAGTTAGAAACAGCAGCTATTCTGTGAAAATAAAGTAAATAAGAGGGGAACTGATTAAGAAAATATCCAAAGCTCATGGGGCTGGGGTCTGTTGGGGACAGTCAGAGTCAGAGGATTTCCCCTTTTGTCGCCCAGGCTGGAGTGCAATGGCGCGATCTCGGCTCACTGCAACCTCCACCTCCCGGGTTCGAGTGATTATCCGGCCTCAGCCTGCCGAGAGGCTGGGATTACAGACGTGCACCACCACGCCCGGCTAATTTTGTATTTTTAATACAGACGGGGTTTCACCATGTTGGCCAGGCTGGTCTCGAACTCCTGACCTCAGGTGATCCACCTGCCTCAGCCTCCCAAAGTGCTGGGATTACAGGCGTGAGCCACTACACCCAGCCCTTCCCCAAGGTCTTTCTCCAAAGCACCTCTACCTCCTAGCATGAGGCCTGGTCCATATGTGCTTCATAAATGTCTATGGAGCCACTAAACGGAAGTGATGCAGTGCCTGAAATACCTACCATCTTCTTAATTACCATTCTTCTCTCAAAAGCGCTTCTGCAATTGCCCCTCAGCTTATGTAGTTATTTGCCCTGGTTCTATGCTGGCCAGATCACGGAGGGAGGCTGTCGCTGAACCCCACAGACTGACCTTCCTTCACCAAAAGTGAATCTAGGGCTGGCCAGAAGGTAGGTCGCGACGAGCAAGATCACTCTCACATTTTGGATTCATAACCAGAACTGTTTAATCAAAACTGATTGCATGCCTCTTATGTCTTGGCATATAAAAGGGGTAGATCAGGCTGGGCATGTTGGGTCACGCCTGTAATCCCAGCACTTTGGGAGGCCGAGGAGGGCAGATCACCTGAGGTCAGGAGTTCGAGACCAGACTGCACAACATGGCAAAACCCCATCTCTACGAAAAATACAAAAATTAACCAGGCATTGGCCAGGCTCGGTGGCTCACGCCTGTAATCCTAGCACTTTGGGAGGCCGAGGCGGGTAGATCACAAGGTCAAGAGATTGAGACCATCCTGGCCAACATGGTGAAACCCCATCTCTACTAAAAATACAAAAATTAGCTGGGCGTGGTGGCATGAACTTGTAGTCCAAGCTACTCGGGAGGCTGAGGCAGGAGAATCGCTTGAACCTGGGAGGCGGAGGTTGCAGTGAGCCAAGATCACGCCACTGCACTCCAGCCTGGCAACAGAGGAAGATTCTGTCTCAAAAAAAAAAAGAAAAAATAATAGCCAGGCATGGTGGCGGGAGTCTGTAATCCTAGCTACTTGGGAGGCTGAGGCAGGAGAATCACTTGAACCCAGTAGGTGGAGGTTGCAGTGAGCCGAGATTGCACCACTGCACTCTAGCCTAGGTGTCAGAGATAGACTCTGTCTCAAAATAATGAATAAATAAAATAAAATTTAAAAAATAAAAATAATAATAGGGGTAGATCACAGGCTGGGTTCTCCAAAAGTTGATGCTGAGACGGAGACTGGGGTGCAAGAGGTTTATTTGGAATCAATACCTGTTGGCAGAAAGGGAGGAAGCAGAACTAGGCAGACAAACCTCCGCCAACCCAGGAGCCTTGAGCTCTGGAGGGAGTTTTGCCCATTAGAGTGTCCCTTACTGGGTTGAAATGGCCAGGCCTTTGCACCTCACTTCACTCTGTCACCAGCTGTGTGGGCAGCCCCTGCAGAAAAGGGGCTCTGCAGCTGAGGCCAACCTTGAAAGAGCTGACAGCTGGAGACCATCTGTTGACCACACTCTGCAGATGGTCAGCACGTCCTTCCTTGCAGGGGAACCTGGGTGGCACTCTGTGTTTACTCTGGGATGTTTGGCAGATAAGGAAACTGAGGCCAAGATCATTATCATTGAATGGTATTATCATTCCAGCTTGTGCTTCTGCACGTAGCTCCCCAACCCCCACCTGAGCACGCCGTCCTTGCCTATCCCACAGTGGTCCAGCACAACCCCCACCCCAACCCAAGGCCCCAGATAGAGCCACCCCATCAAGAAGAGAATGTTACTAGATGGCCTATAAGTGATCAAAGGGAGCCACAGGTATCCAGCAGAGGCAATGACATCAAAGGCAGGACCCTTTAATGCTCCTTCTTCTCCACTACTCCTCTTACCACCCTCCACTCCCCACCCCACTATCTCCAGGACTTATGGCCCACACATTCCTGGAACCTCCTGTATATCCACACCCTGCCCATGCCTCTATCACAGCATGGTCCACCCACTGTACTTATGTGTCTACCTCCCACCATCTCCGTCTGCCCCCACTACATAGTGAGTCCCCCTGATGGCACAGAATCTGCCCCATCATGATTTCTTTTTTTCTTTCTTTCTTTTTCTTTTTTTTTTTTGAGACAGAGTCTCACTCTGTTGCCCAGGCTGGAGTGCAGTGGCATGATCTTGGCTCACTGCAACCTCTGTCTCCCAGGTTCAAGCGATTCTCAGGCCTCAGCCTCCCAAGTAGCTAGGATTACAGGTGCCTGCCACCATGCCCAGCTAATTTTTGTGTTTTCCCTAGAGACAGGGTTTCATCATCTTGGCCAGGCTGGTCTTGAACTCCTGACCTCAGGCGATCTGCCCACCTTGGCCTCCCAAAGTGCTTAGATTACAGGCATAAGCCACCTCACCCGGCCCATGATTTCTTAACTATAGCTTTGCATCATCCTACTTTTAATTTTAGAAGGCAAGCAAGATCGTACCAAGTAGCTTTGGAAATAGAATGTGATCGAATTCAGCTCAACCTCTTAAGAACTATGGGGCCTTGGGCAAGTAACTAGCTTGTCTGTGCCTCGATTTCCCACAAGGATAAGAATGCCTTCCCCGCAGAGCTGTAATGAGGATGTAACAGTGATGTGACGACACCGAGCCACTGAGCAAGGCCAGTACTGAAAAATCCACGTTCTCCTTCATGAATAATGGTGGGTTTTTTGGGTTGGGTAATTTTTTTTTTTTTTTAGTCACAGTCTCACTCTGTCGCCCAGGCTGGAGTGTAGTGGTGCAATCTTGGCTCACTGCAACCTCTGCCTCTCGGGTTCAAGCAATTCTCTTGCCTCAGCCTCCTGAGTATCTGGAATTACAGGCATGCACCACGACATCCGGCCAAATTTTGTATTTTTGGTAGAGACAGGATTTCACCATGTTGGCCAGGCTGGTCTCGAGCTTCTGGCCTCAAGTGATGTGCCTGCCTCCACCTCCCAAAGTGCTGGGATTACAGGTGTGAGTCACTGCGCCCGGCCGGTAAATAATGGTTATTTTTTTAAGCGAAGAATTCAGAGTGAGGATCAAGTCTTCTCACACTAGGTGAAGATAATGAGCACTCAAAGACAATTCTCAGGAAACCAAATGCACCTGTGCATCTTTAACCAGAGTAAGGATGACACATTTACTTGGAATTTCAGGTTTAAAATGAGACCATTTAAAGAAAAACACTAAGGAAATCATAGTCTGGCTGGGCACAGTGGCTCCCACCTGTAATCCCAGCACTTTGGGAGGCTGAGGCAGGAAAATGGCTCAAGCCCAGGAGTTTGAGACCAGCCTGGGAAAGATAGCGAGACTCCATCTCTAAAAAAAAATTTAAAAATTAGTCAGGCATGGTGGTGCATGCTTGTGGTCCCAGCTGAGGAGGCTGAGGTGGGAGGATCGCTTGTGCCCAGAAGATCAAGGCTGCAATGAGCTGTGATCAGACCACTGCACTATAGCCTGGATGACAAAGTGAAGTGCTATCTCAAAAAATAAAATAGGGCCGGGCACGGTGGCTCACGCCTGTAATCCCAGAACTTTGGGAGGCAGAGGCGGGTGGATCACCTCAGGTCAGGAGTTCAAGACCAGCCTGGCCAACATGGTGAAACCCTGTCTCTACTAAAAATACAAAAATTGGCTGGGCGTAATGGCTCAGGCCTGTAATCCCAGCATTTTGGGAGACCGGGGCAGGTGGATCACCTGAGGTCAGGAGTTCGAGACCAGCCTGATCAACATGGTGAGATCCCGTCTTTACCAAAAATGCAAAAATTAGCCAGGCATGGTGGCACACGCCTGTAATCCCAGCTACTCAGGAGGCTGAGAGAGGAGAATTGCCTGAACCCGGGAGGCAGAGGTTGCAGTGAGCTGTGATCACACCATTGCACTCCAGCCTGGGCAACAAGAATGAAACTCTGTCTCGGGAAAAACATACACACACAACACACACACACACAACACACACACACACAACACACACACACACTACCTGGGTGTGGTGGTGGGCACCTGTAGTTGCAGCTACTCAGGAGGCTGAAATAGGAGAATCACTTGAACCCGGGAGGCGGAGGTTGCAGTGAACCAAGATTGCACCGTTGCACTCCAGCCTGGGCGATAGAGTGAGACTCCGTCTCAGAAAAAATAAATAAAAAATAAATTAATAAAATAATTATAGTAGTGCAGGTGGTACACAGATATGGCAAAAATACATAAAAGGGCCTATGAATAACTGCATTTGGGGATGTGCGGCCTATGCCGAGGGCATTATTAAACCCATCCATGTGCAGAGGGGAGGAATGAAGCATCCCAGAGGGGGCAGCAGGACCCACTGCTTCTGAGCACAGCAAAGGACGAGTTCAGCTGAGCATTTTCTTCTCCAGTCCAGGGGTTTCCACCTGAATAGGTAGAAAGGCATACCGCCCCAGTGGATGACATCTCTGTGCCTTCTCCATTCCTTCCAACAATGGTGTGCTGGAAACAGTGGTGGAACAAGGGTCAGAAGGTCCAAATCCTGATCCTAGGAGATGATTGGCTTCGAGTGGTTGTTGTTGTTGCTATTGTTGTCGTTGTCTTTGTTGTTGTTTCAGACAGGGTCTTACTCTGTCGCTCAGGCTGGAGTGCAGTGGTGCAATCCCGGCTGACTGCAACTTCCACCTCCTGGGCCCAAGCCATCCTCCCACCTCAGCCTTCCGAGTAGCTGGGGCTACAGGCGCGCTAACTTATTTATTTATTTTAGAGATGGGGTTTCGCTATGTTGCCCAGGCTGATCACGAACTCCTGAGCTCAAGGGATCCGCCTGCCTCGGCCTCCCAAAGTGCTGGGATTACAGGCGTGAACCACCGCTCCCGGCCTGCTTTGAGTTCTTGAGTTCACTTCCCCACTTGCTGTCTCAGTTTCCCCATATGGCAGTGAGGAGCGGGAATGGTTGAGTGTAGTTCCGACCATCTTTTAAGGATTGTTGTGAATCATCGAAGCCAGCAGAGGACGCCAGAGCCTAAGGAGCAGATTTGAGTCACTCTTCAGACCTTCCAGCGGAGGGCGGAAAAGAGCTGAGATGAGACAGGAAAAGTGAGCATCAGACTGAGGTCCCCCAGGGCCCGACTGCAGGGACAGCGCTGCTCAGAAGAGCTCGGCTTGGGGACAGAGCAAGGAGCCGGGTCCCAGGCCTCGTTTAGGGCAAAGCGTTTTATCTCTCTGGGCTAGTAGCAATTAGAGCCCAAACCCTTGGTATTTAAAAAGTAACATTCCATTCCAGCACCACCTTCCCCTGGGGACTCTAGGGTGCGGGAGAGGGGGCTTCTGGGGATAGGGGAGTGGGGGGGAGAGCTTAAGATGAGACTTTGCCTTTCACTCTCTTTCTGCTTACAAAAGTGTTTTTAAATGCCTCTTGGGGAAAAGACATGTGGCATCATGCAAAACTATCGAATTTTACAGAAGACCCAAATGCATCATTGTTACTTCTAAGTTCAAAATGAATTTGTAATTTCACAATGTTTAAACAACACTGCTGTTAGGGCATTATTGGTACTAGCCATACAGACAAAATTTTTTCAAAAAGCTAGAGGCAACCCGAATGCCCATCAATAGATAAATAATTACACATATCATAGCAAATACTGTAAATTGGCACATATAATGACACAGTCAAGACATACTGTTCATGAGGAAACACGAACAGCATATCCAGGATAAATCCTATAAATGGGTACTTTTCTGGAAGAAAACATAAGAAACTGTTACAGATTACCTTGGGACTCTGAGAAAGTGGAGATTTACTCTTCAATTTTACACATCTCTACATTGTTTTGGAATTTTCTAACAATGTACTGTTACTTTTGAAAGGTGGAAAAGAATTATCTGGTGGAAAGATCGTGGACCACGTTTTCCTTATGCTTAAAAAAATTTTTTAACAAGAATATTTTGTTGTTTTAAATGGGTAATAGATTATAAAGCTTAACAAATCATGGCAATATAACCAAACATAGATGGAGGAATCTTGCTCCCACCATCATCCCCATGCACTCTACTCTTTCCAGCCCTCTCCCAGCCGACCTCCCATTAGATCCTGTGGGTAAGCACTTTTATTGTTCACGTATCCTTTCAGTGTTTCTTTATGCAGAATCAAGCAAATGCAAATGTCTTTTCTGGCCCCACTTTCTTTTTTTTTTTTCTTTTGTGAGACAGAGTCTCACTCTGTCACACAGGCTGGAGTGCAGTGGCGTGATCTCGGCTCACTGCGATCTCCACCTCCCGGGCTCAAGCAATCCTCCCACCTCAGCCTCCCAAGTAGCTGGGACTACAGACGCGCACCACCATGCCCGGCTAATTTTTCTATTTTTAGTAGAGACGGGTTTTCGCCATGTTGCCCAGGTTGGTCGTGAACTCCCAAGCTCAAACAATTCGCCCACCTCAGGCTTCCAAAGTGCTGAGATTACAGGTGTGAGCCAACGAGGCTGGCTTTTTTTTTTTTTTAACTTTTATGCTAAGTTCACAGGTAAAATGCAGGTTTGTTACATAGGTAAACTTGTATCATGGGAGTTTATTGTATAGATCATTTCATAACCCAGATACTAAGCCTAGTACCCATTAGTTATTTTTCCTGATCCTCTCCCTCCTCCCACTCTCATCCCTCTAATGGGCCCCAGTGTGTGTTGTTCCCCTCTATGTGTCCACGTGTTCTCATCATTTATTTCCCACTTATAAGTAAGAACATGTGGTATTTGGTTTCCTGTTCCTGTGTTAGTTTGCTAAAGATAATGGCCTCCAGCTCCATCCATGTTCCTGAAAAGGATATGATCTCATTCTTTTTTTATGGCCGCATAGTATTTCATGGTGTATATGTACCACATTTCTTTATCTGATCTACCACTGATGGGCATTTAGGTTGATTCTGTGTCTTTGCTGTTGTGAATAGTGCTGCGATGAACATATGCGTGCATGTGTCTTTATGATAGAACAATTTATATTCCTTTGGTTTTATACCCAGTAACAGGATTGCTGGGTTGAATGATAGTTCTGTTTTTAGGTCTTTGAGGAATGGCCACACTGTTTTCCACAATGGTTGAACAAATTTACACACCCACCAGCAGTGTATAAGCATTCTGCCTGCCCTTTCTTTCTTTTTTTTTTGAGACCAAGTCTAGCTCTGTCGCCCAGGCTGGAGTGCAGTGGCGCAATCTCGGCTCACTGCAACATCCATCTCCCAGGTTCACGTGATTCTTCTGCCTCAGCCTCCTAAGTAGCTGGGATTACAGGCACACGCCACCTTGCCTGGCTAATTTTTGTATTTTTAGTAGAGACAGGGTTTCACCATGTTGGTCAGGCTGATCTCGAACTCCTGACCTCGTGATCCACCTGCCTCGGCCTCGCAAAGTGCTGGAATTACAGGCGTGAGCCACCGCACCCGGCCCTGCCCACCCTTTCTTATGCAAATGTAGCATACTCTGTTACTGCTCCACACCTTACTTTTACCACCTAACAATATGTCCTGGATATCTTTCTACCTTACTAAAGAAGTGTCTTTTCCCATCTCCCTCTTTTCTTTTTTTTCTTTTTTTTTTGAGACGGAGTTTCACCCTTGTTGCCCAGGCTGGAGTGCAATGGCGCAATCTCGGCTCACTGCAACCTCTGCCTCCTGGGTTCAAGGGATTCTCCTGCCTCAGCCTCCCAAGTAGCTGGGATTACAGGCATGTGCCACCACGCCCAGCTAATTTTGTATTTTTAGTAGAGACGGGGTTTCTCCGTATTGGTCAGGCAGGTCTCGAACTCCTGACCTCAGGTGATCCGCTCGCCTCGGCCTCCCAAAGTGCTGGGATTACAGGCATGAGTCACTGCCCTTGGCCTCCCATCTCCCTCTTTTCTAATGTAAGTATTTCATGCTATAAATTTCCCTCCTACTAATGCTTTAGCCATGGCCCGCAGATTTTGATATGTTGTGTTTTCATTTAATTCAGTTCAATGCAGTTTTTATTTCCCTTGAGTCTTAACCCATGGATTATTTAGAAGCATGCTGTTTAGTTATCAAGTGTTTGGAGATTTTCTTGCTATCTTTCTGTTAGTGATTTCCATTGCAGTCAGAGATGCTGGGATTATAGGCATGAGCCGCTACGTCTGAACGAGTCTTCTGTTTCTTTGTTAACTCTGATGTCAATTAGAATTCTTTCAGCTGCAAGTGACAGAAGACTCAATTCAAACTGCATTAAGCAAAAAAACCATTCTATTGGTTCATGTAACTCAAAAATCAAGTGGTAGGTCTTCAGGTACAGTTTGATCCAAGGACGCAATTAATGTCAGGAGAACCTGGTCTCTTGAGTCATAGTGGCTATTTTGCCTTTTGTTTTGGCTTCATCTTCAGGCAGCTCCACTCTGCATAGTAGCATCCAGAATCTCTGCACTTACATCCTTACAGTTCCAAAGGAAGTGAGGAAGAGTTTCTAACTCCAGCAAAAATCCCAGGATTCACCCCATTGGACTAATTCTGTCAATGCCCACTTCACTGTGACCAGAGGCATTTGACGTGCTAATTGGCTACATCTGAACCAGAGGAATACTTCGTGGAACCCACAATTGAGCCCTTCCGAAAATCATGTGCTGCAGGTGAATTGAGGGAATATGGTTCCCTAAAGGAAAACCTAGAAGTTTGCCAAAAGATGGGGTAAATGGATACTGGGTATAGAAAAGCAACAACTGTCCACTACAATTCCCAATTGCTCACAGAAAAAGACAGTAATGGGGCCTATGGTGCAGACTAAATTGCATTAACAAGGTGCTCGTTCTTTCCAGGTCCTTGAGACATTTGCACAGATGCTGCTCCGTCTAGCCACGCACAAACAGGACAGAGCAGCTGTGTCCTGTGATGGATATGAAGGCTGCTCTCCCAGCCTCCCAACTGCTCTGGCTAGGGGACCCTATTTGTGATTTATTCAGTAATGGCTCTCTTGGCCTCCTCAAGCTGTTTTTCCTCCTTCTGATATAAAAATAACACTTAAACAGGATCCCCAACCCCATGTCTGAGACAAATCAGATCTCCAGAGATAGCAGCCAAATTCACCCTAGGGTCAGGGTGCAGGGTGCTTATTATACACCCAGTCTGCGAGTGAGCCAAGAAGTAGGGTTTCAAGAAATATGATGCTATGGCCAGAGGCTAAAATCAATCACCCAAGGAGTATTTATTACCCAACTGAAGCCAGTACCTTCTGCTGATTTGCCCTGCCAGACGATGGGTAGGGGGAGGCTTGTGGTCAGAGCAGGGTGGGAGATCTGAGAGGCAAAGGGCAGGTGTAGGGTCAGGGGAGGGGCAGGGCAGAGCTCTTCTTGAAAACTGGGAAGTCGCTATGCTTTTAGTGTTGAGCAGCGCTGGTGTCTACCCCCAGCTGGAGTCCTCCTCCACCCCAACCTTGACAGCAGCCGGAGGTGGCTACTGAAGGGTCAGAGCCCTCCCGTGCCTGCCTGCCTGCCTGCCTTCAAAGCCTCATAGTTGGAGGTATAGAGGGGGCAGGTCTGTGTCTTCCAGACTATAAAAGCTACAAAAAACTATAAAAGCTATAAAAAACCACTATAAAGCTTAGTGGTTATAAATGTGGTGTCTGAGTCTGGGTTTGATTCTTGGCTCCATCCCACTAGCTTTGAGATTTTGATCAAGTTACTTAATCTATTTATGCCTTGATTTTGTCATCTGTAAAACTGTAATAGTAAAAGTATTTCCCTCATAGGGTTGCAAGGGATTACACGGGACATGGCATGTAATGTGTTTTGCACAGTGTGGAGTAGACACTAAGCACTGCATGAACATGCGGGGTCATTAGCTACATATGTAATTCCTAATCCTACCTCAATCCTGCAACGTAGACGTATTAGTTAGAGAGAGGCTTGGCTGCTATAACAAAAGTGCAATTTGTCAGTTGTTTAAACAAGACAGAAATTTATTTATCTCTAACATAACAATCCAGAGGTAGGCAGACCGGGACAGGGGTGGGGGATGTTCTATCATTTTCAAACTGCATTTTCCGTCGTTGGGTTCAGTTTGCTGCTCCGGCTCCCGTCATCGTATTGTAATTCTAGCCAGTAGGAAAGGGTTCCCTTTCCTCCTAAGGGTACCCTTCTGTCATATATATATATACATATATAAAACATTGCTGCTCGAATTTCATTGGTCAAACTTAGTCACATGGCCATACTATCTGCAAAAGAAGCTGGGAAATACAATCTTGCATTCAGCTAAAATTGCAGCGATTTACTAACAGCAGAAGAAGGGTAGAAGAGATATTGCTCTGCTAGAGCTCACCCATCTGGCCATCCCACACAAAAAACACAGTTACCGCCTTTCAAAAGGAGGCAAGTCAGAGTTCCACCTGGGTACAGCACCCAGCTGAGAGTCCAGGCTATCTGAGGGGTGGTCAGTTCCTTCCTCCAGGGAAATGGACACCCCATGGTCTGGTGACCTAAAAACTAACAGGCAGGTGATTTGCACCTCCTACTCCCCACAGACAACAGTGGAGGAAGAAGAGGGTAAGCTCAATTAAAACATCGACTCATGCTGGTCACACTGCTACGTACCTGTAGTCCCAGCTACTGAGGTAGGAGGATCATTGAGCCCAGGAGTTTGAGACTCGCCTGGACAACATAGTGAGACACTGTCTCAAAAAAAAAAAAAATCCACTTGCAACTGAAAGAATGGCAAACACCCAGCAGCTGCTGGATCTTAACTATCAAATCTGGTTGGGCAGGAATGGCTAAGCCCCTGCCTGGCAGTGGAGTAAGTTCTTGGTCAGCACATTTGACCACCCCTGGTTCTGCTGTCTGGGAAGATCTCCCCTTTCCACTCTCCTATGTAGCCTCTGGCTTTGCCTGCTGGGAAACTGTTCCTTATCCAATATCCTGTGTCCCGCACTGGCAAACTTGTGCTTTTTGCAGTCCTTCCAGCCTTCACAGCCCTCTTCCTGCTGGTGCGGATTTGGAGGGCTGGGAATAAGGCAAGGGAAGGGGTGTCAAACCAGGCTTTGCTGATCAGGCTTATGGTTTCTTTGCCAGTACAACACCCTCACAATCTTAGAAGCCTTCTGATTGGCTCCATGTTTGAATAACCACAGCCAATGACCTCATGTAGACCTTATTTTTATGCTTGAATACTCTGGACTTGGTGTTTTTCCTACTCTCCTTTCTCTCAAACTGATGGTGGCTATCTTAAGTCCATTTGAAAAAACATGCTTGGTGTGAAGGAAATTCTCTTACACTGATCTCTGTCCTCTGAGCCAGTTCCCACTGTCCAGTGAGCAGATGTCCTTGAGAAAGGCTGGAGACCACAGCAACAGCCCTGGCCAAGGCTGTCCTCCCGACTCCATTCTCCTCCACCCTCCCCATTAACAGAGTAGGAACATTGAGGGTTGATGGAAAACACATGTAATAAATTCAGCCAGAAATCCACCAGTCTGCTGTTGAGTGTCCACTCCAGGGCCAGGGCTGGGATGGAAGAGGCTGGAAGGAGAAGAGAAAGGGAGGGGCAGAGAGAGGAAAGCCAGAGCAGCTGGGTCAGCATTCCCGATCCAGACATTGACTCAGGCTCCGGGAATGCCAAGGAAGGGGGTGGCAGCTACTGGAGCCAGGCTGGGATCCTGTTGGCACCAGGGATGTAGGCATAGCACTCACAGAGGGTTGGGGGCTGGGACACCTGCACACCCAGGCATATCTCCCAACCACGGGTGGAAACAGGTGTCTCTTCCCCTGTGGGGAGCTCTGAGTGCTCCCCACGCCTTCGAGGTGATTCTCACAGCTCTTCACCTGCCTGAAACACCCACTCCATCTCCTTCACCTGAGAGAGGGACAGGCTCCAGGGACTCAAATCTGGACATCTGGACATACATTAGCTGCTCTCCTGGACTACCACAAACCCCTTGCCTCATCTCCAGCCTCTGAGCTGGCTGCAACTTGCCCTTTCTAACTCCAGCACCACCCTCTACTGAAATTAGAACAAGGAAGAAAGTTATGCTGACCTGCCTCCATGTTCCCAGCTTTGGTGCCTGATAAAGATGAGGGAGGCCTTTGGAATAGGGGCTCAGGACTCTGAGAGCCCAACTCTGCTCAGTGCCCATGTTCCCACATGCTCCAAGCCCCTCAAAAAGGGTCCCTCTAGCTTGTCCTCAGTGACCCAGGAGGCAGCTGAGGACCAAGTACCCAGATTATCAGGTGCGCCCCTTCCCTCCCAGCAACCCGCAGCCTTCAGGGCTGGAGCAGCTGAGCGAGTGGGGGCCCCTGCCTCTTATTGCCTGGCACCCAATCAAAGAGAAACCGATCCTGGCAGGGCAGGGTGCCCGGGGCCGGGCCCAGAATAGTGCGGCCCAGCCACAGTGTCGCACACTTGCTCTCTGCTGGTCCGGGGCTGGCTACATGGAGCCCGAGCTGGAGCACGTACTGCGCAGGGTATGGGGGGTCCCCGGGGAGCCGGAGCCAGGGCAGCTGAGGCCAGAAGATTGAGATCACGGGCTGTGAATGTGTGTCTGGGCGTGTGTGTCTTCTGGTGTGTGTTTGGTCTGGATTTTCTCATGAATATGGGCATGTGCGTGTCTGGGCATATGTATTGTGAGTGTGTGTGGTTCTGTGTGCCTGGGAGTGTTTGGACGTGTGTGTGTTTCTGTGTGTGTTTGTGTATGGCTGCATGTCTATTTGTGTATGGCCATGTGTCTGAGCGTGTGTATTGGTGTGCATGGGTGTGTAGGCGTGTGTGCAGGGAGAAGGGGTTTGGGAATGTAAGGCACTTTCCCCACTCCTTCAGAAACTCTTCTCCCCACAGACCCCTTCCTGGAGCAGCCTTGGGGTTTCTGAGCATCAAGGTAGGGAGAATGCCCCCTCCCTGGGGCCTAACCTCTTCCCCTACTTTTCTGGGACCCCAATTCCCTCCCAGCCTGGCTTTTATCTTCCTCCTTTTGGTCTTTCTTCCTCATTGTTCTTCCTCCTTTCCCCAGGTGTGTTTCCCTCACCTCCAATTTCCTCTTTTCAGAAGTGACTTTCCCACTTACTTGCTGTGTGATTTGCGGCAAATTGCTTAACCTCTCTGAATTTCTGGTCCCTCACTAGCAAGACAGGGATGATAATAATGCCTGCCTTATAAGGCTGCTGTAAGTTTTAAATGAGAAATATGTTGGAGAAAAGCCCATTGGAAGCTTGCAAATCCTAAAGATTATGAATAACATTTGAATTGATTTTGATGTATTACTCCCTATTAACCAAACAGGCCCCATTCCTCTTCCAGAGATGAGCTTCCTAGAGCAAGAAAACAGCAGCTCATGGCCATCACCAGCTGTGACCAGCAGCTCAGAAAGAATCCGCGGGAAACGGAGGGCCAATGCCTCGAGATGGACAAGGCAGAAGGTGGTGGAGGAAGGGGAGCCACCAGGTCAGGGGGAAGGTGAGGCCAAGGCCAGTTCTGGGGAGATGGGAGCCAAGGGAGTGGGAAGTCCCAGAGGAGCCTGGGTCTGGTCTCTGCCTCAGGTCCCTCCATAGCACAGAGTTGGACCCAACCCTCATCTTGTGGCCTCAGTCTCCCTACGTGGTAGAGACCAACTGCACTGCAGTGCCAGAGGCCAGCATGGCCAACTCAGAAAGATGGGACAGAGCCACTATCTGGGGTGACTCTCAGGTTAGCCCCTCACCTGCAAAATAGGGCCACGGCATCCAGGCTTCCCAAGGCTGCTGTGAGATGAATGACGACAGCAGATGAGAACGTGCTTTGGAAGATGGAGTTACTGTCCTCTTCCCCTCCTCCCCCAAACAGGTCCCTGGTCCAGGCCAGCTGCTGAGTCCACCGGGCTGGAGGCCACATTCCCCAAGGCCACACCCTTGGCTCAAGCTGATCCTGCCAGGGTGGGCACTCCACCAGCAGGGTGGGACTGCCTCCCCTCTGACTGTACAGCCTCAGCTGCAGGCTCTAGCACAGATGATGTGGAGCTGGCCACGGAGTTCCCAGCCACAGAGGCCTGGGAGTGTGAGCTAGAAGGCCTGGTGGAAGAGAGGCCTGCCCCGTGCCTGTCCCCGCAGGCCCCGTTTCCCAAGCTGGGCTGGGATGACGAACTGCGGAAACCCGGCGCCCAGATCTACATGCGCTTCATGCAGGAGCACACCTGCTACGATGCCATGGCAACTAGCTCCAAGCTGGTCATCTTCGACACCATGCTGGAGGTGAGGCCATGGCTCTGCCCAACCTGTACTCACTCTCCATCCACACGGTGCTGCAGCCACCACTCCCACCCTGCAGGATGCCCTGCCAAGCCAGGTGCCCCTGCAAGCCCCCTGAAAGGACTCCTTCTTAGCACTATGGAGGCCAGTTGGGGGAGGGAGAGCTTCTACTCTCTGTGAGCACACATAATTGTCATCACAGCTCTGCCACTTAGTATCGGTAGGACCTTGAGTTACATTACCTTTCTTGTCTCTAAAATGGGGATTGAAATGCCTGCTGCACCCTACATAGTTCAGAGGATTCTTGGACTACCCAGTATAAAGAGTGAACAAAGTATGTGTAAGACATTGCAGAGGCCGGGCACAGTGGCTCACGCCTGTAATCCCAGCACTTTCGGAGGTCAAGGCTGGCAAATCACAAGGTCAGGAATTCGAGACCAGCCTGGCCAACATGGTGAAACCCCATCTCTACTAAAAAAAAAGAAATACAAAAAATTAGCCGGCCGTGGTGGTGGATGCCTGTAATCCCAGCTACTCAGGAGGCTGAGGCAGGAGAATCACTTGAACCCGGGAGGCGGAGGTTGCAGTGAGCCAAGATCGTGCCACTGCACTCCAGCCCGGGCGACAGTGCGAAACTTCATGTAAAAAAAAAAGACATTACAGAGTGACTTAGAACAAAGAGTAGGGGACCCTTTTGGTAACAGAAAATATAATGAGCTCTGGCACCTGCTCTTCCATTAGGCTAAGCTATAAATGTATATAATCTTATTCTTATCATTGTTATGCAGTGCAGCGTTTCCCAAAACACAGTATATGTATTGTCCGTAGCACACGTTTTGATTCTAGTGGTTCATGAAAAAATACGTCTATTTCAGTAGCTTTATATTTGTTTTAGGGTGTGTTAAAAAATATAACCAGCATGTGCAGATAGTGCTGCTTAGGACGGGGCACAAAATGAGCCAATATAAAATTTATCTACAAAAAAAGTATGTAAATATGCAAATATTATGTAAATAACTATGCCTCCGGTACTTAGTCTATCAAAAACTAGACTGTGTCTGTACACACATGCCCTCTAAAAATGGAAACATGAACTTAGAATTTCTCACTCCCTGGTGTGCCAGGTGAGGGGCTCTGTGTCTCAGGCCACAGCCTTATCTATGTACCACATGTCCCCAGCAACGATCATGTCTAGCGTGTACTGTGACATGAGAAAGACAGGACAGCTGGTGTAGAGGAGGGTCCAGGAGAAGGCCCCATGGAAGAACCCTGGGTGGGACAGGGAAGGGACAGCAGGCAGATGGGAGGTACCCACTGAGGGGCAGAGAGGAGGGTGAGGGTCTCTCAGGACCCACCCTTGACTGTTCTCCCTGGCCCCTCAGATCAAGAAGGCCTTCTTTGCTCTGGTGGCCAACGGTGTGCGGGCAGCCCCTCTATGGGACAGCAAGAAGCAGAGCTTTGTGGGTGAGGAGAGGCTGGGGAAGTGAAGGGAGATGGATAAGGGGAGGGGGGACCTCGTACGGTTGTTCTGGGGCTGATCTCTGATATACCACAAGCTTGGCTTCAGGCCAAGCCCAGCCAGGGGCCAGGGTGGGGGAAAGTCCATCCCAAGTCTGCATGGCCAGCTGGGAGACCCTGGGGCTCAATTTCGCCATCTGTGGAGCTGCTATGACCAGCTGATACCTTTCAGCTCCGCTACTGCATGGCCCTAGGGAGCAACTGCATAGGTGCTAGGGAGCAAATGGGGGGAGGCAGGAGAGAAAGAGCCCCACTTCTCAGGCTTAGGGGGCTGCCCCACTGTCCTGTTCCCACAGTCCCCGCTGTGTCTCAGTGCAAGGACACTGGCAGGGTTGGGGGGGATCTGACCCTCAACCTGCCTTCCACCCAAAGGCCCCAGGCTGACCGCCCTTCCCCTCCTCTGCAGGGATGCTGACCATCACTGACTTCATCCTGGTGCTGCATCGATACTACAGGTCCCCCCTGGTGAGGAGTGGGCTGGGAATATTACGGGCACCCAGAGGGGCAGGGGCGGAGGGGCGTCCTCCTGGAGCCTGGTGCCCTAGAAGCCCACGTCTGTCTGACTTCTGGAGTCCTGTTGATGTCTCTAGGTCCAGATCTATGAGATTGAACAACATAAGATTGAGACCTGGAGGGGTGAGTGGAGAGAGGAACCCGGAAAGGGGCTGTTGGTGAGGGTGGGTCAGGGCCTAAGGTGGAGGATGGGCAGTGGGTATGTCCTGGAGCCAACAGGGGAGGGACAATAGGAGCCTCGGGTGCCTGACGGAAGGGAAGCTGCCTGGGACTGCAAGGCGAGGCAGGTGACCGGCTCCCCTGGCCTGACTCTGGCTCTTTCTGCAGAGATCTATCTGCAAGGCTGCTTCAAGCCTCTGGTCTCCATCTCTCCTAATGACAGGTGGGTGTCTCTGCTCATTCACCTGAGCCTCCTCCTCCCACAGTCCCCTTCCCCAGTCCCACTCAGCTCTGAACTCACCTCTTCATCCTAGGTGGCACACAGACAAGGGAGCCTTGGTGCCCTGCCCTCCTTTTTAGGGGGCTGGGATGGAGGTTGTCTCTCCCCAGGCTGCCCTGAGGCTCACTGCTCCCATCTCTACAGCCTGTTCGACGCTGTCTACACTCTCATCAAGAACCGGATCCATCGCCTGCCTGTTCTGGACCCGGTGTCAGGCAACGTACTCCACATCCTCACACACAAACGCCTGCTCAAGTTCCTGCATATCTTTGTAAGCCTGGGCCCAGGTGGGAGGAAGGGGGAGACCTGGGCAGGTGATCAGAGGGTCTGAGGAGTCTTCAGCCCTAGGAGTCGGGGGGAAGAGCTGGGAGCCCTCTTGAAGCTGCTGGATCCCTGATCTCCACCGGGTCCCCATCCTTACCAGGGTTCTCTGCTGCCCCGGCCCTCCTTCCTCTACCGCACTATCCAAGATTTGGGCATCGGCACATTCCGAGACTTGGCTGTGGTGCTGGAGACAGCACCCATCCTGACTGCACTGGACGTCTTTGTGGACCGGCGTGTGTCTGCACTGCCTGTGGTCAACGAATGTGGTACCCACCGCCAGGATGAGAGGCTCGGGCTGGGCTGGGGCCTGGGAGAAACTGGTGGGGAGAATATGGGAAGGGCAGGGGTTCCCATGCCATCCCTGTGGGGGGTACAGGATGGACTGGGGATTAGAAGTCTCCATCTGCTCTGAGACTTGGGCCAGTTGCTTAGCCTCTCTGTGCCTCAGTTTCCTCCTTTGTGAAATGGGATTCTTCACAACACTCATCTTTCTGACTTCATAGGAGGATTTAAAAGGTTATATGCACAAAAATGGGCATAGTGAGACGAAGCAGCAGATTTTAGTTTTAGTTCATCTTAAAATGGAGCCAGGCACGTGGTGCATGGCTGTAACGCCAGCACTTTGAGAGAGGCCAGAGTGAGAAGGTTGCTTGAGGCCAGGAGTTTGAGTTTACATACGGTGACACTCCAGCCTGGGCAACAGAGCAAGACCTTGTTTCTAAAATAATAATAACGAAATAATAAAATTTAAAAAATAAAATGTGCCATGGGACCTCGGGCCCCCAGCCAGATCTCAGTTTCCTACACTGAAAAAAGGCTAGAGAAATGACAAGATTATTTCTTTGGTTGAATGATGGCTATGAAATATTTCAAAGCTAAAATCACCATAATTAAGATAGATATCAAGAAGTGTTTTCAATTTATTTTTGATTATAAAAAACTTCAAATGTATAAAAATGGTAGAAAGAAATTGCATAATGAACCACCTATATCCATTGCCTAGGTTAACTACTGTTACTATATTGCTATAACCAGTTCATCTTTTTCTCTGAAGTAATTCAAAGTAAATTACAGACATCATGTCATTTCACCCCTAAAAACTTTCGTCTGCACCTCTTAAAACAAGTGTATTTTTGGCCAGGGGCGGTGGCTCATGCCTGTAATCCCAGCACTTTGGGAGGCCAAGGTGGGCGGATCACGAAGTCAAGAGATCAAGACTATCCTGGCCAATATGTTGAAACCCTGTCTCTACTAAAACTACAAGAAAAATTAGCTGGACATGGTGGCACACACCTCTAGCCCCAGCTACTCGGGAGGCTGAGGCAGGAGAATCACTTGAACCTGGGAGGCAGAGGTTGCAGTGAGCCAAGATCACACCACTGCACTCCAGCCTGGCGACAGAGCGAGACCCCCCCCCGCAAAAAAGTGCATTTTATACCACCAAACAAAACCATGAATAATTCATATTATTGTCTGACATCCAATCCTTATTCTCACTTCTCCATTTCCTCAAGAATGCTGGGTATTTTTGTTGTTGTTTTGGGACGGGGTCTCCCTCTGTCACTCAAGCTAAAGTGCAGTGGCGCCTTCTCGGCTCACCGTAACCTCTGCCTCCCAAGTTCAAGCGATTCTTGTGCCTCAGCCTCCTGAGTAGCTGGGATTACAAGCACACAACACCATGCCCAGCTAATTTTTGGGGGGGTATTTTTAGTAGAGATGAGGTTTCACCATATAGGCCAGGCCGGTCTCCAACTCCTGACCTCAAGTGATCCACCTGTCTTGGCCTCCCAAAGTGCTGGGATTACAGGCATGAGCCACCGTGACTGGCCAAGAATTTTTTTTTTTTTTTTGGGACAGAGTCTTGCTCTGTCACCTGGGCTAGAATGCAATGGTGCAATCGGCTCACTGCAACCTCCACCTCCCAGATTCAAGCAATTCTCCTGCCTCAGCCGCCCAAATAGCTGGGTTTACAGGTGCATGCCATCACACCTGGCTAATTTTTTGTATCTTTAGTAGAGATGAGGTTTCAACCTGTTGGCCAGGCTGGTCTTGAACTCCTGACCTTGTGATCCACCCACCTCGGCCTCCCAAGGGAATGTATTTTTCATAGTTGATGTGTTCAAAACAGGATCCAACTGAAGTCCATGGTTTACATTCGTGCCTTTTGTTCCTTAAATCTCTTTAAATCTAGAACAGCTCCATTCCCCCTAAATTGTTATGACATGGGTGGGTTGAAAAGCCTGGGTCAGTTGTCTTATAGGATACCCCACATCCAGATTTGTCTGTTTGCTTTCTAGAGCTGGCCTTTACTTTGTTCTCTATTCCTGTGTTTCCTGTAAACTGAAATTATATCTAAAGACTTGAAGAGATTTGGGCAATAAATTCGAGGCTAGACTATTTCGTAGGTGATGCCATGTTACTCACACTGCATTTCCTCAGGATGCTCAATGTCAGGCTGTCTCACTCTGGGATGCTAAGTTTGATCCTTGGGTTCTGGTAGTGGCACCCTGATGCAAATAGCCCTAGGGTCTCTATACAGCACCCCTGTTCTGATCGAAGCCTCTTCCCTGTCTTTCTCCCCCCGCCCCCCTCGACCACCCTCTGCAGGTCAGGTCGTGGGCCTCTATTCCCGCTTTGATGTGATTGTAAGTGTCGCTGGAAAGGTGGGATGCTGCAGGGAGGCTAAGGGTGTGGGGATGGGTGGGAGCCTCTGTGGACCAGGGGGACCTTGACAAATATGCAGGGGTTGACATCTGTAGGGTAGGAGCCCAGGCAAGGGGGTGACTAGGAGCCATACTTCTCTCTCTGCCCCAGCACCTGGCTGCCCAGCAAACCTACAACCACCTGGACATGAGTGTGGGAGAAGCCCTGAGGCAGAGGACACTATGTCTGGAGGGAGTCCTTTCCTGCCAGCCCCATGAGAGCTTGGGGGAAGTGATCGACAGGATTGCTCGGGAGCAGGTACCCTGTGCCCTCCATTCATGCCCCCAACACATATAGCCCTGTCCTTCTCATGCATGGCTCCAGCCATCCCTGAACATTGGGCACCTGGCCTATCCTTCCATTTCATGACCAACTCCTGGTGTCCACACTGGCCTGCACCTGGTCCTGTCCATGGGGCCCTTATGCCAGGGGCACTGCCAGCTGATCGCCCTAGGCCAGTCACAGCCATCTCTAACTGGTTCCTAGGAGACACTCTCTCCCTCATTCATGTTGGGTTGTTTCCCCCGATTCTTGGCACCAACCTCAGTAGCTGCTATAGCCCCATGGCTCTGCCCCCTCACTGAACACTGCGGACCCACAGGTACACAGGCTGGTGCTAGTGGATGAGACCCAGCATCTCTTGGGCGTGGTCTCCCTCTCCGACATCCTTCAGGCACTGGTGCTCAGCCCTGCTGGCATCGATGCCCTCGGGGCCTGAGAAGATCCGAGTCCTCAATCCCAAGCCACCTGCACACCTGGAAGCCAATGAAGGGAGCCGGAGAACTCAGCCTTCATCTTCCCCCACCCCCATTTGCTGGTTCAGCTGTGATTGAGGTAGGCTCTGCCCTGGGCCATGACACCAGCCTCTTAGTCTTCCTGATTTCCTGGATCTCAGATTGGGACACCCTGAGGATGGGAGTGGCCAAGCTCAAAGCTGAGCAGCCCTGTGAAAACTGCAAGTGTAAGGACTTGCAGGTCCCCACTTTCTCCCATTTTCAGCTAAGGTCATGGAGACTCTCCTAGAAGGGAGGGACAGAGCCCCGGCTAAAAGCTAAGGCAGCGATGTGACTTCAGACACTGGGAAGATTTATTTGTTCCCTCACAATTTAATTTCCACCTGCTGGAAATCCCATTAGAAGGCAGCAAGCTATATGAACATTTGTTAGATGGAATTTCCATACTCAGTAAGAACTAAAGTTTAAAGGAAGGAGATTCTACCTACGTGCTCATCTCAGGAAATGTGACATGATCTCAGACTCTTTCCTGGTCACACGTTTGCTAGGGGCTTGCAGAGGATGGGCACAGATTCCATCTACTCGCCATGGCTGGCAAGACTCCCCTGTTGGAAAGGCCGCTGCCCCTCCTATGTGGTCACCATCTTCCCTTTTCTTTTCCCCACAGGCTTCTTCAGCCCTTCCAAATTGCCCTTGCCCTACCTGTGCTCCCAGAAGCCCTCGGGCATGCCCAGTGCACCATGGGATGATGAAATTAAGGAGAACAGCTGAGTCAAGCTTGGAGGTCTCTGAACCAGAGGCACTAGGATTACCCCAGGGCCATCTGTGCTCCATGCCCACCCATCCCCTTGCCGCCTAACTGGGTCAGACGGCCCCAGTGGGTTTAGTCAGGGCTTCTGGATTCCTCGGTTTCTGGACTACCTATGGCTTCAGCCTTCAGCTCCTGGGAGTCCCAGCTGTTGTTCCCAGCAACGTCGCCACTGCCCTCCTACTCTCCAGGCTTTGTCATTTCAAGGCTGCTGAAATGCTGCATTTCAGGGGCCACATGGAGCAGCCATTATTTATAGAACTGCCTGTTGGAGGTGGGGAGTCTTCCCTCCATTCTTGTCCAGAAAACTTAGCTCTCACAGTGAGCCATGTTCTTAGTCCCCAGGGATGGATGGCCTTGTATATGGACCCCTGAGAATGAGCAATTGAGAAAACAAAACAAAAGGAAGAATCCACGAACTTAGATTTTATAGGTTTCACTCAAAATGCTGCAGTCATTTGACCTGAACTTGTGGCAAGAGCCTTGTGCTTTGTAAATTCAAAGACAAGAAGGAAAATTGATAAAAATCACAGGTGGCATTTCTTTTGCAATGTAGCGCTATTCTACTGAAATTTCTTTCTTCTCCTTTCTTTACAAAATCGTAAAGAAAATATTAATTCATTACTTATATAGTAGGTACAACTCAGCCTACAAACTCTAATCTGCAAGAAGCATAACTTTATTTTTCTAATACAGAATGTAATTTCTATTAGGAACCCCGTTTCAGCAGATGGTAGAAATTAATCTCAGTCAATTCAAAGTCTCCCCCTGACCTTTTCCTGGGGTTAAGCTCGGTCGGGTGGGGATGTGGCTTTAAGTCATGTAAGACTCTCTTCCTCAGCCATCATCATCTGTCCATGCCAGCAACTGCTTGGACATCCCGTCCCCATCTGGTCATCAGTTGGCCATGCATGGTCTGCCAGGGGCTCCTTCACTTCCACAAAGCCTATTTGGGGACCTGTGGCTTGGAGCATGTGGAAGATTCTAGCTCCTGGCCCTGCACACCCTCTGGCTTCAGGAAGCTCAGTAATTCTGTTCCAGGCCAACTGCTAAGATAGACAGCCCAGTCCCCTGTTCCGCTCTGTGGCTTGCTGTTTTCCCAGGCTCTACCCAGGAAGCATGTGGGTTCTTCTACCCAGTGCTTGCCTACACTTATCACCTCCAAACCTATATGGAGTATTTGTCATACTTTCCCCCTCTTTAGCCACAACCTCCTTCTCAGGGTCCTTTTCTCAAGGATTCCAGAAATGTCAACATTCGCCTTGCTCCCCAAGCCCTGCCAACCTATGGAATCTTGACCAGTGGGGGAGAGAGGAGGCTTTTATTCTTTAACCCATCATATATTCTTCCAAATGCACTGTAAGTGTCCTGAGTTCTTGCTACCCACTTTCAGAATCAAGCTTTTGAAATTCCGAAGCCAAGGCTCGCTTCTGCTATGTCACCTTCCCTGTGGCAACGGGCACCACATGTCTGGCTGTCCAGAGAAGAGGGAGGTTACTGTCTCTAAAACATGACCCCTTCCCCTTTCCTCACAGAGCGAGAAGCAGAGGCTTTGTACTGAATTAGTTGGACCATAAATGAAGATGTTCTCTCACTAGACATTTTGCCAAAACCTGAGGGTCAGTGCTGGCTCTGCTGTGGTTCCGCCCGGGAAGGTCCAGGGTCTTGGGCTCAAGGGAGAGGATTGGAGCTGGGTGATGGTTGGGTCTGGGCCCAGAGAGGATCTTTCCAGTGACAGTGTTCCTGGGGAGCCTGGGGCTCTGGGATCTTGTAACAGGTCGGTCCTTTGAGGCTGTGCCTCTGGGTGGCTCTGCTCTGTGGGACCTTCTGTAAGGGCACATGCCATCCTCCCTGCCTCAGACGCCTCCTTTGGTCACAGCCCAGACCTTGCAGCCATCATGGCTGCTAGAAAAGAGTCACAGAGTTGCCACCGGGGCTGCGGCTGCTTCTTCTACTCCAGCTCTGAATCGAAGACGCGCCCTGTGTGCAGCCCACTGTGCCGCCCACTCTGTTCCTGCATGTGAACTTGGGGCGGGGCTGGTTTTCCAGGCATTGCTGCCTCCGTGCCCCCAGCCTCTCCTCAGACCTCTGCAGGCCTCTCTGGGTTTCTGTAGCTTCCCTCGCTTTCCTGTCTCTCTTCTCACAACCCCTTCAGTAGCTCTCCACCCTGGACGTGCATCAGGATCACCAAAGAAGCCTTACGAAATGCAGATTCCAGGGCTCCATTCCTAGGGGTACTAATTTCCTCATTAGGAGGTGGGAACTGAGCAACTGTGTTTATTTTCTATAAATACTAGAGGCTTATGACTAATAACACATGATGAACATGAGACTGGGCTGAGAAATGAGGATGCCCCATGCTCATAGCTAGTCAATTGTTTGTCATATGATGGGGTCTAGCTATTATTTAATTATGCCTAGAGTCTCCAAGAAGCAAGGGCTAAGGGTAGTGGTGCAACATAGATGTATGACTCATTACCATTCTCACCACCCTTCTCCCAGACCTCCTTAAATGCAGAAGTGTTCATTACAACATCCTGCAGTTCCTTTCGTGACAATTGCCAAAGTTTTTGTTTGATATGCATATTAAAACTGGAGTCATAAATAATGACCTAGAAACAAACTCCTATTACCAAGCCAAAATGCACTCAGAGCTAAAACTTCCATAGAACCTGGGCATATAGATAGCCAGGCAACACTGGGTACCCTGTCTATTTTTATTTATAAGAGTGCCACCTTGGCCAGGCGCGGTGGTTCATGCCTGTAATCCCAGCACTTTGGGAGGCCAAGGCGGGTGCATCACCTGAGGTCAGGAGTTCGAGGCTCAGCCTGGCCAGCATGGTGAAACCCCGTCTCCACTAAAAATACAAAAAATTAGCCAGGCGTTGTAGCGGGTGCCTATAATCCCAACTACTCGGGAGGCTGAGGCAGGAGCATCGCTTGAACCTGGGAGTCGGAGGTTGCAGTGAGCCGAGTTCGCGCCATTGCACTCCAGCCTGGGCGACAAGGGTGAAACTCCATCTAAAAAAAAAAAAAAAAAGGCTGGGTGCAGTGGCTCACACCTGTAATCCTAGCACTTTGGGAGGCCGAGGTGGGCAGATCACGAGGTCAGGAGATCGAGACCATCCTGGCTAACACAGTGAAACCCTGCCTCTACTAAAAATAGAAAAAATTAGCCGGGCGTGGTGGCGAATGCCTGTAGTCCCAGGTACTTGGGAGGCTGAGGCAGGAGAATGGCGAGAACCCAGGAGGCGGAGGTTGCAGTGAGCCAAGATCATGCCACTGCACTTTAGCCTGGGCGAAAGTGCGAGACTGTCTCAAAAAAAAAAAAAAAAAAGAGTGCCGCCTTGTTGTTTAAGAAGGCAAGACAAGTTGTTTTCTTAAAGTCTTACCCGAAAATATGGATCCAAATTTGGCCAACAATTTCAAATTAGCTGGAGTAGAAGTAACACGATGTGCATGGCCTTTTCAGCCAAATGTCTATCTGCTGTGCGGAACCAACAATCCTTAATCCACTGTTGTCCTTTCTTCATGGGGAAGGTTGGAGTTGGCTCTCAGGGAGCCTCACTGTGGCATCTGTTCATGGTGACGCTTGGGGGCCCTGAGCTCTGAGAGTCTCGGGGCCTGGAACTGTGCCCCATCACTGGCCACTGATGAATTCTGTGCCAACCCTCAAACCAGGGCTGATGTGTTTCTCCCTCCAGAGAAAAAACTGCTGGGAAAGGAACTGAGACTATGGCCACATCCATCCTAGAGATACTGCGTTTGCATCTGAATGAATCACTGTCAAAGAAAGTGATTATTTCACTTATATTAAGTCTTGTCCAGGCATTGTGATAGAATATAAACAGAGGTCATTTCACATACACTTGAAGTACACATGTACACATGAAATTTATGAAAGAATCTCATTTACACTTAGGGTCAGTGCATTTTTCTGTAGGTATATTATAGGGCAATAAATATGTTTTAAAGATTAAAAAAAGTATAAAGATAAATCACTTTGGCCATATGCTATATTTTGTTTTTCTCTGTTTGGGGGTGGGAGACTGATTCTATTTGTCCCAATGCCATGTTGGCGGGCTTTCTAGTGGCAGCTCTAGTAGGCAAGGTTTCACATTTGTGTTCATAACTCTTCAGCTCTTACATCTTGTGTTCCATCACTGATGACAAAAACTTTGCGGGGAGCCCCTGAAGCTTTGCCTACACCTCATCAAAGGGTGAGGAAACAGCTTCACAAGGACTTTGTGACTTCGCCCATCGGCTTAGCTCCTTTCTTCTCTGCATTTCCAGTTTCCAATTTGAGGTTGGATTTTAGGCCCTGTAGATACATGACAGGGCAGTGCTGCCTCAGAAATTCCTGTGGTGCCTCTAGGACATTGGTGACCCCCAAGAATCTTCTGCAAGTATTGATTACATCGACATCGACAATAATCTTATCAAACTGACCTTCACAGATTTCTTTCACTTGAGATATAATTAATATGCCATATAATTCACCCTTCCAAAATATACAATTCAAGCCGGGTGTGGTGACTCACACTTGTAATACCAGCAATTTGGGAGGCCAAAGCAGGATCACCTGAGGTCAGGAGTTCAAAACCAGCCTGGCCAACATGGTGAAACCCCATCTCTACTAAAAATACAAAAATTATCCAGAAGTAGTGGCACGTACCTGTAATCCCAGCTGCTCGGGAGGCTGACATGGGAGACTTTACTTGAACCCGGGAGGCGGAGGTTGCAGTGAGCCGAGATTGCACCACTGCGCTCCACCCTGGGCGACCGATTGAGGCTCTGCCTCAAAAAAACAAACAAACAAACAAAAACCAAAATATACAATTCAGTGATATTTAGTATATTCAAAAAGTTAAGCAAAATTAGTGATGACCACTATCTAATTCCAGAACATCTTCATCACCCCCAAAACAAACCCATTAACAGTCACTCCCCATTCTCCCATCCCTCCACCCTTGGCAACCAATAATCTACTAGCTGTCTCTGTAGATTTGCCTATGCTGGACATTTTGTATGCATGAAATCACACAATATGTGGCCTTTTTGTTGGCTTCTTTCCATCTGCCTAAGATTTTCAAGGTTCATCCATAGTGTAGCATGAATCAGCACTTCATTCCTTTCTTATGGGTGAATAATATTTCATTGTGTGGATATACAAAGTCTTCCTGGACTTCCACGTGAGATCAATTCATTAACTGAGCTGCAAGACCATGAACACTGACATCACCTTGCACAACTGCTACAAAACCGCAATCCAAGTCTCATCACAGACTTCCCCTCACCCAAGCACCACCAAAGTGACTAAGGGACCCATGTTGTTTTGGCAGCTCGGCCCTGCTGGTTTGAAGGAGCAGCACACTGGGGAAGGCAGAATCCCACTCTGGTTGACTTTGTGACACAGATCCTGGCAGCCTCGGAGCCCGGCCCCAGCCTCTGCATTTGCAAGGAGCTCTCACAGGTGGATCCACTACACAGGAAGGGTTGAGAGCCATATCTGTATAATCAGTAATTCCTCCCAGTTCCCTCTAGGTTCTTCTTGTTTTTTTTTTCTTTATTTTCTTTTTGAGATGGAGTCTTGCTCTGTCACGCAGGTTGGAGTGCAATTGCAGAGTTTCGGCTCACTGCAACCTCTGCCTCCTGGGTTCAAGCGATTCTCCTGCCTCAGCCTCCCTAGTAGCTGAGATTACAAGTGCATGCCACCACACCCAGCTAATTTTTTTTTTTTTTTTTTTTTTTTTAGTAGATACAGGGTTTCACCATGTTGGCCAGGCTGATCTCAAGTGGTCTGCCTGTCTTGGCCTCCCAAAGTGCTGGGATTACAAGCTGGGTTCCCCTTCTCAATGTAGAAAACTCTGTGTCCTCCTCTCCCCTTCCCTTCTCTTCCTTTCCCCTTATTCCAATCTCCTTTTCAGGAAACATTTACTAAGCACCTCCTAGGTGCTAGACACAGTTAGACACTGGGATCCAACATTAAAGAAGCCTGATTTGTGGCCTTCAGGGGATTCACAGTTGGTTGGGAGAGAGCTGGATCTCTAACAAGGTGAGCATGCTGACAGCTCAGCTCTGTAAGCAGGGGAGGGGAAGGTGGGGCACAGGATTGCTCAGAGAGGTCAGGGAGGGCCCTGCAGAGGCAGTGACATTTGAGCTGAATCCTAAGAAAGAGCAAGCTCTCTGTGATGACATGACAGTGGGGGAAGAGGGTGTTCCAAGAGTGGGGACAGGAGGTACAAAGTATTGAGGCTGGAAAGAACACAATGTGTTCAGAGACATGCAAAGAATTCAGGCTCAGCTGTGAAAGGGCGACCACGGTCAGGGTGCAGGGTGCCAGGGCACAGTGGGTCTTATGAGCCACAGTAACAACTTTGAACTTGACCTGAGGGCTGAGGGCAGTTGTGAAGTATTTTAATCAGGGCAATGACACAATTTTTTAAGTGAGTTCAAACCCTATCATTCCCACAGGCCTAAGAAAGTGAACTTTAGGTTGTCGCGGTGGCTCACGCCTGTAATCCCAACACTTCGGGAGGCCAAGGCAGGCAGATCCCTTGAGCTCAGGAGTTCGAGACCAGCCTGGCCAACACAGCAAAACCCCGTCTCTACAAAAAAAATTACAAAAATTAGACAGGCTAGGTGGTGCGCGCCTATAGTTCCAGCTACTCAGGAGGCTAAAGTGGGAGAATCGCTTGAGCCCGGGTTGAGGATGCAGTGAGCCAAGTTGGTGCCACTGCACTCCAGTCTGGGTGACAGAATGAAACCCTGTCTCAAAAAATCAAATTAATTTTTAAAAAAGAAAGTGAACTTCATTTTTTTCTATGACTCCACCAAAATTTACTGCTGGGGCTTGGACTCTGAATTTCCAGGCTAGTGCTGAGATGCATTGGCGGCTCTCAATGGCAACCCACTTTCCTTCAAGTGGGCTTCTTGTTGTAAGGAGGCTGGAAAGTTAAAAGCTGTAATCCCTAGGCTCCCTTGCAGCTAGTGCTCCAGGCAGGACTTAGGTTCCCCCTCTCAGCTGTATGTGAGAGATGTGGAAGGTGGAAGAGACGTAGAAGCTCCTGCCCTTTCTGCTATCAGGAGCAGTCGCGAGGCATTCGCAGAGGTCCAAGTCCAGTTACTGCCGGCTTCATGGGTATTGAGAGGCAGGATGGGGGTCATCCTGCGTGACCTGTTTTGTTTTGTTTTGCCGGCACAGACCTACTTGAACTTAGTTGACGTGGAGTAGCTCCAGAGCCAATAGTTGTAGCAATAGCTTCTAGACTCTCATCCTCCTGATTGTGGCCAACATGGTGCTCCCCAAGCTGCTCAGTGCCTGCTGGAGGTCAACTCTAGCCTGGTCTCGAGCACCTCCAATAATTTTTGTAGCACCCCATTGCCTATATCTCTGCTCTTTCTGTTCAAAGAGGGTGGTTTATATTCTCTACAACCGCAACTTGACTGACACAGTGCTTGGGAGTCACTGCAGTTCCTGCTTGGTGTGGCCTCAACCAGTGCCTTGTGAAACCAAGGCCTCTCTGTGAGGTCTGGGAAAGCAAAAGGTGTTCTCAGTTTCCAAGGACGGGGGCGGCTGTGCCTCTCACCGTGACTCACTGGAGGAGAGGAATTCCCTTAGATGCTGGGTAGTCAAAAAGAATGACAAAGCTCTCCAATAAGAAATAAAAGTCCCTTTATTTTATATTCTACCAAAGGACAGCAATGCGATAAAGGGGTGGCCTTTTAGCTGAGAGGGAGCTGCTCAAAAATGATAGAAGTTGCAAAAGCTCAGGGTCTGTGGGAAGTGCAGGGAGTTCCTCCCACCTCTCGAGTCTGGCGGCCTCTTTCTCTCCCTCGTCATCTGAGACATGGCGGCAGCCAGGAACCACTGTGCCAGGGCTGGAGCTTCTAGGACAAACCCCAGCAAGGTGGGGACTCAGCTCAGCACTGTCTCTCCAGGAACCGCAGGCCCACTTTCTTATTGGGAACCAGGACAATGCGGGCCACACTCTTCAACTCCCCCGTCTCCGGGGCCAGGACCACCTTGTACTTCTGGATCAGCTGAGGAGAAAGAGCACATGTGGTTGGGCGGATTGTGTTTGCCATCCACTCCCCGCTCTGCACACTCCTAGCCTGCGCCTCCCTTCCTCTCCTCCCAGGACTCCTCCACCCCTCCCTGCCCACACACCCTTCTAGCCTCTCCCAGCTCACCCTTGCCAGGAGTAGCTGCATCTCCAGCTCTGCAATCCTGCGGCCCAAGCAGGCCCGGACCCCATAGCCAAAGGGCACAGAGCCAAATGGGTGCTGGATCCTGGGGGTAGCAGGCTGGCTGCTCCTCAGCCAGCGGTGAGGCTGGAAGCTCTCAGGCTCAGAGAAGGTGGTGGGGTCCCGGGACACCACGTAGTGGCAGAACACAAACTGGGTCTATAAAGGAAGATTGGGCAGCATGAATGCATCTCTTCGGGGGTATAGGGCACTCCTGGGCAATCGGGCTCTCTAGCCCCACTCACGTTCTTGGGGAAGAGGAAGCCATCAACTTCAATTTCCTTTTCGATGATCCGGGAGTTTGTGGGGACCACGGGGTAGAGGCTGCAGGGAAAAGAATGTCTAGGGTCTGCTCTGGATTCATGGGGGTACAAAGTGCCCCACTCCTTCTCCCCTACCTCTCCCATCTCATCTTTGTCACTAGCCCCAGCCCACCTGTCTTCACTTCGGATTTCCTCCTCTGATTCCCTCCCCACACAGAGATCCTGTGCCCCCCAGAACTGCATTCTGTCCTACCGCAGAGTCTCCTTAAGCACAGCTTTGAGCAATGGCATGTGGGCAAAGTCCTTGTGCTGGGGCACTTGCCCGGCTGGCACCACACCCACCACTTCCTCGTGCAAGGCCTCCTGGATCTCAGGGTCCTTTGAGAGGTGGTACAGGGCCCATGTCAGCGTGTTGGATGTCTAGGAGATAGAGTGGGAGATCAGGTGAGGGCGATTTCTAGGAAAGAGGCCAGTAATGGGAGGGTGTATGAGTGGCTGCGTGCAAAATGTGGGAGAAGTGAATTTGCCACAAGCCTAGCAGGAAAAAACATGAAGGTTCATGGCAGTCTCCATGCTAAACATGAATCCACAGTGGGATGAGGGCCCATACGATGGAGAATCACACCTTCAGTGGAGGAGGGGACAGCAACACAGAGAAACCCAACAGGATGAAAGCACTGGAAATAGGAACCATAAAGAAAGAAGGTGCTGGCTGGACACAATGGTTCATGCCTATAATCCCAGCACTTTGAGAGGCCAAGGTGGGCAGATCACTTGAGGTCAGGAGTTCGAGACCAGCCTGACCAACATGCTGAAATCCCTGTCTCTACTAAAATTAAAAAAAAAAAAAATTAGCTGGGCATGGTGGTGCACGCCTGTAATCCCAGCTACTTGGGAGGCTGAGGCAGGAGAATTGCTTGAACCCAGGAGGCGGAGGTTGCAGTCAGCTGAGATCAAGCCACTGCACTCAAGCCTGGGCAACAGAGTGAGACTCCATCTCAAAAAAAAGAAAAAAGAAAGAAAGTGCTTGTGAATGAGCTCTTCCAACTCTCCATTCAAATTGCAGCAAGAGAGTTGGATAGATGGGTGATGAACTTCCCAGCTGTCAGAGAGAGTGAGGAGGCTCCAGGAGGTGATGGAATCCTTCTTACAAAAGGACCATCCCCTGTCCACCCACCTCGGCTAAGCTGAGCAAGCCCTCTATTTTCCTTCTAGTGCTGTATCCATGTTACAGAAAAAGAAGCAGGTCCTCGGAGGGATGAAGGTCGGGATCAGGTGAGGGATAATAGGGAACTGGTTCAGGTTGGGAGCTGGGGGCCCCTGGTCTCACCCTCCCCCTTCACGCACCGTGTCCACTCCAGCCATGAGCAGCTCAGGCAGGCTGCCCATGGCCTCCCGAGGACTGAGCTGTCCACTGGCCAGTAAGAAGTGCAGGTAGCCAGACACCTGGATGCCATCTGGCCCCACTGCCTGCAGTTGGGCCTCCATATCCTCGAGTTTCTCATCAATCAGCTTCTTCCCTGTGAGAGCGACAGAGAAGAGGAAAGGACAAAGCCAAAAGTCATGATCTCCAAGGACCAAGAGCCACTCCAACAACTGGTAGCATGAGGGAAAAGGCCTGGGAGAGACCGCTGACGCACAGACCTGGAGTCACCCCAATTTCTCTTCCATGGGCCCAATCTGGGAGTCCTCACCAAAGGAAAAGATGGCATTCCAACCATCCAGGTATCGCTTCCAGAAAGGCAGCACGGGGCGAGTCCACTTGGGGAGGAAGGTGGCATAGAGTGAGTTCTGGAACATTAACCCAATGGATCTGACGAAGGTCACGGTGTCCTCGGGGATGGATCGCTGCAGGCAGCCAATGCGTTTCTCGAACAGGATGTAGCAAATAGCTGAGTAGTGCACAGAGGCCATCACAGGAGGCAGAACCAGGACATATGGAATCCAGGAGCCCTTGAGGAGAGGGAGCACAACCTCCCCCTGACCCATTACCTTCCCCAGCCCCTCTCCCAGCAAGGGTACCTTCCAAGGCAAAGTAGTAGAAGAGTTGAGCCATGTCCGACACCTGGTTCCCCGAAGCGCTCTCCACCCGCAGCTGGTCCAGTCGAGTCATAAAGTCATCAATCACCTCATTGAAAGCATCTGTATAGAGCGCTGCCTCCGCTGGCTTCAGCAACCGCTGGTTCAGAGCCTGGCGCAGCTGGTACCAGTGGTGTCCTTCCCTGCAGGGACGCAGAGGAACAGCACAAACATAAGCCTCTATGGGGGTTCAATTAAGGGAGATCTTCTCACCCTGAAGTCCACACCCCCCCACCTAGAGTCAAGAGAAATCCCACACTCCTAGAATTTAGAATTATAGAATCACCAAAATCTCAAGTGACAGAATCTTAGAATCCCCAAACCAGAATCTCACTACAGCAGAGTAGAAGTGGGTATGGTGGGCATCTAGAACCAGACTGTCCAGGACCAAATCACAGGTCTGACCACTCCTGGCAGAGAGACCCTAGGTAGATAACTCCTGTGTGCTTCAGTTTCCCTTTCTATAAAATGGGGATAGTAACAGTGCCTATCTGAGTAGGCTTGTTCACATCATTCAAGTGCTTAGCTCAGTGCCTGGTACATGGTGAATGCTTAGCGAATATTGACTGATTATCTTAGAATTATACAGCTCTGGAATCTTCCATATGTCAAATAAGGGGGAGCTGCGGAGGCTAAGGAATAAAGGAGGACCAAGTTAGGGTTCCCAGAATGCTCAGGCTCTGAGCCTTCATGCTCTGCTTGGCTCAGTGGGTCAGAGGGACAGGGAGGCCCACGAGGCTGATGCTGTAGGCTCTTGCCTCAGTCATGCGGTAGATGGTCAGGCTCCCTCCCTGGTTAGGCAAGGGTGCTCACGTGGATGGAAACATACTTCCCATAAGCAAGCTTAATGCCCAGGGACTGCCCCCACTCCCAGCTGTTCCTGAAACCTATTTCCTTTCCTAAGCAAGCTGGGTATGAGTCCATTTTTTTAAAGGCTAGCTATAGAGCAATAAGTACAATATGGTCCAATTTTAAGAAGAGACAAAATCCTACCTATCCACATGTATATTCGCATGCTCCTGGACAAAGAGGGGAGAATACACAACAAACTGTCAGTACTGGTTCCTAAGGAGGATGCAATAGGAGTGGAAGGGCGAGAGACTTCATATTTCATTATTGGAATTTCCATGGCGAGTATTACTTTTGAATTTTTAAAACCAATAAAGTTTTTTTTTGTTTTGTTTTGTTTTGTTTGAGACAGTCTTGCTCTGTCACCCACTCAGCTCACTGCAACCTCCACCTCCCAGGTTCAAGCGATTCTCCTGCCTCAGCCTCCTGAGTAGCTGGGACTACAGGTGCATGCCACCACACCCAGCTAATTTTTTGTATTTTTTTTTTAGTAGAGACGGGGTTTCACCATGTTAGCCAGGATGGTCTTGATCTCCTGATCTCATGATCCGCCCACCTTGGCCTCCCAAAGTGCTGGGATTACAGGCGTGAGCCACGGCGCCCAGTCAAGTCTTTTTTTAATATATATTTTTTACTTTAAAAATTATTATTTATTTAATGACCTTCAACACCCCACCCCAGGAGCTGCCTTTATTATATTAGGTGAAAATTGCAAGAGGATAAACTAAAAGTGTTGCTGAAAAAGAAATGAAAACCAGAATAGACCCATTTGTTGGGACTTCAAGTTGTTCCAAAAGTAAGACTCTCTCAACAGTAGGAATCGGATATACAGAACTTAAATGTGGTTGTTAAAATATCACTTGGAGGAAACAATGCTTCATAAAATGATATTTTAAAAATATATATGTTAAAACAAAAATTTTAGAACCTCAAACTTATCATGAGTTAGCAGAATAGCTTTTTTTCCCCAATCATCTGACTCAAAGATTCACAAAAGAGCTTTTAAATGCATGCATATGGTATCATCTATTCAGGAAATTGGCTTTAGAGAAAAAAATGTAAATAGATTACAAAGGGCTCTACATAACGTTTAGCTCTGATTCTAAATCTGAGCTGTCATGTCATAGGTGGCCTGGCCCAGTGAAAACCTGCAACCTAAATCTTGCCCTCAGTGGCAGATGTCAAGTTAAAACGTTTTTTTTTTTCTTTTTTGAAATGGAGTCTCACTCTGTTGCCCATGCTGGAGTGCAGTGGCATGATCTCGGCTCACTGCAACCTCCACCTCCTGGGTTCAAACGATCCTCCTGCCTCAGCCTCCCAAGTAGCTGGGATTACAGGTACCCACCACCACACCCGGCTAATTTTTGTGTTTTTAGTAGAGACAGGGTTTCACTGTGTTGGCCAAGCTGATCTCGAACCCCTGAACTCAAGTGATCCGCCCATCTCAGCCTCCCAAAGTGCTGGGATTACAGGTGTGGTTTTTGCCATAATTTTAAATGGTGAAAACCACAATGACTTTTGCACCAACCTAATATTTATTAGTGGAGAGCCAATGAATGGTCCCTGGGCTTCAGCACCTCCCAACAACTGCTCTCGAGACTGTCAGGCTTAGAGGATGCAGGGGGTCCTATTCTGCCGGTTATCCACCTGCCTGCCCTGTGCCCACTGTCTTTCGCCCTGGCCCTCTGGGGCCCAGTTGCAGTCCCTTCAGGCCCCAGCTCACGTGGTGAACGGCCCATAGGTCAGGTCGTGCTGGTCCCGGTGCTCCTTCCATAGCTCCATGTCGTTCCGTACTGGGTACTTGCCCTCTTGCCGCATCACTTGCTCCAAGAGCGGAGCACTGGCCAGGTTCACGTGCATCTGAGGCCCTAAGTAGGACATCCACATTGGACCGTACTTGGCCTTGTAAAGCACCTGTGGGGTTCAATCAAAACTGAATAACTGGGCCAAGCTGGGCAGGTGCTTCCAGGACAGGAGATGGGGTGAGGAAGGGTCTGATGGCTACATAAGAGCAAATGGGCTGGGCAAAAAAAAAAAAAAAGTACGTTGTGTATGAGGTAGGCACCAAGACGGCCTGTTGTTCCAGAAGAAGAGCAATAAAAAAAAAAAAAATGGGCACACAAGGAGCTAGAATATTAGAGCAATGCGTGTCTGGTGGAACTGGGGGCATTGAGGTCCTTGGAGGAGTGAAGGTTTGGAAAAATGGGATATATGGCAAACCGAGGTATGTCGAGGTGTATGTTGGGGGCCAGCATTTTAGGGAAACTGAGCCCTTTAGTGAGGTAAGATAGAAAGCCTATCGCTCTTTTTTTGTATTTAAATCTACTGCAGCTTGCTGTCAATGAAATGATGAGTGCCTTATGTAATCAACAAGAAAAAAGAAGACTGATGAGAAAACAGGAAAAACAATAAGCTGGATGAGAAAGTCAGGGTCCAAATATAAGTAAGTAAGCCATGCGGTATGATATTTATTGATTTATTTATTTCCCATGAGTTTCCTGAGCTTCCATATGATTTTGTCTTTGAAATCTAAGAACATGACAAAAAAAAAGAAATAAAAAAAGTACTGGCCATGTTATGTAATATAATTCTCAAATATTTCATCTTAGAATTTCTAAAGCACTTGACAATTGATATCCACAGCCTCTATGAAATTGACGTTGCTATGATATTCTTATAGTTGCTGCAAATGAGAGGGAAAAGAAACACGTTTTGGGGGGTAAAAATTTAAAATAACCCACAAATCCTAAGACTAAATTTCCTGGGTAAGTTACACCTACAAACTGAAAGAAAATGAAACATAGTGGTTTCCTGGGCACTTCATCTTTCCCAATCTGTTACTGAAGAGATTTTAAGAGGATCAGAATCGGCTCCAATATAGAAATTAGGCCAAAGAGCTTCTATAAAAGAGACATTACCAATTGTGGGATGAAATCTATCATTCAAATTACAGAAGGAAACCTCACCCAATCCATAGTCCAGAAAAGCTCCAACTTTACTGGGTCTTAGTACTGGTGTTAAAAACTGGATTCTCCTAGGACCAATCCAACATAATTGCCTCCAATATATCACCCATTTACCCAGACATCACCCTGAACCAATGGCTGATTCTGCCAATTCCTGGAAGGACAGTCTTGACAAACCCCCAAAATCCATTTAGACCTGTTTCCCATTTCTACCTCCCAGGAACACCTGCCAGTGTGTTCTAATTTTGAACAGTTGATCGTCTGCAAACTGCGGTGAATACGCCTGTTTTCCTGGAAGGAAAATATACTGCTGGTAGGACTCCAAAATAACACATCCCTATTTAGAGGATGATTTGTTAATATTTACAAAAGTACAAGCAAATTTATAAACAAAGCATGAGACATCCACATAATGAAATACTATGTCACCTTAAAAAGGAATGAAGAAATTCCTTGTGTACTAATACAGAAAGATATTCAAGATAGATCATTATGTGAAAAAGTGTATCTTTTGCCTAAGAAAGGGGTTCTAAAATAAGAATATATAGTATTTGCATTTGCTTTTATAGAAAAATACTGGATGGATACATAAGAAAGTGATTACTTTCTTATGATTAAGTGATGTTAAAGTGATAACTGGACCAGGCATGGTGACTCACCCCTATAATCCCAGCACTTTGGGAGGCCAAGTCAGGAGGATCACTTGAGCTAAGGAGTTTGAGATCAGCCTTGGCAACATGGCAAAACCCTGTCTCTACAAAAAAAAAAAAAAAAAAAAAAATTCGCTGGGCATAGCAGTGTGCGCCTGTGATCCCAGCTACTCGGAGGCTGAGGTGGGAGAATTGCTTGAAGTCAAAGCTGCATTGAGCCATGACTGTACCCACTGAACTCCAGCCTAGGTGACAGAGTGAGACTCTGTCTCTAAATAAATAAATATAAAGTGATTACTATGGGAGGGTCAGGGGAGCAGCAGAGGGGGTCAGACTGCTTAATGTGTATCATGTTCTATTGTTTGAGTTTTGAACTATGTTAATGTATTACCTATTCAAACTTTTAAAATCTAAAGGTACAAAAAGAAATGTTTTCTGAAACAGTAAGTCATCTGACATTGACCAGATAGTTCTAGAAGGCAGAGAAACCTTGCTGAGCCTCTGAATTCATGTAAATACTCTTTAGATTTATAAGTGCCCCAGCCATATCGTTTTCCTATGAGTGAGTTTTGTTTTTTTTCTTAAAGGTTGCTTTTTAAAAAATACTTTACATATACATCTATTTTCCTCTATTAAATTCCCTAGGAGGGCCGGGTGCAGTGGCTCATGCCTGTAATCCCAGCACTTCGGGAGGCTGAGGCAGGCAAATCACAAGGTCAAGAGACCAACCTGGCCAACATGGTGAAACGCCGTCTCTACTAAAAATACAAAAAATTAGCTAGGCATGTTGGCAGGCACCTGTAATCCCAGCTACTTGGGAGGCTGAGGCAGGAGAATCGCTTGAACACGGGAGGTGGAGGTTGCAGTGAGCCAAGATCATGCCACTGCACTCCAGCCTGCGTGACAATTTGAGACTCCATCTCAAAAGAAAAAAAAAAAAAAAATTCCCTAGGAGACCTGTCCTAAAAGTAGGCTTAATTTGTTTCCAGTTTAAGATATTAACAATAATAATTGCACGTGTTTCCATAGAGCTGACCATAAACCAGACACTGTTCCAAGCATTTTACTTATATTAGCTCATTCAATCCTCACTACAGCTGTTTGGGGTAGGTTTAATATTACCACAATTTTGCCGATGAGGAAACTGAGGCCCAAAGAAGTTGCTGAAGGTCACTTTATCAGTAAGTAGCAGAGTCAGGATTCAAACTCCAAACACCTGGCTGGAGGCCATGCTCTGAACCACTTGCTCCACGGATCCCTGAGAAAACAACTATGTCCTTCTAACTGGAAACAAACGTAGACCTTTGAAAGCGTGTACTATTTTAAAATCACAATACTATGCAATAACAACCCAGGATTCCTCAACTGTGGCACTGTTAATACTCGGAGTGGATAATTCTATGTTGTAGCCGACAGTCATGTGCGTTGCCGGGTGCCTAGCAGCATTCCTGGCCTCTCCCCACAAGTACCACACCCCCTCTGAGTTGTGGCTACCACAGATGTCTCTAGACATTTCCAAAATGTCCCCTGGGGGATGAAATCACCATAGATTGAGAACTACTGCAGTAAGTCCAGCCTCTTAATATGTCTCTTAATTCTTTAATTTTAGAAGACCTGTTTAAAACAAATATATACCATTTTGAAGAAATATGTATCTAAAGTTTGGTTTCTTATCCTTCTGTTAAGTTGAAGTAAACTTACATATAACATTTTAATAAAAATCTGAACAGCAGTTATCTCAATGGTGGTAAACAGTGCTTTACAACTTACTTTCTTCTCTATACTGTGATTTATTTTTCAAAATTTTTTGCCACGTTCTTGAAATCAGGGGAAAAAAGTTATATTTTAAAAGTAGATAAATAATACCAGCTTCTTTCCTGGAATCCAAAGCCTCTGAGCCTACTTCCTGGCTGTCAGTATGGAGGTTTCTGGGACATTTCTCCTTTTAGCTAAGCCATGCGTTCTTCCTTCATGCTCCTCAGTTAGTTTAGTTAGTGGAACTTAACAAGGATCTACTTATGTAAGAAGTTATTTTAGAAAGACAGCAGGATACTTGCTGAGAGATGTATGCTGTGTCTGTGATCCTGCCATTAGATCGTAACCTGAGCCAGTTGGAAAGTCCCAGCATTCTCAGATGGGTCCTGTCTAAGAGCCACTTTGCAGAACAAAGATCATCTTTCAGGATGAATGGGAGGGTTAGCCCCCACCTGACGAAACTCCAAAGCGGGAGAATGTTGAATCCATTCAACATTCATTTATGAATCTCGTGTCCTGTTCCTCCTATACTGTTCAAGGGGCTAGGAATACAGCAGTAAGCACAGCATAAAAGACCATTCTTAAAGAGTTTTTATCCTAGTGCATGGGCCAGACAGTTGAGAATTTGATTACATATGTTCCTAAACGGTTTTCTAATTATTTTGTGGATGTCTTGTCTCTTCAACTAAATTGAAAATCCTCAAGGGTGGAAACCATGTCATACTTCTTTATGACATCCCAAATTGTTGGGCACACTGCTAAGCACATTAATAAGACACTCAGTACATACTTAACAGTTGTCAATGAATCCAGCACAGAGAAACATGTTGCAGACAATGCAAAGAACATGAGAGAGACAAAGACAGATATAGAAAGGGGGTGGGGAAGAGGGTACGTAGGAAACTGGTTAACAGTAGCTCCTCTGGAGTTTTAAGAACCTGGAAGAACAATCTGAAAGGAAATTAAGAAAATAATTCCATTTACAATAACCTCTGTTGTGGACTGAATGTCTGCACTCCCCTCAAATTCTTATGTTGAAACCCTAAACCCCGTGTTGCTGTATTTGTTGTTGGGGCCTTTAAGGAAGTAATTAAGGTTAAATGGGGTCATAAGGGTGGGGCCCTGATCTGATAGAATTAGTGTCTTCATAATAGGAGACATCAGAGAGCTTGCCCTCTAGGGCACAGGGAGAAGGCAGCCAACTACAAGCCAGGAAGACAGCCCTCATCAGAAACCAACCACTGGCACCCTGATCTCTGACTTCTAGCCTACAGAACTGTGAGAAAATAAATTTATTGTTTAAGCCATCCAGTCTGTGGTATTTTGTTATGGCAGCCCAAACAGACTAATAGATAGTATCCAAAAGATAAAATACCTAGGAATACATTTAACCAAGGAGGTGAAACATTTGAACACTGAAAACTACTAGACACTGCTGAAGGAAATTAAAGACCTAAATAAGTGGAAAGTCATCCATGTTCCTGGATTAGGAGACTTAATATTGTTAAAATGGCAGTACTCCCCAAGGCAAACTACAAATTCAATGCGTTACCTATCAAAATTCCATAGCCTTTTTGCAGAAACGGAAAACCTGATCCTAAAATTAATATGGAACTGCAAGGGGCCCTAAATAGCCAAAACAATATTAAAAAAGAAAACAATGTTGGAACATTCCCATTTTCTGATTTCAAAACTTACTACAAAGCTACAGTAATCAAAACAGTATGTTACTGGCATAAGTGTAGACATATAGACCAATGGAATACAACTGAGAATTCAGAAATACACTGGAACATCTACAGTCAACTGATTTTTGACAAGGGTGCACAGACCATTCAATGGAGAAAGAAAGTCTCTTTAACAAATGGTACTGGGACCACCGGATAACTAAATGCAAAAGAACGAAGCTGGACCCCTACCTCACTCCATATACAAAAATTAATTCAAAATGGATCAACAATCTAAAGAGAAGAACTAAAACTATAAAACTCTTTGAATAAAATATAAGGGTAAGTCTTCATGACCCTGGATATGTCAATGAATTCTTAGATTTGATAACAAAGGCATGAGCAATTTTTTTAAAATAGATAAATAGTTCTTCATAAAAATTAAAAACTTTTGGCCAGGCATGGTGGCTCACACCTGTAATCCCAGCACTTTGGGAGGCCGAGGTGGGCAGATTAACTGAAGTCAGGAATTCAAGACTAGCCTGGCCAAAATGGTGAAACCCCATCTCTACTAAGAATACAAAAATCAGGCAGGTGTGGTGGCACATGCTTGTAGTCCCAGCTACTCAGGAGGCTGAGGCAGGAGAATCACTTGAACCCAGGAGGTGGAGGCTGCAGTGAGCTGAGATGGCACCACTACACTCCAGCCTGAGCGACAGAGTAAAACTCCCATCTAAAAAAAAAAAAATGGCGGGGCACGGTGGTTCACACCTGTAATCCCAGCACTTTGGGAGGCTGAAGTGGACTGATCACAACATCAAGAGATCAAGAGCATCCTGGCCAACATGGTGAAATCCTTTCTCTACTAAAAATACAAAAATTAGCTGGGTGTGGTGGCGTGTGCCTGTAGTCCCAACTACCTGGGAGGCTGAAGCAGGAGAATCACTTGAACCTGGAAGGCAGAGGTTGCAGTGCCAAGATTGCACTACTGCACTCCAGCCTGGCAATAGAACGAGACTCGGTCTCAAAAAAAAAAATTTAAAACTTTTGTGCATCGAAGGACATTATCAAGAATGTGAAAAGACAACTTATAGAACGAGAGAAAATATTTGTAAATCATATATCTGATAAGGGTTTAATATCCAGAGTATACAAAGAACTGTTACAACCCAACAACAAAAAGACACATTCAGTTTAAAAATAAGCAAAGAATGGCTGGGCGTGGTGGCTCACGCCCATTATACCAGCACTTTGGGAGGCCAAGGCAGGGCAGATCACTTGAGTCCAGGAGTTTGAGACCAGCAATTCAAGACCAGCCTGGCCAATATGGCAAAACCCTGTCTCTACTAAAAATACAAAAATTAGCCAGGAGTGATGGTGCACACTTGTAGTCCCAGTTACTTGGGAGGCTGAGGCATGAGAATCACTTTAACCCAAGAGGCAGAGGTTGCAGTGAGCCGAGATCACAACACTGCACTCCAGCCTGAGTGACAGAATGAGACTATGCCTCAAAATAAATAAATAAATAAATAAATAAATAAATAAATAAATAAATAAAATAAGCAAAGAACTTGAATAGACATTTCTCCGACGAAGATATGCAAATGGCCTATAATCACATGAAAAGATGTTCAACATCATTTGTCATTAAGGAAATGCAAACCAAAGCCACTGTTAACCACTAGAATGGCTTAAAAACAGAGAAAAAAAGAAAATAACAGTATCAGTTCCTAGATCCTAGATGAGGGAGCAGAGGCTGGTTTATTCTTATTTATTTGCCCTCTGAAGAAAACATCGGCTGTCTCTCTTTTCTACAGGAAACGGAGTACTATTTTTCTCCCAGCAACAAACTGGTAGTAAGCAACCTTCTGGAAGAGTAAACAGAAATGTGAGTGCTTCCTCACCTTTGACAAGCTGCTAGAACAACGTTCCAAAAAGCAGCAGAAACTCATGCATCCTGAGAATCAAAGCTCTTTGAATGAGCAAGAAATAGTAAAGACCTTATAGGAAGTAAATAATTAATTAGCAGATGGAAAAAGCATGGGGTAACAACGCAAGTAGTTCTGTTTCTTCACATCTTAACCTAGTCTTTTTTTTTTTAATTTTCTTTTTAATTCTCAGCAAGGCAAGTTACTTCTATAGAAGGGTGCACCCTTACAGATGGAGCAATGGTGAGCGCACACTTGGACAAGGGAGGGGAAGGGGTTCTTCCTTCCCCTCCTGACAAACGTGGCCCCTGCTGCTGTGTCATTCCCCTATTGGCTAGGGCTAGGCCGCACAGGCTAAACTAATTCCGATTGTTCTTAGCCTAGTCTTAAATAAGAGGAAACAAATAAGTGAACAAATGTCATTAAAGCAACTAGTTGATTATTTGGGGAGAAAGTATAGTTAGAACCCACATCCGTGGTCATTGCTGGCCTAAAAAGTGCCTTAAATAGGAATTAGAAAAAAAGAAAAAAAGCCTGCTCGGGTCAGATGCAGCTGCAGCCCCAACCACAGCCCAGGGCCTGGCAAGCCAAATGCAGGCTCCATTCCTGCTCCTCATGTGACCCCTTGGTCAGGCACCTGCCTTGTGGACCTCACACCATACACAGCAACTAATCCCAGGTGGGATAAAGATTTTAAAAGAAACTACGAAAAGATAAGAAGAAAATATGTATGAATACACAATTCAAAAACTTGTTAGAAAAATAGACGTAAAAACAGAAATAGGGAATTTACAAAAAAAGAAATATAAATAGTAAATCTATGCAGAAAATAGGTTCAATCTTACAAATAAGAACATGCAGAATATATATCATGAAGATATACCATTTTCAACTATGATATTTGCAGAGACTGTTTTTGCAAATATCATAGTTGAAAATGGTATGTCTTTGTGACATGTATTCTGCATGTACTTACTTGCAAAAAATAATTGTTTGAGATGGAGTCTCACTCTGTTGCTCAGGCTGGAGTGCAGTGGCACCATCTCAGCTCACTGCAACCTCCATTTCCAGGGTTCAAGCAATTCTCCTGCCTCAGCCTCCTGAGTAGCTGGGATTACAGGCATGCACCACCATATGACTGGCTAATTTTTTTGTATTTTAATAGAGACAGGGTTTCACCAGGCTGGTCTCGAACTCCTGACCTCACATGATCCCCTCACCTCGGCCTCCCAAAGTGCTGAGATTACAAGCAACGTGAGCCACCACGTGTGGCCCTGTTTTTGTTTTTTGGAATGCCCTTCATCATGCAAAACTATTCCCTTTGTAACTTTTCTGGAAGACAATTTGGCAGGTGCTACATATCAAAGATCTGAACAAAATCCTTTATCACAATGGTTCCATTTTAGGAGTTTTATTCTAAGAAAATAATTGAGAATGTACAGAAACATTTAGTGCTAGATACATTAATGTTAATCAAAGCTTTATACATAAAAAAATCTAAATGTATACGAACAGAGTTCAGTAAATTCTGATGTAGCCATCCAATGAAATGCTTTTCAGCCATTAAAAATTGTTATATAAGTGTGTTTATTGAAAAATATATTCATATTTATTTTTCTGTAAAATGGCAAGTTACAAAAGAGAGCATACAGTATGCTTTTATTTTAAGAACATATATATGTAGATGACATATGGGGAAAACAGACAATGCCTGTCTGCTTATAACAACATCATGGGTGTATTTATGTAGTCATTTCACAAATGCTTATTAAGAACCTATGGGTATAAGGCATTGTGCTATGTGATGGGTGTTGGGAATATGGAAGATTTAAATTTTCTTCTTTTTGTTTCTTTATATTTTCTCATTTCTCTAAAATATGCATATACTACTTCTGCAAGTTATTTCAATTCTAAATGGCATTTTCTATTAAATGTGGTATGTAGCCACAAAATTAGCATGTAATTGTAACTCATATTTATGTGATTTTTTTAAAGGTAATTTTTATAGGAAAAGAAAGTGCTTGTCTCATGGTCATGTGTTTTTATTTATTTATTTATTTTTATTTTTTGTGAGCCACCACACAAAATAACACTGGCTGACTTGGAGTGTCTTATCTTTATTTCTTCTACCAAGCTGCGTGACTTTGCCATAGCACCCTTAAGACCTTCCATATAAACAAAGGCTTGGACTCAGCCTTCCCTGAGCCTTGAAGACTGATTGCCCTGTGATCCTCCTGGAACACTGAAGAATGGGAGGCCCCTCCCACTCCTCATCGGCCTCCCCATCTTCCTCAGAGGTGTCCCAAGACAGCTTCTCATCACCTCTCAGGTTCTGAGATACGGACTTTCTGCCTTGTCCTCTCTCAGAAAAGAGTTGCAGAATATAAAACCCCTTGGCTGCGGTCTAGCAGGAGTTTCAGCAATGGGGGTACCCCACAACTTGCATTGCAGTCACCTGTCTGCTTGTGTTTTGGAAAGATCTTACCCCCCTCAAGATGAACAGGACTAGGGCAGAAACCCAAGTCCCTCCTTCTCTGAGGAGGACCAGAGGCTTTATGCACTGGTCAAGGTGTGCTGGGGACGTGATGGCAATCACAGTTGTCCAACCTGTTCAGCCTTTTCCGACACTGGGCACAAGTCATTGGGGCACCAAGAAATACCCATGGGTATTGTCAAAAAATTAATTTAACTGGATTTGGAAGAAACTCTCAGATTGGACAGTGGACTCATGTAATTTTGTGGATATATTAATAAGGATTCTCCAGAAAAAAAAAAAAGAAAGAAACAATAGGATGTATGTATATAGGGAGAGATTTATTTTACAGAATTGGCTCACATGATCATGGAGGTTGGTGTTAGGTTAGCCGAGAGAAAGGAAAAATAGACCCAAAGTCAGGCAAGCAAGCTTTTGTTAACCTGCCGGCTGCCCCCTTAACAGTCAGAGAGGAAGCAGCCCCAAGCTTACAGAATGAGGGGTTTATATTGGGGAGGGGAGTTTCAGGCAGTTCTTTGGTATGGCCGCATCCTGAGGTTGTTTGCTGGTTAATTTTGCCACATATCACTTTGTGACATTTATGGTAGCAGCTAGATGAACAGGAACTTACAGGAGGGTGTAGGTAAAGTTTGTTTAGGCTTCCCATGACCTCCCCCTGTGCAGTCTGGATGGTTTGTAATTGGGGTTTGCTTATCACAGCAAGGTCTGATAAGTGAAGTCTGCTGGCTTCACCGCAGCGCCTAGATAAGGGCTTCGAAATGTAAAGAGGCTTGGGGGAAGGGTGGGCAGCATGGAGAAGAGTTGCAGAGCATTAGGGGGAGGGGTGGGCAGCACCAAGAAACTTTTTGGGGCAGTTTGTCCCCAGCAGTTGGCAAGTATAAAATCTGCAGCACAGGCTGGCTGGAAATTCCAACAGAGGTCAATAATCCAATCTTGAATCTGAAGGTGGTCTGGAGGCAGATTCATTCCCCTTCTAGGGACTTCAGTCTTTTCGCATAAGGCCTTCTACTGCTTGAACAAGGCCCACCTACATTACGGAGGGTAATCTGCTTTACTCAAAGTCTACCAATTTCATGGGTTGGTTGGTTTGTTTGTTTTTTGAGATCGAGTCTCGCTCTGTCACCCAGGCTGGACTGCAGTGGCACAATCTCAGCTCACTACAATTTCTGCCTCCTGGGTTCAAGCAATTCTCATCGCTCAGCCTCCCAAATATCTGGGATTACAGGCATATGCCACCACGTCCAGCTAACTTTTGTGTTTTTAGTAGAGACAGGGTTTCGCCATGTTGCCCAGGCTGGTCTCGAACTCCTAGACTCAAGTGATCCATCCGCCTCAGCCTCCCAAAGTGCTGGGATTACAGGTGTGAGCCACTGCGCCTGGCCTAGGCTTGCTAAATGTTTTAAGGTTCTAAACTGCCTTTTGGGTTTTGAGAACTATTTGACTTGCCTACTTCACAATTGGTAAGTGGGACATATGGAATTAACCACACCCTTAATTATGCTGGAAGGATTCAAACCTTGGCTACACCTAGCACACAAAACAATTTACCAGGTTTTACATTAAAGTTAAAATTGCCAGGAGTTACCATTATAACATGTAATTGAAACCACTGAAAATAGATTTATATGCAAGGTGTGTAAGAACAATAAAATGTATTTTTAATAAAAGATTATAAGAAGGCTGGGCATGGTAACCCATGCCTGTAATCCCAGAACTTTGAGAGGCCAAGGCAGGTGGATTACCTGAGGTCAGGAGCTCGAGACTAGCCTGGCCAACATGGTGAAACCCCATCTCTACTAGAAATACAAAAAAATTAGCCAAGCATGGTGGTACATGCCTATAATCCCAGCTACTCGGGAGGCTGAGGCATGAGAATTGCTTGAAACTGGGGGGCAGAGGTTACAGTGAGCTGAGATCACACCACTGCACTCCAGCCTGGGCGACAGAGCGAGACTCTGTCTCAAAAAAAAAAAAAAAAAAAAAAAAGAAAAGATTATAAGAAGGCATGAAAATGTAAATTCTTGCCTAGGGTTAAAAGATTGTTTTAAATTAGATAAGATAAAGCTAAAAATTCAAACAAGTAGTGAAAGGATTATAAAAATTAATCTTGCAAAATTCTGTGTGTGAACATATTGACTAAATTCCAAAGGGTATTATATGCTTTTTCTGTAAATTGAGCATTGAAATAAAAGCACAAGATACTCTTAAGGCACTAATCTGCTCTTTAGCAAAATTTGTGAAGGGTTATAAAAGGTTTTTTGCTTTTAAGTTTCTGAGTCATCATTTTGGCAAAATAAATAATTTATGATAATCTGGAATCTATTTCATAACATCAGGTGTTCTAAACCTCTAACATATTTAACAGCCTTCCCAATATCAAACTTCAGTTTCAAAATTGTCTTTCCTGATGCATGGCTTTTTGGATGGCTCAGAGGGTCTCTGGAATAGGTAAACAGGATAATTTGTCATGTTTAGAGATTGCCAAAATGGTGTTCGATCTTCTTTAGGTTATATCTTGGTGAATAATGCTGATATATGTTCCAAAATTGTATGGGATCTCTAATTCTGATGTCTGAGTATATGCTACCAATTATAATTAAGGCCAGGCACAATGGCTCCTGCCTGTAATCCCTGCACCTTGGGAGGCAAGGCAGGTGGGTCACCTGAGATCAGGAGTTCAAAACCTGCCTGGCCAACGTGGTGAAACCCCATCTCTACAAACAATACAAAACATTAGCCAGGCGTGGTGGTGGGCGCCTGTAATCCCAGCTACTCGGGAGACTGAGGCAGGAGAATCGCTTGAACCTGGGAGGCAGAGGGAGATTGCAGTGAGCTGAGATCATGCCACTGCACTCCAGCCTGGGCAACAAGAGCAAAACTCCGTCTCAAAAAAAAATTATAATTAAGGTTGTTATGTTAAGTTATTGTACACCAGAGATAACCAGACTTCTTTGTCAATTGTGTTTCTAACTGTAACTACCCTGGGAATTGTGTTATTCACAGACAACTGTTGTCTCGTTTTACTCCTTTTCAAAAGACGGTTTATAGTAATCTATAGGACTTTGACAGGTGTTCTCAAATGCAGGTTTCTGATAACTTTGGATATTGCGACATTGGAATAAAGGAAGAGCTGAAATGTTCACAAATATCAAGCAAAACAAGAGCTAACTGAAAGAACTCAGGAAACTGAAGCAAGTCTTTTTGACTTTTGCTTGTAATATTGCTGATCCTTGTTTTGTTTTTCAGAGTCAAGGAAACTTATTTTGAATTATTTACAGCCTTAATAATTGAGTAAGCTATATGCCTGTGAACAAAATTTGGAGCATGTTTGTTTCTCTCTGCCAGGTTCCTCTAGAATTTGGAAACTATCTGTAAGTATTTTTTTTTTTTTTTGAGACAGAGTCTTGCTCTGTTGCCCAGGCTGGAGTGCAGTGGTGTGATCTCGGCTCACTACAACCTCTGCCTCCCGTGTTCAAGCGATTCTCCTGCCTCAGCTTCCCAAGTAGCTGGAACTACAGGTGTGTACCACCACGCCTGGCTAATTTTTGTATTTTTAGTAGAGAAAGTGTTTCACCATGTTGGCCAGGCTCGTCTCAAACTCCTGACCTCTGGTGATCCATCCACCTCAGCCCCCCAAAGTGCTGGGATTACAGGCGTGAGCCACTGCACCCAGCAGAGCATTCTTAACTTATGGCAATATAGTTGTTTGCATCAGTGCAATAAGAATCCATTTTTCTTTTGCAACAGGACGCAATTGGAGAAACTTGTTTTACCAAGGCTTTGACTGGAAAGTTATGCTTCCCTTTAAGGAGTCCAGTTTGACTTGCTAAGCCAATAAAAGCCCCTTTTGGAAAAGAAACTGGCCTTATACCCTCAACTACATAGTCCCTGTACAGGGTTCCTGATCTGTGGTCAGTAAAGAATGTCACTTTCTAACAGGCCCAGGAGCTACAAGTTTATCTTGGGACCTTAAAGGAGAGGATCACCCAACTGACAGGTATTTGAGGATACAAGCCCATGGCTGGGCTCAGCTTTAAAAGGTCTTATCTGAGCTTCCTTGTGGAACAGAGTTCCATCAAAGCCAATCTAAAAGGCCTATGTAGAAATAATTATTCTTGCTGTACTTTATGCAAATAATCAGGCCAAGTATAAGACTGAAGTCTACTTTGCAAACAACTCAGTCCTATTATGATTTTTTTTTAACAAAAATGAGGACTGGAGAGAGAGAAATTATGTTTCAAAACTTATCACACATTTGTAATTAAATTCTAAACTCATTCATTGTTCTTAAGTTTTTGCCTACATTTTAGACTAACCCTGCCTGTTCCTGTGAACCAACCAGCAATCTTTGGCTGCAGCTCAGATGAATAATGTAAAAATCTGGGTCAATATTCTGGTTCTGAGCAATTATCCTGCAAATCCTGTCAGGTGATAGGAATAAGTAGGATGCCCATCACTCGGAGGTTTCCTTTTTGGGAAAGGAAGACCAAGGGAGCTAACCAAAACCAAGCACCGTGCACCCAAGTCTTAGCAAGCATAACTATAGCCACCAGTTATCTGGGTGTGTCACAAGACATCCTTTTCTCTCCCTTGTTGGAGGAGGACTCAATTCCACAGTTTCACCTTAGCATTTGGCTTATGATAAGGAGTCCATGCAACACCCCTGAGACACAATTTTGTCCCAAACTCAATTCCAAGCTTCGGGTCAAAGCTCTACGAAAGAAAACTGGATCTACAGGATCCAGAGGCAGACGATAACAGAGGTTAAAAGGCACAGCACAGGTGAGCATGGCTAATTCCCTCTGATTAAGCCAAGCCTCTCATTTTATGGATAAAGGTCATGCTAGTATCCATGGCATAAATGAGGTCTAGAGAACTCCAAGGCTACTGACACTAGTGGGAATAGAGACATAGGTGAGAGTGGATAATTCCTATTCTCTAGGCTCTCCCTGCTTCATGGGTGCAGGCCGCTTTGACACCCACAGTTGGCACCCTGTCGCAGCTGTCAGGATTCGGGGATGCAAGGATGGAAGAGGGAAAGAGAGTGCTCTTCCTTCTGTCCTTCATGTACCCCAGATATTTGCTAGAAAGAGAAGGGAACCAGGGATGCCTGCTCCTCTCTTTCTAGATGAGTAGCCATTCGTCTTCAGTCTGTACCCTTTCAAATGCATCCTGAACCCCCGGGACCCCTTTGAAAAAGCGCCTTCTTTTTTCTTTTCTCCTCCTCTGTCCTCTCTTCACTATAGGTAATTGTGGCTCTGTACTACAGGACACTCCCCTCAGATGCATCCTCCAAACTGGGAAAAGCTAATTTCCCAAAACCTTAAACTGGCTGGTTCAGGATTGGGCTCAGGGGAAGGGAACCCAAAAGTCCAACATGCCTGCAAAAGGGTAAAGTTTTTTTTAACCAGTCAGGATTTTGGCCTCCCACTCCCTGGGCAAACTGGTAAAAGGCCATGGGATTTTTGAGCTGACCTTACCCGCCCTTTTCTCATTTTGATACACGTTTTCTAATAACCTGGTTTGTCTCTCCTCACCTTCAGGCTATCAAACTCCAAATGGTCATGCAACCAGAGCCTCTGACAATGGCCCATTCTGCTGGGGACCCTTAGGCCTCTGAGGGAGATATGACTGCCATTTTCCCAAAACAATGACCCCTGTCAGCAGGAAGCAGTTAAGATCAATCTTCATCCTTATCCCAATCCTTATTCTAACGGCAGTTAGAGGTACTTCTTTAGAGTGGTGAATGAGACAGCCAAGTAAAAAGAGGTCCCTGGAGAAACTCCGACTGGTCCGCCCACTGGGGTGGAGCCTCGGGAGGTTTACCAGTTTGCAGGGGGCGGAGCTTGTCCTCTCCTGTTCCAGGGTGGTAACCTGGGGATTCAATCTGTGAGATGGGGGCCTGTTAACAGGCACCTCTCTAGCTTTGCAGAATTTTTTTCCTTTTCACCCAATAAATTCCATTTTTCTCACCCTTCTATGTGTCCGCGAGCCTAATCTTTCCTGGTTGTGTGACAAGGACCCCATTTTTAATTGAACTAAGGGGAAAGTCCTACAACAGCCTGGCCAACATGGCAAAACTCTGTCTCTACTAAAATACAAAAAATTAGCCAGGCATGATGGCGCACAACTATAATCCCAGCTACTTGGGAGTCTGAGGCATGAGAATTGCTTGAACCCCGGGAGTGGAGGTTGCAGTGGGCCGAGATGGCACAACTGCACTCCAGCCTGGGTGAAAAAGTGAGAATATGTCTCAAAAAAAAAAAAAAAAAGAAAGAAAGAAACTTGGTGAAAATGTGAAACAAAAGGTTTATGGAAATCTTGTGTGGTTTAAAAGATGACAAATTTGATAAATGTATTTATGAAGTTTTATTAAAATTAGTTTTAATATGATAATATACTAATACAAAAGTAAAATATTTCTCTTTTGGATAAAATTTTCTGTAGTGTTAATAAGACAGTAAAATATTTTTGTTCACTTTTTACATAAACTGCAAAAAGAAAAAAGAGAGAGGAAAGAAGAGACAGATTCTGTCTCATGCTGTCTTATGTCTTTTGATTGTTTGGAAAACTGAGTCCCCTTTATCAAAGAGTACAGGTTTTTTGTTTTTAAGAATCTTTTAGGCCAGGTGGGATGGTTCATGCCTCTAATCCCAGCAATTTGGGAGGCCAAGGTGGGTGGATCACCTGAGGTCAGGAGTTCAAGACCAGCCTGGCCAACCTGATGAAACCCCGTCACTACTAAAAATACAAAAATTAGCTGGGCATGGTGGCGCATGCCTGTAGTGCCAGCTACTCAGGAGGCTGAGCCAAGAGAATCACTTGAACTCAGGAAGCGGAGGTTGCAGTGAGCCGAGATGTGCCATCACACTCTAGCCTGGGTGACAGAGTGAGACTTTGTCTCAAAAAACAAACAAACAAATAAACAAAAAGCATCTTTTAATTATCACTTTGGTTAAATGAATGACTATTGTTTTATGGTGACTTATGATTCTATTTTGGTCAAGTGTTTTAAACCTTTGACATATTTGGCAGGCTTCCCAAAAATCAGATTTCAGCTTCAAAATTAAGTCTTTTTTGACCTTTAACTTTGGGATGCTACAGAGGTTCCCTGAAGCATCCAAAAGAGAGGTAAACAGAATTATTGACATGCTAAGTTACATGGGAAGCATTGGCAAATTAGAAATAATGTTTAACCTTCTTCAGGTTACGTTTTAATGAATGTTATTAATATATATTCCAAAATTGTATGGGATTTCTAAAATTCTAATGTGTATGTTATATTATTGTAGGCCACAGAAATAACCAAATTTCCTTGTCAATTGTGTCATTAACTATGACTATTTGAAGTCATTTCTCCAGTTAATTGCTTAATTCTGATGCAGTTTATGAAAATTTCACAAACACGCAAAATCCTAGAATATGATGACTTTAAGGAGGGTCATGAAAGGACAGAAAGAACCCTGAGAAGCACTCTTGAATTATTTTAAAAGGTTATAATAACTTTAAAATCATATCATTTGGACTGGGTAAGAATTCTTGAAACTTTAGTGAAGAAACTGGTTTATAAAACTGCTAACCCAAGCAGAGCAAAAAGTAATTAAATACCAAAAAAAATACCTTGCCAGATGTTCATGCTAAATCATCCAGTACTGAAATTGTTTAGATATACAATTTGAATGAACTCCATGGTCTAAGTCAAATTACCTATGATAACTTATCAGTTATTAGTGCTATGCACCTAAATTGGAGAAACAACTGGTATCCAAGAGGACATAAGTCCAGTGTTAAGCATGGACTCGTGGAGAACCAGGACAGCCACCTTGTCCTTCCTGAGTCCTTAAAGCTTTTTTTTATTAAAAGTTCTGCATTCCGTAACTCAATAGGAAAAAGATAAAATGATCCAAATTAAACGTGTGTGTGTGTGTGTGTGTGTGTGTGTGTGTAGTGACTTCTACATTGCTAAGATAGTTTGTGACCAATATTTGGTTTGTCAAACCCATATTCCTGGGAAGACAATCAAAATTTCAGGTACATTTCGCTACCTGATGGGACATTTAAACATTTATAGAGGAATTTCATTCTATTGTCATTTTCAGTGCAGGTTGTCCGGTTGTATAAAAGCTTTCCCACACAAGAGGACTGATGTTATAACAGTAGCTCATTATGCCACCGTGTATTTTCACCAGGAAAAGAAAGCTTTTCATGGTTCACCGACTGAGGACATCAAGCCCTTCACAATCTAGAACCCAAAGAGTGGGTCTTCTGAGAATGTCACAGAAAGACTGCCCTTGCCATCCACACTGCATCAAGACTTCGAGACCTTGAACCTTGGGTTCATAATCTCATAACTCAGAAGGGTCCCTCCACATACTCAGAACTGTACACCCATTAGAAACCTTAGGAAAGACATAGGCCCAGCCCTCACAGCTTCACAGCCCAATCTCTAAGCCATACAAACAAGTGATGATAAGAAACATGATACATGATGGCCAGGTAGAGTAATTTATGCCTATAATCCCAGTACTTTGGGAGGCCAAAGTGGGTGAACTGCTTGAGCTCAGGAGTTCAAAACCAGCCTGGGCATGGCGAAACCTGTTTCTACCGAAAATAGAAAAATTGGCCAGGAGTGGTGGTGCATGCCTGTGGTCCTAACTACTTGGGAGGCTGATGTGAGAGGACAGCTGGAGCCCGGGAGGTCAAAGCTGCAGTGAGCCATGATCGCACCACTGCACTCCAGCCTGGGTGACAGAGTGAGAAACTGTCTCAAAAAAAGAAAAAAAAAAGAAAGAAACATGATAACATAAAATGACACATATGTGCTTAGGACATTGGGGCACCTGGGGGGATTAAATCATTAATCTCCTGGGCACTGGGGGGCACAAGAAGGGTCACCAAGCCAGGCAGTGCACAAAAAGAGCTACAGAATAGATATCTCAAAATTCTCAGGATCGATATGTTTGAAATATATTAATTTGGTATAAATGTAACATGTTTACATTCCATTTTTCCAGCGTTCAACATAATTTTTATTAGGAAAGAGAAAGGCACTGGCATTTATGTAGTATGACTTTTACATGTTCTAATTCCTATCTCATTCCCTTAAGTGCTACAATGCTTCTCAAAGCTGATTTTTATTACTTTTATGTGTGCTAATGCAGTTTTTGACAACTGAGGGCATAAGGGACATTGTGGTTGGCTGTTCCTACATCCATTGCTGTCCTTCCCTTTGTGTGGCAGACACCTGGTTTGGGTGGGAGGGTCCCTAATCCCAACTTGAGGGTGAACCTGCACAGAGGTAAGTTAATTAGGGTATGTCTATCTCCACCTGGCCACTATGGTGGGTTCATGGATAGGCAATTAACCCAGGCCAAGCCAGTCAACCAACTCGTGCAAGACAGCTGAGCCAAGGGAACTGCAGAAAAACAGAGCTGTCAATTTTAAATTTAGAGATGGGGTCTTGCTATGTTTCTCAGTCTGGTCTCAAACTCCTGAACTCAAGGGATCCTTCTGCCTCAGCCTCCCAAGTAGCTGGGGGACTGTAAGATTGTGCCATCACACCCAGCCAAAGCTGTAGCTTTGATGACTTCCTGAATCTCTAGAACAAATACACCTGAAGGACACTCAACTATTGGTGTTTTCAGTTCTATGAGCCAATAAAGCTGCTTTATAGTTTAAGCCAATTTTAGTGGCAACCTAACAAATTCTAACTGATACAAAGTGAGTAACTGAAACACATTCTCTAATTTTAAAAGGCTATTAACTGAGTTTTATAGATGTACAACACTCCTCTATTAACTCACACTAGCCACATGTAGTGGGAAAGACTAATGTATTTCCCACGGGACGGCCCAGGTTCGTATGCCCCAAGATCTTTGGGATACAAGGACTGAAACCAGGGTGCTCTGCTATATCCCAGCCCTGGACTCTCCTTTAAAAAGCCGTACATCCTGACTTTCCCCTGCTTCCTCTTCCTCATCCTAAAGCCATCTAGAATTTCTTTGGTTAGTTACTGCTCTAGACATCATCCTAAGCAAATCTGCCCCGAGAAAACCTTAGTTCTCACCTTTGAGGCATTTACTGGGTCTCTCCCATTTCTACAGGTTAAATCAAGCAGAAGAAGTTAACAGGAGTCTGTTTTCTTGGCTTAAAGCAGGGATCCCCAACAACCGGGCCACAGACCAGTACTAGTCTGTGACCTGTTAGGAACCAGGCCTCCCAGCAGGAGGTAAGCAGCAGGTGAGTGAGCAAAGCTTCATCTGTATTTACAGCCACTCCCCATCACTCACATTACCACTTGAGCTCTGCCTCCTGTCAGATCAGTGCTGGCATTAGATTCTCATAGAAGCAAAAACCCTATTGTGAACTGCGTATGTGAGGGATCTAGGTTGCACACTCCTTAACAGAATCTAATGCCTGATCTGTCACTGTCTCCCATCACCCCCAGATGGGACAGTCTGGTTGCAGGAAAACAAGCTCAGGGCTCCCACTGATTCCACATTATGGTGAGTTGCATAATTATTTCATTATATATTACAATGTAACAATAATAGAAATAAAGTACACAATAAATGTAATGCACTTGAATCATCCCAAAACCATCCCCACCACCCTAGTCCACGGAAAAATTGTCTTCCACAAAACTGGTGCCAAAAAGATTGGGGACCACTGGCTTAAAGGATCTGAGTTCACAAGAAGTGATTTCAAAACTGTCTCTCAGTATTTTGTGACCTGCCCCCTGTCAACCTGAAATAATCAAAAGAATCAGAATCCAGTTTTAAACATTTTATTCAAGTGAAAAGCTGGGAATAGCCATTTGGGAAACACACTCTCCAGAAAAATGGGATCAGTGCTCCAGTTAAAAGTTAAGACCTTGCTTATATAGACAGGAAACAAAGTTTCATAGGGTTGTAACATTTTCTATACAAGGCTGGTTTATGAGTTACAATTTAATTAGTTATCATTTGTTTTCTTTTCCATGTGTCTCATTTTCATTTCCTTTCCAATTTAAAATAGTATAGTTTACATTTATTCTTAAAGCAATGTGATAGGCATGAAATCTTTGCGTGAGAAAGGTAAAAGGAAGTAATCTATAATGAAGTTCAACAGTGAAGAGGGAAGGCATCTTCCTCAGCCCCCTGTAGACATTTACAACATTTTCGAAACAACAGAGGTAAAGAAGAAAGTTAATCTATAATCAGAGAAACAAAGGTTACAGCTGCTTAGGTTACAGCAGCCTGCTTATGTGACTTGAGTGCCATAATCACATAATCACATTCCCTTAAGGCTCAAAATATTTTAAAGTTCCAACAGCTTAGGTTTTGAATTATTTATTTTCACACCCCCAATTCTCACAAACACGAGCCCAACAGGGAAGATTGCAGGAGAGACAGCAGCCACCAGGACAGTGCAGAGGATGCAGCCCTGGTTGTAGTCAGTTTTGCCCTTCGTTGCCCTCAGAGTCATCTTCTCCCTCATCCTCAACCTCCATTCCAGCTTTCTCTGGAGTGTGGCTCAGATCTGCCTTTCCATCCTGGATCCTGCCACACCTGAGCCTTCATCACCTTAGACCCTCTGCACCTCTCCTACTACACACACCACAGCCTGGACAGTGTTCCATGCAGGCTGTCTTCACCCCATGCCTGCTCAAGAGCTCACCATGGCCCCTCAGAGGAACCAGGGCCCTTATCTTGATATTCAAGGCTGTCCTCAAAGGCCTGTCCTGTCCCCAGTCCCCACAGCTCCTCCTGACTTTTGACTCCTTCCCAGCATAGACACATGACCAGCAGATGGTTGTCGACCCCAGCCCAGGACCAGCCTACTCCTATCAGTCCCTGACAACGAAGTGTCCTTGTGGAGGCACCCCATGAATCGAAGCCCCCTCCCTCTTCCCCAACCTTTGAACAGCTTCTCCTCCCAGAGTTCTCTCTGTGAAGTTAACTTTTTGTTGGTTTATCTCTTTGTCCTCCATCTTCTTCAGAGGAGCATATAAGCCCCATGAGGGCAGAAGCCTCATGTCACTGAATCCCAGCACTTGGAACCATGCCTGGAACATGGTAGGTGCATTCATATTTGTTGATAGACATTAGGAAGACAGATCCTGCATGAAACCCTTTGGTTCATTTCCTAAATCCTCTCCAACATTGGTCAGTGTTGGGTTTTCCGGTCTCTGTCAGTGAGCAGTGAGCTATTCATCCCTGCCTCATTTCTGTGTTCTGCTGGATAAAATTTTCTTATTAGACATTGGTTTTCTCCCCCAACACCACTAACCTGAACACAGACTACAGGCTGATTTCTTTTTTTCTTTTTTTTTGAGATGGAGTTTTGCTCTTGTTGCCCAGACTGGAGTGCAATGGCGTGATCTTGGCTCACCACAACCTCCACCTCCCTAGTTCAAGTGATTCTCCTTCCTCAGCCTCCCGAGTAGCTGGGATTACAGGCATGCGCCACCATGCCCAGCTAATTTTGTATTTTTAGTAGAGATGGTGTTTCACCATGTTGGTCAAGCTGGTCTTGAACTCCCGACCTCAGGTGATCTGCCTGCCTCGGCCTCCCACAGTGCTGGGATTACAGGCATGAGCCACCGCACCTGGCGCCCCCACCCTTTTTTTAAATTTTATTTATTTGTTTATATATTTGTGAGACAGAGTCTCGCTTTGTTGCCCAGGCTGGAGTGCAGTGGCATGATCTTGGCTCACTGCAACCTTCGCCTCCCAGGTTCAAGCGATTCTCCTGCCTCAGCCTCTCTAGTAGCTGGGATTACAGGCATGTGCCACCATGCCCGGCTAATGTTTGTATTTTTAGTAGAGACGGGGTTTCACCATGTTGGCCAGGCTGGTCTCAAACTCCTGACTTCAGGTGATCTGCCTACCTCAGCCTCCCAAGGTGCTGAGATTACAGGTGTGAGCCACTGCACCTGGCCTCAGACTGATTTCTTAATAACAAAAAGTACCTTTTCCTTACTGTCTGTGAGTTTGCTTCCACAATCTGAGAAGCAGCATTGTGTTTTCCCCTAAGAGGAAATTTACCTTGCAAATAACCAAGAGGTTTCTATAATCCTCCTGAAGTTATTTTGTTTGGAAGAAGTCTGTGGTAGCCAATATCACCACAGAATTAGTGATTCCATAATATCTGTCAGCTTACACACTTGCCTCTGCCACTCTTCCCAAGACAGCTCCCTCCTCAACTTCTGCTCACTTTAAGTCCAGCGTCCAGATCCCCCTTGCTAGCGCCGTCCTGATTTACGCCCCTCCTCCCCCTGTTTATCTCAGCTCAAAGGGCTCTGTCTGCACTTTGCACATTCTCCCTACAGATTTCCAGTTTATTACCATAGCCTCAGTGGGTCCCCAGCTGAGTTCCTGCAGCCTTCACTTTCTGTCCAAGGTCTCCTCACCACTAGCCTCTCTGTTCCGGTGCCCACCCCCATCCCCAGAACGCGATGCCCCCGCAGGTTACCTGTAACTGGTGCAGTTGCAGGGCATAGCCTTGAACGAACAGCTGAAAGAAGAAGCGCAGCTGCCCTAGACGTGGAATCTCCTCTAAGCTCCGTTGCCGCCGCCGGACACCAGGCCCGGCTCCGGGAGCTCCGGGGGCCTTGTCAGAGGGGAGGGCGGCAGGGATCGCGGCCTTGGCTCTGGCCCCGTGGAGGCAGAGGCCACGGCCGGCCCCTCGCAGCGCCCACCTCAGCCTCGCGCAGCCCAGCGCAGCCATGGGTTGTGCTCGCGCGCCTGCACCTTTGGTCTAGTGCTGAGCCCCCGGACCCGCCCAGGCAGCAGTGCAGGGCGGGTTCAAAGCCGGGCGCTGGGGAGGGCCGAGTAAAGGCCAGCTAGACCCCTTCCTGCTCACTCCCTCTCTCCTCCCAGCGATGCGGGGGCTGCAGGAGAGGGACGCGATGACTCGGGGATATCCACGGCGCCCCGACCAAGGCCTCCGCCACCGACTCCTGACCCCGCGCCCCCGAGGCCTCTCAAACAACTTTTCGCTTGGTCTGAACTCTGGGCGGGGGTGCAGCGAGATTCTTTCGAAATCGGGAAGCCCCACACCGGGATAGGTCCTCGCCCGGTCGCGGGTTCCCCACCCAAGGCGACCCTCGCGTCCTGGAGGGAACGGGAACCGGCCGCGGCTAAGTTGCCCTCGGCTTCTCCCAATGGCCGTCCGGATTGATCCCGGAGTCAGTTCGGAGCGAGGGGGGCCAGTCATCTGATCCCTGGAGAGGGGCCTCTGAACAAAGAAATCTAAATATTCGTGGTTTTTTTTTTTTTTTTAATTCAATTCTCCCTCCAGGCACCTCCCTGCCGCGTCTGCCAAGGCAGGATATTTCAAACTGCAGATTGAGACCAGATTTCGTAGATGATGGCCAGAATTATTTTTAATAAAATGAAAAGAGTAACAGTACAGAAAACTTACTGCAAGAAGAAAAAAAAAAGTATTGTCTTATGAATCCTATGTCTCATGTATATTCAAAGTATAGTTGTCAAAAAGTTTAAAAACATAACTCATGCAAATATAAAATAAATACAGGGTCAAAGATCACATTCAAGCCACGAATGAAGGACCCAGCAGGACGGTACAGCTGGTTCTAACAGCATTTGAAAAATTGGTGATTTACAGGCAGCCAGAGAAGAAAGGGCATATTAAGTTCAATTAGGCTGACAGCTGAGTTGCTAGGTGTGGCTTTCTATTTATTTATTCTAGGACTCCTAGTTTCTTGACTCTGTGACTGGATGTCTTTGATCAGTCTGGGGAGTTTCTCAGATATTATCTGTTCAAACACTGCTTCTCCCCATTTTTTTCTCCTTTCCCGGGACTTCAAACTGCTATATGTATGTTACATCTCTTACCCTGTCTTGTGTATTTTTGTTCCTTTGTGTCATCTAGTTTGTTAATTCTCTCCTCCCCACTCCCCAGACAGAGTCTTACTCTGTCGCCCAGGCTGGAGTGCAGTGGTGCAATCTCAGCTCATTGCAACCTCCACCTCCTGGTTCAAGCAATTCTCCTGTCTCAGCTTCCAGAGTAGCTGGAATTACAGGCGCCCGCCGCCATGCCTGGCTAATTTTTGTATTTTTAGTAGAGATGGGGTTTCGCCATGTTGGCCAGGCTGGTCTCAAACTCCTGACCTCAGGTGATCTACCTACCTCAGCCTTCCAAAGTGCTGGAATTACAGGTGTGAGCCACAGCACCCAGCCTAGACCATATTTTTCATTTGGTTTTTGGACAGGAAGGACAGGAGGCCATGCTTTAAAAACGTGGTGGCACACGTGATCCCAGCTACTTGGGGAGGCTGAGGCAGGAGAATCGCTTGAACCAGGGAGGCGGAGATTGCAGTGAGCTGAGATTGCCTGACAACAGAGTAAGACTCCATCTCAAAAAAAAAAAAAAATATATATATATATATATATACACACACATATATATGTGTATATATACACTATATATGTGTATAAATATGTGTGTGTATATATATATATGTGTATATATATATATATATATATGATCTAGTTCAAGACTTAGGAGCCATTAATGAGCTCATAATTCTCTTACATCCTATAGTGCCAAATCCTTATACTATACTTAACCAAATACCAGAAAACACCAATTAGTTCACAGTTTTAGATCATAAGAATGCTTTCTTTTGTATTCCTTTGCACTTCGACTCTCAGAATTTATTTTCTTTTAAGTAGACTAATCCTGAAACTACTATTACCCAGCGGTACACCAGGACAATACTGCCTCATGACTTCAGGGATAGCCCTCACTTGTTCAAAAATGCCTTGACACAAAAGTTAAGAAAGCCAGAGCTAAAAAGGAGAGCCACACTCCAGTATGTAAATAACATCTTTGTATACAGCCCCACTAAAGAGGACTCAAATAAAAATGCCATTCAAGTCCTAAACTTCCTTAAAAAAAAATCAGTTCTCTCCATCCAAGGCCCAAATTCCTCTACCAAAAGTGAAATGCCTGTAGTACATCCTAAACTCAGGAAACTGGACCTTGTCCATCAAACAAAAGTTTACTTAGAAGTAAAACCTCTATAAACAACAACAACAACAAAAAACCTAAGAACTTTCCTGGGTATAGCAGGATTTTGCAGAATTGCTAAGCCATTATATGAGGCCCTAACAGGGCCAAAACATAAGCCACTCAAATGATCAAAAAACAGGAGGCTTTATCTTCCAGCTAAGCAAAGGGGTTTACACAGTAATAAACCACACCTGTTGTTCTTATATTAACAACTCAGGATTAATTAGACTGCCAGCTCAAAAGATTTACCAACACGAGGCCAGGAGCGGTGGCTCACGCCTGTAATCCCAGCACTTTGGGAGGCTGATGTGGGCGGATCATGAGGTCAGGATATGGAGACCATCCTGGCTAACACGGTGAAACCCCATCTCTACTAAAAATACAAAAAATTAGCCGGGCGTGGTGGCGGGCACCTGTGGTCCCAGATACTCGGGAGGCTGAGGCAGGAGAATGGCGTGAACCCGGGAGGCGGAACTTGCAGTGAGCCGAGACCACGCCACTGCACTCCAGCCTGGGCGACAGAGCAAGACTCCGTCTCGAAAAAAAAAAAAAAAAAGATTTACCAACATGCTACCTGGCTACATAATTTCAATAAGCACACTGCTCAAACCATCTGGGACCTCATCAAAAAAATACCTACTAAGTGTGACACAGTTCCTACCTTTCCTGGAACCTTTAATAACTCTAATTTCTACTAATCTTTGGTCCTTGCTTGTTTAATCTCCTTATAAAGTTTGTGTCTTCTGGATTATAGCAGTTCCATGTCAAAATAATGGTCATACAAAAACTCCAACCAATCCCTGCCTCAGATTCAGACTCTCCTAATAACCCACCCTTGGGACCCTTAAAACAGGCAGCCAGAAATTTCTATGCCCTAACTAGACATGGCCAATGACCCTAATCAACAAAAAGTAAATATAAAACACTGACCTCCTCCCTCATCAACCCTTAAAAATAAAAATCTCTGAAGGCAGTCAAATGAGACAGGAATCATACACAGTGGTTACAGGGAAATAAACAATTCCAGGCAGCAGCTTCACACGACTAGCAAAAGGAAACTGTTAAAACAGCTGCAAGGGCCAATAAGACCCTGAAAACCAAGACGTGGGCCAAGCTGGCTAAGACTGATGGGAACCAACATAGCACTGGATTTGACCTAGGTTTCACCTAGGACCTCATTATACACTCATTAACATATTAAATCACACACCCACCAGCACGGTGACAGTTCTAGGAACACCCATATTTGGTGCAAACATGAGTGGCACCTGCTGGGCGCGGTGGCTCACACTTGTAATCCCAGCACTTTGGGAGGCCGAGGTGGGCAGATCACCAGGTCAGGAGTTCAAGACCAGCCTGGCCAACTTGGTAAAACCCCATCTCTACTAAAAATACAAAAATTAGCTGGGCATGGTGGCGCATGCCTGTAATCCCAGCTACTCGGGAGGCTGAGGCAGGAGAATTGCTTGAACTAGGACTGGGAGGCAGAGGTTGTAGTCTGGGCTACAGAGAGAGACTCTGTCATGAAAAACAAAACAAAAAAAAAAGGATGACACCACAGTTCCAAGAAATCTTTACCTTTTTCCAAAAATCTTCATGAATATTCCACCTCTTGGTTAAAGAAACCCATAAAGATGGTAACTCTAAACCCCATGGTGCAACTGTCTCTCTTGAGCCGGCCCACACTCCCCTTTCTTTAATGTGTACTTTTCACTGCAGTAAATCTCCATATTTTCACTATTTTCTGACTCATCCTTGAATTCCTTCTTGCAGTGGTGTCAAGAACCTGGATACTGGCCAGGGTCAAGGTCTCACCAACATTTGGGGACCTCCCCAAGCCCACCAGTTTTACCTGGAGCTCTGAGTCTCAGTCCTCCCAAGGTGACCGGGCATCTTCCCTGGGCATCAGGAGGAAATGGGAAAGAAGAGAGCCCCCATCTCCTGCCACTCCACCTCCTCAGGGTTCACAAGACCCACACACCAGACAGTGCATGTTCCTTTACCAAAAAGCTAGGACTTTTTCAGAGGGGAATCACTATGAGGAGAAGCAAACATGTTAAATTTCACCTCTCCCAGGTTGCCCAAGGGCAGCAGCTGGGGATCTTGACTTTCATGACCTTGTGCTTGAGATGTTTCCCTGACAGCTGGAGTGCAGTGGCACGATCTCGGGTCACTACAACTTCTGCTTCCTGGTGTAGGATATAATAAATTCCTCTTCAAAGTTTTAGCCTGTAAATTGTTAAGTACAATGAGTTCTGAGATCTTCTCCAAAGAATCAATGTATCGGTTATGTTCAGCTCTTCATTTTAAAGTTTTCGTCTCCTTGCCCCTAGTTCCAGTAAACAACCACCTCCTAGCCTCTATCACCTGCTCCGTCCTGAGTCACCCCTGGTCACCTACTCTGACCTGAGTCATCCTGAGTCATCTGTTCCCACCAAACTACTCACCCCGCCACTCTGACTTGTGCCCCTACTCTCTTTAAAATAGCCAATCGGAATTAGCTTAGACTGTGCAGTCCAACCCTAGCCAATAGGGGAATGACACAGCAGTAGGGGCTACCTGCATCAGGAATAAGAACCCCTTCCCCTCCTTTGTTCAGGTGTCTCTTGCCATTGTTCCATCCACAAGTCGCACCCTTCTATAGAACCAAAATTGCCTTGCTGAGAAAATTAAATTTATGTTTGAGTGCTATTTCTTTGGCAGCACTGAAAATTTATTTATAACACTGGGTTCAAGCTATTCTTCTGCCTCAGCCTCCCGAGTAGCTGGGATTACAGGTGCCTGTCACCACACTCGGCTAATTTTTGCATTTTTAGTAGAGACAGGGTTTCACCATGTTGGCCAGGCTGGTCTCAAACTCCTGACCACAGATGATCCACCCGCCTCAGCCTCCCAGAGTGCTGGGATTACAGGCATGAGCCACTGTGCCCGGCCAAATTTTTATATTTTTAGTAGAGATGAGGTTTCACCATGTTGACCAGGCTTGCCTCAAGTGATCAAACTCCTGACCTCAGGTGATCCACCCACCTCAGCCTCCCAAACTGCTGGGATTACAGGCATGAGCCACTGCAACTGGCCAGGTTCTACCTTCTTATGTACCATCAGCCAGCCTCTGGTTATCAGGGTATGAGTGAGCTCCTCTCAACTTCCCATTTCTGCAGTAGAATTGTTCACACTGTCTTTTCCTTCCCCTCTAACCTCAAATCTAACAGAAACAACATTAAACTCAGTTCCTGAAGACCTGGGTTCAAAATCTGGCTCTGCCCCTTACTGATCTTTACCTCTCTGAACTTCATGTTTCTTATCACAGGAGAAGAATAACAGCCTCTAACTCTTTAGGGAGACTGTAGTATTCAAATGTATCAATATAAGGAGCAAGTCTTTTCATAAAGGGGCAGTATTTCTAACAGGATTTCCCTGGCTCAGAAACAGGCAGAGAAAAGTGGAACATAGTAAAGCATGAGGTGGAAACTGGCATACACAGGTTTTGATTGAGCTAATTTAATTTTTAAAAAAAGATTGTCAGATGTTTTCTCATAAAAATTCAGATTTTTGATTTCCCTGCAGAAATCCAAAACTCTAGCAACATCAGGCCTGCATTCACATGGGGGCAACAACGAGTGGAGCTGGGTGGTACCTGCCCTGGGGCTTTCCCACCACTTGCCTATTCTGGTCTCTGGCTTGGTTTGCTTCATATAAAGCTATCTGGGTTTTTGACCTCTAGGATGGAGAGAAGGGAAATAGATCCAAATACCTATTAGAATTGAGGAAAAGGCCAGGTGTGGTGGCTCATGCCTTTAATACCAGCACTTTGGGAGGCCAAGGTGAGCGGATCACTTGAGGCCAGGAGTTTGATCACTTGAGACCAGCCTGACCAACTGGGTGAAACCCCATCTCTATCAAAAATACAAAAATTAGCTGGGTGTGGTGGCACATGCCTGTAATCCCAGCTACTCAGGAGGCTGAGATGGAAGAAATTGCCTGAACCCAGGAGGCGGAGGTTGCAGTCAGCCTAGATCACGCCATTGCACCCCAGCCTGGGCTACAAGAGCGAGACTCCATCTCAAAAAAAACAAATAAACAAAAAAGAAGGTATAATCCATTGCCTGAGCCTGTATAATGTCATCTGCCTACAGCAAAATAGCACTTTCCAGCCCTGGTGACTTGAGCATCTCTGGGGGTTGCAGCTCACTGTTATCCCAACCAGGGCTACCATACCAATGTCCCTAGAAATGTTCTCAAGGACATGTTCTGTCCTTCTGAATCAGATATATTCTTATTTGAAATTCCATTTTGTATCAGAAAGTTATTCTTGGTAAATTTAAGGATGCCTGCTGCTGTAAAATAAAGATGTTTCTGGGCTTTGTCCTGGGCTCCTGACATGGAGCTTCTAAAACTTTGGAATTTCCTGATTGGTAGACTGTCTTTGTTACTCATGGTGGGCTCCTAGATAGTTTCAAAATGAGGGCTGGTCAGCTAGGCATGGTGGCTCATGCCTGTAATTGAAGCATTTTGGGAGGCCGAGGTGGGCAGATCACAAGGTCAGGGATTCGAGACCAGCCTGGCCAACATGGTGAAACCCCATCTCTACTGAAAATACAAAAATTAGCTGGGTGTGGTGGCATGCACCTGTAATCCCAGATACTCAGGAGGCTGAGGCAGGAGAATTGCTTGAATCTAGGAGGCAGAAGTTGCAGTGAGCCAAGATTGTTCCACTGCACTCTAGCCTGAGAGATAGAGCAAGACTCTGTCTAAAAAAAAAAAAAAAAAAAAAAAAAAATGAGGGCTGGTCATGTCAGAAAGACCAGTCACATGATTATAGGGTTGGGGCTTCAAGCCGGTGATATCAGCTCAACCTCTGGGAAAGGGAGAAGGTTGAAGATTGGGTTGGAACACACAGCCAATGATTCTATCAATTGTGCCTACAAAGTGAAATTCCAATAAAACCTCTGAACACTGAAGCTCAGCTGCACTTCTCAGTTGGTGAATACATGGATGCATGGGGAGGGTGATGTGCCTGGATTCCATAGGGAGAGGACAAGGAAGCTCCACATTCAGGACTCTCCTAGACCTTATCCTATGGGTCTCTTCATATGGTTGGTCCTGATTTGTATCCTTTATAATGAAACTATAATTCTTAGCACAGTATAGAGCTTTTCTGAGTTCTGTGAGTCATTTTAGTACTGTCAAACCTGAATGGTTTTTAGAAACCCCTGGAATTGTACCCCATTGGTCAGAGATATAAGTGGTCTGGGGACCCTCAAACATTCAACTGGCATCTGAAATGAGAGCAGTCTTGTTGGAGACTGTGACCTTAACCTGTGGAGTCTGCACTAACGCTAGGTAGTTAGTGTCAGAATTGCAGCATTGCACTGGCCCTTTCCTTTACTTGTGGTTGGGTGTAATTTTGGTGGATTTCATTGTGCCATTGCGAGGGTTACAATCTGGTCCACAGTTGCTATTGGCTGATGTTGCCATTAACAGAAACATCCTTGTTCCTGCCTGGTGTCATGATGTACCTCTATTCTTAACCATAGGGCTTCAGATCCAGCTCACTCTCTCATTCTCTCATTCTCTCTCTCTCTCTCTCTCTCTTTCTGCCTCCCTCCCTCCCTTTCTCTCTCTGTCTCTCCTACTTCCACATCCTTCATAGGCTACCAGAAGCATCTGCTGGAGAATTTTGAGATAATCTCAGGCCTACCTGCCTAGATATCTCAGATGGCCTCATACTGGGCAAAAGGGAACTTCGGAGGTTTCCCTTCTAGGAAGCAGGTATAGGTCTTTGCTGTTCTCAGATTCTTAAAGTCACTAGGTGAGGAGAAGTTCAGGACACAGGTCCCTGTCTCAGGGACACACATCAGCCTAGAAGAAGAGGAATAGAAGAAGAAAGTGAGGGGAGAAGGAGGCAGAACTAATATCTGAGGGTTTACAATGTGCCAGGCATATTCTGAGTACTTTCCTAACATTAACTCATTTCATTGCGTCATTACCTCTAAGAGTTAGCATTATTATCCTAATGTTTTAGAATAGAAAGCAGAAGGCCAGGCGCAGTGGCTCACACCCATAATCTCAGCACTTTGGGAGACTGAGGTGGGCAGATCACAAGGTCAGGAGGTCGAGACTAGCCTGGCCAACATGGTGAAACCCCATCTCTACTAAAAATACAAAAAATGAGCTGGGCATGGTGGCGGGCGCCTGTAATCCCAGCTACTTGGGAGGCTGAGGTAGGAGAATCATTTGAACCTGAGAGGCAGAGGTTACAGTAAGCCAAGATTGCACCATTGCACTCCAGACTGGGTGACAGGGCTAGACTCCATCTCAAAAAAAGAAAAGAAAGAAGATGGCTGAATAGGAACAGCTCCAATCTGCAGCTCCCAATGTGATCAGCGCAGAAGATGGGTGATTTCTGCATTTCCAACTGAGGTACCTGGTTCATCTCATTGGAACTGGTTGGTGGGTGCAGCCCAAAGAGGGCGAGACGAAGCAGGGCGGGGCGTTGCCTCACCCAGGAAGCGCAAGGGGTCAGGGGATTTCCCTTTCCTAGCCAAGGGAAGCCGTGACAGACTGTACCTGGGAAAAACGGGACACTCCCGCCCAAATACTGCACTTTTCCAACGGTCTTAGCAAACAGCAGACCAGGAGATACTATCCCGCGCCTGGCTCTGTGGGTCCCATGCCCACAGAGCCTTGCTCACTGCTAGCACAGCAGTCTAAGATCAACCTGCCAGGCAACAGCCTGGTCGGGGGAGGGGCGTCTGCCATTGCTGAGGCTTGAGTAGGTAAACAAAGTGGCCAGGAAGCTCGAACTGGGCAGAGCCCACCACAGCTCAACAAGGCCTACTGCCTCTAGACTCCACCTCTGTGGGCAGGGCATAAATGAACAAAAGGCAGCAGACAACTTCTGCAGACTTAAACGTCCCTGTCTGACAGCACTGAAGAGAGCAGTGGTTCTCCCAGCATTTGAGCTCTGAGAACGGACAGACTGCCTCCTCAAGTGGGTCCTTGACCCCTGTGTAGCCTAACTGGGAGACACCTCCTAGTAGGGGCTGATAGACACCTCATATAGGCAGCTGCCCCTCTGGGACGAAGCTTCCAGAGGAAGGATCAGGCAGCAATATTTGCTGTTCTGCAGCCTCCACTGGTGATACCCAGGCAAACAGGGTCTGAAGTGGAACTCCAGCAAACTCCAACAGACCTGCAGCTGAGGGACCTGACTGTTAGAAAGAAAACTAACAGAAAGGAATAGCATCAGCATCAACAAAAAGATCATCTACACCAAAACCCCATCTGTAGGTCACCAACATCAAAGACCAAAGGTAGATAAAACCACAAAGATGGGGAGAAACCAGAGCAGAAAAGTGCCTCTTCTCCTCCAAAGGATTACAGCTCCTTGCCAGCAACAGAACAAAGCTGGATGAAGATTGACGAGTTGACAGAAGTAGGCTTCAGAAAGCCGGTAATAAAAAACTTCTCTGAGCTAAATAAAGGAGGATGTTCAAACCCATCGCAAGGAAGCTAAAAACCTTGAAAAAAGATTAGACGAATGTCTAACTAGAATAAACAGTGTGGAGAAGATGTTAAATGACCTGATGGAGCTGAAAACCATGGCACGAGAACTTCGTGATGCATGCACAAGCTTCAATAGCCGATTCGATCAAGTGGAAGAAAGGGTATCAGTGATTGAAGATCAAATTAATGAAATAAAGCTAGAAGACAAGGTTAGAGAAAAAAGAGTAAAAAGAAACGAACAGGCCAGGCATGGTGGCTCACGCCTGTAATCCCAGCACTTTGGGAGGCTGAGGTGGGCAGATCACGAGGTCAGGGGATCAAGACCATCCTGGCTAACATGGTGAAACCCCATCTCTACTAAAAATACAAAAAATTAGCTGGGCATGGTGGCAGGTGCCTGCAGTCCCAGATACTCAGGAGGCTGAGGCAGGAGAATGGCATGAACCCAGGAGGTGGAGCTTGCAGTGAGCCAAGATCACGCCACTGCACTCCAGCCTGGGCGACAGTGTGAGACTCCATCTCAAAAAAAAAAAAAGAGACAAACAAAGCCTCCAAGAAATATGGGACTATGTGAAAAGACCAAATCTACATTTGATTGGTGTACCTGAAAGTGATGGGGAGAATGAAACCAAGTTGGAAAACACCCTTCAGGATATTACCCAGGAGAACTTCCCCAACCTAGCAAGACAGGCCAATATTCAAATTCAGGAAATACAGAGAACACCACAAAGATACTCCTCAAGAAGAGCAACCCCAAGAAACAATCGTCAGATTCTCCAAGGTTGAAATGAAGGAAAAAATGTTAAGGGCAGCCAGAGAGAAAGGTCAGGTTACCCACAAAGGGCACTCCATCAGACTAACAGCAGATCTCTAGGCAGAAACCCTACAAGCCAGAAGAGAGTGGGGGCCAATATTCAGCATTCTTAAAGAAAAGAATTTTCAACCCAGAATTTCATATCCAGCCAAACCAAGCTTCATAAGTGAAGGAGAAATAAAATCTTATACAGACAAGCAAATGCTGAGAGATTTTGTCACCACCAGGCCTGCCTTACAAGAGCTCCCTAAGGGCCGGGTGCAGTGGCTCATGCCTGTAATCCCAGCACTTTGGGAGGCCGAGGCGGGTGGATCATGAGGTCAGGAGATCGAGACCATCCTGGCTAACATGGTGAAACCCCATCTCTGCTAAAAATACAAAAAATTTAGCCAGGCGTGGTGGTGGGCACCTGTAGTCCAAGCCATTTGGGAGGCTGAGGCAGGAGAATAGCGTGAACCCAGGAGGCAGAGCTTGCAGTGGGCTAAGATCACGCCACTGCACTCCAGCCTGGGAGACAGTGAGACTCCGTCTCAGAAAAAAAAAAGAAGAGCTCCCGAAGGAAGCACTAAACATGGAAAGAAACAACCGGTACCAGCCACTGCAAAAACAGGCCAAATTGTAAAGACCATCGATGCTATGAAGAAACTGCATCAATTAACAGGCAAAATAACCAGTGAACATCATAATGACAGGATCAAATTCACACATAACAATATTAACCTTAAATGTAAATGGGCTAAATGCCCCAATTAAAAGACACAGACTGGCAAATTGGATAGAGTCAAGACCCATCAGTGTGCTGTATTCAGGAGACCCATCTAATGTCCAGAGACACTCACAGGCTCAAAATAAAGGGATGGAGGAAGATCTACCAAGCAAATGCAAAGCAAAAAAAAGCAGGAGTTGCAATCCTAGTCTCTGATAAAACAGACTTTAAACCAACAAAGATCAAAAGAGACAAAGAAGGCCATTACATAATGGTAAAGGGATCAATTCAACAAGAAGAGCTAACTATCCTAAATATATATGCACCCAATACAGGAATACCTAGATTCATAAAGCAAGTTCTTAGAGACCTACAAAGAGACTTAGACTCCCACACAATAATAGTGGGAGACTTTGACACCCCACTGTCAATATTAGACAGATCAACGAGACAGAAGGTTAACAAGGATATCCAGGACTTGAACTCAGCTCTGCACCAAGCAGACCTAGTAGACATCTACAGAACTCTCCACCCCAAATCAACAGAATATATATTCTTCTCAGCACCACGTCGCACTTATTCTAAAATTGACCACATAGTTGGAAGTAAAGCCCTCCTCAGTACACGTGAAAGAACAGAAATCACAACAAACTGTCTCTCAGACCACAGTGCAATCAAATTAGAACTCAAGATTAAGAAACTCACTCAAAACCGCAAAACTACATGGAAACTGAACAACCTGCTCCCGAATGACTACTGGGTAAATAACGAAATGAAGGCAGAAATAAAGATGTTCTTTGAAACCAATGAGAACAAAGACACAACGTACCAGAATCTCTGGGACACATTTAAAGCAGTGTGTGGAGGGAAATTTATAGCACTAAATGCCCACAAGAGAAAGCAGGAAAGATCTAAAATCAACACCTTAACATCACAATTAAATGAACTAGAGAAGCAAGATCAAACACATTCAAAAGCTAGCAGAAGGCAAGAAATCACTAAGATCAGAGCAGAACTGAAGGAGATAGAGACACAAAAAACCCTTCAAAAAATCAATGAATCCAGGAGCTGGTGTTTTGAAAGAATCAACAAAATTGATAGACTGCTAGCAAAACTAATAAAGAAGAAAAGAGAGAGGAATCAAACAGGTGCAATAAAAAATGATAAAGGGGATATCAACACCAATCCCACAGAAATACAAACTACCATCAGAGAATACTATAAACTCCTCTATGCAAATAAACTAGAAAATCTAGAAAAAATGGATAAATGCCTAGACACATACACCCTCCCAAGACTAAACCAGGAAAAAGTTGTATCTCTGAATAGACCAATAACAGGCTCTGAAATTGAGGCAATAATTAATAGCCTACCAACCAAAAAAAGTCCAGGACCAGACGGATTTACAGCCGAATTCTACCAGAGGTACAAAGAGGAACTGGTACCATTCCTTCTGAAACCATTCCAATCAATAGAAAAAGAGGGACTCCTCCCTAACTCATTTTATGAGGCCAACATCATCCTGATACCAAAGCCTGGCAGAGACACAACAAAAAAAGAGAATTTTAGACCAATATCCCTGATGAGCGTCAATGCAAAAATCCTCAGTAAAATACTGACAAAACAAATCCAGCAGCACATCAAAAAGCTTATCCACCACAATCAAGCCTGCTTCATCCCAGGATGCAAGGCTGGTTCAACATATGCAAATCAATAAACATAATCCATTGCATAAACAGAACCAAAGACAAAAACCACATGATTATCTCAATAGATGCAGAAAAAGCCTTCGACAAAATTCAACAGCCCTTCATACTAAAAACTCTCAATAAACTAAGTATTGATGGAACATATCTCAAAATAATAAGAGCTATTTATGATAAACCCACAGCCAATATCATTTTGAATGGGCAAAAACTGGAAGCATTTCCTTTGAAAACTGGCACAGGACAGGGATGCCCTCTCTCACCACTCCTATTCAACGTAGTGTTGGAAGTTCTGGCCAGGGCAATCAGGCAAGAGAAAGAAATAAAGGGTATTCAATTAGGAAAAGAGGAAGTCAAATTGTCCCTGTTTGTAGATGACATGATTGTATATATAGAAAACCCCATTGTCTCAGCCCAAAATCTCCTTAAGCTGATAAGCAACTTCAGCAAAGTCTCAGGATACAAAATCAATGTGCAAAAATCACAAGCATTCCTATACACCAATAACAGACAAACAGCCAAATCATGAGTGAACTCCCATTCACAATTGCTACAAAGAGAATAAAATACCTAGGAATCCAACTTACAAGGGGTGTGAAGGACCTCTTCAAGGAGAACTACAAACCACTGCTCAAGGAAATAAAAGAGGACACAAGCAAATGGAAGAACATTCCATGCTCATGGATAGGAAGAATTAATATCGTGAAAATGGCCATACTGCCCAAGATAATTTATAGATTCAATGCCATTCCCATCGAGCTACCAATGACTTTCTTCACAGAATTGGAAAAAACTACTTTAAAGTTCATATGGAACCAAAAAAGAGCCCACATTGCCAAGGCAATCCTAAGCAAAAAGAGCAAAGCTGGAAGCATCATGCTACTTGACTTCAAACTATACTATAAGGCTACAGTAACCAAAACATCATGGTACTGGTACCAAAACAGATACACAGACCAATGGAACAGAACAGAGGCCTCAGAAATAACACCACACATCTACAACCATCTGACTTTTGACAAACCTGATAAAAACAAGAAATGGGGAAAGGATTCCCTATTTAATAAATGGTGCTGGGAAAACTGACTAGCCATATGTAGAAAGCTGAAACTAGATCCCTTCCTTACATCTTATACAAAAATTAATTCAAGATGGATTAAAGAGTTAAATGTTAGACCTAAAACCATAAAAACCCTAGAAGAAAACCTAGGCAATATCATTCAGGACATAGGCATAGGCAAGGACTTCATGACTAAAACACCAAAAGCAATGGCAACAAAAGCCAAAATAGACAAATGGGATATAATTAAACTAAAGAGCTTCTGCACAGCAAAAGAAACTACCATCAGAGTGAACAGGCAACCTACAGAATGGGAGAAAATTTTTGTAATCTACCTATCTGACAAAGGGCTAATATCCAGAATCTACAAAGAACTTAAACAAATTTACAAGAAAAAAACAACCCCATCCAAAAGTGGGCAAAAGATATGAACAGACACTTCTCAAAAGAAGACATTTCTGCAGCCAACAGACACATGAATAAATGCTCATCATCACAGTCATCAGAGAAATGCAAATCAAAACCGCAATGAGATACCATCTCACACCACTTAAAATGGTGATCATTAAAAAGTCAGGAAACAATAGATGCTGGAGAGGATGTGAAGAAACAGGAACACTTTTCCACTGTTGGTGGGAATGTAAATTAGTCCAACCATTGTGGAAGACAGTGTGGCGATTCCTTAAGGATCTAGAACTAGAAATACCATTTGATCCAGCGATCCCATTACTGGGTATATACTCAAAGGATTATAAATGATGCTACTATAAAGGCACATGCACATTTATGTTTATTGTGGCACTATTCATAATTGCAAAGACTTGGAACCAACCCAAATGTCCATCAATGACAGACTGGATTAAGAAAATGTGGCACATACACACCATGGAATACTATGCAACCATAAAAATGGATGAGTTCATTTCCTTTGCAGGGACATGGATGAAACTGGAAACCACCATTCTCAGCAAACTATCACAAGGACAGAAAACCAAACACCACATGTTCTCACTCATAGGTGGGAATTGAACAATGAGAACACTTGGACACAGGGCAGGGAACATCACACACTGGGGCCTGTCATGGGGTGGGGGGCCGGGGGAGGGATGGCATTAGGAGAAATACCTAATGTAAATGATGAGTTAATGGGTGCAGCAAACCAACATGGCACATGTACACCTACGTAGCAACCTGCACGTTGTGCACATGTACCCTAGAACTTAAAGTATAATGAAAAAAAAGAAAGAAAAAGAAAACTTGCCCCCCGCCAAAAAAAGAAAGAAAGCAGAGGGGCAGGGATTAAAAGTAAATTTCAGGCCAGATGTGGTGTCTCATCCCTGTAATCCCAGCACTTTGGGAGGCTGAGGCAGGTGGATCACCTGAGGTCAGGAGTTTGAGGCCAGCCTGGCAAAACTCCGTCTCTACTAAAAATACAAAAATTAGCCAGGCATGGTGGCGGGCGCCTATAGTCACAGCTACTTGGGAGGCTGAGGCAGGAGAATTGCTTGAACCTGGAAGACAGAGGTTGCAGTGAGCAGAGATCGTGCCACTGTACTCCAGCCTGAGTGACAGAGCGAGACTCCATCTCAAAAAAAAAAAAATAAAGTAAATTGCACACCCCAAATAATTTGCCCAAGTTATACAGCTAGTAGGGTCACATCCAGAAATCAGAAACTAGAAGTCCCAATCACTTTACTCTTCAAAGCAGGGAAAACTGACTCCCAATAATCAAATATTTTTCTCTAAATATTTCAACACGTCTGAATGCCAACTTTTACAGTGCAAATATTTGACTATTTTTGTTCTCTGCTCTGTCACGCTTTCCCTAAAGGCAGTGAGAAGAGATGAAAAATTCTTTTTTTTTTTTTTAAATGGAGTTTCGCTCTTGTTGCCCAGGCTGGAGTGCGATGGCACGATCTTGGCTCACTGTAACCTCCGCCTCCTGGGTTCAAGCAATTGTCCTGCCTCAGCCTCTTGAGTAGCTGGGATTACAGGCATGCGCCACCACTTCTGGCTAATTTTGTATTTCTAGAGACAGGGTTTCTTCATGTTGGTCAGGCTGGTCTCGAACTCCCGACCTCAAGTGATCCGCCTGCCTCGGCCTCCCAAAGTGCTGGGATTACAGGTGTGAGCCACCATGCCCAGCCCGAGATGAAACATTCTAACCACTGCTTCCTTACTGGGGAGGGGACACTCAATTAAAAGGGAGTACCTGGAGATGTTGCTATACTGTGAATACTTGAATAGGGCTCCCTATCTTGAAGTACAAGAATTCACTGAAACAAGAGGCAGCATGATATAATGGGCAATGTGGCAAAACTCTGTCTCTACCAAAAATACAAAAAATTGCCAGGCATGGTGGCACATGCCTGTGACCCAGTTACTTGGGAGGCTGAGGTGGGAGGATGGCTTGACCCTGGGAGGTGGAGGTTGCAGTGAGCTGAGATTGCACCACTGCACTCCAGCCTGGGCAACAGAGCAAGACCCCTGTCTCAAAAAAAAAAAAAAGCTCACAATATTTCATTAAGAAAACACAGGCCAGGGCCAGGCTAGGTGGCTCACGCCTGTAATCCCAGCACTTTGGGAGGCCGAGGCAGGTGAATCATCTGAGGTCGGGAGTTCAAGATCAGCCTGGCTAACATGGTGAAACCCCGTCTCTACTAAATATATAAAATTAGCTGGGCGTGGTGGCGCATGCCTGTAATCCCAACTACTTGGGAGGCTGAGGCAGGAGAATCACTTGAACCCAGAAGGCGGAGGTTGCAATGAGCTGGGATCGCACCACTGCACTTTGGCCTGGGCAACGGAGTGAGACTCGGTCTCCAAAAAAAAAGAAAGAAAGAAAACACAGGGCAGGTGCAGTGGCTCATGCCTGTAATCCCAGCACTTTGGGAGGCCAAGGTGGGCAGATCATGAGGTCAAGAGTTCAAGACCAGCCTGGCCAACATGGTAAAACCCTGTCTCTACAAGAATACAAAAATTAGCCAGGCATGGTGGTGCACACCTGTAATCCCAGCTACTCAAGAGGCTGAGACAGGAGAATAGCTTAAACCCAGGAGGCAGAGGTTGCAGTGGACTGAGGTCACACCACTGCACTCCAGCCTAGGCAACGGAGCAAGACTCCATCTCAAAAGAAAAGAAAAGAAAACACAAAAACAGACCTGGTGTGGTGGCTCGCTCCTGTAATGCCAAGACTTTGGGAAGCCAAGGTGGGAAGATCATTTGAGGCCAGCCTGGGCAACATGGCCAGATCCCATCTCTAAAAAAAAAAAGAAGAAGAAAAATAAAAGAAGAAACAACTTACAAAACTATTTCAACAGCTGATTTCACACGCACACACTCGACTGGAAAGGTACCTACCAAAATTAACAACGGTGGTAAATTATACGTAATTTTTATTTCTTTTTTTAGGCTTTTCTGCATGTTGTGTACATATGCTTACCAAAAGATAAGCAGTACTATTTGCAATAGTCCTTAACTAAAAACCACTTAAATACTCGCCGGGTGGGGTGGCTTATGCCTGTAATCCCAGCACTTTGGGAGGCCAAGGCAGGTGGATCACTTGAGGTTAGGAGTTCAAGACCAGCCTGACTGACATGGAGTAACCCTGTCTTTAGTAAAAATACAAAAATTAGCCGGGTGCAGTGGCATGTGTCTGTAATCCCAGCTACTTGGAAGGCTGAGGCAGGAGATCTTGGACTTCCTAGCCTCCAAGATCGCACCACTGCACTCCAGCCAGAGTGACAGAGTAAGATTCTGTCTCAAAAAAAATAAATAACACTTAAATACTTATGATAGTAGAATGAATAAGTAAACTGTGGTATATTCACACAATGGAATTAGATAAATGAACTGTGACTATACACTACATGGGTGAATCTCAGAAGCATAATGTTGAGTGAGACACCAGACATAAAAAAGGCTACGTACTGTATGATTCCATTTAAAGTTTAAAAATAAAAAAGTGTTTGCCATAGTTTGAATGTCTCCTCCAAAATTCAGGTGTTGACAATGTAATAGTATGAAGAGGTGGGGCCTATACAAGGTGATCAGGCTGCGAGGGCCCCTCCCTCATGAATGGTATTAGGTTTCCTTATAAAGGGGCTTAACGGAGGGAGTTTCTCTCTCTTGCCCTTCTGCCTCCTGCAATGTGAGGACACAGCGTTCCTCCCCTCTGGAGGATGCAGCCCTCACCAGACAACCGAACTTGCTGGTGCCTTGGTCTTGGACTTCCTAGCCTCCAGAACAGTGAAAAAATTCAATGTCTGTTCTTTATAGCTGACCCGGTCTGCGGTATTCTGTTGTAGCAGCACAAATAGACTAAGACTGCTAGAAGTTAAGAAAGTAGTTTATCTTGAGGGGAGGTAGTGGTTAGCAATTAGAAGGGGGCATGAGGGGGCTCTGGGGTTCTGAAAATACATGTTTATTGTCCTGGAGTGCTAGTTTCATGGTTTTGTACACCTCATCAACAAACCCCCACAGTAACACTAGTTTACCTACGTAACAAACCTGCACATGTGCCGCTGAACTTAAAATTTTTAAAAAATTCATCAAGCTTTGCATTTATGATTTTTACCCCTTTATATAGATTATATTTCAATTAAAAGTTTCCACTGAAAAAGGACATCAGCAAAATGGCAAAATTGGAAACTCAAAATGTCCATCCCCCCAAAGAAACATATGAAAAAAAAAACCCAGAAATGGTCAGAACCAACATTGTCGGAATTTTGGGAAACAATCAAAGGTTTACAGCAATGAAGAAAATGCTGAATTACAAAAAAGACAACTTTAAAATGGTAGCAAAGCATCATTCGTCCTTGTCCTATCCCTTCCCCCAGCTGGGTAGCAGTCTTGAAGAAAGCAGCCTGTGTTCCCAGTGTGGGACCCTTGTTCCTGGTTCTGGAGGGAGCAGAGCTGACCTTACTTGTAAATTACTGTGTTTGTCTGTTCTAACCTGTTGGGGAGCTGTCTGAAGGACTGAGTCTAGGTGCCCATCTATGTTTGCCTATCTTAGAACCAACTCAGGAGAGAAAAGAGGCAGGGATTGCTCAAAAACATTGCAAGGCAAAGTTGCAGGATACAAAATCAACACACACACACAAATTAATTGCATTTCTAGACACCAGCCATGAACACTCCACAAAGAAAATTAAGAAAACAATTCCATTTACAATAGCATCAAAATAACTGAAATACTTAGAAACAAATTAAATCAAGGAGGCACAAGACTTGTACATTGAAAGCTATAAAATATCAGTGAAAGAAAATGAAGAAAACCTAAACACATGGAAAGACACACCATGTTCATGGCTTGGAAGACTTAATATTAAGATGACAATATTACCCAAAGCTATATGTAGACTCAATGCAATTGCTATCAAAATCCCAATGACATTGTTTTGGCAGAAATGAAAAAAAAATCCTAAAATCCATATGGAATTTAAGCGAACCAACAGCCAAAACAATCTTGAAAAAGAACAAAGTCAGAGGGCTCATACTTCCTGATTTCAGAACTTACTACAAAGCTATAGTACTCAAAACAGTGTAAAACTGGAATAAGGATAGACATATAGACCAATGGAGCAGAATTGAGAGCCCAAAAATACACCTTCACATTGATGATCAGTTGATTTTTGACAAGGATGTCAAAACCACTGAATAGAGAAATAATGGTCTCTTCAACAAATGGTGCTGGGGAAACTAGGTATTTTCTAGTTTTCTAGAAAACTAGAACCTAGAAGGCACTCAATACATATTTGTGGGTTAGGGTTAGGGTTAGGGTTAGGTCCAACTTCATTCTTTTGAATGTAGAAATGTATCGTGATGAGATTTTTTTTTTGAGACAGGGTCTTGCTCTGTCCTCCAGCCTGGAGTGCAGTGGAGCGATCATACCTCCTGGCAGCCTTGCCTGGGCTCAAGTGATCTTCCCACATCAGCCTCCTGAGTAATAGGGACTACAGGCATGTGCCACCATGCCAGGCTTTTTAATTTTTTTTGTAGAGACAGGGTCTCCCTATGTTACCCAGGCTGGTTTCAAATTCCTGGCCTCAAGTGATCCATTTTAGCCTCCCAAGTGCTGGGATTACAGGTGTGAGCCACTGTGCCCAGCCCATTAAGAGAAATTCTTAATGCCAAAGATTCTGATTTGTTACTATCATAGTTCATTAGAAAGGCCATTTGTCTAGGAAATAAATGGATTTAGAAAAAAGTTATTTTATCTCCAGGGATTTGGGCCTTTCATATTCTGGTAGAGGCAAGTGGACTTGGTGATGTTTATCTCAGGTGTGATTGTTGAGATACCTGGCATTTACCAAGCTCATGAATCCTGATTTTGAGTCAGTTTCTCAACAAGGGAGATGTGTCTTAAAATTTATTTTCCTCTGCCAAAGAGCATCCAGATTTGGGATGTCAATCGAACAGTCTTTCCAATTCTAAATATACCATGCATTCCAATGGTTATCATGATTATTTCAGAGAGGTGCACACAAGACTGATAATGCTATTGCCATAACATTTTTTATTTGAGATGAAGTTTCACTCTTGTTGCCCAGGCTGGAGTGCAACGGCATGGTCTCGGCTCACTACAACCTCTGCCTCCCAGGTCCAAGTGATTTTCCTGCCTCAGCCTCCCTAGTAGCTGGGACTACAGGCGCCCGCCACCATGCTCGGCTAATTTTTTGTATTTTTAGTAGAGAAGGGATTTCACCACGTTGGCCAGGCTAGTCACGAACTCCTGACCTCAGGTGATCAACCCCCCTCAGCCTCCCAAAGTGCTGAGATTACAGGCGTGAGCCAACATGCCTGGCCGCCATAGCGTTATTAGTAGTTGATCCAACCTGGGAACTCCATTCTAGGTATTATAATCTGTGGTGTCCCCACCCCTTCTCCCACGAATTCATATGCTGAAGTGCTGACCCCCCAGCACCTCAGAATGTGACATTATTTTGGAATAAGGTCATTGTAGATGTAGTTAGTAAAGATGAGGTCATACTGGAGTAGAGTGAGCTCCTATTCCAATGTGACTAGTGACCTTATAAAAAGGAAAAATTGTACAGAGGGAGAACATGAAGGCAGAGACTGCATGATGCCTGTACAAGCCAAGGAATGCCGAAGATTGCCAGCAAACCACCTGAAGCTTGGAGAGAAGCCTGGAACAGATTCTCTCTCACAGCCCTCAGAAGGAACCAATCTTGTCAACAACTTGATTTGGGGCTTAAGTGTGCAATTCCATGAGCTCCTACAAATCCATCACCCACGTAACCAACATCCAAATCAAGAATTAGAGCACTTCCATCACCTCCTAAAGTTATCTTGTGCCTCTTTTCTTACTATACTATTAATGCCCAGAGGCAACTATTGTTCTGACTTGTTCCCCTGGGTTTCCCGTTCCTAAGCACCATATAAACTTAATTACACAGTATGTACTCTTTTGTGTCTGACTTCTTTCACTCAATGCTTTTTTGAAATTCATCCATCCACATTGTTGCATAAATCAGTAGTTTGTTCCTTTTTATTAAAGAGTGGTATTCCACACCAGTTTATCTGGTCTCCTATTGAGAAGCATTTGGGTTATTCTCAATTTTTTGTTATTATGAATGAAGCCTCAATAAACACTTTTGGTGAACATGATTTCCTTTTTTTCCTTTTTTTTTTTTGAGATGGAGTGTCACTCTGTCGCCCAGGCTGGAGTGCAGTGGCGCTATCTTGGCTCACTGCAAGCTCCACCTCCAGGGTTCACACCATTCTCCTGCCTCAGCCTCCCGAGTAGCTGGACTACAGGCGCCTGCCACCATGCCTGGTTATTTTTTGTATTTTTAGTACAGATGGGGTTTCACCGTGTTAGCCAGGATGGTCTTGATCTCCTGACCTCGTGATCCACCCGCCTCCGCCTCCCAAAGTGCTGGGATTATAGGTGTGAGCCACCGCGCCCGGCCTTTTTCCATTTTTTTTAGAGAATACCAGGGAGCGGAATTTCTGAGTCATAGGTAGATATATGTCAGCTCTCTAAGAAACTGTCAGTGGTCCACAGTGGTTGAACCATTTTACACTCAACACCAGCCATGTATAAATGCCCCAACTGCTGTACATCCTCGCTAACACTTGGTCTTGGCTGCCCTTTTAACTATTCCAGTGTTATCTTATTGTGGTTTTAATTAGCACATGCCTCATGAAATGGCATCTCCTGGTGTTTTTCTTTTAAATCAGCTTTATTTACTTACATACAATACTACTCACCCATTTTAAGTGCACAATTTGACAAGTTCCCACAACTGTATATAGTCATGTATCCACCACAATCAAGATACGGAATCTTCCCACCATGCCCTTTACAGTCCACCCCTCCCTTATCTATAGTTCCTGGCAAGCACTGTTCTGCTTTCTGTGACTATAGTTTGCATTTTCTAGACCATCATGGAATAACAAAGCATGCAGTCTTTTGTTTCTGGCTTCTTCTCACTTAGTTTCATCCATGGTGTTGCATGAATCAATTTATTCCTTTTTTATTTCTATTTATTTGTTTTGTAGAAACAGGGTCCCACTGTGTTGGCCCAGGCTGGTCTCGAACTCCTGACCTCAGGTGATCCACCCGCCTTGGCCTCCCAAAGTGCTGGGATTATAGGCGTGAGCCACCACACCCGGCCCTCTTTTCCTTTTTTATATCTAAGAGTATTCCACTGAACAGAGATACCACAATTTGTTAATTCACTAATTGTTGGACATATGGTTGTTGCTAAATTTTTGCTACTATGAATAAGCTGCTATGAACATTTGCCTGCAAGAGTGAAATTGCTAGGTCGTATGTTAAGGACATGTTTCACTTTACAAGAATCTACCAAGCTGCTTTCCAGTGCATCATTTTGCATTCCCATCAGCACCTTCACAATATCTCAGTATCATACTGACACTTGGTATTTTCAATCTTTTAAGTTTGAGCCACTTTAAGGTTAAGTGGTATCTTGCAGTTTAAACTGCTCTTCTCTGACTGCTAATGATAAGGGCTTTAATCTTTCTAAGCTAATTATCAATACATCCTCAGCTTTAATTATGGATAAGATCAAAGTGTATTTTACCATAGTTTTGTAATATTAACACGCTATTGTAATAGTATTGTAACACTATTGCATGTTATAGTACTTTTACTTTGTGTTCTGGGTGGTAGTTTTGGTCTGTTTTAGAATCCACTACTTTAAATCTGCATCATATATTATCAGGCACCTTGTTAGGTGCTTTTCCTCCATATTTTAGTCCCTTAACTATTTTGAGTAGGCTTTGATGTCCGCAGTTTACTAACTGAAACTTAAATATCTTTTCAAAATTGTTAGCTTTGCCTGTGGCAGTCCCTGGCATTCCATGTATCTCAGTCTATTATAATTACGACACAGATGGGTTTTAGAAAACCACCACCTGCTATTGACCCTTCTTGTGTTTTCACCTGTGAAACATCTGCTGAGAGCAACATATGACTGCTTGCAACTTTCATTGATCCAAAGCCAGTGAAGGGGCAAGCCAAATGAGCTGGTATAGATCCCTGGGTATTAATGAGTGGGCAAACTCTGCTACAGGGGGACTCTAAAAGGCCAAGAAGGGTTGTGAAAGGCTTGGTCAGAATCTCAGGTGGCAGGAAATGGAGCTCTCTTAGCCATCTGAAAACCATCAGTGTTTCCAAGTCTCACAGCAGTTGGGGGATTCGAACAGCAGTCACAGGTAAGCCTTAATCTTAGAGGACAAATCAAGGGAAACCCAGGAGAGGAGATCCCTGTCTGCCTTTGTTGGTCACCTATCTTGGGTAACTAATTCAGCTGAGGAGGAAGTAGAAAGGTCTTTGTGTCCAGATGATCAGTCTCCTTCACTGGCCCTCAGCAGCGCTGGACTGCCCCAGAAGCCACTGGGTATGTCCTTTGGCTAGGGTGACGGGGGGATAGTCACCCTCAGCCAAACAGCCTGAAACCAAGAGAAGGTACCTGTAATGACAACTGCCCCTTGGTACAGCTGTTAGGTCCATATATCTGCTCTTTGGGTCCAGTTCCAATCAATGTCTCTTATTTTCTGTACCCTGCTTCTCCCCTTTCCAGCCACCTGACACCCACTGTGCTTGCTTTCCCTTTCTTATCAAAGCTTCTCTTGAAATAATTTAATAATCCCACTCAGTTCACATACTTCTAATGTTTAATGTGCTTCCTTTCTCAGGGATTCTGTGCTCTGAATGTGAAGTGTTTAACCAAAGAATAAATCCCCAGTAGAGTGATAATGTAATAGGAGGCTGAATGGTGATGTTTGTGTGTGCACTGCGGTGAAGGTGAGGGCCATGAGCGATAATCTAGACCCTGTTCTGGCATCTTCACTTCTAAAATATCTCGATGGCAGCTCCACCTCCTGGAGGAGAGGGTTTTACATTTCTTGCCCGTTTCTTCCCACCTAGGGCACAGGGCTTGGACAGCAAGTGGAGAAGGTGTGACCGTGCAAAGTGCCCTCTATGTCCTAAGTACTTTTACTACATTTGGTTTAAATCTTCACAACCCTGCACTGTAGGTATTATATTCATACTACAAAGAAATGGAGACTTAAAAGTTAGATGACATGCCCAAGGTCACACAGTAAGTGGCAGAACTGGGATTTAAACCCAAGGTCAGCCTGATTCAAGGTTCTCAATCCTTTCCTGACCCAAGGCCATCTCTTCATTAGTATTTCCTCTAAGAAACTCAGTTTCTCATCATTCCTACGTGGATGCGAAGTAAACAGCAGTGACTGCCCTCCTCCACTTTCCACCTCAAGCCCTTACTCCACTACTCCAGAAATAGCCTGCACTTCATTCCTTGTCTCAGGAATACTCGCCTCCCTTCCTCCAAACAGACTAGGTAAGTTATCAACTTAGGAAAACAACTGACATATTCTGACAAATATTTATTCTACTATACTCCCAAATTTAACCTTCCTCAAAAAATCTCATTCCTTCTCAAAAATTCCTGCTTAGCTGAATACCTCATATTGTGGGCATTCAATACAAAAGTACATATGCCAAATGCTTAATAAGATTTAATTTTCTCTCAAGAGTGAGAGGTAAATGTGATACCTAAGTCCCATTCCTTTCTCCTACCCAGCAAAACACCCACGTCTATCAGACACTCAAATGTGATGAAAATTAAAAATAATGTACAAACTTGTTTTAAACTACTAAGAGCAGTGTCTTTCCATTGCTCTTTTAGGACTTTCATTGCTCATAAGGACTTAATTTCCTAAGTCCTCCCTTCCCTCACCATGCTTCCCCCAATACCCCCATTCAGCAGTGCTGGTTCCCTCTCCAGTTAGCGGAATGGAAATAGATTGGTTATGTTGTACAGGGATTCTCAGAGGGCAAGCCAAAGAACTGAAGTTGGTTTTCATGGAGTAAACCAGCTCAACCAGGCCTCCGTGCCTAAGTCCTTGCCGTGAAGGCCCAGCCACAACAAAACTGCCAGGCAGGCAGCTCATTTTCTCTTACAAAGGCAGCAGATTCCCCATGTCATGTCTGCGCTAGAACACTGCAGCCAGTAGGGAGAAGAAGCGGGTCACTTCAATTACATCAGAAAAGAGCCAATAGGACTGTCAAAGACCTCTCCCATTATGGCCTGACTTTAAAGTCCTTATTATTGAGCAGCCAATGATGCCCAGGACTTTGTCACCAAACTTTCACAACTGTCAACATGGCCTTAGGACTGGCCAGACACCCGCCTACTCTGTGGCCTTGAACCTAGTCAGGCCTCTCAGTGATCTTTCCACGGCCCCACCCCACCTTGCCACAGAACTCCAGGAGCCATGAAACATGGGAGTCTCTATCTTTCCAAAGCTCAGAGAGAATGAGGGCAGCTACAGTCCAGGGTGAGACCAAGTAGCTGAGCTTTCTGCCTGATGTGCAAAGAGAAAACTTGAGTAGCAGGGACAGGGGGCCAATTGGCTCCTTATATGTGCCACTGCTAGAAAAAACTAAGTAAAGGGACTACAGGGGCTGGGAAGGAGGTAAGCAGCAACCAGGAAGTGCTGGGTTAGGAAGGAGCACGGCTTCAGAGAAAAACTTTCTGATCTGAACTCTTCTGCTTGTGCTGTTTCCAGGCTCCACTTTCTCATCCCTAGATGAGAGAGAATTAGAACTTCTGGTTCAAGTGCTGGGGTCCTTTGAGATCTCTGTAAATACAGTTCACTCAGTCAACATTTATTGAATAGTCACTGTTTACTGAGTCTAGAGGAGGGAGGTAGAATCAGTTGAGTACAAGAGTTTAGTCTGAGGTTTGATTGGAAGCCCATCCTACAATAGTGGCTGCTCCTGAAACCTACCTGCCAAGCTGCCAGACCCTGCCTGCTGCAGGGCAGAACATTGAGAAACCATGTTTGTTGCATTGTAGAGAAACTACATCCCCTTCCACCCTCCCCCTGGACTGTGTCCTTTGATACATGGAGACAGGTAACAGCTACTGGGAATATCTGGGCTCCTTCACTGGGGCCATGCGAAATTCACAAAGTTCATAGACCCTCTCATATCTCACAGAACGCCAACAGCTAAAGAAGAGATGTCCACGAGAGAGACGTCTAGAAGGCTGAACGAGCAGTGATGGGGGGTCAGAACAGGAAGACCTAGGGCTGCTGGCAGGGTGGGTATTTGGAAGGAGGCAGTGAAGACCCAAGACTGGGATGACAGGAAATGGGTTGGGCATGTTGTGGCCTCTCCGCCTGTCTACTGAGGAAGTTCAAAGGTTTCTCTTCAGGACAGGGGGTGGGAGAGGGGTGAGGAAAGATCTAAGGAAATAAGGCCCTCAGAAGACCCCCTCAAATTCAGAACAAAGGATTTCCGGTCCAAATATGTTCTGTATGTTTTCTCCTCGAGCTACAACTCAGCAACCGCACCAGGGCCCCAAACAAACCACACATGGCTCAATTAAGGTAGAAACCAAAACCTGCTTTATAAGGCTGCGTGGCCACCACTGGCTTCTCTGCTGAGACATGAGGTGCCAGCCAGGCAGACAGGTGACAGAGGGTGACCCTTCCTCACCTTCTCCCCATCACTACCATCCCTCTGGCCCTACAAATACCTATCTCTATAATGCAACCACTTCAAAAAATACTCTGAGGAGGGACAGGGTGAAAGGGGTAGGGGCTCAGACTGGTCTACACAGCAGGCTGGTTCCCGTGAGGTAGCTGATGCCCATGCTCCTGGGCAGAGGCTTTTGGAGAGACGCCAGTTATGGGCTCACAGCCAGGAGGGAGTCACTGGTTGACTGGAAAGTGGAGGAAGTAGAGGAAGTAGAAAGTCTTGAAGTCCGCCCAGAGTACTTGATCACAGGTAACATCTGGGTAGAAAGGCTGGGCTCTTTGCTGGTGTCCTCACTGTCCTTTGAGGAACTGGGTTTCTGGGGATAAGGGGAAAGGCCAGCTTGAGTCTTCTTGGATTTGGGCGTGGTCCCATCTTCAGAGAGTAGTAGGCTAACCTCGCAGGAGCTGTGTTTTCTGGAAGGAATAGGTGGTGAAAGAAATGACTGAGACAATGTTTAACTGAGACTTTACCTTAGGATTTGCCTTCAGAGTCTGGAGCAGGCATTCACGACATTACGGTGTTGTAGGCCAAAATTACATGGATATGTAATAACTATAAAAAAAATTCTATTTACTTGAAGGCTTGAGACTTGCAGTGCAAGAGTGAATGGGGGTGCGGGTAGAGGGCTAACGACTTCCCACAGCTAGTGGGTATGGCTGACAGTGGCTGCTTCAGGAAGCACTTCTGTCCTCCAGCTCAGCTTCCCTGGGCATATCGAGATCAACCAGAAAAAGGATGCTATGGCTGCATGTCCTGACGCTCCCATCAACCCCCAGCTGGAGAATGCTGATCTCACTGCCACAGTCTGGGAAGAGGGGAAGGAAGAAAACTCTACAATCTCACAGCCAGCAGCCCCTCCCTTGCCCAGGCAGCACTCACCCCAGCTTGCTAGTCTCTGATTTGCTGAAGGCATTGAGTATCACATCATCCTTTGAGATAGTCAGAAGTGATGTCGGGAGAGACCACTAAGAGCAAAGGAATGAGACCAAAAGGCTTGGTGGAGGCAAGGCAGGAGTGTTTGGGGTCTTGGGACCCTCTAGCTCTACCTCTAAGTGGATCATGGGGCTCTCCCCTTCCCTACCCCTCAGGCATGGGCCCACGTGGGTAAAAGTTTCAGTTCTCTTCTGAATCAGACAAGCAGTTGAGGCCTACAAAGCATTTTTTGATCCTTGAAAGAAAGGTACCCAGGGAATCCTGGAGGCAACTATTCCCTTGAAAGGAAAGAGTGGTGAGACAGAAGCAGAGCCTAGCGGAGAAGTGAGACAGGCCTATACATACCAACCCAACTCCTGCTGCACTCATAAGGCAGAGGAGGGAGGGGCCTGAGAAGGAGCTGTCCTCCACACTGGCAGCACTCACCACTGGAGCAGAATCAGAGACAACTCCCATGTGGAACCCTTTGTAGCACCAACTCCGTAGCAGATCTACTCCTAGGACAAGATTAGCAGGAGTTGGGGTTTAAGAAGGTAGAATCAATTGGCCAATTCTTCTTTCCAGAGAGGCCCATTTCTTGGTATACTGGGATTTAATCTCTCACTAAACTTGGCTTCTGAGGGCAGGGAGGGCACATCACCTTTAAGCTTGTTGCCATGGTATTTCTGTTCCCATTGGGTGGTGAGAATGTTGAAATATCGTGGCTGCTCAAAAAAGCGGAGATAGCGAGAGGAGATATGAGAGGGAAAAATTCGTTCAAACTGACCACGGCGAGAAAACTCATCTTCCATCTCAACCAGAATCCGAACATCATCTGGTGTCAGGACATCCAGCACAGATGCATAGAAGTCCTGTGGTTCAAGGAACAGGGAGAAAAAGGGTGTGAGAGAGTGTAAGCCAGGGGCAGAGACTCAAGAAGCTGGGGAACAGGGAGCACACCCTTGGGGTCCTACAGCTCCGGGACTCTCATGGAACTACTGAGGGCAGCCTAGTGGGCCAGCTCTGAAAGACATCTTTCCTAAATCTACTGAACTTAGCTAGTGGGGGAAGACACTCTTGTTTGGGGTCAGGGGAGCCACAGGGGCTGAGAGGTTAAGTAGTTTGTTGGGTAAAGTCAAGATGAAGATCCAGCAATTCAGACTTGGCACCAGTCTTGTATGTGCCATGCTTAAATCCAGCTCCCTTATCTGCTCTGAGAAAGTCAGCTTCCTGGGGTCTCTCACTGTGCCTCTCAGAGAAAGAAACCCAAAGGGTAAAAGTCTACAGTTTGGACAAGAGGGGGCCAGAAAACATGGTAAAGACAATTAACACTCTCCCAGAATGACAGACATGCCAACAAATCTCTGTCCATCAGAGGATCACAGGCCTGGATTAAGAAACCCTGCTCTAAAGAAAAGCTGGTTGCAGCCAGGCGTGGTGGCTCACGCCTGTGATCCCAGCACTTTGGGAGGCCAAGGCAGGCGGATCACTTGAGGTTGGGAGGTCGAGACCAGCCTGACCAACATGGAGAAACCCCGTCTCTACTAAAAAATATAAAATTAGCTGGGTATGGTGGTGCATGCCTCTAATCCCAGCTACTCGGGAGGCTGAGGCAGGAGAATCACTTGAACCTGGCAGGCGGAGGTTGCAGTGAGCTGAGATCGCACCATTGCACTCCAGCCTGGGCAACAAGAGTGAAACTCCGTCTCAAAAAAAAAAAAGAAAAGCTGGTTGCTTTTGGGTCCCAAATGTTTGACCAGGGAAGTTTTCTGCTAGCATCAGGGGAAAGACCAATCTCCTACCTGATCAGGAATTTTCTGGGTCAGATAATAGGCTTTCTTCATCTTCTGTGCAGTGACATGCTCTGGAGCCATTCGACATTTGTCCCCAGGGGAGGTGGGCAGGCTACGGCAGAGGCCGGAAAGAAAGCAAAGGGCAGGGTCAGCAGCTTCTTATTTGGAGGAAATATGGAGAAGGTCCAGCCCAGCAGACACCCTTCTTGAGAGAAGACAAAGATGTATGAACAGAGGTTACTTGAGTAGTAGGTTGAACTAAAATGTACTCCCCAGAAGTAATCTGAGAGTCATCAAATATTAAGTAAAAGGATACAAACCACCAGCTTTAGGTTGAATTTGAATGATAAGAAATGAGGACCTTGCAATAAGCTTTATTGTGGTATATACTTCAGTTTAGTTTAATTCAGTGAACACTTAACTATATACCCAACTCTGCCCTACTGGCTGTGTGACCCTGGGCAACTGACTTAATTAACCTCCCTTCATCTCAGTTTCATCACCCACATTACTACAATTACCATAATCACTGTTGAGAGAGATAGTGAGACTCTGTCTCTAAAAAAATAATAATAATTTTAAAAAGATGACTAAAAAGCAACTCTTGCCCCCAAGGAGCTTATGGTATGGCAGGTGGGATATGTCAAATGACAGCCACTAGACAGAGCCAAACATGAGTCTACAAGGTACAGCAGGGAAAGTAAGTTTTGTTATCAGGCAAATCAGGATTTGAATTCCAGTCCTACCACTCTCTAGTTGAATGACTTTGATGGCCTACTTAATCCCAAAGAGCTTCAGTTTTCTCCTCTGTAAACTGCAGGTACAAATACTAACCTTCCAGGGTTATTGGAAGGATAAGTTATAGGGTTTTCCTCACACATCTCAGGTACTAAGTAAATATAAACTCCCTCCTCTCAAGAGTGGTTCCCAATGCTTTGTGGTATGAAAAAAGAAAAAAAAAAATGGCCATACTGAGTTGGCTTCATGAAGGTGTATGAGCTAGGCTTTGATGAACAGCAGAGGTTAACGGCAGGTCTGGCTATGGGGCATTTCAGGAGGAAGAAACCCCATAAGCAGAGGAAAGAACACTATGGGGAACAGCAAGAGGCAATAAACATTTCAGAGAGGAGACTGGACCAACTGGTCCTTAAGGATCATTCTGACCTTGAGGTTGTGTGAGTGATCCGGTTTGTCAGGGCACAGGAGCCAGGAAAGGAAGAAGAAAGAGAGAGACACCAAGAAAAAGGAAGCTGGGACCCTGACTGCCCAGGTAAGGAGTTATATTTTTTTTTTTTTTTTTTTTTTTTTTTTAGAAACAGGGTCTTGCTATATTGCCCAGGCTAAAGAGAGTACAGTGGCTATTCACAGGCATGATCATCACAGTGCACTAGAGCTGTGAACTTCTGGCCTTAAAAGATCCCCCTGCTTCAGTCTCCCAAGCAGCTGGGACTAGAGACACACACCAGTGTGCCTAAGATGTTTAAATCTGATTCCTACGCCTGTGGTTCCTGAGCAGGGGATCAACATAACTGAACATACTTGACAGGCACTGATGTGGCATGGTAGCATGTTAGTGGACTGTAGGGGCAAGATTGAGCAGCAAGGGGAACCCAGCAGAAGGGAGCACCCAGAACCCATTCCTTCCCAGAAACTATAGCAGGGCTATTCATGCTGCCAGCAGAGCTGTGAAGAAATAAGGGCCTCACCTGGTGGTGGAGCTGCTGCAGCTGCTGGGGCTGGAAATGATATCCTCTGCATTGGGCAGGACAAAACCTGCCAGATTCAGAAGGTCACGAATCATCTGGCCTTTGATGCTGATATCCAGTGGAGAATTGGAGTGGAGGCTTCAGAAAAAGGATAAAAAGAGTGGTCAAAGCAGCACCCCGAAACAGTCTCTGGTCATATGTGCAACTCAGGGCTAGTCTCATTTACTTCCTGGCTTCCCTAGGATGAAAGCTGCTCAAACATCCCCATGCAGGATCACCATCACAAGACTCTCTTGCCCCAAAGATGGTGAATAACCTCACTCAGGGTGGCAAAGCTGCCCATGACCTTGATCTGCTAAAGGAAAGCAAGTGGTAAGGATCCACTTAAAAAGAACAACTGGCTGGGCGCGGTGGCTCACACCTGTAATCCCAGCACTTTGGGAGGCTGTGGCGGGCAGATCACGAGGTCGGGAGATCGAGACTATCCTAGCTAATACAGTGAAACCCTGTCTCTACTAAAAATACAAAAAATTAGCTGAGTGTGGTGGTACACGCCTGTAGTCCCAGCCACTTGGGAGGCTGAGGCAGGAGAATTGCTTGAATCCAGGATGCAGAGGTTGCAGTAAGCCAAGATTGCACCACTGCACTCCAGCCTGGGCAACAGAGCAAGACTCCATCTCAAAGAAAAAAAAAAAAAAGAACAACTTACTGGAGTGGCAATGGGAGCGTGAGGATAATGGAAGGATTCTATAGTGAGTGTCCTGAGAATACCACCTACCTTGGTGAAATGTTGACTTCCAGGACCCAGGGCTTGAGGTTTTCGTCTAGCATGATGTCAAAACCAAAGAGTTCATGGCAGCTATAGGGCCGCCGCACATACATCTTCAGCAGGCTGGTCACGTAGGGCTCTGACCTGGTCACGGGGATGAGGAAGTACTCAGCTCAGCTCCTCCCAGAGGGCTCTAACCAGAGCTATCCTGCCAAAAGAGTGGCCCAGAGATAGGCAGGCAGAAGCAACCCAAGAAAGGTAGCTCTCAAGAGACGCCTCTGATCTGGGACCAGCTCCTGGGTATGAAGTTCACTAGAACTTAACTCTGGCCACTCCTTCCTATTCCCCGTCCTTAAAACCAAACCACAGGCCGGGCGTGGTGGCTCACGCCTGTAATCCCAGCACTTTGGGAGGCCGAGGCGGGCGGATCACGAGGTCAGGAGATCGAGACCATCTTGGCTAACACGGTGAAACCCCGTCTCTACTAAAAATACAAAAAATTAGCCGGGCGCAGTGGCAGGCGCCTGTAATCCCAGCTACTTGGGAGGCTGAGGCAGGAGAATGGCATGAACTCGGGAGGCGGAGCTTGCAGTGAGCCGAGATAGCGCCACTGCAGTCCGGCCCGGGAGAAAGAGCAAGACTCCATCTCTAAAAAAAAAAAAAAAACCAAACCACAGCGTGGCCAAAGTCCAGAGCACAGCAGTGTGAGGCCCAGGAGAAAGGAGGGGGTCAGCAGCAGGCCCCACACCCAGGTTGGCAATGTGACTCACGAGATGATGGTTTTGACAACAACATCCTTTATCTTCTCCCAGATGGCATCACTATTGACTCCCTTCTGACTCAGGTAGTTCCACAAAGCCTTCAGTGCCCTGCAGAGGAGGAAGAGGAAGTATTAGGAATTATATTCTAGGAATAAGTGACAAAGACAAAGAAAAACGAAGAAGAGACCTAATGGTATTTTCTTCGTATCTCTTCCTTTGACAGTTTAAATTATGAAAGAGATGAACTTGGATGCAAATAGATCAATTTTTTTTTTTTTTTGAGATGGAGTCTCGCTCTTTCACTCAGGCTGGAGTGAAGTGGCGCAATCTCAGCTCACTGCAACCTCCATCCTCCAGGTTCAAGTGATTCTCCTGCCTCAACCTCCTGAGCAGCTGGGATTGTAGGCACCTGCCACCACGCCCAGCTAGTTTTTGTATTTTTAGTAGAGACAGGGTTTCGCCATGTTGGCCAGGCTGGTCTCGAACTCCTGAACTCAGGTGATCCACCCACCCTGGCCTCCCAAAGTGCTAGGATTACAGGCGTGAGCCACCACATCTGGCCTCAAATAGACCAATTCTGAATTGGTAAGTGTTATCTCTGGGTCTTATATTAATCCTCCACTCACCATGCCCCTGAACTTCCCAAAACCCCAGAACCCTGTATTCCTCTAGGCCTTCACTGGACTGGGACACTCTGCCCTCAGTACCATTTGTGGCCCTGGCAAGCCATTTCATCTGCATTGGCCTGGTACTCGGCATTCTTTTTATTGACACTGTAGTTGGTCAGGTGCATGAACTTATTGCCAAGGCTCTTCATGGAAGGAGAATACCTGGAAGTAAGGAAACAAAAGGCAGAGGTAAGATGGTAACAGAGCAGATGGAGAAGGGGCCAAACATTTCCCCAAATCCTGAAGAGGTGAAGAACAAGCACACAGATCTTTTCATAGCCACAAGAGCCTGAGAAGTGTGTCTATTGGCAAAGTTCTAAAAAACCACAGCTAAACTCATCTCCTTTATCCCACCTCAGTCCCGCATGCAGGAAGACCCTCCCCAGAGCCTCCATATTTCCCATTTCCTGCCTTCCCCCTTGCTAACAAAAACTATCGAAATATTTGTTATTTTTCTGTTTGGTGTCTTCTAGTTTCCCTCCCTCCAAGGAAAACAAAATCCCCAATATTGTCAGAGGATACCTCACCACTGTCACATACTTGCAACTGGCAAAGCGGACCAGTCCATCTGAAAAGAGGTAAATCCGCAGAGGATCATAGGAAGTGACGTAAACATAGATCCGCAGGTCAAACTTGCTGCCGCTGATGAGGTAGGGTTTGTGTAGATACCTACATAGGACAAAGGCCAGCTTTTCATCCAGCCAGACAATGGGGCTCAGTGGGTAACCAAGCCACATCAAAAGACAGCTAACAGTCCCCAAGATAAAGACCTTAGAACAGTTGGCTAAGGAAGCTCTTTGGCTGGGAGAACAAAGGGCAGAAGAACATTGTAAGAAGGGAACCTCGAGGCCAAGGAGGTGGGAGGATAGGGTAAGGGATATGTGCTACAGGCTCACCTCTGTACCAGGAGGGGCCTTCGCTTGGGGAGCTGACTCCACTTGTGAATAACCTGGATGCCAATGCCTCGAGCTGATGCTGGCTGGGAGCAGAAAGGAGATGAGATTTGCTCCAGGTCCAATACTCTGTTGTTCCCACTCACAGACCATAGTCTCCTGCCCACTGTGATTCACTCACTGGCTTCACAATCCACTTCTGGCGGCTGCTGCTCTCCCACGCTTTGCGCAGGAGCTTGGCATCCTGGGGCAGGATAAAGGACTGGGGGAAGAAACTGAACTCCTTCTTGCCAAAGCGGCTCTGCATGCGTGATAGGTTCCGCCACAGCCGGTCCTTCCTCCCAATCTGGAATGAGCCTGGGAAATGGTTTAGCTACAAAAGGGAAAAGGGTGAGTGCAGGAAGAGGGCAGAGGTGAGGCCATGAGGAAGATGACAAGACTCATTCTACCATTCCAACTTCTTCAGCAGCACGCCAAGCTTTTGTTCCATCTTACTATCACCACCCTAATGGTCCTTAAGTATCCAACTGCAGAGCACTCACCGAAAGATGATTAAAACACAGACAAAACACAGTAATGTAAGACAGACATGATATTCACCTTAAGTGCAAAGAAAAAGCTATTACAACTTTTTCCATGAAACCCTATGGGATGAGGACAGAAAAGCATTTCGCCTTTAGTAAGTCTGGGGGCAAGGGACTCATTCATTCCAACGTGAGACCAGACGTTCTCTTTACACATACTCAGCTTGGGAGAATGGTATGTGCAGTGGTCATAGGGAAACATAATAAACAGAAAACAGATAATCTAACTCAAGACACATTAGAGGAAAAAGCATCTTTGAGAAGCTGCAACTGCAGGATTTCAGAGTTACACCCTCCTATGAGGTTGGAGTTCAGGAGAGGGACTCAGCTGCCCCCCACATAGGCAAGAAACTCCAAGATACTGCAGCTGAACTGGAGATGTACGTGATCCACTGGAGTCTCTCACTGTACCCCCGTCCTGTACTTTCTCCTCTGTACACCTTCCTGACTTCTCCATGGTCATCATCCTCTTCCCGCCCCTACCCCCTACTCACATCATCACCCTCCTCTTGGCCTAGTCCAAAGTCCAGGGAAACAGCTCCTCAGAAAGGGCCCCTACCTTCTGATGCTCTCGAATGGATCGGAAACTAGGAGACTTCATGTGGTGACCCCAGCAGCCCAGCCAGTCATCGTTTCCTGTGGGAGGTACATCAGGAATCAGCCTTGCTAACAGCTCAGTCCAGGGACAGAGAGAGGCCCAGAGGCCCCAGAACTGGGCACAGCTCCCAGACTTGGTTTTCAAAGAGTTGCTATGGAGCTGTCCCACATGAGGCCCTGGGGCCAGGGATAGAACAATGGCCCTCTGTCTCTCAATTCTGAACAACAGGCTCAGCCCAGGATTTCAGAGCTACACCCTCCTATGAGGTTGGATTTCAGAAGAGGGCCCCAGCTGCCCCGACATAGGCACGAGGTGTCTAGAGCTCTCCCCCTACGCAAAGCCCATCTATTTGGGGCAAAAGGACAGGCTCACAGTAAGGCAAGCAACTCACTTTTGCTGATTTTGAAGTGGGACCGTCCAATGGTCTGCTTCACAATGTTGGGGGTCACTGTGCTCATCTTCCATCGGAGCAACTTCCTCTGCTCCCAGGGAAGTTTCTCCACTGGGAAGAATGCAAGGGGTGTGGGGATGGGGGGTGGAGAGGAGCAGAGAGTCATGATAAGAAGACAAAAAAGATGGCATGGCTGCCCATTTTTCCCTGGGCAGGCAAGTCACTAACTATTGCTCCAGATCAGGGTTTCAGAGGAGCACACTTTGGAAAAGAAGAGGGGCTGTGCAGGAATGAGGAACAAAGAAAGGGAAGACTGAAAGGGAAACGCAACAAGGTTGGAGAGCATGAACTCAGCATGACATGGCAAGGCTGAAAAGGGTCAGCTAAAGGACAGACAAGAAAAAAGTTGCATTAGACCTACGACCACGTGGGGAACTGAGCACAGTGTGACAACTGCCACAACAGCCATTCTGGAAACCCTCTCCTACCTACTGCCACCTCCTCCCAACTTAGCTAGCAACCTTCTCCCGGGGGGCTCTTCTGGGCTTTGACACTTGGCCAGGTTTACCTCTCTCATCCCGAGTGCCAAAATAGATGGTAGGGGGAACGTTGGGAAAGAGACTGTAGATGAGGGCTGGTCGGACAACTTTCTCATGATTGGAAAGGGGTTTGGTCAGAATTTCCACACAGCTTCTAAGACGAAAAACAAACATGGAGTAGAGAAAGGGAAAAAGCAACATCCCTGAAGCGTCGTTACTATGACGTACAATTTCTTTCCAAGTGCTGTCTTTTAACTTCTGATTCTAAAAAGCCAGGTGCTCAATAATTAATAATTATTTTGTACATATTAATCCGTAAGGTACTAGGCTAACCTACATATAACCACACCATTAAATGTCACCTAAAGACAAGGTTTTCCAATACTTCATTCTGCAATACAGCTCCAAAATTTCCCGTGACAAGACATTGGCTGGGAAAGTCCCTGACAGCAGTGGTTCTGAGAGGGGAAATGAATGTGGGTGGATACTAGTAGAAGAACGTGCTATGCTAAGACAAAGAAATAAATGAGGAGAGAAAAGAATGATGTGAAAATTACGAAGGAGGAAAACCAAAAAAGATCTGACGTGTAGAGACTTTTAAATAGAAAAAGGGGAAAAAGCAATAGAAAGAAAAGAAACAGTGATACTTTCAGTTCATTTTATATTTAGGTTCATCTAAAGATTCACGAACCATTAGTGCTTTTCTCCATTTTGGAAGTGATTTGTGACACTTTAATTTTATGTAACAGTATGAGAACACAAATCTGGATGTGATGAAGAGATGTGGCTGATGTGGGACAGTGGGCCATGGGGGTCCCTACTGTTACTCCAACAAGGGCTTGGCCAAGGCTGTCTCAAGGAGTGTCAACATAGCAAATATATCAACTACCTGTCAGGTACAAGCTGAGAGACCCAGATCATTCCTTTAACTAGCACTGAAAAATGGAGAAAATAGCTATTACTCTTCACAACTTAGATAATATAATCCACGAATATTATTATAACATTAATTTTCAGTTTAAAAAAGTCACTTTACCTGTTATTATTTTCAGCACAACAGAAATAGGCACTGTATGTGAAACACTTCAACTCTTAAAGATTTTTAATGAATTTTATGGAATCAAATTAAATACTAATTCCCAATGAAAAATCCTAATTAATTCAACTCTATTCCTCATTTTCAAACTTTTTCTTCAAAGGCTTTTGGTTTACTGAGTATGAGAATTTAAGATTGTTGAAAGTCAATAAGAATGAGTTAAAATTTAAAAACAAAGACAGAAGCCGGGCGCAGTGGCTCATGCCTGTAATCCCAGCACTTTGGGAGGCCGAGGCAGGTGAATCACCCGAGGTTGGGAGTTGGAGACCAGCCTGACCAACATGGGGAAACCCCGTCTCTACTAAAAATACAAAATTAGCCCAGCGTGGTGGTGCATGCCTGTAGTCCCAGCTACTCGGGAGGCTGAGGCAGGAGAATTGCTTGAACCCAGGAGGCAGAAGTTGCGATGAGCCGAGATCACGCCATTGCACTCCAGCCTGGGTAACAAGAGCAAAACTCCATCTCAAAAAAACAAAAACAGAACAAAACAAAAAAGATAGAAACGTAAAATGGTACAGCCACTCTGGAAAACAGTTTTGGCAGTTTCTTAAAAAAACTAAACATGTAACCACCATACAACCTAGCAATTGCACTCCTGGGCATTTATCCCAGAGAGACGAAGACTTATATTCACACAAAAATATGTACATGATTATTTATAGCAGCTTTATTCACAACAGCCAAAAGCTGAAAACAACCCAAATATCCTTCAACAGGTGTAAGGTTAAACAAACTGTGGTACATCCATACCACAGAACACTATCCAGCAGTAAAAAAGAATGAGAACTATTAATACATGCAACAACCCATGTCAGTCTCCAAAGAATACGCTGAGTGAAAAAACGTCAATGTCAAAAGGTGGCATACTGCTGTCATTCTATCTGTGTAACATTCTTGAAATGACAAAAAGGAGAACTAGTGGTTGCCAGGGGGTTAAGGAGGGGATGAGAGAGTAAGGGTAGGAGAAGAAGGAATTCCTACAGTGATGACAACGTTCTGTATCTTTTTTTTTCTTTTCTTTTCTTTTTTTTTTTTTTTTTTTTGAGACAGAGTCTTGCTCTGTCGCCCGGGCTGGAGTGCAGTGGCGCAATCTCGGCTCACTGCAAGCTCCGCCTCCCGGGTTCACGCCATTCTCCTGCCTCAGCCTCCGAGTAGCTGGGACTACAGGCGCCCGCCACCGCGCCCGGCTAATTTTTTGTATTTTTTTAGTAGAGACGGGGTTTCACCGTGGTCTCGATCTCCTGACCTCGTGATCCGCCCGCCGCGGCCTCCCAAAGTGCTGGGATTACAAGCGTGAGCCACCGCGCCCGGCCCTTTTTTTTTTTTTTTGAGACAGAGTTTTGCTCTTGTCACCCAGGCTGGGGTGCGGTGGCACGATCTCGGCTCACTGCAACCTCTGCCTCCCAGGTTCATGTGATTCTCCTGCCTCAGCCTCCCGAGTAGCTGGGATTATAGGCGCCCACCATCACGCCCAGCTAATTTTTGTATTTTTAGTAAAAGATGTTGTAGTTTAGTAAAACATGGGGTTTCACCATGTTGGCCAGGCTGGTCTCAAACTCCTGACTTCTACTCATCTACCCGCCTCAGCCTCCCAAAGTGCTGGGGTTACAGGTGTGAGCCACTGCACCAGGCAAAATGTTCTATATCTTGACTCTAACAATGTTAACAACATCCCAATTGTACTATATTGTACTTCTGCAAGATGTCACCCAATGGGGGAAACTGAGTAGAGAGTACAGGGGACCTCTCTGCATTCTTTCTTACAACTGCATGTGAAATCTATAATTATCTCAATATCACAAGCTTAATTTAAAAAACAAACAAAAAACCCTTGTGAGTTGTCTCACAAGAGTCCTGAACTTCTCCTCAAGAGACCTGGCTTCTAGTCTAGCCATGCTAGAAACTATGACCTTGGAACAGCTGCTTCACTTCTCTGGTCCTCAATATTTACACTGGACTTGATGGCTTCCAGCTCTAAAATTACATGATTCTTAGAGCACAACAACAGGAAATGCAATGAAAGTACTGCTGTGTAAAGACACAGGTAGTGTTTCCAATGATTTTTCTGTTTTTCAGTGGTTGCCAAACTTTCCATAATATACAAATATTTCATAATAGAGAAAAAATAAGATTTTAGCAATCCAAAAGTATTTTACTTATCTTTAAAATGCAAAGTGGTTTGGAATTCATCTATCTCCATTTTTGGTCAGGTGCAGTGGCTCACACCCCTAATCTCAGTGCTTTGGGAGGCTAAAGCAAGAGGATCACTTGAGGCTAGAGTTCAAGACCAGCCTGGGTAATATAATGAGACCTTCCCCCACAACTCTACAGAAAAATTTTTTTTTAATTAGCTGGGCGTGGTGGGTGGTCCTGTAGTCCCAGCTGCTCAGGAGGCTGAGGCAGAAGGATTGCTTGAGTCCAGGAGTTTGAGGTTACAGTAAGCTATGATGGATCCACTGCACTCTAGCCTGGGCAATAGAGCAAGACTCTGACTCTAAAAAATAAAAATATATTATTTCCATTTCCTTGAAAATTATTTTTAAGCCTCATATAGAGAAGTTATGTGAAATTTGTAGAAGTTAATTAATTAATGAGCAAATGATTAACAAACACCTTTTGTGAATTTTATCTCATATATCAGGAAGGCTAAAGGGCTGTGTAGCAGTCCTGAAGTGGGCCCTTAAGTGTAAAAAAGGTAGGACTCCAAATCAATTACATGTCAAATATCTTTCTCCTATGAAGAGTGGAGGTACTTAATCAACATCCAATATATATAACCCGAAGTAGTTCTGCTTTTCTGGAAGGAGTATGAGTTGGGCTGAAAGTGACAATTTATGCATCGGACTCAGGGTGCCCATGATGGGATTTCTATCCACCTTCACAGAGAATCCCAGTTCTCTCTCCCACTTTCCAAACAGCTCTGTCTCCACCTTATAGGTTAGGGGCTCTAAAATTGGTGTGCTGCTGCCACACCATCACATTTCACAGAGATGCAGCCTGTCTTGGCCATGCTAAACAAGGCAGAGAAGGCTCCCTTTCTTCTTAGCTTCATCTAAGGCAGGGTTGATGCAAAGAAAAACAACCCGACCCTGGGTGCTCCATATATTGGTCAAGCCCAATGATATACAGGTTTTAATTAAAAATTAGGGCCAGGTGCAGTGGCTTAGCCCTATAATCCTAGCACTTTGGGAGGCCAATGATTACAGGTGTGTGCCACCATACCCAGCTAATTGTTTCCACTTTTAGTAGAGATGGGGTTTCACCATGTTAGCCAGCCTGGTCTCTACTCCTGGCCTCAAGTGATCCACCCAACTTGGCCTCCCAAAGTGTTAGGATTACAGGCGTAAGCCACTGTGCCCAGCCCATTATACTGTTTTTGTTGTTGTTGTTTTGTTTTTGAGACAGAGTCTCGCTCCATTACCCAGGCTGGAGTGTAGCAGCACGATCTCAGCTCACTGCAACCTCCACTTCCCAGGTTCAAGTGATTCTCGTACCTCACCCTCCCGAGCAGCTGGGATTACAGGTGTGCACCACCATGCCTTGCTAATTTTTATATTTTTAGTAGAGACAGGTTTTGCCATGTTGGCTAGGCTAGTCTCGAACTCCTGACCTCAGGTGATCTGCCTGCCTCAGCTTCCGAAGTGCTGGGGTTACAGGTGTGAGCCACTGCGCCTGGCCCATGATACTGGTTTTTTTTTTTGTTTTTTTTTTTTTTTTTTTTTTTTTTGAGACGGAGTCTTTCTCTGTCCCCCAGGCTGGAGTGCAGTGGCGCGATCTCGGCTCACTGCAAGCTCCGCCTCCCGGGTTCACGCCATTCTCCTGCCTCAGCCTCCCGAGTAGCTGGGACTACAGGCGCCCGCCAACACGCCCGGCTAATTTTTTGTATTTTTTAGTAGAGACGGGGTTTCACCGTGTTAGCCAGGATGGTCTCGATCTCCTGACCTCGTGATCCGCCCGCCTCGGCCGATACTGTTTTTAAGCCCCACAGATGAGATGTGCTTCTGGCCCCCCATTACTCCCTGTTCAAAAACTAAAGTCGCAAACATAAAAATTTCGTAAAAATGCATTAGAGTTCTCCAGGCCATTTATGACTTGAGTGGTTTATCTCTTTATAATCTTTAAGAGACAAAAGATGAGCATCTAACAATTATCTATACAGCCACACTTACCTAGAGATCATGGCCACCGATTCGCTGGGGGAGACAACACTTAATGAGGAGCACTCTGAGTCTCCTAGAGGAAGGAAGAACAGAGAAATTCTGACTAGAAAAGGTTGCAGTACAAACTTACCAAGCCTAGACAACTCTTCCTTGAATATCCTGGGCTCAACCCTTCTTGGGGAGCCACAAGCACCACCCTGCTGCTTTGCACTGCCTTCCTCAACAGAAGCAGCAGGAGGGCAAGACCAGTGGGACAGGAGGACTAGAGACCAAAGTCCTCTAGCAGGCACTACCCCCACTTAAGACCCCCAAAGCAAATGACTGATGCAGGTAATGCAAGTCAAGGACCTAGTACACAATTGTCAGCCCCCTACCCAACAGGTCATAACCAACTCCTAGTTGGAAGTGAAAGGGTTTCCTACTCACCCTCCTCCTCTTCATTCTCATCACGGCTACAACAGTCTTCCAAATCATCTACTAGTTCTTCTTCTGTATCTTCAGTCTCAGCCTGATCTGGCTGGAGGTCAGTAGCTGAACTAAAAGAAAGAATCATGCCCCCAGCCTAGTCAACTCCATCAAAGAGGTCACAGATTCTCATTCCTTCATCATCTCCCAGTATTTGCCCCTTCTCCATTACCAATCTGCTACATCTTGCCTGGACCTCACAACTCATTTCTCTTGTCTTCAAAGCTTAGGTCTAGGCATAGCTCCTCAACCTTACATCTCCCATTCTGCAAAGAGGCACTATGTTTTCCATTTTCTTTGGTGTCCCTCATAGCATATAAGTACAACATTCTACATCTAAAAAACCATCAATGGATATCTGGTAATTGACTTGAAATGTCCCTAGGCCACTCTCTGGGAACTCAGAAAAAGGCCTTAGTGGACCAAGTTTCCAGGAAAATAACAAAACACAAGAGAAGGAGCCAACTATGTGTGTGCCCTAATTATAAATGGCTATCATGCCAAGAATGACTGAGAACCTCATTTGGTTTGGAAAAAGTAGGAAAGTCACAGGCTTCAACATTTGATGTTCACAATTCTTATTCCTCTCCCGGTTTTTACTTAAAATAGGGGTTGGCAAACTCTTTCTCTAAAGGACCAGAGAGTAAATATTTTTGTTTGCAGGCCAGTCGGTTTATCACAACTACTCAGCTCTACCACTGTAACAAGAAAGCAGCCACAGACAACTGCAAATGAATGTACAAGGCTGCATTCCAATAAAACTTTATTTACAAAAGCAGGCAACAAGCAAGATTTGGTCTGCAAGCTATAGTTTCCCAACCCTTGCCCTGAAGTGAAAACCAAAAATTCTAGGGTAGCTAAAAAAGCTAAAAAATAAAACCAACCTTCAGAGGTACAGGGTCAGTGCCACCCCAAATTATGGTATATACATTCTACTGCTCTAAATGAACCAAAAACATTCTACAACATACCTAATATCCCTATGAGATGAGTCCAGCTCCCTGGCCTCCTCAGGTCTCTCCTTCTCAGACTGGTCCAGCTGGATGGAAGAGAGGCGGGTGGCCACGCTGGCTATGCCAAGAGTTTGAGGAGAAGGGGGACCTGGAGCTTTGCCTTCTCCAAATGCTGGGGAGTCAATTACAGATTCACAGGTAGGGCTGTGATTGAGCCCACTGGCATGTGAGGCAAGGAGGTGAATGCTGATACGTTTGGTACAGAAGACTGTATTGTCCAACCCCAAGGTATCTGAGGCACCAGGGAGGACCCGACCGACTGATCCAGCATCCTCCTGAGGAAACTGCTGATTTACCGCAGGAGGTTTCCACCTCCTGCTCCTGTTGAGGACATTCCACTGGAAGCTGGGATTCAGGAAACTAGACTGTTCAAACTGGCAGCCTTGCCTCGGCATCTTCTCAAAGCTTCTTGCGGTCAATTTCCTCACGGCCTCAGTGAACCGCATCTCCTTAGTTGGATCCTGGGAATCAGAATTGTCATCCAGAGCACAGGAAAGTGGCTCTGCCCTCATGGCTAAGTTATTCCGGTTATACCAGGAAGAGGCAACACTGGTGGTGGATGTGTCATGGGAGCTAGCGGTAGACAAGGCGATATGGGCACTGGCATCAGCTAGGACAGTGCCAATGCTTTTGGGCACCTTATGGTCAACAGGCTGTGGTACACAGTCTCCAGTACCCCCTGAATGATGCCAGGAGACAGGCTGGATCTTGGGTGGCGATACTGGCTTCAGGCCCTCTGTGGTCTGCAATAAAGGCACGTGCGTGCTATTTGGCCGCATGAAGGAATTATTATTCAGCATGGGCTTATAGGAGGAAGAGAGTGGAGATGGGATCTTCCCTGAGATGGCAGAGGCCAGGCTCTTCCCTGAAGGGTTTTCCCCAGCCACTGCCAAGCAGAGGTATGGTTCTGTGGATGAGGAGGCCATGGGCTGGGCCATGGGGAAGACCATGGAAGAAGTGGCCTTGTTGGCAGTGAGACTGACAGGGAGGCTCTTTTGAGGGAGAGAAAAAGGGCTTTTTTCTGATGGGCTCGAACGCAAGCAGAAGGACTCCAGTTGCTGGTACGGTCTGTGCCTATAGCTGGAGCGGCGGTATAGCAGGGTGCTGTTGAACAAGTCCGGGAAAGAGTGTAGGTAACAGGAACTGCTGTGGCCTGCAATGACAGCCGTGGTCCCAGAGCTACATAAAGTGCTGGGGCAAAAGAAATATGCTGGTGGTGGGGGGACGCCCAAGAGGCCTGGGCCCAACCCTGCTGACAGTGTCTCCACTTGCTTCTTTTCCAGCTTCCAGATTGGCTTCACTTGCTGATGGGCCTGAGGCCAGACTCTGCCCTCCGAGGGTTTCTCAGGTGGTGTGGCAGGCACTGTGCCCAAGGGACCACTCTGCTTGAAGCTGTTTTTCTGGCGGAGGCCAATACTATAGTGCTGTGTTCCTGCTGAGGCCATCAGGGGCCCACATCATGGCCACACGGTCTCATGGCCTTGCTCAGGTAAGGTGCCACACACCTCCAGTAGTAGCAGCTGCATCCTTGAAGTCCGTCAGTCTGAAGCGGAGAGAAATGATAGGAAATGTTACAGCGCCAGGAGAACGGACACTATGTTATGGTGGTCCTCAGGTAAGCAGTACAGTCCCACTTCAGCATTTTTGGGCAACCAGTCTTGGTCATCATTTGGGGCCCTGGGAGAAGAACACTAGATTTCCAGGGAGTTTTCAATGGTCTTCCTACTGCCCTCATAGGATCAAAGCTGGCTTCATTAAGGACTAAAACACTGAGGTGTCACCACCACTGTGAGGCTGCTCATGAGTCCCCACTCTGTCACTCAGAAAGCTTTCCTCTCTAACAAAAAATACATCTTTCTGTCTCAACACCCACAACTTTTCATGAGGGGCTACCTTCCCTCACCCAAAACCAGTGTGGCTAGGAATAAAGCAAATCCGAAGTGAGAGAGAGGAGTCAGTATCTTCCTTCTCATAAATTAATTCTGAAAGGTTAAAGATTATTTGAGTCCAGGTGAGGCAGCTCACACCTGTAATCCCAGCTTGAGCCCAGGAGTTCAAGACCAGCCTGCCCAATATGGCAAAACCCTGTCACTACAAAAAATTAGCTAAGCATGGTGGCGTGCACCTGAAGTCCCAGCTACTGGAGAGGCTGAGGTGGGAGGATCGCTTGAGCCTGGGAGGCGGAGGTTGCAGTGAGCCGAGATGGTGCCACTGTACTCCAGCATGGGCAACAGAGTGAGACCCCATCTCAGAAAAAAAAAAGATGATCTGAAAAACTCATTTTACATCTACTGCTCCCTAAATCAACTCAGCTGCCTCTGATTTAGTCTGCTTTTCATGGTTAAGTAGGACAAGTTCAGACCGGAGAAGAGAATTCCCTTGCTGATCCCGGAGTTTATTCTGGAGCTGAGATAGCAATTTCATCTCTTGCCAACTACACAGACTTAAATTCCACCCTGTGTATTGGTGGGAAAAAGAAGAAAGAAAATTGAACTAAATACCAGCATTATTTTTACTTAAAGTGACTTTATTTCCAGCAGCCATACTGGGACAGGAGAGTTCAGGGAATAAGAAGAGGACAGAAGCTTTCTTTACTCCAATGCCCAGGCTTAAGTTTGGGCTGATCTCAGGAAGGAAGAGCCTGTCTCTTGCATCTTCTCAATCAGTGTTTCCTTTAATACAAAACCTGTAAGCCAGCCTTCTGGGTCTCAAACTGTTCAGCATGGTCACTTACTTTCTAAATCAAATTCACAAAATATTCTCCAATTTTCACAGCTGTAAGGAAAGGTGGGCCTGCTTTCATGGCAGCCTCTGGGGGGAAATAACAAAAACTGTAAAAAGTCATTCATGGCCAGGCACAGTGGCTCACACCTGTAATCCCAGCACTTTGGGAGGCTGAGGCAGGCAGATCACTTGAACTCAGGAGTTTGAGACCATACTGGGCAACATGGCAAAACCCCGTCTCTACAAAAAATACAAAAATCAGCCAGGTATGGTGGCGCATGCCTGTGGGCCCAGCTACCTGGGAAGCTGAGGTATGAAAAACACTTGAGCATGGAAGGTGGAAGTTGCAGCAAGCCAGATAGCACCACTGCTCTCCAGCCTGGGTGACAGAGTGAGACCCTGCCTCACAAAAAAAAAAAAAAAAAAAGGCTGGGCACGGTGTTTCATATCTGTAATCCCAGCACTTTGGGAGGCCAAGGCAGGTGGATCACGAGGTCAGGAGTTCAAGACCAGCCTGGCCAGCATGGTGAAACGCTGTCTCTACTAAAAATATAAAAATTAGCCAGGCATGGAGGAGGGTGCCTGTAATCCCAGCTACTTGGGAGGCTGAGGCAGGAGAATCGCTTGACCCTGGGAGGCAGAGGTTGCAATGAGCTGAGATCGCTCCATTGCACTCCAGCCTGGGCAACAGAGTGAGACTCTGTCTCAAAAAAAAAAAAAAAAAAAAGGAATCATTTGTCTGGGATAATTCTGAATGGAATCCTGACATTCTCATCAAGTGTGTTTTCAGAGTAGCTAGAGGGAAGGAAATAGCAGAGAGGTTTTGTTTTGTTTTGAGGGTCTTGCTCTGTCACCCAAACTGGAATGCAGTGGCACAAACATGGCTCACTGCAGCCTCGGACTCCTGGACTCAAATGATCCTCCCCCTTCAGCCTCCCAAATAGCTGGGACCACAGGCATGCATCACCACACACAGTTGATATTTTTAAATTTTTTTGTTAAGATAGGGAGTGGTGGTATCTCACTATGCTGCCCAGGTACCGACTGGTCTCGACTCCTGGCCTCAAGCGATCCTCCTATCTCAGCCTCCCAATAAACTGGGATTACAAGCCTGAGCCACTGAACCCAGCCCTAGGAGAGATGGTTTTTTCGCTTAAGTTATATTTAAAATGCAAAAATGGGGAGAGTACCTTGTATTCTGATTAACAAAGTAATGGCCAAGGAAGAACTAAGATTCCTGTCTACAGCTACAAATGAATACCACCAACAAACACTGCAGAGGCCATGGGATGTTGCCCTCTTTACCTGCAAAGGCTGACCTACATGGACTCTTTCTCAAGGAGAGTACAAAAAATCACAATGCAGCACTGCCAATAGTTCAAAATGATAGTGGGCTAAAAACAGCATAAATGCTAAAACTGGATTTTGAGGCCAGTTACCTCAAAATGAGGTTACAGAAAATGGACCACCACACAAGTCCAAACCATGGAAATACCATGATTGGAACAATTACAGCGTGTGTTTGTGGTAGAGAAGCATAGAGACAAAGGGAAAAGTCAAATCCTGCCATTCACTTTACGAGACTACAAGCACGCATGCATGTGTATTAAGTGCACTCAACATATTCACAATCCCCTCACTTAGTCCTCTTTCGGCAATCCACATCTTCCCCACCAATGCAACACAACAGACATACCAAAGTGGTAGGAGAATGCCTAGGGAAATGAAAACTCAGGCTGGTCCCCCTGAAAAACAGCCCCACTATTGATTCCCACGTGCATCATGCTAGCTCAGCTCTTCATTCCCTTACAAGTGCTGTCCCTGGAGCCCTTTCTTCTTCTTCACCCAACTTAAAAAAATCAGCTGCAACATGACCTAGGCAGTCTTCCCTGACTCCTGAGTTTGAACAGGATGCCTCACCTCTGTGCATGCCACCATCACTGCTCACAGAACATTAGCTTCAATAATGAACTAACTCATCACACTAGGAGCAAGGAGCACATTCTCCCCCAGCTGATGTCCCCAACACAGTGGCTGATACACAGGAAATGCTCAATATTCTGTTGAGTAAACAAACTGGAAAAGCACAGTAAATGAAGGGGAAACAAACTTGAATACTAGTTTGGGCACCTAATGAATGTCTGGTACCATGCTAGGCATTTTATCCATATTATCTCATTTAATCCAAAAAAAAAACCTTACATTCAGTTTACTGATGATGAATCCAAGACTCAGAAAAGTCAAGTAACTTTTCTATAATTAAATAACCATTAAGTAGCAGTGCCTAGATTAAAACTCAAATCTGTCTGAGTCTACAATGCCTATTAAACAGAATGAAACACATATTTAGACTCTATCCCCTCCATTATCTTTAATCTTTAGGTACCAGACAAAAGCCAGGTTGGAAACACTCCTCCATGTTTATACCAAGGCCCTTTGTGGAAAGTCCCTAAAAGCATATCACTGACTTCTCATCAACACCACAGCCAATCCCACTCTCCCTTGTAGCCACACGCACTCACTGAACAACACTTCCTTTTGCACACACACTGCTCAATGTTTGCCTTGCTACATCCCACCACATGAACCCTCAGTGCCAAGCACATGAACACAAATAGCCCAACACCCAGCTGGCTTGGCTTTTAATCCAAAAGACAAAGAGGGAGACCAAGGATACACGCCTACCCTATTCAGAAGCTGCAGGTGGCCTGCTCCCAGACAAAGTGTTAAACAACACACCTGGGCAGGTACTAGAGTAGAGTGGATTCTCTTCTCTCTAAGGTATTCCAGATCTCATATCTCTGCAATGGTCATTTCCCACTTCTTGTCTCCTCTCAGTCCCTATATGGTTTGCATTTGTGTCCCCACCAAATCTCATGTTGAGTTGTAATTCCCGACGTTAGAGGAGGTGACTGGATCATGGAGGTGGATTTCCCCCTTGCTGTTCTCATGATAGTGAGTTCTCATGAGATCTGGTTGTTTAAAAGTGTGTAGCACCACCCTGCTTTCTCTCTCTCCTGCTCTGGCCATGTGAAGACATGCCTGCTTCCCCTTCCGCCACGACTGAATGTTTCCTGAGGCCTCCGCAGCCATGCTACCCATACAGCCTGCAGAACCATAAGCCAATTAAAACTCTTTTCTTTATAAATCACCCAGTCTCAGGTATTTCTTTATAGCAGTACAAGAAGGAACTAATACAGTCCCCATGATGTGTAGTATAGCAAGTTGGATAAGGGCCACTGTCTTCCTAAAGAAATATGTCTGGACTCAAGGGCCAAGCAGGTGAGAGGATGTTTCTGTAACTCTCTTTCTGGGAAATAGCTCCAAAGTTAGTAAGAGATATCCAGGGTTGGATAAGATGGCTGTGTTAGGAATTGCCCAGCAAAGACAAATTTGTTGCATCAGATACTCTGCAGAGAGTAACTTCAAGAATGCCAAGTAAACAGTATCACTCACTACAGTATCACATACAAATGCTCCAACCTAGTTTCAGTGTTTGAGGTTCAGAAGAAGTGTCACGTTAAGACAAGGAAATGATGGTTGCTAAAAACAACTTCCTTCCTTCTCCTTATAGAGATTTCTGATGAGATCAAAACCTCAAATGGTTGGGAAGCAGAGGCCTAACTAAAGCATTGAGGCAGCTTGGGTCCCAGACCCCCAATCACTGCCACAGGTCATCTTTTCCAGCATCCTGCCCACTGCCCTACAGGAATGCAAGTGACAAACTTTAAAAAGCTTCTGAAGCCCCAAAATCTAAGAAGCGAAGGAAGTGAGAACCTTGTTTTTAAAAGCTAACATAGTGAGTTCTGCCATAAAGTCAAAGTCCAGAGAGGCAAATAATGTCTGGCACCCAGACCCTACTGACAGCACATACTCGGAGGGCAATTTTCAGCAAAGTCATCAAGCCCATTCCCTGCGATATACTCTGGGCTCCTAAGATGACGCCTGGAAGACCTTTCTCCCAGTGTCCCTTATATTTCTTTTGTTTTTTTTTTTTTTTTTTTTTTTTGAGACGGAGTCTCGCTCTGTCGCCCAGGCTAGAGTGCAGTGGCGCGATCTCGGCTCACTGCAAGCTCCGCCTCCCGGGTTCACGCCATTCTCCTGCCTCAGCCTCTCCGAGTAGCTGGGACTACAGGCGCCCGCCACCGCGCCCGGCTAATTTTTTGTATTTTTAGTAGAGACGGGGTTTCACCGTGGTCTCGATCTCCTGACCTCGTGATCCGCCCGCCTCGGCCTCCCAAAGTGCTGGGATTACAAGCGTGAGCCACCGCGCCCGGCCCAGTGTCCCTTATATTTCTAAGTGTACTGTGATAATGCACACTTTGTGTATATGTGCGCCTCTAGGGTCCAAAAGGCAGACTGCTCATCTCCCGGGAAGTATTTTAGGAAGAAACATCAAAAGAAAGACAACAGGAGAAAAGGTATTTACATACGTAGAAGGCTATGTACTGGCTACTAATGGAAACCCATTTCAAAAACTCCCAACTTAAACAAATCTAAACTTATAAAGAGTAATTGCTGACTACACAAATTACAAAGGATTAACTACATATTTATACTACTTAAAGATAGCTCAAGACATTCATACTTACTCTCTGTTACTAAGTCCAAAGGATCCACCATCAGCTGACCCTCCAATCAGCAGCTTGCAAGGAACTTACTTTAGGGGCCAATAAATTGACCTCACCTGAAAAATAATATTTTGAATAATCTAACATTTTATGGAGCAATGATCTAATGTGTTTCTTGTTCCTACACAGGATCCCTAGGGAACAGGAGGGCTTAAGGGGCAAACAGGGTATAAACACTAAGCTATAGCCGGCAGAGTTCAAGTTTAGAAGAAAACAAGCCTATTTCTATAGCTAAGCTCCTCAATCTAGGTCCTCCTCACAGCCAGGCTGCATGAGCAGCTACCGCCTCGTGGTGACTCATGACAATCAGAGCACTGATCAGTAGTGAATCACATGCAACTCTGAAACCGCACAGCTGGAATGTTCAGGGAAAGACAAGAGAGAGGAAGTACCATACCCCCACTGAGAAGTTGTGGGAGGTGAAGTTTAAAAATTCACATAAAGCACACAAAAAGCACAGTGGCTCCCAGTAAACGTTTGCAGCATGGTAGTTACAACTCTCATTCTCACTGGCACCAAATGATCTATCTCCCCTCTGCCCCTTCATAAGCTGTGAGGAAGGCGGAAAAATACAATGAATAGGCAACAATTATTCCACTACAAAACTTCAGCAATGTTCTTTTGTAAAAGATAACTGTCTTGTTATTTGGGAGCTTTTGTGAAATTTTCATTTTTTTTTGAAACAGAGTCTCACTCTGTTGCCCAGGCTGGAGTAGAGTGGTACAACCTTGGCTCACTGCAACCTCTGCCTCCCGGGTTCAAGTGATTCTCCTGCCTCAGCCTTCCAAGTAGCTGGGATTACAGGCGCCCGCCATCACGCCTGGCTAATTTTTGTATTTTTAGTAGAGACGGGGTTTCACTATGTTGACTAGGCTGGTTCTGAACTCCTGACCTCAAGTGATCCACCCACCTTGGCCTCTCAAAGTGCTGGGATTACAGGTGTGAGCCACTGTGGCCAGCCAATTCTTTTTTTTCTTTTTAGACAAGGTCTCCCTCCGTCACCAAGGCTGGAATGCAGTGGTGTAGTCGTTAACTCACTGCAGCCTAGGACTCCTGGGCTCAAACGATCTGCCCACCTCAGTCTCCCGAGTAGCTAGGACTACCGGTACACACTACCATGCCTAGCTAATTTTTTACTTTATTTTATTTTTATAGCAATAGAGTTCCACTATGTTGCCCAGGCTGGTCTCAAACTCCTGTCCTCAAATGATCCTCCTGCCTTGGCCTCCCAAAGCTCTGGGATTATAGGCATGAGCCACCACACCCAGCATGGTGGTGCACATCTGTAACAGATAGTATTTTAAATACTATCTGTTAATAAAAGCAGCCAGAGCTCCTTGAAAAATGGCTGATTCCAAGGTTGGGGCAGGGAGAGCAGGAGATGGGCCTGGAATATTTTGTGCTGCCAAAAATAAGGAAGTGGTCAAAATTTGATAGAGACATGTCAAAAGACCATAGATACAGCTAACATCATACTTAATAGTGAATTATGAGATGCTTTTCCTCTAAGATTAGGAATAAGATAAGGATGTCTACTCTCTCCATTTCTTTTTTATTTTATTTATTTATTTATTTACTTTGAGACAGAGTCTCACTCTGTTGCCCAGGCTGGAGTGCAGTGGCACGATCTCAGCTCACTGCAACCTCCGCCTCCCAGGTTCAAGTGGTTCTTCTGCCTCAGCCTCCCGAGTAGCTGGGGATACAGGCACGCGCCACCACATCCAGCTAATTTTTTTCTTTTTTTTTTTTTTTTTTTTTTTGTATTTTTAGTAGAGATGGGGTTTCACCATATTGGCCAGGCTGGTCTCAAACTTCTGACCTCATGATCTGCCCTCCTTGGCCTCCCAAAGTGCTGGGATTACAGGCATGAGCCACCATGCCTGACCTCCATTTCTATTAGACCCTATACTAGAAATTCTAAGCAGTGTGACATGGCAAGAAAAAGAAATCAAAGATATACAGATTGGAAAGGAAGAAGTAAAACTGTCATTATTTGTAGGACATATGATCTTGTATATAGAAAATCCTGGCTGGGCACATTGGCTCACACCTGTAATCCCAATACTTTGGGAAGATGAAATAGAAGGATCACTTAAGACCATGAGTTTGAGAACAGCCTGAGCAATATAGGGAAACATTATCTCTACAAAAAATTTTAAAAATTAGCATAAGCCTGTAGTCCCAGCTACTTAGGAGGCTGAAGTGGGAGGATCACTTGAGCCTGGGAGGTCAAGGCTGCAGTGAGCCATGACTGCAGCACTGAACTTCAGCCTGGGTGACAGAATAAGACTCTGTCTTTAAAAAAAAAAAAAAAAAAAAAAAAAGAGAGAGAGAAAAAATCCTAAAACATCTATCAAATAAAAAATCCTACTAGAACTAATAACCAAGTTTAGTAAGGTCACAGAATACACAATCAATATATGAAAGTCAGTTTTAGTTCTACATACTAGCAACAAACAAACAACATGTAAAAACGAAATACACAATTCCATTCACAACAGCACCAAAAAGAATAAAGTATCTAAGAATAGGGACTTCTGGTTCCAAAATGGCAGTGTAGAAGCAAGCTGGCTTCACTCTCCTTCACAGAAAACTAAACACAAATACACAGCACCAAGATTATCACCAGTAAAATCCCAGAACTCAAATATGAAGAGGAGATAGTTCCTGGGACCACAGAGACGGGAAAAAATTCTGATAAGGTGATAAGAAAACTGGACTTCCACATCTGCAGCATCCCCTCCCTCAATCTTCCTGGGATCAAGGACATAGAAAACTTGCCCCCAACTCACAATTTCTAAACTGGAAAAAGTAAGATCGAGATAGACAACCAGGTTGGGCACAGTGGCTCACATCTGTAATCCCAGCACTTCGGGAGGCCGAGGCAGACGGATCACCTGAGGCCAGGAGTTCGAGACCAGCCTGGCCAACATGGCGAAACCCCGTCTCTACTAAAAATATAAAAAATTAGCCGGGCATGGTGGTGGGCATCCATAATCCCAGCTACTCGGGAGGCTGAGGCAGCAGCATCGCTTGAACCTGGGAGGTGGAGGCTACAATGAGCCGAGATCATGCCATTGCATTCCAGCCTGGGCAACAAGAACAAAACTATGCCCCCCTTCAAAAAAAAAAAAAATAGACCACCAGCTTCGCTGTCCATGCCTCAACCCACAGAAAGCATCAAGAGTGCCTGAAGAGAGAAATATCCCTAAAGACAGCCAGAAACAAAGCAAGAAGGTGGGACTACCATACTCAGCCCTGGACTGTCTGCTCTGTAACTTAGCCAAAGGAGATACCAAATCAGAGTGGCTGTTCAGCAACACCACTCTCTATAGGAGGTATGTTCTACAGGTCTCCTGGGCACAAACCCCTAGCCAGCCGTCCCACATTGCCAGGATATTCCTTTTGGGACCTCCTCCATTTGGGAAGGGCAGTGCTCCAAAGCAGGGTCCCCAACTCCTGGGCCACAGACTGGTACTGGTCCATGGCCTGTTAGGAAACCAGGCCACACAGCAGGAGCTGAGCACTGGGCAAGCAGGCATGACCACCTAGGCAAGCATTACCGCCTGAGATCCACCTCCTACAGGCTCAGTGGCAGCATTAGATTCTCATAGGAGCGCTCACCCTATTATGAACTGCCCATGTAAGGGATCTAGTTTGCGTGCTTCTTATGAGAATCTAATGCCTGACGATCTGTCACTATCTCCCATCACCCCGAGATGGGACCATCTAGTTGCAGGAAAACGACTCTCACTGATTCTACATTATGGTGAGTTGTATCATTATTTCATTATGTATTGCAATGTATTTACAGAAATAAAGTGCACAAAAAATTTAATGTGCTTGAATCATCCCCAAACCATCCCCCCCCACCCACCCACCCCAGTCAGTGGAAAAACTGTCTTCCACAAAACTAGTCTCTGGAACCAAAAAGGTTGGGGACCGCTGCTCCAAAGCCAAGACAAACCTGGGGCCAAGATGCCATCTAGTGTTGAAAAAGAGGTAGTGACCTAGTGATTTAAAAAAAAGATAGTCAACAGGTTAAGTTACAAAAAATCTCTAAACAAACATATCCAATAATAACTGAAATAAGCCAGACAGATAAGTCTGGAATAAATAATCCTTCAGTGTAAAGACATACACATATATGCACAAGAAATAACAGCAAACAGAGAACTATGACAAAGCAAGAAATGGACAAAGCAAGAAAACAGTGACTGACTCTAATGAGGCATTAATACATGAGCTCTCTAACCAGGAACTCAAAATAGCAGGGGTTTTTTGTTGGTTTTTTTTTTGAGACAGAGTCTCGCTCTGTCTGTCACCCAGGCTGGAGTGCAGTGGTGTGAACTGGGCTCACTGCAAGCTCCACCTCCTGGGTTCACGCCATTCTCCTGCCTCAGCCTCCCAAGTAGCTGGGACTACAGGCGCCCGCCACCACGCCTGGCTAATGTTTTGTATTTTTAGCAGAGACAGGGTTTCATCATGTTAGCCAGGATGATCTCGATCTCCTGATCTTGTGATCCACCCTCCTCGGCCCCCCAAACAAAATAGCAGTTTTAAGGAAACTTGGTGATCTCCAAGATAACACAGAAAAGCAATTCAGAAATTTATTAGAGAAATTTAACAAAGAGATTGTTAATAATAATTTTTAAAACAAATCTTAGAACTGAGAAATAAATTTGCTTCTCTGAAAAATTTACTAGAGGCTCTCAACAGCACAATGAATCAAGCAGAGGAAAATATCAGTGAGCTTGAAGACAGTCTATCTGAAAATACACAAAGGAGAAAAAAGAAAACAGAATGAAAAGCAACAAAGATCACCTATAAGATATAGAAAACTACCTCAAAAGACCAAATCTAACAATTACTGGTATTCAAGAGGGAGCTAAACAAGGGACGGGGTGGCTTACTAAAAGAAATTAGCAGGCTGGGCACGGTGGCTCACACCTGTAATCCCAGCACTTTGGGAGGCCGAGGTGGGTGGATCATTTGAGGTCTGGAGCTTGAGACCTGCCTGACCAACATGGTGAAACCCCATCTCTATTAAAAATACAAAAATTAGCTGGCGTAGTGGTGCACACCTGTAATCCCAGCTACAGGCTACAGGAGGCTGAGGCAGGAGAATCACTTGAACCTGGGAGGCGAAGGTTGCAGTGAGCTGAGATTGCACCACTACACTCCAGCCTGGGCAACAGAGTGAGACTCCATCTCAAAAAAAAAGAAAGAAAGAAACTAGTTACTGGTCTATAAGAAATTTCACAAAAGAGGCCAGGCGTGGTGGCTCACGCCTATAATCCCAGCACTTTGGGAGACTGAGGCAGGTGGATCACTTGAGGCCAGGAGTTCGAGATCAGCCCAGCCAAGACGGTGAAACCCCATTTCTACTAAAACCAGAAAAAATCAGCTGGATGTGGTGGCATACACCTGTAATCCCAGCTACTTATGAGGCTGAGGCATAAGAATCGCTTGAACCTGGGAGGCGGAGGTTTTCAGTGAGCTGAGATGGTGCCACTGCACCTGGGCCTGACAGACTGAGACTCTGTCTCGGAAAAAAAATAAACAACAGAAAATTTTTCAAAACTGGAGAGAGATACATATATCCAAGTCCAAGAAGGTCAGGGAACACCAAACAGATTCAACCCAAATAAGACTACCCCTAGGCATATAATAATTAAACCTCTCAAGGTTCAAGGGCAAATAGAATATTTTAAAAAGAGCAAGAGAAAAGAAGCAAATACATGTAAGGGAGCTCCAATTCATCCGGCAACAAAATTCTCCTCGGAAATTATCCAAGTGAGAGAGTGAAACATTTCAAAGTGCTGAAAGAAACTACCCTCCAAGAATACTGTATCCAACAAAACTACCCTTCAAATATGAGATAGTCTTTCCCAGATAAACAAAAGCTGAAAGAATTCACTACCACCAGACCCGTCTTAAAAGTAATGCTAAAGACAGTTCTTCAATTTGAAGGGGAAAAAAAAAACTAACATGCAAAAAGAAAACATTTGAAGGTATAAAATCCACTAGTAGAATTAGGTAAATGGACAAACCCGAATAGTCTAATACTCTAATGATGATATGCAATTTAATCATAACTCTAGTATGAAGCCCAAAAGACAAACTTGTCAAAAATAATAATAGCTACAGCAACTTCTTAAAAAATCGGCAAATAATGCTGGGCATGGTGGCTCACATCTGTAATCCCAGCACTTTGGGAGGCTGAGGCGGGCAGATCACTTGAGGCCAGGAGTTCAAGACCAGCCTGGCCACTACGGTGAAACCCCATCTCTACTAAAAATACAAAAATTAGCCAGGTGTGGTGGGGTGTGCCTGTAATCCCAGCTACTTGGGAGGCTGAGGCAGGAGAATCGCTTGAACGCAGAAGAATCGCTTGAACCCAGGAGGTGGAGGTTGCGGTGAGCCAAGATCACGCCACTATACTCCAGCCTGGATGACAGCATGAGACTTTGTCTCCAAAAAAAAAAGGCAATATAAAAATATGTAAATTGAGACACAAAAAGTTAAAATGTATGGAGGACAGAGTTAAAGTGTAGAATGTTTTTATGGTTCTTTATTTGTTCATTTCTATTCTTTTGGAGTTCAAGACCAACCTGGGAGACACAGTGAGATCCTATCTCTACAAAAAAAAAACTAAAAAATTAGCTAGGCATGATGGCACACGCCTGTAATCCCAGCTACTTGGGAGGCTAAGGTAGGAGAAGCGCTTGAGCCCAGGAGACCGAGGCTGTGGTGAGCCGTGAATACACCACTGCATTCCACGCTAGGGGACAGAACAAGATTCTGTCTCAAAAAAAAAAAAACAAAAAAAAGTTATCATCTCTTAAAATGACTTGTTCTAGGGTGGGCACAGTGGCTCATGCTTGCACTTTGGGAGGCCAAAGTGTGAGGATCGTTTGAGCCCAGGAGTTCAAGACCAGCCTGGGAAACATAGCAAGACCCATCTTTACAAATAGTAATAAAAAATAAAAATTAGCTGGGTGTGGTGGCATGTGCCTATGGTCCCAGCTACTCGGGGAGCTGAGGTAGAAGGATTGCCTGAACCCAAGAAGTTGAGACTGCAGTGAGCCATGATTATGCCACTGCACTCCAGCCTGGATGACAGGGTGAAACCCTGTCTCAATAAAAAATAAAATAAGAAAATAAAATAAGTATAAGCTGTTTTTTATAAGTCTCACAATAACCACAGATAACCGCAAAAGCCTGTAATAAATCCACTAAAAATAAAAAGCAATTAATTAAACCATACTACTAGAAAAAAACCACGAAAACAGTAAGAAAGAGGAGTTACAAAGCAATCACAAATCAAGCAGCAAATGGCAGTAGTAAGTCCTTACTTATCAGTAACAACACTGAATGTAAATGGACTATGAATAAAGGAAATGTGGTATATATACACAATGGAATATTATGGAGCCATAAACAAAGAATGAAATCCCATCATTTGCAGCAACATGGATGGAACTGGAGGTCATTATGTTAAGTAAAATAAGCCAAGCACAGAAAGACAAATATGGCATGTTCTCTCACTCATAAGTGGGAGCTTAAAAAAGTGGATTTCAGAATATAGAGAACAGATTGGTGGTTAACAGAGGCCAGGAAGAGTAGGGGGAAGGGTAGGCCTGTTTCAGGTAATGGAGCAAGAAGTAAGTCCATTTGCTTGAGTCATTCACTGTTAAAATCTATTTCTACCAGTATAATTTCAAAGAAAAGTTGAAGTTGATTGGTGTGCTACCTGCCTTCTGGTCTGAGGAAAACCAAACTTCCCTTTAAGTAGTAATGAGGTTTAAAAAATTTTTTTTTTAATTTTGCAATTATCTCAGACTTGCAAAAAGTTAGAAAAATAGTACAAAGAATTCCTGTTTACCCTTTACCCCAGATTCATCAAATGTTAATACTTTAACCACATTTGTTTTATTATTCATATTCTCTCTCACATATATCTCTGTGTGAACTGGTTTTTGAAATGTTTGAGCGTAAGTTGCAGACATGATACCGCTTTACATCTGAATACTTCCTAAAAACTTCCTAAATGTTTGCTAAAGCCAGGATATTCTCTTATACTCAAAAAAATTGGCATTGATAATACTATAAACTATATTACTATTATCTATATACAGATCTTATCCAAATATTGCCAATTGTCCCATCAATGTCCTTTATCTGGCCCAGGATCACAAGTTGTATTCACCTGTCATATCTTTTTAGTCTCCTTTAATCTGTAATAGTTCCTCAGCCTTTATTTTTCTTTAATGAGCTTGACACTTCTGAAGAATACAGACCAGTTATTCTAAAGAATGAAACTCAATTTGGCTTTGTCTGAAGTGATGATATATCCTTAGTTGCATCATATGATGAGGCCCATGTCAATTTGTACTATTACTAATGATGATATTATGTGCTTCATGATATGATGCACTTAAGGATATATCATCACTTCTGCAATTTCCAAACAAAAATCCATCATCTTGAATGTGTATTTGTACCCATTAATCAACCTCTCTAAATGTCCAGTGAATTTGTAAACCCTGGCTCAAGGGGAGTTCAAGGAAAGGCATATTACTCAAGCCTGGCAGATAAAGTTTAATGGAAGCACTTTCTCTAGGACCCATCAACATACAAGCTGGTAGCAGGTCTCCAATAGTTAGAGGGAAAATGCTATTTAAATGTGATTCTGTGTAAAACCTCATATCCCAATAAAACATAAGTCCTTGTTGTTCCCTCAACTGAGAAAACAGTTGCTGTCAGCACCCGGCTGAGAAACAGGAACCCAGAGGCTGAAATAAGGATTTTAGGGCTAGAGTCAAGGAAACAAGGGGGGCACTGTGGCAAGCTCAAGGGTTCTATAACCACTGTTATTCAAAAGAAAGGAACATGTTATCTGTTAATCTCCTTGAAAGTAAGGTGGGAGGCCGGGCGCGGTGGCTCACGCTTGTAATCCCAGCACTTTGGGAGGCCAAGGCGGGCGGATCCGGAGGTCAGGAGATCGAGACCACGGTGAAACCCCGTCTCTACTAAAAATACAAAAAATTAGCCGGGCGTGGTGGCAGGCGCCTGTAATCCCAGCTACTCGGAGAGGCTGAGGCAGGAGAATGGCGTGAACCCGGGAGGCGGAGCTTGCAGTGAGCCAAGATCGCGCCACTGCACTCCAGCCTGGGTGACAGAGCGAGACTCCGTCTCAAAAAAAAAAAAAAAGAAAGTAAGGTGGGAATGTCAGATTCTAACAAAGTCATGCTAGGGGAAAGTGAGAGAGAACAGATCAATCACATTCCCCTCTTGTCCAATTAATCTTTCAGAGTCAGGGCCAAGAAATAAGTTGTAACTACACAAAGAAGACTTCAATAATAAATATGCAGGCAGAAGGGGCTCAGTCCCTGGACAGGCATCCATACAACACAGAAACTCCCAACATGCCTGTCATAATGATGCTTTCACCCTGACCTCAGCAGATCTTCAATTCCACTTAATCCATCAACAAGTCCTTCCAGCTTCAAATATATGTCTTTGAATCCAGCTATTCTTCCCCATTTCCACTGTCATTACCTTAGTCAAGCTACCATCATCTCTCAACTGCTGATTTCCTGGCTTCTATATCATCTATTTTCCAGACAGTGGCCACTTTTTCAAAACACAGTACTCTTTTAAAAACACAGCTTAAGACCATCTGATGGCTTTAAGGACTATGTGATCTGATTCCTGACTCTCTGACCTTATCCAGAGCCACTCTTCCCCTCATGAGGAACGTTTCCACCCCTGGATCTTTGTGGTTCCCTCTGAAACACTTAGATCTTTGAATGGCTTGCTTAGTTCTTTCACTCAGTATTCAGCTAAAAAGGCCTTCCTTGTCAATCCTATCTAATATTGTCCTACCCCAATCATTCCCTATTTCATTACCTTGTTTTATTCCCTCCATTTCATTCCTCCACTATCTAAAATTATTATATATTTATATTTCCTTACACTTGGCTCAAAAAAAAAAAAAAGATGAACAAAGAAGCTGGTAATTTTTTTAAAAACTACCAATGAGGTTGGAAACAGACAGAGATGACATCTGTGTATACCTTTTCCTATAATTTTAATTTCCTTTTTTTTGTTTGAGACCAGGTCACTTGGTTACCAAGGTTTGACCTCCTGGGCTCATGGTCCTCCTATCTCACCCTCCCAAGGAGCTGGAACTACTGGTGTGTTCCACCACACCCAGCTAACTTTTTTATTTTTTGTAGAGATAAGGTCTTGCTATCCTGCCAGGGCTAGTCTCAAACTCCTGGGCTCAAGCGATTCTCCCACCTCAGCTTCCCAAAGTGCTGGGATTGCAGATATGAACCCCTAACACCTGGCCCTAATTTTAACTTCTGAGTTTTTTAATTTTTTTTTTTTTAAATAGAGACAGAGTCTCACTATGTTGCCCCAGTTGGTCTCGAATTCCTGGCCTCAAGTGATCCTCTTGCCTCAGCCTCTTAAAGTGCTGAGATTACAGGCATGAGCCACTGGGCCTGGCTATTTTAAAATAAAAACCTCAATTATATATGCATTTCTTTGCTATCTGTCTATCTTCCAGAATGAAAGCTCTTTGAGCACAGGGACTTTTTCACAGAGCTTATGTATCCAGCCCTAGAACGGTAATCAGGGCTTATTAAATATTTGCTGAATAAACAAATGCATCTACAACAGCTATGACCAGCTAAGGGAGAAAAAGTTTTATCGCTCCCTTACATAGCCACTCTTAACACAGTACAGAATATTTCACCTCTGGTCATCAAAATGTGTGTGAGGCACACACACCAAGGAATGTTCCAGAGGCCACCAGCTGGATATCCTATAATTCAATTGTGACACTATTTACCTAAAGATAGCATCAGATCCCACAGGTTAAGGGCTCAGTACCACAAGGCTGCTTCCACTTCAGATGCCAATTGCAAGGCACAGGTTGTGACCTGTGCTTCTGATTGATTTGCTGTAAATTGGTGTTCCCTGGCCAGGCGCGGTGACGCACACCTGTAATCCCAGCACCTTGGGAGGGGCGAATCGCTTGAGCCCAGGAGTTCCAAATTAGCCTGGGCCACATAGCAGAACCCCATCTCTTAATTAATTAATTAATTAATTGGAGTAAATTGAGGTTTCCAAACCCCCCCCATGGGGTTTGATCAATCTGTTAGAACAACTCATAGAACTCAGGGAAACACTTCACTTACATTTACCTATTTATTACAAAGGATACAGATGAACAGCCACATGGAAGACATACATGATGCATAGGGCAAGGGATAGGGGAAAGGGCTTGGAGATTCCGTGCTCTTACTGGGAGTGCCAGGTACATTCATGTGCTGAACAATCCAAACCCTGTCCTTTTGGGTTTTTATGCAGGTTTCATTAATAGCATGACTGAATAAATCACCGGCCATTGGTAGTCAGCTCAACCTTTGGCTCCACTCCCTTTCCTAGAAGCTGGGGGATGGAACTGAAAGTTCCAACCCTCTAATCACATGGTTGGTTCTCTCGGCAATCAGCCTCCCATCTTGAGGCTATTCAGGAGTCCCCAGCTATCAATCATCTCATTAGCATATAAAAAGACACTTATCACTTAGAAGTTCTGAAGGTTTTAGGAGCCAGGAACCAGGGGCACACCCCAATTATGTATTTCTTTTTTTTTTTTTTTTTCGAGACTGGAGTCTTTGTTGCCCAGGCTGGAGTGCAATGGTATGATCTCGGCTCACTGCAACCTCTGCCTCCCGCGTTCATGCAATTCTCCCGCCTCAGCCTCCTGAATAGCTGGGATTACAGGTCACCATGCTGACCAGGCTGGAGTATTTCTTATCATATCACAATATCACATCAGCAAAGCCACGAGTTGGACCTATTCATATGAAAAAGGCGTTCCCCTCTTACCACCATCTCCTTGTTGCTATTTTTTATTCAGAGCGTGCACTCTGCCATAGCTGTACCCAACCCCTTCAATAGTGTCTCTCCTCCTCCAGAGGCCAATCCAAAATCCTCCATAGTTCTTTCATCCTCCCCCACATCAAATCAATCTGCTCTCACAATGTCAACTATTATCTGCAGAAGAGTCATTTTGCAGATTGTCCTCTCAAGTTTCATGTCTGCATCACCAACTGCCTGTTCCACCTTTCCAAATGCATGTCCAACCACTTCAATCTAGTGTGTCAAACTAGCTCTCCACTCCTGATCATCCCATTTCCTTGAGTGGACCCTTCTTTCTCCAAATCACCTAAGAGGAACACTAAGTTATTTCTGACTTTTTCCTTTACTTTATTTCCCCAAAGGGAAACCAGTCACAAAATTTAAGACACTGTCTACTTAGCATTCTTCCTCCTTTTATTATTTCCACCACGCCCCTAGATCTGGACTTACTGCAACAGCACTGACTGAAGCATGTGTCTCCAAGGTATGCCCTTCCTAATTCCACCCTGCAGGCAACCTCCAGATTAATTTTGCTGTATTGCTTCATCAGGTCAATCCCTTTTCAAAAATGGTCCATGAGCACTTACTAAACACTGTGGTGGCCCACCTGCATCAGAATAACCTGAGATGCAAAGTCCTGAGATTCACCTTCAAGAGGATTCAGTTGGTGTGGAGTAGGGCCATGATTCTGCAGTTTTAACAAGCATTCCAGATGACTGTCATGTGAGATTTCTTAGCTTTGGTCCACAAGACTCCATAGTCGACCCTTAATCTTTTTTTTTTTTTTTTTTTTTTTTAAGGCTTATTTCCATTTTCTCCTACCTTGAACTGCGCTGGTCTTACACTAAACTCATGGAATAAACCTTTCAAATGCCTGTCTGCAGGGCTTTACTCCACTAAGCTTCTTCCTTGTGAATCCTTACCGTGTTTTATTTACCTTTTCCAGACCCAGCTGAAGACCCACCCTCTCCATAAGCACCTGTTGTGTGTCCCTTTCACATGATACTTTCCCAAGGCTACCTCACACACCACTGTTCACTTACCACATGGATATGCCCTATAAGCTTCATGATGGCTTTTATAGGAAATCTCTGGGGATCTTTAACCTCAAATACACAGCCACGCTGGCAGAAGGGGGTGGGAAGAACCCTGGTCCAGTTTGGCCTCCTATTAGCAATATTGCCCAAGTCTCCTCCCCCAACAACGTTATGGAACACTAAGTCTTCCTAGAACAAAAGTTTTAAAAACAATTGACTTGGAAACGATGGATATGTTCAATGTGAATTATACCTCCACAAAACTGTCAAAAATAAAAACTTGAATAAAGGGATAACAGTGAAGAATAAAAAACTGCAGAAAGTTGTATAGATCAACAAAATGGCCTGAAACATCCCCTTCTATTTGCATGGCTGCCTCAGCCCAGTCTCTAACCCCTCCAACACCAAGTGCAGGACTGTTAAGGTAGCAGCCTGACTGATGTCCCTGGCTCTAGACTCTCCCCTTTACAACACCCATTCTCAGGAATCTGAACATCCTACTTTGTCATCTTCATGCAGCATTTGGAAAATGCCTATACAGTTCTGTCCTCCAATCTTTATGGGGTAATTTTGCCTCAAGTTTCCTCTTTAAAGGAATGTGAATGATTAGTAGCCTACGTTAGAAAATCTATTGCTGGCCGGGCGCAGTGGTTCATGCCTGTAATCCCAGCACTTTGGGAGGCCGAAGTGGGCAGATCACCCGAGGTCGAGAGTTCGAAACCAGCCTGAGCAACATGGAGAAACCCCGTTTCTACTAAAAATACAAAATTAGCCAGGCATGGTGGCGCATGCCTGTAATCCCAGCTACTTGGGAGGTTGAGGCAGGAGAATCGCTTGAACCCGGGAGGCGGAGGTTGCGGTGAGCCGAGATTGCACCATTGCACTCCAGCTTGGGCAACAAGAGTGAAACTGCGCCTCAAAAGTAAAAAAAAAAAAAAAGAAAAGAAAATCTATTGCTGCTGTCGCAAACCAACAAGTCACCAGGGACCAGGCCCAGACCAACTTGGACAAGGTATCTATTTCTAGAGAAAGCAATTATTCATTACCCACTAATTAAATCACTCTCCTACAAGAGAGTGTGGCTCTTGGGAAATGCAGTTTCCCTTTCCTCCTTCAACTAGGTGTTTCCCTCGGTCACTGGGGGAACTCAGGACATCAGAAATGGTTCAGTCCACAAGATCTCTGAGAGATTACCTCAATTGCTCAACAGTTACGTTAGAAGATAGAACTGACAGACTCACGCCTGTAATCCCAACACTTTGGGAGGCCGAGGCGGGTGGATCACAAGGTCAGGAGATCGAAACCATCCTGGTTAACACAGTGAAACCCCATCTCTACTAAAAATACACAAAATTAGCCGGGCGTGGTGGCGGACGCCTGTAGTCCCAGCTACTTGGGAGGCTGAGGCAGGAGAATGGCCTGAACCCAGGAGGCGGAGCTTGCAGTGAGCCGAGATTGCGCCACTGCACTCCAGCCTGGGTGACAGAGCGAGACTCCGTCTCAAAAAAAAAAAAAAAGAAGATAGAACTGACTTGCCTGGAACCAAATAGAGAGGAATGTAGGAATCACATTCATTTTCTCTTATGAGATAAATCCCCAAGCTCTCTCTCCCTAAGGAAAGGTGGAGGAGCAATATATCTCTTAAAGCCCCACTAAGAGAGGAAGGTCAAGAATACAGCCTAGTGAGAAGGGTGGGTCCATATAAGTTAAGATTAGGGAAATTACAGGTAGCTCTTGTAGAGCACAGTTTAGCAATGCCAAACAAGTGAGCAAACCTGAGGAAAAGATACAGGTTATGGCAGCTAGAGCTGAGGGAGGTAAACCTACAAATTACTGAAAAGTGAAACCAGTGGAAGGGTTTATGTAACAGGGTGACTCGCTCTCCTGAAGCCTTGCCCTTTATCAGCTTCAGGAAGGAGCCTCTTTCCTCCTTCTCAGGTGGGCTCTGGAGTGGCAGTTCTCAAAGCATGGTCCACAGACCCTCAGGGGACCCTAAGATCCTTTCGGCGGTCCTGCTACATAGAAAATATTTTCATAACAAAACTAAGAGGTAGCTGGGTGGGGTGACTCATGCCTATAATCCCAACACTTTGGGAGGCCAAGGTGGGCAAATCGCTTGGGCTCCAGAGTTCAAGACCAGCATGGGCAACATGGTGAAACCTTGTCTCTACAAAAAAAATACAAAAAATCAGCTAGATGTGGTGGTGCGTGCCTACAGTGGGAGGATCACCTGAGCCTGGGGGGTGGAGACTGCAGTAAGCCATGATCATGCCACTGCACTCCAGTCTGTCTTCGAAAAAAAAAAAAGAAGAAGAAGAAAACCTAAGATGTTATTTGCCTTTTTACTGTGCTGACCTTTCCACTGATAGCGCAAAAGCCATAATGAGTAAAACTGCTGGTGACTTAGCATGAATCAAGACGATGGCACGAAGTTGGATTCTTACCCACTACACTTTTCCACCACACAGTGAAAGAATACAGCCAGATTTACTTGATGGCACAGTGTAAATTTTTTTTGTGTGTGAGACAGTCTCGCTCTGTTGCCAGGCTAAAGTGCAGTGGCGCGATCTTGGCTCACTGCAACCTCTGCCTGCTGGGTTCACATCATTCTCCTGCCTCAGCCTCCTGAGTAGCTGGGACTACAAGCGCTTGCTACCACGCCCGGCTAATTTTTTGTATTTTTAGTAGAGATAGGGTTTCACTGTGTTAGCCAGGATGGCCTCGATCTCCTGACCTCACGATCTGCCCTCCTCGGCCTCCCAAAGTGCTGGGATTACAGGCATGAGCCACTGCACCCAGCCCGACACAGTGTAAATTATATTAAATCTCAATCCTTGAGTATGCTTTTTATTTTTTTTTTTTTTATTTTTTTTTTTTTTGGAGACGGAGTCTCGCTCTGTCACCCAGGCTGGAGTGCAGTGGCGCAGTCTCGGCTCACTGCAAGCTCCGCCTCCCGGGTTCACGCCATTCTCCTGTCTCAGCCTCTCCGAGTAGCTGGGACTACAGGCGCCCGCCACCACGCCCGGCTAATTTTTTTGTATTTTTAGTAGAGACGGGGTTTCACCGTGGTCTCGATCTCCTGACCTTGTGATCCGCCCGCCTCGGCCTCCCAAAGTGCTGGGATTACAAGCGTGAGCCACCGCGCCCGGCCGAGTATGCTTTTTAATATTCTGTGTGATAAAATGTGAAGTACATATAAAACATTTATGCTGCATACAGAACGTGTTGATTATCTCTAAATAAAGCACTGTGTGATTGTCTGAATTGCAGGATTTTTCTGTGGAACGCCATGTTTACTTGAAAGAATGAATGACACATAAGTAATAGTTATTCAGACTTCGCTACTTGGCAAAGGTTCTGGAAAATGAAACAAAGTAAGCCTGTCACTTCAAGGAAACCAACTGACTGTACTTGTTGCCAATGATAAAATCTGAGCTTCCCAAAGAAAATTAGAATTTTGGCAAAATGGTATCTGCCACCATGAGTTTGAGTGCTTCCCAATACTCAACTACTTCTCTGAAGAGATTGTGGTGATGTGATTTTTCTTGACACTATACAATAAACTGTGACACGTGGGAGATCTGCCTAACTCAGTGAACCAGTATTTTCCTAACAGTCATGCCTCAGATAGTGTTTCAGTCAACAGATAGTCCCCATAGAAGACAATGTCCCATAAGATTATCATTCCAGGCCGGGTGTGGTGGCTTGCGCCTGTAATTCCAGCACTTTGGGAGGCTGAGGCAGGTGGATCACGAGGTCAGGAGATCAAAACCATCCTGGCTAACATGGTGAAACCCCATCTCTACTAAAAATACAAAAAAATTAGCCGACCATGGTGGCGGGCGCCTGTAGTCCCAGCTACTTGGGAGGCTGAGGCAGGAGAATGGTGTGAACCAGGAAGGTGGAGGTTGCAGTGAGCCGTTATCACGCCACTGCACTCCAGCCTGGCAACAGATTGAGACTCCCTCTAAAAAAAAAAAAAATTATCATTCTGTATTTTTACAGTAGCCTTTTCCATGTTTCAATGTTTAGATGCATTGTGTTGCAACTGTGTTGCAACTGCAGACAATACTCAGTATGGTGACATGCTTTTCAGGTTTGCAGCCTAGGAGCAATAGGCTATATCATGACTGAATAGCATGACTATATCACATGTTACAGAATCATGTATGGATCTAAGACCCAGTCAAAGTGAGACAGATCCATGGATTTTAACATAACAAAGTATGAAATGTTCACTGATATCATTTCAGATTCCACACTGTAACTAGCCTTTACAAAATCATGCCTTGTTTTGCATAGTACCAATACCCACAATTATCTGAGAAGACTACTGAAATACTTCATCCTTTTCCAGCCATCTGTGTGAGGCTGGATTTTCATTACTCAATCAAAACAACTATCACAATAGATTGGAGAAACAGATATGAAAATCCAGCTGTCTTCTATTAAGCCAGACACTAAAGAGATCTAAAAAACAATGCCACTCTTCTCACTAATATTTTTAAAACAGTAACATTTTTTAAATGAAAACATTAAGTGAACTTATGCTAACTATAACTTAGGTTAGAAATGCTGTTTGTGTTAACTAACTTACGTTAGCATAAAGTTAATGTAAATTGTAACATAACTTATGTAAAAATGTTATTCATGTTAGTAATGGGCTAATTACTTCTAAATGAATATTTCAGTTTCTAATATGATAAATATTAAAATATAGGCTAAGCGCAGTGGCTCAAGCCTGTAAGCACTTTGGGAGGTTGAGGCGGAAGGATCGTTTGAGTCCAGGAGTTCGAGACCAGCCTAGGCAATATAGTGAGACCCCCCCCAACTCTAAACAAAATTTAAAAATAAAAAATTGAATATTGAAATATATATATATATATCCCTTTTTTTAACTGAAGATTCCAGAGACCTTTTTCAAGCACATAAAGAAATCCTGAGCCCAAAAACTCTGAGCTCTGAGCGCTGCTGATCTAGAGAAGCACTAGGGTCCAGCATATCTATGAGGGCTCTGAAGGACAAGGTCCTTTGTATTGTAAGGCCTAAGAGAAATGAGCACTCTCAGTATTTGTTCCCAAGTCTACCAGAAGAGAAGGTAAGAAGTAAAAGGCATTAAAGGAAAACCTTTTCTCTGTAATTTACTGACTTTTGGTGATTTACCAAAGCACCTGATCCCAGGCTAAAATTCAGACACTATGATCAGACAATTCCAAGGTCATTGAAGGAATCTAGTGAGAAAGCTAAATCCAACTCCAAAACATGAGTATCAGATAGATTCTGAAGTTAAGGCTTCATGTAGATACAGATTTTTTCAGCAAATGACAACTTCCTATTCACACATTCATTTCTGCATTTGGTTACGTATTCTCTCTGCCCTCTTCTTCCTTCCTCTTTCCTCTACCCATCCTTTCAATGTTGGTGTTCCTCTGAGTTCAGACTTCTCACTTTGCCTGGCACACAGTGAGCACTCAACAAGTGGCAGCTGCCATTATTACCTCTCTCCCAGAGCAATCCCTTCCACGTCACGGCTTCAACCACCTCCTATATTCTCAATTCTATCATCACCCAGGCCTCTCTCTTGTGAGCTCCAGACCTACAGAATGAATTCCTGGGCCTTTCTACCTGGATGTACTGCTACATCATCACCCTGAAATCAGAAACTTACAATCATTCTACACTGCTCCTTGTCCCATTCTCCTGCCTCTATTCTGCCACCAGGTTTTGTCAACACTACCATGGTTAACATCTCTCTAAACCCTCTCCATTTCCACTAGAGCAACCATAAAGCCTTCATCATCTCTAGCCTAGGCCACTATAATAGTTTTCTCATTGGCTCCCTGCCTCCAGTCTAAAATTCTTCCTATTCAACCAACATATTGACACTACAGTAATCTTAAATCCAAATCTGACATTATTTTCCCGCTAATTATCTTTCTGTGGTTTTCCTGGAACATATTCTTTACATGATTTTACTCATGTATCCCTGAAAGAATTTTTAAAACCATGTGTTCCTTACATATAAGGTAACGTCTAGGCCAGACACAGTAGTTTACTCCTGTAATCCCAGCACTTTGGGAAGCTGAGGCAGGAGGATCACTTGGGCCCAGGAATTTGAGACCAGCCTGGGCAACACAGAGAGACCCCCAACACTACTAAAAATTTTTAAAAATTAGCCAGATGGGTGGCGCATGCCTGTAGTCTCAGCTACTCAGGAGGGTGAGACGGGAGGATGGCTTGAACCCAGGAGTTGGAGTTTACAGTGAGCTATGATCACACCACAGCACTCCAGCCTGGATAACCTCCTGGGCTCAATACATCCTCCCACCTCAGCCTACAAACAGCTGGGACTACAAGAGCACGCTACCATGCTTGGCTAATTTTTATTTTTTATTTTTTGTAGAGAAGAGGTTTCGCCATGTTGCCCAGGCTGGTCTCGAATTCCTGGGGCTCAAGTGATCAGCCTGCCTCGGGCTCCCAAAGTGTTGGATTTACAGGTGTGAGCCACCACACCCGGTGTTAAAATAGGTATTAACTATCTTACCGAGTAACACACACCTGAACTAAAAGAAATCTCTTTAAAAATTTTATGCAAGTTTTATCCAAAATAACTTAAAAATTCCATTGTCCCAAAGGACATTCCCGTTACATTTAACTGTTAGGTTCTTTTCAGAATATCCTAACAAAGAATACACTTTACATGAATGGGATTGTGTATTGGCAAGCCTTCTGGGTTGGGAGGTAACTTAAATCACTAAAGGAGGTGTTCCTGAAAATAAATATTTCCAAAGTATTCCTTATTTGTATCTGAGGACATTTTTACACTCAGGTCAATACACCATATTAAAATTTGGGAAGTGTGAGGGATTTGCCACACACAGCCTCCTCCCCTTTTTTTGTAAGGGCAGTCTTAGAAAAAGAGTTCATCGGGGCCGGGCGCAGTGGCTCACACCTGTAATCCCAACACTTTGGGAGGCTGAGGCGGGTGGATCACGGTCAGGAGTTTGAGACCAGCCTGGCCAAGATGGTGAAACCCCGTCTCTACTAAAAAATACAAAAAAATTAACCGAGCGTGGCAGCGTGCACCTCTAATCCCAGCTACTCCGGAGAATGAGGCAGGAGAATCGCTTGAACCCGGGAGGTGGAGGTTGCAGTGAGCCAAGATCGTGCCATTGCACTCCAGCCTGGGCGACGGAGCAAGACTCTATCTCAAAAAAAAAAAAAAAAAGTTCACTGGGAAGCTGAGGATCTGGAAATGTATTCATCTAAAGCTAGACGTGCAAGTGTATCCCTTGGAAGTCTAGGACCCTGATTACTCCAGCTTGAAAACCACTGCTCCAGGGATATAGTTCTAACTCAGCAAAACATCCAAGGCCCTTTGTGATCTAACCCCTATTAACTTCACTCTTTCTATTTGTCACTGGTTGGCTCCCTCCAAATCTAGCCCAGGTCTGTCAAACTGTTTCCAGTTCTCTTTTCAGTACTTGCTGTCTCTTTCCTAAAGCCACTGTGTATCTGGAATGTCCTCTCACCTCTTTATTCCTAGAAAACACTTGTTAATTTTTCAAGGATTGATTCAGTCCAATCAATAAGTAGCTGCTAACTTTCTGAGCACAAAGTGGGTGGTTTAAATGCAAACAGTGTCTCGGTATTCAGTGCAAGAAACAGAAGGATGGGATGGAACACTGTCCCAAAGGGTCCCCCAAATGCTAAATCAACAGGTGCTGCAGTTAAAGAATAGGGGATTTGGAGTATCTGAGAAAGCAAAGACGATTCCATCAAGGAAGGATTAAAATATTTCCTAGATCCAGAATGGGAATGTGAAGACCAGGAGGAATGGGAATAATGTCGTTTTCTAAGTAAGTCTGGATTAAGTATTTCCTGTTCTATCACAGCACACACCACAGTATGGCAAATGCTCGTTTACTTGATTAATAATCTCCTAGACTGTAAATTCCGTGAAAACATGCTTGTCCTATTAGCCACTCTATCCCCTCAATCCCTTCCATTGTACCCAAGTTCATTAAATATTTGTCGATGTTTACTAAAAATTGTTTAGTGAATGATTAAATAAAGGAATTGATGAATGAAGAATTAAATTCCACAGGATCTCAGATCCTGTTTGAATCTGTAGAGTTTAGGAACGTATTCCTCTACAGATACTGACGATGGAGAAGTGAAAAAGTAGATATCCTTGTTAAATTCGGCCCTGGAGCCTGCGAGGAGCTTGGGCTCACACCCAGAGAGAATTTAAACCTCAACGCGGCAGGACAGAGGAGGCTCGGAGGCCAGGACTAGGGGATGGGGCAGGGTTCGGGCACCTGGAGACGAGGCCGACTAAGTTCGCGGGGCGTGGCGGAGAGGAGAACGGCTCCGAGGAGGCGCGAAGTCCCGGCCGGGTAGGAGGCCGCGGCTCCCTGGCCTCCCGGGGTATGAGAGGTGGCGGGAGGAAGCGGGGCTAGGGTGAGAGTGGCCGGAGGGCTGGGGACCCGCGCGAAAGGACTCGGGTAGAGGGAGGTCGAGAGCGTGGAACCGGCGGAGTGTCTGGGGTCAGCTCCCCTGGCTCCGCAGCCGCACTCACCTAGGGGATCCAGCTTCGCCCCGGCTCGTCACCGGCTCCACGCTACTTCGTCCCTAGGCCTGCTGGGCTACCCGGCAGCCTCAGGCGCCCCTAGCAACCACGCACCGCCACGCGTGACCCGCGCACTCGGCCGCCAGCGCCGCTGCCGCCTGCCACACACTGCCGCCTGCCACACACTGCGCGCGCCCCCAGCGGACAGACCGAGGGTCTGGAAGGAGAGGGCGGGACGCAAGCGCGGAGAATCTCGGGGGTTCTAGGGCCTGCAGGGTCGGGTCGTCACCTGCCTCGCGCACGCGCAGTCCCTTCAATGCGGTGGGATCCGGAGAGCGGAATTCTGGGAGATGTAGTCCCGGGGTTACAGCTCTGAAAGGCTCGCATTCAGGACTCTCCCTTTCTACTCTTAATTCCACCTACTCCGTATGGACTGTTTTGTTTTTTAGAGACAGAATCTCGCTCTGTCGCCCAGGCTGGAGTGCAGCGACGTGATCATAGCTCACTGTGAACTTGAACTCCTCCTGGTCAAGCGATCTGCCCGCCCCTAGCCTTTCGAGTAGCTGGGACTACAGGCACGCCAGCATGCTGGGCTTTTTTAAAATTTTTTTTACTCAGGACAGGGTCTCACTATGTTACCCAGACTGGTCTTAAACTCTTGGCCTCAAGTGATCCTCCTGCATCAGCCTCCTGGTCGCTGGGATTACGACGGGAGCCCCCACGCTTGGCCTGGACTCTTTGGCCTTTCCTCAATTGAAAATCAAAGGGCCCAGGCTCTGTTGAAGGATTTCTAGTAAAAGCCTTTGAGTTTGACCGCAGGAAAGGGGAGATTGCCCGATTCACTCTGCCTCCCTCTAACCCATCCTTCCCTAACCCCAACCCACCCAGCGGGGCAAAATTAAAACCACTTGCCTGCTTTATGGGCTTCAAGTGTGAACGTTAGGAAATACTGACTCAATTCCTTATCTCATTAGCTTCCCAGGCAAGCCAGATCGTGCTCCTGTCTCAGATGTCCCTAGACCTGAGAGATTTGGAGATCTAAGAAAGCTGGAAGATGAAAGGATCTTTCCTAGGCAATTGGCTACAGAAATAAAGGGGACAAAGATAAAACTAATCTGATGAAAACAATCTGGACCAGAGGAAGGATCTCAATAAATAACTTATTTAGGCAACAGTTGTTGATGGATGCTAAAAGTATTAGATAATTTATGGGAGAATTTTACACTGAAGGATGTACACTGAAGATAACCTACATGTACTAATCAATCTTAGATCACGAAACATGGGACAGCTGAGCATTGTGTTTCCTGATGTGATGCAATTGAACAGAAATATTTATGAGGTATAGTGTATTTTTGTAAAAAAAAAAAAAACAGTTGAGTGACTAAGTTTTGGCTGTAATTTCCAGTTTACGAGAAATAAAGAGAAACAACTGTATAACACTACAAGAAAGCAATCAGACAAATCCAGAATGTGGGCCAATGTACAGAATAAATGACCTCTTCTTCCTTCAAGAATTTTAGGGTATAAAAATGGGGAGAGGTTTTAGATTATAAGAGATATAAGAAATATATTCAAATGTTGGCCAGGTGCAGTGGCTCACACTTGTAATCCCAACACTCTGAGGATCACTTGAGGTCAGGAGTTCAAGACCAGCCTGGGCAACATGGTGAAACCCTGTCTCCAACAAAAAATACAAAAATTAGCCAGGCATGGTGGTGCACACCTGTAGCCCCCAGCTACTCAGGAGGCTGAAGCAGGAGAATCACTTGAACCCAGGAGACAGAAGTTGCAGTGAGCCAACATCGTGCCACTGCATTCCAGCCTGGGCAACAGAGCAAGACTCCCTCTTGAGAAAAATAAAAGAAATATATTCAAATGCAATGAGTGCAGCTTGTTTGGACCCTGATTCAAACAAACTGTAAAATGACATTTTTGAGACTGAGAAATAAAAATTTTAAGTACCGCCCCAACCAACTTAATGGACCCCCTCTTGGCTGAGGGGACGCTAGAGCAACCTTAAAAACTGAGTTCCCGGCCGGGCGCGGTGGCTCACGCCTGTAATCCCAGCACTTTGAGAGGCCGAGGCAGGCAGATCACGAGGTCAGGAGATCGAGGCCATCCTGGCTAACACGGTGAAACCCCATCTCTACTAAAAATACAAAAAATTAGCCGACCGTGGTGGCAGGCGCCTGTAGTCCCAGCTACTAGGGAGGCTGAGGCAGGAGAATGGTGAGAACCTGGGAGGTGGAGCTTGCAGTGAGCCGAGATCACACCACTGCACTCCAGCCTGGGTAACAAAGCGAGACTCTTGTCTCAAAAAAAAAAAAGAAAAAAACTGAGTTCCTGGCTATGATGAGATGGGAGGTCCAACACGCTTCAATATGCCCTTTCCTTATTAACCTTTAAACAGAATTCTTTCCTAAGGAGTAAGCAGAAACCAGCTCTAGAAATCAAGAAAGGGATGATTAATCCTTCATTGGTTTTAGAGGCCAGAACCAGACTCCCTACTCTTTGCACTTTCTTTTTTTTTTTTTTTTTTTTTTTTTGAGAAGGGATCTCACTATGTCACATAGGCTGGAGTGCAGTGGCATGAACACAGCTCACTGCAGCCTCAAACTCCTGGGATGAAGCAGTCCTCCACCTTAGCCTCCCAAGTAGCTGAGACCACAGGCACAAACCACCACACCTGGCTAATTTTTAAATTTTTTGTAGAGACAAGATCTTGCTATGTTGCCCAGACTGACTTCACAGTTTCAAAATGACAGCCCATCAGTTTCACAATGCATCCCTTCCTAAAACTGACCATCATCTCCAGATGGGTTTTGGAGGAGGGTGCACAATGAGGGTTTTCATTTCCTGTGCTTTACCTTTTGACATCAGAGGGCTGAAAACTCCACCCCAGGATCATGTGAATGCAGCCATTTTTTGAATATGCAACCCATGAAGAGGCATGAAGCTCAATTGTGCATGCATTTGTTTCTTTCATTATCATGACTCCTCCTATAGCTTATTAAATATGTGTATTTAGCCACCCCACTCTGTGTAAATTCCTGTTCCCTTTACCCCTCTCTCAAAGTACTTGCTTTCAGCTTCTGCCAGAAACTATACTTCCCAGCCTGTCAGAATGGCCACCTTGCAGGCTGCAACCCTTTATAAGAAATAAAGCTCTCCTTTTCAAATTTATGAGTCCCGAGATTCTTCATTGTCAAGACTATGTAAAAATCTGAATAAGGATTGAAAACATTAAGAACATAGCTGATGTGCCAGGCCCAATGGCTCAAGTCTGTACTCCCAGCTATTTGAGAGGCTGAGGTGGGAGGACTACTTGAGCCCAGGAGTTTGAGGCTGCAGTGAGCTAACACTGCACCACTGTGCTCCACCCTGGCGACCCCCTCTCTACAAAAAAAAAAAAAAAAAAAAAAAAAAAAAGCAGCATAGACAATATTAAGAAACCACTATTTATTCTCTTATTGTAGGGAGCTGAATGGTGGGCACCCATTCAAAAGATGTATCTGTGTCCTAATTCCAGGAACTTGTAAATATTACCTTATCTGGTTGATGGAGTTTAGGAAATGCCACCCCAAAACATGACACTTTGGTATGTTGATTACTTTGGACAAAGGGCACAAGGTAATAGCAGATGCAGTTGGTGGGGGGTTTGTCTGGGTTCCTCCAAAAGGAACTCAACTGGTATGAATCCTTTCCCTGAGAATATTATCAACTAGGAAAAATAAACTCAGATCACAGGAGAGGAAACTGGAGGTTGACACTGTGCCCAGTCACCTATTCTCCTGAGGGCTGCTGTGAGATAATTTTATTTCCTGAGAGACTTTTATCTACAGAACAAGACCACTTTCATTCACCATGGAATTCCTCCCCTCACCATCCCATAACTTGAGTCTCCACCACCTCCCAGAAGTCCCAAGTTCCTATGCCTTTCTGTAGCTCAAGATGCCATATAAGCCTCGAACATCTGACCCTTCTTTGAGTCTCATATTTTGTAGGACACTTATGTGTATGTACAATATTAAATATCCTGTTAAACTTTTTTTTGTTTTGAGACAGGGTCTCACTCTGTTGCCCAGGCTGGAGTGCAGTGGCATGATCTTGGCTCACTGCAGCCTCTGCCTCTTGAGTTCAAGCGATTCTCATGTCTCAGCCTCCTCTCGTGGTGATTACAGGCATGCATCACCACGCCCGGCTAATTTTTTTTTTTTTTTTTTTTTGAGACGGAGTCTCGCTCTGTCACCTAGGCTGGAGTGCAGTGGCGCAATCTCGGCTCACTGCAAGCTCCGCCTCCTGGGTTCACGCCATTCTCCTGCCTCAGCCTCCCGCGTAGCTGGGACTACAGGCGCCCACCACCACGCCCGGCTAATTTTTGTATTTTTAGTAGAGACAGGGTTTCACCATGTTGGCCAGGCTGCTCTCCAACTTTCAACCTCAGGTGATCCATCCGCCTCAGCCTTCCAAAGTGCTGGAATTACAGGTGTGAGCCACCATGCCCAGCTTTTTTTTTTTTTTTTTTTTGAGATAGTCTCGCTCTGTCATCCAGGCTGGAGGGCAGTGGCACGATCTGGGCTCACTGCAACCTCCGCCTCCCAGGTTCAAGTGATTCTCATGGCTCAGTCTCCCAAGTAGTTGGGATTACAAGTGTGCACCACCATGCCTGGCTAATTTTTGTATTTCTGGTAGAGATGGAATTTCGCCATGTTGGCCAGGCTGGTCGCAAACTCCTGACCTCAAGTGATCTGCCTGCCTCGGTTTCCCAAAGTGCTGGGATTACAGGCATGAGCCATCACACCCAGCTGATAAATTTTTAAAAGGAATACGGTACATAGAGCCAAAATATTGATGATAGTAGGGCAAAATGCTGATGACAGCTGAATCTGTAGGATCAGGGTCTGGAGGTTTATTATGCCATTCTCTCTACTTTTATATGGTTGAAAACTTTAAGTTCCCCATTACCACCAAAAAAGTTAAAACACATACCTGTTCATACATACAAAATCAAACACAGGCACAAATCCTCAAACCTTCCAAACATTCTCTGGATTCCAGGCACTATACAAAACATTCACTCCAAATTCTCTTAGTACTCTGTCAGTCCCTTGTGCAATAATTGCTAGATGTAAAATTGTTGATACGGTATTTCTAATCCTTCAGACCGAATGCTTTCAAGGACATGGATGTGTTTTCTTGTTTCCACATAAAATGATCAACTATTGCTTTATGTGCTAGTCTAAAAAGTTTAAGTTTCTTTTCTTTCTTTTTTTTTTTTTTTTTTTGAGACAGAGTCTCGCTCTGTCGCCAGGCTGGAGTTCAGTGGCACAATCCTGGCTCACTGCAACCTCCACCTCCTGGGTTCAAGGGATTCTCCTGCCTCAGCCTCCTGAGTAGCTGGGACTACAGGCTTGTGCCGCCACGCCCAGCTAATTTCTGTATTTTTAGTAGAGACGGGGTTTCACCATGTTGGTCAGGATGATCTCGATCTCTTGACCTTGTGACCCACCTGCCTCGGGCTCCCAAAGTGGCCAGGATGTCATTTATTCCATTACAGTATTCTTCTTGTGGGATTACAGGCAGTTTAATTTCTTCTTAGCAAATTGTTTATGTACCAGATAGGAATGATATTTCAAGCTAGTATTTATTATTTAAAAAAATAAATAATTCTTACATAAGGTAACTCCCCTTAGTTTATCTTTTAGGAAAACAATCTAGATTTTAAAATACTGTATTTGCCTAGACAGGTCTTAGTGAAGTCAAGAGCATGGCTGACTGACTGCCTGGGTCCTAATCAAGGAATAGACACAGGAGATTTGAGCAACAGAATTTACAAGAAGAAAAGTGCTTCTAACGTCTTCATCTATCCAGAGCCAATGAACAATTTAAAGGAAATAGGAAGAATACTGTAATGGAATAAATGACATCCCAATATATAATCAGCCAAATCTAATGTGAAGGCTACTGTTCAAATGATCTGGTTTATTCAATCAAATTGTACCTCCCAAAAGTAGAGGGAACTGTTTTATATTAAGAATCTTGGCTGGGTGCGGTGGCTCATGCCTGTAATCCCAGCACTTTGGGAGGCCGAGGCAGGTGGATTACCGGAGGTCAGGAGTTCGAGACCAGCCTGGCCAACATGGTGAAACCCCATGTCTACTAAAAATACAAAAAACCTAGCTGGGCATGGTGGTGTGTGCCTGTAATCCCAGCTATTCGGGAGGCTGAGACAGGAGAATCGCTTGAACCTGGGAAGTGGAGGTTGTGGTGAGCCAAGATCATGCCACTGCACTCCAGCCTGGGCAACAGAGCAAGACTCTGTCTCAAAAATAAATAAATAAATAAATAAATAAATAAATAAATAAATAAATAAAATAAAATCTTTTTTTCAGATCTCAGCAACTTCTAAAAAAAAAATTTTAAATTTCATTCATTCTACCCTGATATTAAGAATCTTATGAGCAAGTCAACCAAATGCAGTAAGTAGACTTCATCTAGATCTGTATTTGAACAAACTAACTATAGGCCAAGAAATACTGAGGTCAGATGAGATATTTAATATTAAGCAATTGTTAATTTTTGTCAAGTACAGTACTATACTGTGGTTTTGATAAAAATGAAAAACAAAAGTCCTGATCTGCCACAGACGTATACCTAAGTATGTACGGATAACACTGTTAGCCAGGATTTGTTTTAAAATAACCTGAGTAAGGCTGGGGCAGTGGCTCACACCTGTAACCCCAGCATTTTGGGAGTATCACTTCATCCCAGGAGTTCCAAACCAGCCTGGGCAACACAGTGAGACCCCATCTCTATAAAAAATACAAAAATTAGTCGGGCGCCTGTAGTCCCAGCTACTCGGGAGGCTGAGGTGGGAGGATTTCTTGAGCCTGAGAGGTCGAGGCTACAGTGAGCCATGATCATGCCACTGCTCTCCAGCCTGGGTGACAGAGCGAGACTGTCTCAAAAACAAACAAACACCTGAATAACAAAATAGATATGGTAGCTGCTCAAGTAGTGATGGAGTACACTGAACTATCCTCTACCTTTGTGTGTGTTCAAACATTTCCAACTGAAAGACAACATGTTCACAATTGAACTTGTTCCCACCCATTATCACTCCACTGCTAGCCTTCCCCATTTCAGTTAATGGCAATTCCATTCTTCCAGTTGCTCAGACCAAAAACCTTGGAGTCATCCTTGACTGCTTTCTTTTGGTCATACCTCCACCTCCAATCAGTCAAGAAATCCTGTTTGTTCCATGTTCAAAATATATTCAAAATCTGACTACTTTTTTATCACTCCATTGGTATCACCCCAGTCGCCATCCAGGACACCATTGTCTCTTGCCTGGATTATTATAACAATAGCCTCCTAACTGTTCGTCCTACTTCCCTTTCTCCCCTACTCCCCATAGCCATTCACAAGACCAGAATGAAGAGTGATCCTTTTAGGATGCAAGGTAGTTCATATAATTCTCTGTTCAAAAGCCTTCAATAGATAACTCCTCTATTCAAAGTCAGAGCCCAAGTCTTCACCAAGGTCTACAAAGCCTACAACATCTGGCCCCCACCATTACCTTCCTGTCTCATTTCCTACTATTCTCCACCTTCTTTACTCACTTAATCCACACTGGTTCCTCATAGCTCCTCAAGCATGCCAGGCATGCTTTCATCTCAGGGCCTTGGTTTTTCCCCAAAATAGGTGCACAACTCACTCCCTCGCCTCCTTCGAGTCTTTTCTCAAGTGTCACCTTCTAGTGAGGCCTACCCTGACCATCCAACTCAGCACTCCTCATCCCCTTTCCCTGGTTTATTTTTCTCCATAGCTTTTATCACCTTCCTACATACTATTCTTTTAATAATTTCACTATCTCCCCGACCAGAATGGAAACTGTATGATGGGCACTGTTTTATCTCCTGTACCTAGAATAGTATCTAGCATACAGAAAGGACTCAAAAAATATACACTGAACTGAATTGAGATAATCTGGATAGGAGAAAATTATGGTGCTCCCTAGAAAAATATTATTTTTGCTAAAGTATAAACACTGTGGACAATGAAGATGAGGGTTAAACAAAATTTCTTATAAAAATAAGGGCATTTTACTTGTCTTTCATTTCTAAAACAACTGGAATTTAAGGAAAGACAGAAAGGAGTATCCTCATTTTATGGATGGAGAAATCAAGGCCCTGGAAGCTTGTTCTAAGCCATCCAATGAGTTAAGGTTTTCCAATGCTTCCAGTTAGATTATAATTCTAACAGGTCTGACTAAAAACCCTTTCTGGTAAATTGCACAATCTTTATAATAGCTATCCTTCTAAAGCAGCTTGGAGTCCCTACACATCAGAACTCCACTAAATATTAAAATTAGTCACTAAGTCTGAGCAACCTAATTGACCGCTCTGTTGAATCTTACCCTTTCCTATTTCAGCTCCACCGGCCTTGACTTGAAAGTAGGTAACCAAATATAGTTCATCTAGGAAGGGGGAAATTGGAAGGCAAGAAATTATATAAATAAGCTGCCAGACCAGGATCTTGTGTGAACAGGACACCAGCACCTCCAACACCACATAGAAGCTGAAAGAGGGGTTGAGCCTCCCAACCCTTTTCCTGGGAGCTTCAAGTATGGTGAGGCACGATTTTTATTAAAAGAGTTTACAAACAGAACTATTAAACACACACACATACACACACACACGTATACACACACACCCCAAATAAAGATACACTCTCCACGCCCACCCACAGATAGGAATGCTGGCTAAGGGATAATCCCTCAATAACAGGGACTGATAGCACTGATCCCCACAGCCTAGAGCTGAGACAGGCTCTATCTTCATCACTGTCCTGGGGCCAGCACATCTAAGGCAAAAACCTGCTAGGAAGATTAAAGGAGCTCCAGAAAGGAAGGTTTTTCCCTAAAGTCCGTGAGGCAGGTCCCTAGAGTTAAAGGCACATTATTGGAGAAAAGGCCCCTGGATGTAGAGAAGAAAGGACTCTTCTCTGGCACCAACAGCAATAAAATTTACTGGTTGAAAACATCCTGAATCTGGGAGAAGGAAGAAGCTTTATATATAAATCTCTTCTAGTTTCTTGTTCTCAGTTGAGTTGGCAGCTTATCTCTTTTCTAGTCTCTTTAGCTCTCAGTTGAGTTGGTGGCTTGTGTAGTAGAATAAGAAAGAGCTGGCAACCAAAGTTGGAGGCTGGACCTCAGGAATCTGGAATCACATGCTATGGGCTGGCCTCAGGAGGTGAATGAGTTTCCTGCAGTGTTTGGCAGAGGCAGGCCCAGGACTGCTGTGTGGCAGTGACTGATTCCCCAGACAGAGCAAGGCTAGTTTCTCACTGGCACCCAGGGACACCAGTACCTGTAGGATGGAGAGCAGATGATAGAACAGAACATGAGGCTCAGAAATGGTGGTGTCTGGGGCAGGTGCGGAGGACTCTCATTTACCCAGGAATTCCCACTCGAGAAGAGGAAGAAAAAGGAAATGGGCTCTTGGGGACTTGGAATAGACTGAATGGCAGAAGAGAAACCTTGGAGATAGGAATCATCAGGACCAGAAGTCTACTTCTATTCTCTTTGGTTACAGACCATGAAACCAAGGCACTAAGGGACACATATACTTGTCCCCAGGAAGACTTGACGAAATGCAGCAGTAACTCACAGTAAGCCAAAAGGTCTAATTCCTAGCCTTCGGTGCAGACCAGTGAGTTCTAACCTCATTACCACCAAGAATCCCATTAATTATTTTCCCCATGGATTGCACAAGATTCCTATGGGATCTTCACCGTCGGCCAGGCAAGGTGGCTCACACCTGTAATCCTGCACTTTAGGAGGCCGAGGCGGGCGGATCACGAGGTCAGGACATAGAGACTGTCCTGGCTATCACAGTGAAACCTCGTCTCTACTAAAAAAAAAAAAAAATACAAAAAATTAGCTGGGCGTCATGGCAGGTGCCTGTAGTCCCAGCTACTCGGGAGGCTGAGGCAGGAGAATGGCGTGAACCTGGGAGGCAGAGCTTACAGTGAGCCAAGATCGCGCCACTGCACTCCAGCCTGGGCGACAGAGTGAGACTCTGTCTCAAAAAAAAAAAAAAAAAGATCTTCACCATCCTCTCAAATTTCTGCTCTGCGTGAACTTCCCAATGCTACCACTTTGAGATGTCATAATTTGTATTACCATATGTAGATATCTGTGATTTCCAATGGGCTTTTTTTTTTTGAGACAGAGTCTCGCTATGTCACCCAGGCTGGAATGCAGAGGCATGATCTCAGCTCACTGCAACCTCCTCCTACCAGGTTCAAGCGATTCTCTTGCCTCAGCCTCCCGAGAAGCTAGGATTACAGGCACCTGCCACCACACCCAGCTAATTTTTGTATTTTTAGTAGAGACAGGGTTTCACTATGTTGGCCAGGCTGGTCTCAAACTCCTGACCTCAAGTGATCTGCCCACCTCAGTCTCCCAAAGTGCTGGGATTACAGGCAAAAGCCACAGAGCCTGGCCTACTGGACTCTTTATATACTGAAAATTGCGGTCAGGCAGGGTGGCTCACACCTGTATTCCCAACACTTTGGGAGGCTGAGGTGGGTGGATCACTTGAGGTCAGGAGTTAGAGACCAGCCTGGCCAACATGGTGAAACTTGTCTCCACTAAAAACGCAAAATTAGCCAGGTAAGGTGGTGCATGCCTATAATCCCAGCTACTTGGGAGGCTGAGACAGGAGAATCGCTTGAACCTGGGAGGCGGAGGTTGCAGTGAGCCAACATCGTGCCATTGTACTCCAGCCTGGGCAACAGAGCAAGACTCCATCTTAAAAATAAATAAGTAAATAAATAAATTAATAATAAATATACAAAGATTAGCTGGGCATGGTGACAGGCACCTATAGTCCCAGCTACTCAGGAGGTTGAGGCACAAGAATTGCCTGAACCCGGAGGCAGAGGTTACAGTGAGCTGAGATTGCACCACTGCATTCTGGCCTGGGCGACAGAGTGATATTCAGTCTCAAAAAAAAAAGAGTGGCTCACGCCTGTAATCCCAGCACTCTGGGAGGCCCAGGCAGGTGGATCACCTGAGGTTGGGAGTTCGAGACCAGCCTGACCAACATGGAGAAACCCTATCTCTACTAAAAATACAAAATTAGCCAGGCGTGGTGGCACATGCCTGTAATCCAGCTACTCGGGAGGCTAAGGCAGGAGAACTGCTTGAACCTGGGAGGCAGAAGTTGCGGTGAGCTGAGATCGCGCCACTGCACTCCGGCCTGGGCAATAAGAGTGAAACTCTGTCTCAGAAAAAAAAAAAAGAAGAAAAAAGAAAATTGCGCAGAAGAGGCAGAATAAAGTAGTGGTTAAGAGTATGGGCTCTGGACTCAGACTTCTGAGTTCAAAAGCCCAATCCTACACACTGTCCTTGTAACTTGGACAAGTTATTAAATTATTTGTGCCTCAGTTTCCTCATCTGCAAAATTAGGATAATAATAGTTTAAACCAGATAATAAAGGTAAAATGCTTAGCATCGTGCTTTTCTCATGGTAAGTCTAAAAAAAAATAGTCAGCACCTCATGGCACACAGAGTAAAACTACTCTCTCTCAACATCTCTTAGTCTTCCCTCATCTCCCTCATGCACAGCCTCTAGAAGAGATCAACTGTGGTTCTTGAGATCTCAGACATTTCTCAGCCCACTGGAGCCCTCTTCTAGCTCCCTTCCCTTCTCCAAGGCAGGAGATAGTAACTAGAAAACTCACTCCAAGACACTGTCCCTGGGAGAAATACGGCGTAAGTTTCTCCATGTCCCGATTCCAATTCCTTACAGATGATCTCAGAAATGTTGTCAACTATAGGGGCCCTGATCATCATGGTTCATAAGTGCTGTAGGGTATACCTGATGGATGCCAGGCTCCTGTTGCAGGCTCCGGAGGGCAATGAGGGCGGCCTCCTTCACATTTGGCTGGGGGTCTCCACATGCCATCTCTAGGAGCCGCTGGGGTACTTGGCACTGTAACAGCTCCTCTCCCAAACCTTCAGGTCCCAAGTTGCCCAGAGCTGATGCAACATTGCGCCGGATACCAGCCTGAGGATCTTCAAGCAGCTGGGTCATACTGGGCACTGCAGCTGCCAGGGCAGGTCCCAGAGGACCAGCCTGGTAGGCTGCATTGCCCACAGCAAAGCTGGCGCTGCACCGCACAACAGGATCCTTGTCTCCAAGCCCAAGCAGCAGAAGGCTGAGCAGTCCAGACTGGCTCTGCAGTGCCCCACGCAGGGCCACGCTGTGTTGGAGCAAGTGTCCCAGGAGCCTATAAGTGTGTGCCCGCACAGAATTCTCTGGGTGGTCCAGGAGGCTGCGCAGGGGCCGATAGGATTCATCAGAGCCAGCCAGAAGCTCTTGGATAAAGGACAAGCGGCTGGGAGACAGGACCCTGGCGGTATGGGCCAGCAGAGAAAGAAGGTCGGAGGTCAGCAGTGGCTGGTCACTCAGGAGGGCAACTGAGAGAAATGAGACGATGGTTCTAGGGGAGGCAGCCACTGTGTTCACAAACTCGTTGAGAGAGGTGGGATCCATGAGGGCCAGGCGTGTGAGGAGGCTGATGGGCAGCTCCACTTGTGTCAACGGAAGATGGTAGCAGCAGACCTGAGAGAACAGGAGGTAAAAGGATTCAGGGAGAGGGAGAGTATATGCAGCTAGAAAGAAGCCCAAAACCTGGGAGAGAGAAAAGCCAAGCTATGGTGAGAAATGCCACAGAGAGCTAGAAGTCCTGCCCCACAGCACTCCACATGAGACATGACGTGGAGCCTGAGAGAGCAGGTTCTTTCCAAGATCATTCCTTACTTTGCAAGGGCTTGGTCTCTGCCTTCAAAGACCCACTGTGAAAAAACAAAAAGAAACAACAAAAAAACAAAGACCCACTGTGCAATGCCAAGAATTGCCAGAAACATGATTCCTGGCCAAGGAGCTGAGTCTTCAGTGCCTAGACTAGGATGTTCTCCCCAATGAGCACCAACAGAACCAGGTGATGGACTGATGGAGAGGAGGAGGCACCAACCCAGCTCCCACCACATGCCTCTGCTCAGGCCTGAGTACTGTCTCCACGCCAACTTTTGAGTCAAGCCAGCTGTTCCACGCTTACAGGAGCCTAGAAGAGCCCTGGAGCTGCTGGGAAGTAAATTAGAGGATACAAGGTTGGCTATCTTCCTCTCCCACCTTCATACTAGCTGCCCAAGTACCTGCAGCAGATGGGCTGCAACTTCTGAGTCCCTGAGGTCAGCCAAGACACCTATAAGGAGGTCAGCATCCATGTCCAGCGCAAAGGGGAAGCAAAGGAGCTGGCAGACAGAGAGCACCACGACAGGGAGAAACTCAGACCCATGAGGCCTAAGGAGAGGAATGTCGAAGAGACTTGGTCTTGTTCACTTAACCTTTATCATTCCTCCCTCCCTCCTCCAATTCCTTTGCCCAGCTCCCCTTCTACAATCTCAGCCACTACTTAGGTTTCCAGCCTAAACCTGATCTCATCTTTCTTGCTTTATAGCTCAATCTGTCAGTAACTTCTTTCCTGCCTTCTTCTCTCTCCCTCCCCATTGCTGACTCTGTGGCTGTCTTCTAGCTCAAACTCACGCCTGGCGCAGTTGATTCAGGAAGCTCGGGCAAAGCAGATGCTTCAGGATGGACATGAGGATACTTCCATGCTGGGACAGGCAGTTCAGGCATAACTGGGGCTCCCGGGTAAAGGTGGCCATGGCCAGGCTCAGCAGGGCTGCCATGCCTGGTAACACCAAAAATGGAGACCCAGTGGAACAGGCAAGAGGCCCAGATACCCCTGCTTCCCCACAACTCCCAGGGCTACACCTATTCAGTCCCTTCCCCATCTTAGAGCAGCTCTAGTGCAGACACTGCTTCCTGTTCCCAGGCAAAAGCAAAAAAAAGAAACCTCTGTGGGTTAACCCAGTTCTGGGCTGCCTCCTTTTGAAGAGAGATCAATGCACTCCAAAAAAGGATACTGATAGAAAGATACCCTGGGGAGAAATCAGTGTCCAGTCTGGCTCAGGGCTTGGTGGACTGGATAGCGAAAGCTCCCCTTCCTGTGCAGATGCTTCCTCGGGGAGCCTCAGGACCACGGAGAAGCGGTGCCACAAAACGGTCCACATTTCTGAACTGGCCACATCCCTGATTAGGCTAGCCTTCCCCTGCTAGAGATAAAAGTGAAAGAGGGTGGGGGGAAAGACAGAAGTCAGGAGTCCAAATGCTTTTATTCATTCCTGTCCCTGACTTACAAGGAAAGGAAGTCCCAGAAATAATTCCTTCTGCTTTCCCACATAGTATTTCTCTGTCGTCTTATTTCATTTTCTTATCAAATCTTAACCCTCTGACCTCACAACTCATGTGTATGTCTGCTAAAACCCAGGGAATTCATTTTATCCCCCACTGGATCCCAGGGGATGCAGCAAATGGTTTCCTTCGAAGGGTCAGTACTGAGGGCAGGTGGGGAAGTTCCAAGGCTATCACAGGCACAGTAGCTTGACAGGGGAGGCTGTGGGTTCCTTCTTCATTCCTCTGGTCCAGAGGCTGCCCAAAATGCCCAGTTCCTCTCTCTTTACTTCCCATCCATCCCAAGATACATCTGTACCTCAGTGAGGAGCTGCAACAGAAGGATAAGGAGGCCATCATAGAATCCACAACTACCTGGTGGAGTCAACCGAACCTGTCAGAGAGAAACAAGAAGAATGCAGGTGCCTAAGAGGAATGGGGTGGCCGTTAAACCAAGGCAGCTCAGTGATGGTGCCATGGAGGGAACAGATCTGAGAGTCAACTGGAAGGTAGAATATATGGGGCCTAGGGGAACCATTTGGGTGGGGGAATAATGGGGAAGAGAGAACAGTCACTGATGACTCCCAAAGTTCTGACTTAGACTTCTGGATGAGTGTTAGTGCTATCACTAGTGATACAACCTCTCTGAAGGTTAACTTAGTCTAGAAAAAGCAGATGAGTATTATTACATTGGTGTGTCTATATTTCAAGTGTGTTGTGGGATAACATGTGAAAATGTTTTATAAATTATAAAGAATTCAGCCACCATGGTAGCTCACGCCTGTAATCCCAGCACTTTGGGAGGCTGAGGCCAGGGGATCACGAAGTCAGGAGTTCGAGACCAGCCTGGCCAACATGGTGAAACCCCGTCTCTACTAAAAATACAAAAATTAGCTGGGCATGGAGGTGTGCACCTGTTGTCCCAGCTACTCAGGAGGCTGAGGCAGGAGAATCGCTTGAACCCGGGAGGCGGAGGTTGCAGTGAGCTGAGATCACGCCACTGCACTCCAGCCTGGCGACAGAGTGAGACTCCATCTCAAAAAAAAAAAAAATTCTACATATATAAAGATGACAGGCCAGGCACAGTGGCTCATGCCTGTAATCCCAGCACTTTAGGAGGCTGAGGCGGGTGGATCACTTGAGGTCAGGAATTCAAGACCAGCCTGGCCAACATGGTGAAACCCCATCTCTACTAAAAACACACAAAAAAATTAGCCAGGCATGGTGGTGTATACCTGTAATCCCAACTACTTGGGAGGCTGAGGCAGGAGAATCACTTGAACCTGGGAGGCGGAGGTTGCAGTGAGCCAAGATCGCGCCAATACACTCCAGCCTGGGCGACAGAAAAAGACTCCGTCTCAAAAAAAAAAAAAAAAAAAAAAAAAAGGCTGGACATGGTGGCTCACACCTATAATCCCAGCACTTTGAGAGGCCGAGGCGGGCGGATCACACATGAGGTCAGGAGTTTGAGACCAGCCTGAGCAACATGGAAAACCCCATCTCTACTAAAAATACAAAAATTAGCTAGGGATGGTGGTACATGCCTGTAATCCCAGCTACTCGGGAGGCTGAGGCAGGAGAATCACTTGAACCCAGGAGGCAGAGGTTGCGGTGAGCTGAGATCATGCCATTGCACTCCAGCCTGGACAACAAGAGCGAAACTCCATCTCAAAAAAAAAAAAGGGATGACAATAATTTGATTATAAAGTCTATCCTTCCTTTTACAAAATGAAAGAAAGATGAGTTCCAAAGGGTCTAAAAATGAAAGGAAGAAAAGTCCTGGGAAAGGAGAAAGCAGAAAGAAGGCTACATAATGGACTGAGTTCCTGAAGAATTCACAGGCTGTCAGCCACCTTTTCCATCTGTTAAGAAGAACAAGTGGGAAAAGCAGAGTGGAGGCTGCAGTCAGAGGTGAAGAAATTATGCATTAGGAAGGACTCTGCCAAGAGCATGAGCTTCTGGAGGAGGAGAACAAAGCAGGCAGGGTTCTCACACTACTCAGAAAACTCAGGTTAGTCACCCTTCCTCTTCCCTTCCCTCTCTCACTCTCTAGAAGCCCTGCATATTAAAAAGAAATCTAAAATCCAGATCAATCTGGGCTCAGAGGGGCCTATTATCCGGCGACAAATCTAGAAAAGGAAGGGCTCCTTGATTCCTTTTCCATTCCTCAGTTTACTCCAGGCTTGCTGGCATTTCAGTCTTTTCACCTTGAATGCAGTCCTAGTGTCTGACTCAGAGAAAACATGTCTGTGCCCTCCCTGGGGGGCCTCACCTCTGCAGGGGCAGACAAGGCATGTGTGGCTGCAGCCATCCATTCCATGGGCTGGAGGTCAAAGGTCACCCCTTGCTGACCAAGCTGTCCCAATAGACAGGCTGCTGCACTCTGTGGGAGAGGTAAAAGAGGAGAAAGAATGTCCAAATCTAAATGGCATTCAGGACAGGCAGAGAGGATTTATGTCTCTGTACTGGTCCAAAAGAATGCCTCCAGAAACATATGCAAATTGGACAGTGACTCCCCCACTTCCACAAGGGGTAGATGCTAGGGTGAAAAGGGGAGGAGGGTGAAGGTTAAAAACTTACCACAAGAGAGACGACGTGCGAATGGGTAAAGAGAGTAGCAACGTCACTGCCTAGCTTCTCCATTCTAGAATAAAGAGATACATCAAGGGATGCAGCTGTATTAAATGAGGTTGGAAAGCAGCCTCCCCTCTCCCTTGAATGGCGTTCTTCACCTAGGCTGCATGTCTACCTCCAAGGCACAAAAGTTTATGGGAGTCTAGGTCTGTTCTTTGTAGAGAAAGCTTCACACTGTCTATCCCAATTCCTCCTAAGGATACGCTGTAGGGTACCATTCCCCATACTCTTTGTGAGGGTTAGCTATGTGGCTAGAAGACTTCTGTGGAGACACCCTACTTTATGACTTACCCACAAGGCAGGTTTTGGAGCCGAAAGACGAGAAGGGAGAGGAAGTAGAGTGTCACTTCAGTAGACTCTTCCCAATCTACTACTTTTACCTACAAAGGAAACCTAAGATATCAGAACAACCTCTGGCTGAGACAGTGGGGCCACCAGGGGAAGCCCACCTGTGCTGCCGGCTTACCTCGCCCTGAACCAACATAAACAGGGATTCCAAGGCCAGGGGCTCCTGCCCTAGAAGACGGCACAGGCGCTCACTGACAAGGCAGCAGGAGTACAGAACCTGAGGGAGAGGGAAGGAGTCTGGCAGTGAGGCAGAGCAGGCCCCGGGCTCCAAGATGGAAGGCTCAGCTGAAACACTGGCCAGCCCCTCAAAAGATCTGGTACCCACACTCGGGAGTGTGAGAGAACCCCCTTCTGCCTCTTGCTGTGAGATAGTGAGACAGGGACCCTTCTCAGTTCCGCTGAGGACTGGCTAACAGTGGGGTCCTCTCAGTTGAACAGATTTAAAAGCAGAAAGGAGTCTTCCAAGGGGGTGTCTCAATTGGTCTCTCTCAGTCTCTCTCTCTTTTAGTCCTCGTCTCTTGGTCTGTCTCTGTTTCTCTCCCTGTCTGTACTGGGAGTTAAAAATAAAGCTGTGATGCCAGGAGTTAAGAGAATTACCTTGAGAAGGTGCAGGCACAGGATGGGATGCTGCAGGCCAGAGATGAGGGATGGCCTGAGCTGGCTGCTGTCTTCAGTTAGCTGATTTGCCAAATGCCAACAGATCTATAGAGACATACCTGAAGGCTCAATCCTATCCACATTATTACAACCCTATTCCTCACATATGTCCAAAATGATCAGGACTCTCAGTCTCTTCCTAGTCACTCTTCCCACATTCACCAGAAACCTCAGACCCCATTCTATTCCCAGTCTTCATCACCAATAGAGAACCAAAAGTCATGGCCTAGTTTGGCCCCAGTGTAGCCAGGAACAGAGGAAAGGATTACTGACCAACAGAGATCTGGAAAGCTGAATTCTCAGCCCTTGAGGAAGCATCACTGGAGGTTTCAGATCAGCTGCCCCACCACCTGGGCAGTTTATCACTGTGCTCTCTCCCTCACCAACTGGCCATGGGCTCTGGGATTCTGGCTATATCATGTTCTACAAATGGCCCAGGGTGGGAGCATCTGTTTCTGGAAGTACTAAAGGAGGGGCTTAAAAGCTTGTTTTTCTGCCTTTCTGAAAAACTGGGGCTAGCCTCCTCAACTCCTCTGGCAGTAGGATGAGAGGAACAAGCAATTGTAGCTCGGACCTGCTCCTTGGCGTCCCAGCAGTCGGGCAGTCCCACAGGAGCAGTGCATATGGCTGCCAGGGCAGAGGAAATGGCTCCAGGTATATCCTCACTCTGCTCTCGCAGTGGCTGGCTCACTTGTGGGGCTCCTATGGAGAAAAGCAAAGAGTAACTCCAAAGGCCTGAGGCTCTTGCCCTAGACAATAGCACCAGTACTCACCGACATGGCAGCAGGAGTAGGGAACCTAAGGGAGTGGGAAGAATGCAGGATGAGGTCTGTTTGTTTCCCTCAGATCCCCATTCATCCTCTCAGTTCACAGTTATTTATTGAGCACCAACTAAATGCCAGGTGCTATCTAGGTGATGGCAATAGAAGGAGCAGAGCCTGACCTATGCAACAAGTAAGTCAAGAGAACCTCCCTTCTCTACTCTGGTTACCTAGGGGAGTGTGGATAGGGAGCTGTGGAACTGTCAAGCCGTGAAGGAGCCCATCCAAGACAACCTGCTGTGTCGTCAGCAAGCTGGAGTAAAAGGCTTTGGAGATGGCCCGGCTGTTCCCATCCATGGCTTCACACAGGACAGTAAAGCACTAAAGGAGACAAGTGCAGAGGTAGCATCAGGGCATCAGAAGACTGGGCTTAGTGCAAAAAACAAGAAACCCTGAGGATCTGAGGAAAGAGGACAAAAACCAAAGCAAATACGTGTCTAATTTTAAGCATTCTTCACATCAAAAATGCATTAGAACTGCTTTCATTCATGCTTCAAGGACAATAATTTTAGGTGTCAATCCTTCTATTCTCTGATCATCTGCTCCCTAGATGATGTTTCTCAAAGTGTTTTTTATAGACCATGAGTATAAGAATTCCTAGGGGTCAGGTGCAATGGCTCATGCCTGTAATCCCAACAGGGGATTGGGAGGCCAAGGCAGGTGGATCACTTGAGCTCAGAAGTTTGAGACAAACCTGGGCAACATGGCAAAACCCTGTCTCTACTAAAAATACAAAAAAAATAGCCAGGTCTGGTGGTGTACACCCACAGTCTCAGCTACTCAGGAGGCCGAGGTGGGAGGATTGCTTGAGCCTGGAGGGTGGAGGTTGCAATGAGTCAAGATCATGCCATTGTACTCTAGCCTGGGTGACAGAGACAGACCCTGTCTCAAAAAAAAAAAAAGAAAAAGAAAAGAAGAAATCCTAGGGATTCCTGGGTCCCTCCCAACTCAGTCCTACTGATTCAGAATTTCAAGAGGTAATTATTCCAAACTTCCCATTCTATTCATAGCATATGACATGAGAAGTGCTGGCCAATAACATGAGTCACTGCTGGCCAAAATGTAGGTGAGACAGTAAAAGCTTTCTGACTTGAAAGGGTGAGGGATATTAAAACAGGATCTCAGACCAGGAAAGTTTGAGTGAATGCTAGCGGAGGAAGTAGTCCAGATCTATGTTCCCAATTACCAGTTTTAACAATGACCAGGCAATTATTTACTTCCTTACAAATATATGTTCCTCTCTATCTCCTCTGAGGTTAGTCAGAACACAGCTATTTTCTCATTCAATCCTCCATTCTCCTGTCCCTTACCTCCAGGATCTAGGGAAAAGAACTGCATAGTTTACTAATCCTCAGGACAAACAAGGTTAGACAATACTAGATGATCTGCAAGTCTTTTCAAGAAGAAGTAGTTCTATTTGTGGTCCCCTGAAATATGCCAAACTGCTTAAAGCCTCTGGGCCTTTATATATGTTACTCTTTCTGTATAGAATTTCTACTTTGTGTCTCATTTACGTGGCAAATTGCGATGTATTCTTCAAATGCTAGCAGAGATGATTTCCTTCTTCAAGATTTCTTCTATGATGCTCCAAATAGTGTTAACTAAAACTTCTTCAGTGGTTAACTGCATCTCCTTCATAAAATACAGCAGTGCTCTTGTATTGTATGCAAAGTTCTAATGTACTTTTCACTGTTGTCCTTAATCCCTTTACCTCTCCCCTGTTAAATTATCCCTAGTCCCTTGAAGGCAGGCACTTTTTCTTACTCACGTGGCATATGTCATGGTGGGAATTTAACAAATGTTTGTCGTATTAACTTGATCTGACCCTACATAGTCATAAGAAAGGGGATGGGAGAAACATGGAGAATGATAGGAGACACAGAAATCTGTAAGTGGGGGCAGATTACCATGAGGCTGTCCCTCCGCAAAGTCTGCTCAGAGTCATCTGGTTGGGCCAGCAGTTTCCCCAACAGGTCCAGAAAGAGGTTGGCAGCCTCCTGAAACACCTGTAGGCTGGGGGTGGAAAATGAGCCCATGATTTCTTATCTCTCTACTAAAAGCCTGGATGTGGTGAATGGGTCAGTCCTGGGCAGGTACGAGAATCTCTGCAAAGGGACACATCAGAATGTTCCTCCCTTCTCCCTTGCCACACACACACATACACCCTCCAAGCCCCTTCTTTGCCATTTTCTCTAGGTCATTCACATATTTTTTTTCTTTCTTTCTTTAATCCACTTGGCTTCCTGGAATAGGTTATTCACATCTTGACCTTTCCATTTTAGGACCATGGTGACTGCTGACTCTTAGAAACTGTAAGTCTTGAGGCCAAGTTGAAGCTGTCTTAGGGTCCTTAAAAGGACTATGAGTGGCCGCTCAGCTGATTCCTAAACCTGTAACAAATCACAGCTTCTTCATACTTGGCCTGTTCCTAAATGGGAAGGGCCCATGGGGTAGAAACAGAAGCCAAACTTGCCAACAATGCAAAAGCACCTCTTATCCTACCTGTCACTTGTCTGGCTCCTCTCCAGATTGAAGGTACAGGCAAAGTAGGCCTGAATCACAGCCATTAGGTCCTGTAAGAAGGTCCCATACCAAAATTGCTGCCCGGGAAAAGGAGAAGAGAGTAAGGGCAATGTGAAGGATGGAAACAAAGAATAGAAAAAAACAGTAGAAAGGGTGTATAGAGACCCAGTCAAGTTGATCAAACAGAAAGGGACAGAAGAGAAGTATGGGCAAAGAGAGAGTTCTAGGGGGTAATAGAGAATCTGCCAATGGGCTGTAAACAGCCTGGATTAAATGTGTCTTGTTTGGCCTGAATAGCATTTTGGAGTATAGGAGGTTCTATTTTTCAAAAATCTTTTTCTCTAAATTCCTTAAAATCACCCAAGATTAATACTCATCAACAAAGTGCAGCTTTCCAGCTGCCTCAGCCTAGGCCCTATTAGGCATTTACACTGACTCTGAAACATTCCCCATCCTCTCAGCCCAGCTACAGTAGGACACAGTAGGGGGAAGTAGAGGTTTGGCCCCAAACACATTGAGTCTCTATCCCAGCTCTTCCACTTGTTATCTCTGTGACCATTTACAGATTAGTGACTGTGTATGAGTTATCTCTGAATTTTAGTACTCTGCTCTGTAAGATCAGGTCAATGAAGCCTAGGATCTAACATTTCAAAGCACAGCGCTCTAAATATTTAAAAATTACACATAAAAATTTGGGTTTCTACCTTTTCTTAGAAAACTAGAAGATCTGGCTAGTTTTCTCAGGCCCATATTTCCCTGTGGCAACAATGGGCTGGAGGCTGAGGAAAGGATGCCTCTCCTCTATTTAGAGGAGGCATGTGAACTCTAGTTCATCAGATTCCCCACTACTCATATAGTCACACGCATAGCCTACTTCATGGCTGACCTTATCTGCCTGGCCCCAGAAGGCATTAGAGTTTGCAATTAATAGTCTACTAACTAGAAAGAGGAGGAAAGAAAATAAAAGGCAGTCAGACCAAAGAGAGATTGCAATCTGAATGAGATAAATCCAAGAAAAAGAACCTCTGTGAGTCTTCAGAGGCTTCTGGCCTGGTGCTTACCTGCTGGAGGCTGTTGCTCTCCTGACTGTGCCTGAGTAGACTCAGCAGCAGCCCAGGAAGCCCTGCCTCCCGGCAGAAGGAATACAAGGCAACAGAGTCACTGCAGCTGGACAGAAGACTGTTTAGGACCCGGAATGCAGGCAGGATGTGGGAAGCACCCTCCAGGATGCCTTTCAGGATCTGGGTGACATGAGGGAAAGAGGCAACGATTGATATTTTCAGAGGTAAAAGAAGGAGAACTACACATACCAAGCATCCCCAAGCAGCTGGCAAAGCAGACTAAATGCTTGCATTCCTTTCTTTGCAAGACTAAAACACAGAGAAGGAAAGCAGGGAAATAGGGGAACTGTACCAGGGAAGAAGACAATAGATGGTCAGGTTACCTAACACAGAACACCAGTGACCAAGGGGTAGGGGCCTCTCCTCAGGATCTCTGTCAGACTAAGTGCCATTCCCATCTGCTCCCTCCCTTCTCCAGCCCTTCACCTTAAAAACAAAAAACATGTGCACCGCACATGCTTCTGAAAATTCAAAACAATGCATATAAAACAATATTATTCAACCACAGAAAGACAAAACAACATTATTCAACTCTAGATCAGGGTTGAATAATGATCTATGGCTCACAGGTCAAATCCAGCCTAACATTTATTTGTATACAGCCTGCTTGCTAAGGGTAGTATTACATTTTTATTTATTTATTTTTGTTATTTATTTTTTAAGACAGAGTTTCACTCTTGTCCTCCAGGCTGGAGTGTAATGGCGCAATCTTGGCTCACTGCAACCTCTGCCTCCTGGGTTCAAGTGATTCTCCTGCCTCAGCCTCCCAAGTAGCTTGGATTACAGGTGCCCACCACCACACCTTGCTAATTTTTGTATTTTTAGTAGAGACGGGATTTCACCATGTTGGCCAGGCTGGCCTCAAACTCCTGACCTCAAGTGATCCTCCCACCTCAGCCTCCCAAAATGCTAGGATTACAGGCGTGAGCCACCACGCCTGGCCAGTATTGTATTTTTAAATGGTTATTCTTCAAAAGAAGAACATTTACACCAAGTATTTTATAATATGCCATTAGCTGTTCTAAATGTTGGCATCTGCTCATTTAATATTTACAATAACCCTGTGAAATAAATACAATTAGCCATTTTATAGATGAAGAAACTGAAGCTTCTGCATAGGTCAAGTAAGTAGTCCAAGATCACACAGCTAATGAGTAGTGCAGCTGGAATTCCACCAGAGGGAGTCTTATCCCCACACTGCAAGTGATACAACACTAGGAGGAAAACGTGTTAGTGCCAAAAGACAAGTGCAAAGTGCCAAGCCAATTCGATGAGGAAAGGAGAGTTCTTTTCCACAAATGGTGCCAGGACAATTATATATCCACACGCAAAAACGATCAACTTAGATCCTTTCCTCATATTATGTACAAAAATTAGCTCAAGATGGATCAGAAACCTAAAGAGCTAAAACTATAAAACTTTTAGGAAAAGAGAAAATCTTTAAGAACTTGCATTTGGAAAAGATTTTTTTTTTTTTTTTTTTTGAGACGGAGTCTTTCTCTGTCCCCCAGGCTGGAGTGCAGTGGCGCGATCTTGGCTCACTGCAACCCCCACCCCCTGGGTTCACGCCATTCTCCTGCCTCAGCCTCCTGAGTAGCTGGGACTACAGGCGCCCGCTAACACGCCCGGCTAATTTTTTGTATTTTTAGTAGAGACGGGGTTTCACCGTGTTAGCCAGGATGGTCTCGATCTCCTGACCTCGTGATCCGCCCGCCTCGGCCTCCCAAAGTGCTGGGATTACAGGCTTGAGCCACCGCGCCCGGCTGGAAAAGATTTCTTATACACAACATCAAAACCATGAACCACAAAGGGAAAAAACAGTAACTGAACTTAATCAAAATTCGACATTTTTTGCTTCAAAAGACACTCTTATGAGAAAGAATGAAAAGACAAACCACAGACTGGGAGAAAATATTTGCAAATCACCCATCTGATAAAGGTCTTATGTGACAATATACAAAGAAGTCTTACAACTCAATAACACAAACAACCAAATTAAAAACTGGGCAAAAGATTTGAGATATTTCACCAAAGAAGATATACAAATGGCGAATAAGCCATGAAAAGATGTTCAACATTCATCATTAGTGGAATGTAAATTAAAATAACAATGAGATATTATTTCACACTTACTAGAATGGCTATAGTAAAAAAGTTAGACAATAACAAGCGTTGACAAGGATGTGAAGAAACAAGGACCCTCATATAATACTGGTGGGAATGTAAAATGGTACAGCCACTTTGGAAAATTGTTCAGCAGTTTCTTAAAATGTTAAATATAAATTTACCATATGACCAGCAATTCTACTCCTATGTAGTTACCCAAGGGAAATAAAAACATTTATCCATACATAGACTTGCTTGTGAATGTTCATAGCAGCATTATTCATAAAAGCCAAAAAGTGGAAACAACCCAATACATCAATGTCTAATCAACTGGTGAGTGGATAAACAAAATGTGATATATCCATATAACGGAATACTAACCAGCTATAAAAAGGGGAATGATGATTAACTGTAAATGGGGGCTGGGGGCAGTGGGTCACACCTATAATCCCAGCACTTTGGGAGGCCAAAGTGGGAGGATTACTTGAGCCCAGGAGTTCCAGACCAGCCTGGGCAACATGGTAAAACCCTATCTCTACAAAAAATACAAAAAATTAGCTAAGCACGGTGGTGCATGCCTGTAATCCCAGCTACTTGAGATGCTGAGACATGTGAGTCCCTTGAACCAGGGAGGCAGAGGCTGCAGTGACCCAAGATAGTGCTACTACACTCCAGCCTAGATGACAGAGTGAGACCCCATCTCAAAAATTAAAAAAAAAAAAAAAAAAAAAGGCTGGGCGCGGTGGTTCATGCCTGTAATCCCAGCACTTTGGGAGGCTGAGGCGGGCAGATCACAAGATCAGGAGTTCAAGACGAGCCTGGCCAAGATGGTGAAACATCATCTCTACTAAAAATACAAAAAAATTAGCCGGGCGTGGTGGCACGAGCCTGTAATCTCAGTCACTCCGGAGGCTGAGGCAGAGAATTGCTTAAACCTGCGGGGGGCAGAGGTTGCAGTGAGCCAAGATCACACCACTACACTCCAGCCTGGGCGACAGAGTGAGATTCCATCTCAAAAAAAAAAAACCGTAAATGGGTATGAGGGATTTTATTGGGGTGATGAATATATTCTAAAACTGAACTATGATAACGGTTTTAAAATTGGCAAATTTACTAAAAATCATTTATCATACATCAAAAAAGTGTAAATCTTATATATAAACTATACCTGAATAAAGTGATACAAGCAACACAGTTTAGCGAGTACCCAGGAAGGAAAAGCACTGTGTTTCAGAGGAGCAAAGTAAGGTTTTGTAGCAGGGAACACTAACTTTACACTAACTTTGAATGTTAATTAAGCAAAATGTCATTCCTCTCCCCAGCAAAATAACCTTATTCTTCTCACTAGTGTACCTGTAGTACAAAATATTGTATATTTAATTGTTACATTTATATTTTTAATTTCATCAATAAAAAATTAGTGAAAATGTGTTTTCCCTCATTATGCAAGTACTTAACATAATATCCTGGCCGGGCGCGGTGGCTCAAGCCTGTAATCCCAGCACTTTGGGAGGCTGAGGCGGGCGGATCACGAGGTCAGGAGATCGAGACCATCCTGGCTAACACGGTGAAACCCCGTCTCTACTAAAAATACAAAAAATTAGCCGGGCGTGTTGGCGGGCGCCTGTAGTCCCAGCTACTCGGGAGGCTGAGGCAGGAGAATGGCATGAACCCGGGAGGCGGAGCTTGCAGTGAGCCGAGATCGTGCCACTGCACTCCAGCCTGGGCGACAGAGCGAGACTCTGTCTCAAAAAAAAAAAAAAAAAAAACCATAATATCCTCCATTTTTGCCTGGTGGCTCACAATGCCTAAAATATTTACCATCAAAAAAGTTTGATCCCTATATAGTAGGTATTTTTCCCTTCAGAAAAAGAAACCTGAGGGCTGTACTTAACATAATATCCTCCATTTTTGCCTGGTGGCTCACAATGCCTAAAATATTTACCATCAAAAAAGTTTGATCCCTATTCTAGTAGGTATTTTTCCCTTCAGAAAAAGAAACCTGAGGGCTGCTCTTTCTGTGTTACTAAAGGAGGTTGGCAAACCTCCTCAAACTAAGCAGATAGATTGAGGAACTGGAAAAGGACAAACTTTCTCTTTCTCCTGAAGTCAGTGTATTTCAACGCTCCATCTGTGAAAACAGTCTTGATCCCATCCACAGTGTCTTTCTGCCCATTACCTGCCCTCCAGCTTCATGCAGCTGACTCTGGATGCGCTGGCAGAAGTCAGGATTGCACAGCAAGGTGAGAGGAGCCTTCAGTTGAATAGGCACAGGCTCAGTGGTCTCTAGCAGGTGCTGCCACTCATTGTCACTGTCTGGCTCCTGAGGCAGAGGGGAGTGGAAGGGGTCAGGAGTAGTGTGTAAGTCTAAGGTAGTAGATCCCAATCAGTAGAAACCATGGGGAATCATGAAGTAACTGCAAGGAGCCAGTGACCCCTTTAGCACAGATGTATATCTTCAGTCACCTGCTAAAAAATGTACAGCTGGCAGTCTGTGAGGGGTCTTGAAGAGTCTCTTGGAGAACACCGGCATGTGTGCATAAAGAGATACCTAGAAAGATGTCCGCTGCAGCATGGTTTGTAATAATTTTAAAAAGGAAAAGATTATAAAGTCAGTCACTAATGGAATAATAAACCAGGGTCCATCCATATTAGAAAATACAATGAGGTTATTAAAAAGATTATGAGGGCCGGGCGCGTGGCTCATGCCTGTAATCCCACCACTTTGGGAAGCCAAGGCTGGCAGATAACCTGAGCTCAGGAGTTCAAGACCAGCCTGGCCAATGTGGTGAAACCCCCCTCTCTATAAAAATACAAAAATCAGCTGGGTGTGGTGGCACATGCCTGTAATCCCAGCTACTCAGGAGGCTTAGACAGGAGAATTGTTTGAACTCAGGAGACGGAATTTGCAGTGATCTGAGATGGCGCCACTGCACTCCAGCCTGGGTGACCGAGCAAGACTCTGTCTCAAAAAAAAAAAAAAAAAAAAAAAAGGCCAGGCGCGGTAGCTCATGCCTATAATCCCAGCACTTTGGGAGGCCGAGGCAGGCAGATCACCTGAGGTCGGGAGTTCAAGACCAGCCTGACCAACATGGAGAAACCCCACCCATCTCTACTAAAAATTAGCCAGGTGTGGTGGCAGATGCCTGTAATCCCAGCTACTCGGGAGGCTGAGGCAGGATAATCGCTTGAACCCAGGAGGCGGAGGTGGCGGTGAGCTGAGATCGCGCCATTGCACTCCAGCCTGAGCAACAAGAGTGAAACTCTGTCTCAAAAAAAAAAAAAAAAAAAAGATTGTGAGGCTGGGCACATTAGCTCGTGCCTATAATCCCAGCACTTTGGGAGGTCGAGGTAGGAGGACTGCTTGAGGCCAGGAGCTCAAGACCAGCCTGGGCAATATAGTAAGGCTCTGTCTCTTTAAAAAAAAAAAAAACAAAAAAAAAACAGGTCTGGTGCAGTGGCTCATGCCTGTAATCCCAGCACTTCGAGAGGCTGAGGCGAGCAGTTCACAAGGTCAGGAGTTCAAGATCAGCCTGAACAATATGGTGAAACCCTGTCTCTACTAAAAATACAAAAATCAGCTGGGCGTGGTGACGGGCGCCTGTAATACCAGCTACTCAGAAGGCTGAGGCAGGAGAATCGCTTGAACCCGGGAGGCAGCGGTTGCAGTGAGCCGAGATCGCGCCACTGCACTCTAGCCCGGGTGACAGAGCAAGACTCCGTCTTAAAAAAAAAAAAAAAAATAGCTGGGCATGGTGCCATACACCTGTAGTCTCAGCTACTCGGGAGGCTGAGATGGGAGAATTGCTTGACCCCATGAGTTCAAGGCTGCAGTGAGCCATGATTGCACCACTATATTCCACCCTGTTGTCCAGGTGACAGAATGAGACACTGTCTCAAATAAATAAATAAAAAGATTGTGGTACTGAGGATGTATCACTTATGTAGTATTCCTACCAAAAATATATACAACCTGAATCTATTCATTAGGAAATAATCAATTTGAGGAACATTCTACAAAATAACTGACATGTACCTCAAAACTATCAGTCATAAAATACAAAGAAAGACAAGAACTGTTCCAGATTAAAGGAGACTAAGGAGGCATAACAACTAAACGCAATGTGTGGGCTGGGCACAGTGGCTCACTGTAATCCCAGCACTTTGTGAGGTTGAGGCGGGCAGATCACTTGAGTCCAGGAGTTTGAGACCAGCCTGGACAACATGGCGAAACCTTCTCTCTAAAAAAATACAAAAATTAGCCAGGCATGGTGGCAGGTGCCTGTAGTCCCAGCTACTCAGAAGGCTGAGGCAGGAGGATTGCTTGAGCTCAGGAGTCGGAGGTTACAGTGAGCCGAGATCGCATCATTGCACTCCACCCTGGCAACAGAGTAAGACCCTGCTCAATAAATAAATAAATAAATAAAGCAAGGTGTGATACTGGACTGCATCATGGAGCAGAAAAAAAATTTTCATAAAGCACATTACTGAAGCAATTAGCAAAATTCGAATAAGGATTATAGATTAGTTTGTTAATCTATTATAACAGTATTATATCAATGTTAAATTTCTGACTTTCATAATTGTACTGTGTTAGTGTAAGTGAAGGATCTTGTTTTAGGAAATATGCACTAAAGTATTTAGGGGTAAAGAGGCATGTGCACAACTTACCCTAAAATGATTCAGAAAGATGCTATGTCCATAGGTGGGGAGAGAGAGAGAGAATGGTAAAGCAAATGAGACAGAAGTTTTACAACTGATGAATTTGGGGTAAGTGTTGTTATAGGCTGGGTGTGGTGGCTCCAGATTGTAATCCCAGCACTTTGGGAGGCAGAGGCAGGCAGATCACCTAAGGTCAGGAGTTCGAGACCAGCCTAGCCAACATGGTGAAACCCCATCTCTACTCAAAATACAAAATTAGCTGGGTGTGATGGCACATGCCTGTAATTCCAGCTATTTGGTAGGCTGAGGAAGGAGAATTGCTTGAACCCAGGAGGCAGAGGTGGCAGTGAGCCAAGATCATGCCGTTGCACTCCAGCCTGGGCAACAAGAGCAAAATTCCATCTCAAAAAAATAAAAAATAAAAATAAAAAGTGTTGGCCGGGCGTGGTGGCTCATGCTTGTAATCCCAGCACTTTGGGAGGCCGAGGTGGGCGGATCACGAGGTCAGGAGATCGAGACCACGGTGAAATCCCGTCTCTACTAAAAATACAAAAAAATTAGCCGGGCATGGTGGCGGGCGCCTGTAGTCCCAGCTACTCGGAGAGGCTAAGGCAGAAGAATGGCGTGAACCTGGGAGGCAGAGCTTGCAGTGAGCCGAGATTGCGCCACTGCACTCCAGCCTGGGCAACAGAGCGAGACTCCATCTCAAAAACAAAATAAATAAAAAAATAAAATAAAATAAAAAGTGTTGCTATGGTTTGAATGTCCTGTCCTCCCCAAAACTCACGTGTTAGAAACTTAATCCCCATTGCACTAGTGTTAGGAGGCAGCGCCTAATCAGAAGTGTTTAGGTCACAAGGGCTCTGCCTTCAAGAATGGACTAATGCTATAAGAAGGCCTTGCAGGAGTGGGTTCATTCTCTTCTGCACTTCTGCAAAGTGAGGACACTGCATTCTTCCCCTCTCAAGGACTGGGCATTCGAGGCACCCTCCTGGAGGCTATGACCCAATCTGCCGGCACCTTGATCTTGAACTTTCCAGACTCCAGAACTGTGAGAAATAAATTTCTGTTCTTTATGAATTACCCTGTCTTAGCTATTCTGTTATAGCGGCACAAAACAGACTAAGACAAGGGTATACACAGGAATTATTTGTGGTATTCTCACAATTATTCTTTAAGTTTGAAATTATTTTTTTAAAAAAAGGCAAAACTCAAAAAAAATATATTAGTAAAATGTTGCAGACCAGGCACAGTGGCTCATGACTGTAATCCCAGCACTTTGGGAGGTTGAGGCGGGCAGATCACCTGAGGTCAGGAGTTTGTGACTAGCCTGGCCAACATGGTAAAACCCCATCTCTATTAAAAATACCAAAATTAGCCACGTGTGGTGGTGGGTGCCTGTAATCCCAGCTACTCAAGAGGCTGAGGCAGGAGAATCGCTTGAACCCAGGAAGTGGAGGTTGCAGTGAGCCAAGATTGCACCACTGCAATCCAGCCTGGGTGACAGGGTGAGACTCTGTCTCAGAAAAAAAAAAAAAAAAAAGGATTGTGGTAAAACTACATGCTCTGGTGTAGAAAGATCCCAGATTATACAGTGAAGGAGGTATGATGCAAAACAACACATATAATAAAACTCAGTAATGTAAAAACAGCAAACTATAAATGCCTATGTGTGCTTATGCATGTGTGTGAAATTACAGAAAGTTTGGAAGGAGACAGACTAAATTAATAACACTGGTCACCTTGGAGACTGACTCAATGAGGACTTTCATTTTTACCTATGTGTTTCCATTTTAAATAATTATATGTTCAGATACCGTACAATTAAAATCTATAATAATAAAGCAATACTTTTTAACACAAAGGGAGCTCATACTTAGGGAGTTGGGAATCACTGTTCTAGAAAAACATCTACCTAGACTTAACATCCCATGAAAGAGACAAAGTCAGTAACAGCCCCTAGGGCTCACCTCATTTTCCAGGTCCACTGCATCAGTGCTCCGCTGGCCCAGCACCTCTGGCCTCTCCTCTGGGAATGCTGGTTCACAATCTGGGGTGGTCTGGTTTTCCCTGCCGGAGGAAGCCAGGAAGTAGAATGGGTTCCAAACCTATGACTCTTAGGGTTCGTTAACTTGTCCCTCTCTGTAGACCCAGGATAGGAATGAGAAACAAGCCATATAGGATGGACTAGAGGAGACTTCTTTCTGGGATGTGGCATATGACCAGTACAGGATATGTTGAGTACTACAAAAATATCCTTAACTGTCTTCTCACTTTAGAGCTTATTCTCGAGTCTACTTTGCAGTTTTCACCTATGGCTTTTAACTAAAACAATCTTCCCTTTTGGATGGAGATGATCCTTTCCCTTTCAGCCAACCTTTCAATGTACATAAAGAAGAGAAAGTCCCCAAGTTTCCTGATGAATCAGAAAAACATCTATAATTAGAATCCAAGAATCCAGGACTCAGACTCTCAAGGCTCTATCCATGTTTAGGCAGTGGCTAGTGACAGGGACCATTTTGTATTTGCTTTGGCTAGAGTCAAAGATGTGCAAGATACCTCACTCTACAAATCCCTAACTATACCCTTCTCACCGAAGTGCAGAGGGCGCCTCTCCAGTCCCTGACTCAGCCCAGCTGCTCTTCAATTCTGAGGCTAAGATCCCAGCCAGGAGGCTTGATTCCTGAGGAGTGGCCCCGAGTCTGGGCAGAGGGGCTGTGCCAGGAGCCACCTTGCTGGTCTTGTCCTCTTGCTCAAGGGCAGGTCCTGTATTCTGATGTTTCTGTGGGAGGTAGGGGGCAACACTGAATCAGAGCTATTTGATTGCTATAGGATAATATGAATGCTATTTACAGCCCTTCTCCAACCCTAGGAAGTCACCCTCCTCCTCTAACTCCCCAGTCACTAGCCTGGTCATTTCACATATTTTCCTCTGCCCAACACACCTTCTGCATGGCCTCCTCAGCCATGCGTTTATACGCCTGAGTCAAGATGCGAGACTGATTACCCCTGGGGGCCAATCGATGGGCCTGTTCGTCCTTTAGGACCTGAAGTTCTGGGGGTAGGCGGCTGGTGAATGGGGTCCCCAAATCTGGGCCTGCTGGCTCAGTTATTACTGCAGGGAGGGAAGAGGAGGAAGACATGATCATGGGGGCCATAGTCCCTGTATCCACTTGGCCAGGGACAACTTCAGTGTCTCTAGGCTTCTGTGGAAGAAGATCATTTTGAAAAAGTGCCAGAGAGAGAGTGGGGTTGCAAGGGAAGTGGCAAAGGTTAAGCGAAGGGCTAGGAAGAAAGTTCAAGCTGGTGGAGGAAAGAGGACATGTTAGATCTAGATGGTCGGGGAAGGGAAAGGGAAGTAGTTTGGATGGAGTACTGGGAAGTCCAAGAGCCCTGGGAACCCTGATGACTCACTGGTGACATGACCAGCAATAAAGGGGTGATATAAGAGGTCTGGCCAGGACAGTCGCTGCCGTGGGTCTTTGGTGAGCAGTCCCTGCAGGAAGTTCTACAGAGAGAAAAAATATTCCATCAGTCATTCTTTCCCTTCCTTAAGTCTCTATCAGCAGAACTAGCAAACCAAGAATCCCATATCCATTCTCACAGCAGATGAGCTGCTCTTGATCATGCCCTCTAAAAACTTTGTTCAGGTCCCATTTTCCTGGCTGAAATCATGGACAGACCGCTGTCTCACCTCCTAGGGACAAGACCCCAAATCCTGTTCATAGACATTTTGTAACCCCAGAAGTAAAAACAAATTTTAATGCACCAACTTTGTAAAAAAGGGAGAAAAAACACTGGGAGAAAGAGATGTCACCTTCTTAATGATCTTCAGAAAGCAAACATTCAAAGAACTCCCAAACTATTCACGCTGTCCTCCCTTTGACTATGGTTTGTTTGTGGCTGGGTAGGAACAGATGCATTTTTGGTTATAAGCACACTCACATGCACAAGTAATTGTGTGAAGGTGTGTTTGGGAGTACTCAAAAACAGAAATCTTTCTGCAAGTCTTCAGAGGTAGAGAGATAGGGAGACAGTCTCTGAAAAGGATACACCTATTATCAGGAATCTGGGGAAATCCTCAATTGGGCCTCAAATAGGAACAGAGGTACTAGTAGATTATGACCACTGTTCTAAAGTGATCTGTATAACTATGGATCTTGCTGGAGATACCTGCATATCTGCCCATAGGGAGAATGAATATCCCATGTGCACCTCTTCCACTTAAGATTCCTTCATTTAGATTATTCTTGACAATTATTTGGGCCCCCTCAACTAAACAGGGGAGAAATGTGTTGTCCCTTTTCATCTCAGATAAAGCAAAGCTGTAATAAGGTTTCACTCTGGGAGAAGACTGCATTTAAATTCTATTGAAAATCCATAATCTTGCCCTACATAAAAAATAAAAGACGGTTGGGTGCAGTGGCTCATGCCTGTAATCCTAACTCTTTAGGAGTTGAGACAGGAAGATTGCTTGAGGCCAGGAGTTTGAGACAAGCCTGGGCAACACAGTGAGACCCTGTCTCTAAAAAATAAAAAATAAAAATTAATTAATTAAAAAAGAAATAGAGGCCAGGCGCAGTGGCTCACGCCTGCAATCCCAGCACTTTGGGAGGCCAAGGCGGGCTGATCATGAGGTTGGGAGATGGAGACCATCCTGGCTAACATGGTGAAACCCTGTCTCCACTAAAAATTACAAAAAATTAGCCGGGTATGGTGGCGGACACCTGTAGTCCCAGCTACTCAGGAGGCTGAGGCAGGAGAATGGTGTAAATCCAGAGGGCAGAGCTTGCAGTGAGCCGAGATCGTGCCACTGCACTCCAGCCTGGGTGACAGAGCAAGACTCCGTCTCAAAAAAAAAAGAAATAGAAAAGAAGTTCAACTCCTCTCCTACTCTCTTCCCTCCTCCAGACTACTGACTTAATCACAATGAGTAGGCACCACCTCTATCATCTGCCCCTAATCACTGAACCAGCTCCACCAGCTCTCACCATTCTGATAGCTTTGGACTGAAAGCTATGTAGATAACATCTAGAATGTGGACATTGCATCCGACAGGAAATAAGTGGAACAGATGGCATGTAAGAGGACCAGTATCGATCTCTGGTATCTTCCAATTACCTTTTCATTGTGATAAAGCATAGCCTGGCTCGAAGTGGAGTTACCATTCTCAGGTTTGGCAAACTTTAGAACACCCTCCCAGAATAAGACTCTGCAGTAGAAAAGCAAGGCTGCCTGGCCCAATTCCAGCATTGATATGGTTTGGATTTGTGTCCCCGTCCAAATCTCATGTTGAATTGTAATCCCCAATGTTAGAGGAGGGGTCTCATAGGAGGTGACTGGATCATGGGGGAAGACTTCCCCCTTGCTGTTCTCATGATAGTGAGTGAATTTTCACGAGATCTGGCTGTTTAAAAGTGTGAAGCACCAGCTGGGCGCAGTGGCTCAAGCCTATGATCCCAGCACTTTGGGAGGCCGAGGCAGGAGGATTACCTGAGGTTGGGAGTTTGAGACCAGCCTGACCAACATGGAGAAACCTCATCTCTACTAAAAATACAAAATTAGCCAGGCATGGTGGTGCATGCCTGTAATCCCAGCTACTCAGGAGGCTGAGGCAGGGAGCAGAGGTTGCGGTAAGCCAAGATCGTGCCATTGCAGTCCAGCCTGGACAACAAAAGCAAAACTCTGTCTCAGGCTGGGAGCAGTGGCTCATGGCTGTAATCCCAGCACTTTGGGAGGCCAAGGTGGGTGAGTCACGAGGTCAGGAGATCAAGACCATGCTGGCTAACATGGTGAAACCCTGTCTCTACTAAAAAATACAAAAAAATTAGCCGGGTGTGGTGGTGGGTGCCTGTAATCCCAGCTACTCAGGAGGCTGAGGCAGGAGAATGGTGTGAACCTGTGAGGCAGAGCTTGCAGTGAGCCAAGATCACGCCACTGCACTTCAGCCTGGGCGACAGAGCGAGACTCCGTCTCAAAAAAAAACAAAAAACTGTGTCTCAAAAAAAAAAGTGTGTAGCACCTTCCCCTTCTCTCTCTTCCTCCTGGTCCGCCACGTAAGACATGCCTGTTTCCCTTTTGCTTTCCATCATGACTGTAAGTTTCCTGAGGCTTCCCCAGCCATCCTTCCTGTACAGGCTATGGAGCTGTGAGCCAATTAAACCTCTTTTCTTTATAAATTACCCAGTCTCAGGTAGTTCTGTATAGCAATGCGAGAACAGAATAACACAGCCATTAATTCAGTAACTGCAAAGTCCTGCCTCAGCTCTGGAAAAGGATTTTGTAAAAAGGAACAGAGGTAGACGGAGACAGATCTCTAATGTAAAAGTCATCTCCCTTTCAATATTCATTACCTTAAAGCAGGGACTGATGGTTGAGGGCCAGCGCACAGGGTCCTTGAGAATGAGGCTGACCAGCTGAAAGATGCTTGTAGCATAGAAGGGAGGGGTGCCTACTGCCAGTTCATACAGTATGCAGCCAACAGACCAGAGGTCCGCTGTGTGGTCGTAGGGTCGCTCCTCCACCAGCTCTGGAGACATATAGAGTGGTGTGCCTTTGATGGACGTCAGTACCATTGTGTTGGTGCTCATAGCCCGGGCAAATCTGCAGAAGATAATGGGATGGAAATGGAAAGGGAAAAGATATTCTAAACCTGATCACTACTACCTAACATGGAGATATCCTAAACCGGAGCAGAGGGAACATCTTTGATTAGGTTCCAGAAGACCCAGCAGCAGTCCCAGTCTCCAGCTCCGGTTCTAAAATGAGGCCCAAATAAGTCAAGAGTATGGTCTAAGATTCCCTGTGGGGCCAGGCTCGGTGGCTCATGCCTGTAATCCCAGCACTTTGGGAGGCCGAGGTGGGCAGATCACCTGAGGTCAGGAGTTTGAGACCAGCCTGACCAACATGGAGAAACCCCATCTCTACTAAAAATACCAAATTAGCCAGGCATGGTGGCATGTGCCTGTAATCCCAGCCACTCTGGAGGCTGAGGCAGTAGAATTGCTTGAACCCAGGAGGCAGAGGTTGCGGTGAGCGGAGATCGCACCATTGCACTCCAGCCTGGGTAACAAGAGTGCCAACTCCATCTCAAAAAAAAAAAGATTCCCTGTGGAACTGGAAGCTTAAGATGGATGCTCAGAATCTTTACCCAAAGTCACAGAGCTTGATGCCACCACCCTTGGCAAGGAGGATGTTCTGTGGCTTCATGTCTCGGTGTAGGATGCGGTGGGAATGCAGATAGTACAGGGCTGACACCAACTGGGCAGCAATAGCCTGAACCTAGAAGTTAAAGAAGTGGAAGAAAGAAAAAAAAGGTTAGAAGCAGCAGCTGGCTGACAAGCCCAAAAACTTCTCCTAATGTTACTGCTAATCTTTTCTTCCTTCCCTTTCTTGCAGAGCTTCACACTATTCCTTTCTTAGTTATTGTTCCCCTTGTTTAATCACTCTTTCATTTGCTCATTCATTCATTCAAGAAAAATTTATTGAATCTCATTTACTATCTCCTTGACCATGGGCAAACTAAGGTGACAATCTACATAATAACGCCATCCACCTTGGAGGATTATTTTGAGGACTGAGTTAAAGCATGCAAAATAATACTCAGAATGGTGCCTGGCACATAGTAAATATTCAATACACATTACCTGTTATTAAACAAGACAAAATGTCTTTTTTCAAGAAAAGTAGTCAGACAAACAAACAAGACAGATAAAACAAATATGGTGGTTGGGCATGGTGGCTCACGCCTGTAATCCCAGCACTTTGGGAGGCTGAGGCTGGCAGATCACCTGAGGCCAGGAGTTCGAGACCAGCCTGGCCAGCATGGTGAGACCCCATCTCTACTAAAAGTACAAAATTAGCTAGGCATGGTGGCGCATGCTATAATCCTGGTTACTGGGGAGGCTGAGGCATGAGAATTGCTTGAACCTGGGAGGTGGAGGTTGCTGTGATCCAAGATCGTGCCACTGCACTCCAGCCTGGGCAACAAAGCAAGACTCTGTCTCAAAATATAAAATTCAATTAAAAATAAAATAATTTTAAAAATATGATTACTTACAAATAGTGGTGAGTGCTCAGAAGGAAAGGGAATGCTGCAATAATGAACCCCAAGGGGGGCCTACTTGTTTGGGTACAGAGAAACACCTAGAATAAATGTGGCTAGAGGATATGTGCAACAAAATCCCACTGCTAACCACTACGTCTTGGTGCCAAATCCTGACTCCCCACAACCTTTATTCTTACTGCCCCCTTTCTGGTACCATTACACTGGCCTTTCTTCCCTAAAGGTATCTAATAACAACAATGTTAATAATAGCTAACTATTCAAACACATTACATGAATTAACACTCTTCACCATAGACTTATAAGGCAAACATGATTATTATCTCCATTTTACAAATTAGGAAACTAAGCACAAAGAAATTAAAGCAACTTGTTCAAGGAGACCCAGCTAGGAAGGAGAAGAGCCAAGCTTCCTACTCAGATATTTTGGCTCCAATGTTTACATAATTTACTCCCACACTACACTGCCTCTATATACCTAGACTCTCTTTTTTTTTTTTTTTTTTGAGACGGAGTCTCGCTCTGTCGCCCAGGCTGGAGTGCAGTGGCGTGATCTCGGCTCACTGCAAGCTCCGCCTCCCGGGTTCACGCCATTCTCTTGCCTCAGCCTCTCCAAGTAGCTGGGACTACAGGCGCCCACCACCACGCCCGGCTAATTTTTTTGTATTTTTAGTAGAGACGGGGTTTCACCGTGGTCTCGATCTGCTGACCTCATGATCCGCCCGCCTCGGCCTCCCAAAGTGCTGGGATTACAAGCGTGAGCCACCGCGCCCGGCCGAGACTCTCATATTCTTCTCAGAAGTCTTGAAATGGAGACTCTCAGTGTCCTTAGCTTGCTCTGCCAGTTCTCTAACCTGGAGAGAGGTCGGTGGTGGGGATAAGTTGAAGGCAGAAAGCATACCTGGTCTTCGGGAAGTTTTCCATCATCTTCTAGGATCTGAAAGAGCTCACCCTCAGCATAGTCTGTCACCACCACCACCTACAGAGAGAAGGCAGTGGCACTGATGGCTCCAGATTCATGCATTCTGAGGTTGGGAAATTCCTGGAACCCTTGTGCTTGGGGAGATGGGGCCCAAAACTGTCAAAGCACACCTCTTTGTCAGTTTCAAAGCTGTCAAGCATATGCACAATGTTGGGATGCCGCAGACCCCGCATGATTTCAATCTCTCGTTGCAAATTCCTCAGCTCCTTCTCTGAGCGCCCCAATTTTGGGATGAACTTCAGGGCCACGACCTGTCAGTGGTAAGGTGAAAAGTTAATGCCTAATCACACTACTGCTAGAATTTCAGCCTTAATCCCAGAGCTCCAGAAGTCAGACTTCAGAGTGTTTGAGTAACTCTTATTATTTCTGTTAGTCTCCTGCTTCCATTTTCTCCATGGTACCCTGGCCTTATCCAGGCTTTCCCCACTCCTCATCCCAGGAGGAAACAGCATCTGCAAAACATTTCCCCTTCTGGGAGAAGTGTTCTGATTTGACCAAAGCGCTCAAGATGAGATTTAGGAGAAAGGAAAGGAAAAAAAAATGAAGACAAAATAATAGAGTTCAAGTTGTTTACCTCTTATTACATGGTGTGCTAGAGACTGATAATATTTGTTGTTTACTAACAGCCAGGCACTGCACTAAGTGATTTAATGTGACAACATATTTAATCCTCAAACTCCATCAATCAGTTGCTGTTCTTATCCCCATTCTAGAGATGAGGAAATTGAGACATAGAGAAGTTAAGTAATTTGTCCATAATTCTAGGGCTAGAAAGCGGTGGAGATTGAATTTGCACCCAAATAATCCAACTTCAGAGCTTATACTCCATAAGAAGTATGAGGGAATCAGTACCTTAGGAATACAAACTGGTATAAATATATTCCTTCTAGACCCATTTTCCACTGGAGTTGGGGGTACCAAATCCCACCCAAAAGGTATCCCTCTTTGTGCAGCACCTGAGCACTGTATTTTCTTCGACCCTTGTACACCCTCCCAAAAGAGCCTTCTCCAATCATCTCCAACACGTGGTACTTTTCCATGACAGAGGTTTCAGGATATCTTAGAAGGAAGAAGGTAGAGACGGTGAAGAGCTATAGATCCAGGGACAGTTCCACAACATCTGGGAGGCCTAGTTGGGGCATGGGAAAGGAAAAATGTTAGCCACCTTGCCTTTTCCTCTTTTTCACAATAAAGCCTCAAAAAACACGGGAGGGTGGAATGGATGCAAAGATGATGTGATCTTGGAACAAACAGAGCTTCTCTTTGTAGTTCCTCCCCACTTTCAGCCTCCTGTCCCCAACCCGGCCCCATGCCCACCTAACACCTGGTCCCCCTTCTCCCTCACCCAGCCTGGCTCACTCGACCCTGCTCTTTCAACCTAGCCTCGCCCAACCAACCCTGCTCCTTCGAGTCTCCCACAAGTTCCTGCCACTCCCAGTCTCCTCAGCACCCGCTTTCAGACCCCCCGGCCCGTGCGCTTCGCAGGCCAGAGCCCCTCTCTCACCTCCAGCCTAGGAGCTCCAAGCTCCTCAGGCCAAGGGACGGATTCCCTGGCGTTTAGCCCCATCTCTTCTGGCTGCCTGCATACGTTGCCTGAATTATAATTCTTCTCTACCCGCCTCTCCCGCCGGTCTCTTTCGGCTCCCTTTCTTACAATTTTACTCGCTAGAACTCAGAGGTGTGGGAGGGACGGCGGACCACACATGGGCACTTCCTGGTACACATCCGAACTGCCTCAGGGCCATCAGGCCCGGCCAAGGACCCGGACTCTGCGGTTGCCTAGAAACGACGCTAGCTGCCCACCCCTCTTAGTTTTCCGCCTCCAACTTCCCTAAGGGCATTTCCGGTTCCGGCTGCGGGCCGGTGAAGATATGGCGGCGTCTGCGTCTGCAGCTGCAGGGGAGGAGGACTGGTAACTTTGGGGGCATGGGCTTTGGCTGACAGCCTGGATCTAGTCCAGAGGCCTAGCGGCTGTCGCAGACGGTCCGTACGGCGGGCATGTGGGGTGGAGCGAGGGATGAGGGATGGCAGAGATGCTGACATCTCTGGGAGAGCTTCTGGACTGGGGAACGGGAGGGTGGAGGGGCGCTGATCTGAGTGAGAGGAGACCGGGTCTGCGCCCGCCAGGCCAGTTCAGGCCTCGCCTTATCCGGCTCGATCCCCTTTCCTCCAGCTTCACGCCATCCCTTTCTCTCCTCCTCAAATGAATTTTCTCAGGGGCTTTGGGGGATGTCTGCCCATCAGACCTCCCCATCTCCCTTTCGCCTCTCAGAACCAGTGCCCTCCAGTTCCGGTCCCCCATTCCCCTTGGATCAGCCTTTTTCCGCCGATGCTTTCCTCAGCCTTCTCTCTCCCACACAGCACTAGTGAGGACTATTGTATGAATAAAGCTTTACACCTCACATAAAGTCTCTCTAGTCCTTCTCTCAAGCATTCTTAACTAAAGACTAGAACATGGAAGGACTCTGGGATTTGGAAGTAGGATCAATGTGGGTTAACTCCGTATTTTATTAGCTGTATGATGCTGACCAGGCCATCTAGCTTCTGTGAGTCAGTGTCCTCAGCTGTAAAAAAAAAAAAAAAAAAAGGGAGGGGTGTGGCATCTACCTCTGAATAGTTGAGAGGATCACGACGGATTTGTAATATACTTAAGTCTGTTTTTTGTTTTGTTTTGTTTTTTGAATCAGAGTCTCACTCTCGCCCACGCTGGACTGCGGTGGTGCGATTACGGCTCACTGCAGCCTCGACCTCTCCAGGCTCAGGTGATCCTCCTGCCTCAGCCTTCCGAGTAGCTGAGACTACAGGTGTGTGCCACCATGCCCGGCTAATTTTTGTATTTTTTGTAGAGACAGAGTTTTGCCATGTTGGCCAGGCTGGTCTTGAACCTCTGGGTTCGAGTGATCCTCCCACCTCAGCCTCCCAAGGTGCTGGAATTACAGGCGTGAGCCACCACACCCGGCCTCCTTTTCATTAATAACTGAGTCGCAGGCACCTGGGAAGACTACATGAGCCCCAAAGAAGTAAAGTGATTTGCCAAAAGATAGAAAATTACGACTAGAAATCCATATCTGTCTGACTCCACACCTTAGATTCTTTGTACTAGGACATTCTTCAGTCCCCCCTCCCCCATTTTTTTTTTTTTCTTTTTTGAGACAGAGTCTCGCCCTGTCGCCCAGGCTGGAGTGCAGTGGCGCGACCTCAGCTCACTGCAAGCTCCACCTCCCGGGTTCACGCCATTCTCCTGCCTCAGCCTCCTGAGTAGCTGGAACTACAGGCACCCGCCACCACACCCAGCTAATTTTTTGTGATTTTTAGTAGAGACGGGGTTTCACCCTGTTAGCCAGGATGGTCTCGATCTCCTGACCTCATGATCCACCTGCCTCGGCCTCCCAAAGTGCTGGGATTACAGGCCTGAGCCACCGCGCCCGGCCCCCTTCCCCCATTTTATTGTCACCACCTTACCACCATCCCATCCAGGACCCACGTAACTAGGGTGGGCGAAGTATTGAAGGGCCACTTGACTGAGGCTACACCTCGGTGTTACATTGGTTCAGGGAGCCCAGCTAGTACAGGCCTTTATTAAGACTATCTAGACTTACTGGTTTTCAAAGTGTTCAGGGAAACTTTTTTTTTTTTTTTTTTTTTAAGAGATAGAGTCTTACTTTGTCACCCAGGCTGGAGTACAGTGGCAAGATCATGGCTCACTACAGCCTCGACCTCCTGGGCTCCAGTGATTCTTCTGCCTCAGCCTCCCAAGTAGCTGGGACCACCGTGTCCAGCTAATTTTTTATTTTTTGTAGAGATAGTGTCTCGCTTTATTGCCCAGGCTGGTCTTGAACTCCTGGCCTCAAGTGATCCTCCCACCTCAGCCTCCCAAAGCGTTGGGATAACTTATAGTTCACCTGTTCAGGGGAACTTTTAAGATTCAGGGGAGACACCTTGAGCCATGGAGACAGCAACAATGACAGCAGCTTGTAGTACTGTGAGACTCCCACTCCCATGTCAGCCAAAACTACACTGTTATCTGTGAGGTGTAAAGCTTTATATTTTGAAGTTTCTGCCTAAGACTTAACAACACTGACATAGGTCGTGCTGGGGCAGCCTTACTCTTAGAATGAAGAGGGAGCAGTGTGAGAAAGCAAAGTATGCATTTTTCCATGTATCACTTGGTAGAACTGTAGACACAAACTGATCACTCAGCTTCAATTTCATTACAACTGCTGTTTCTATGCTTAAGCATGTGTGTCCCTTGATTTACATCAGAACCATGGATCCTAACCTCAACAGGCTGATCTAGATCAACCAGACAGCCAGGGTCATAAATACATCCAGAGCACTCTATTACCTCCTTCCTTCCCTCTTTCCTTCTAAGGGAGAAGGTTATATACAGACAGGAAAAAAAGGACGTAGACTAGCTACTATAGCCCAGATACTATTAGGTACTTTATGTAAACAAATCACCTTTTATCCTCACAATAACCCTAGAGAGTAGGTGTTATTATCTATATGTGACAGACAGGATAACTTAAGCTTACAGAGAGGTCACGTCCCAGATTGCATAGCTTGTAAGTGATTGGTACCTGTTACTAACTCTGAGGCTGCTGGCTCTTCCATTACAACACAGCCTTTACACCACCCTAGACATGTTGTGTTGAGGTTGCTATCTCCTTTAAGAAGGCTTAGGGTGACTGGTGTTAAAACTGTATGTAGACAGTAGCCAAGGCACTGGGATCCACACTGGACAGTGACGTAGGGAAAGGTTGGAGTAATATTGGTAACATTAATGCTAATGAATGGGTGCCATATCTCTAGACCAAAGAGTCAGCCACTAAGGGGAATGAAACTTTTTTTTTTTTTTTTTTTTTTTTTTTGAGACGGAGTCTCGCTCTGTCACCCAGGCTGGAGTGCAGTGGCGCGATCTCGGCTCACTGCAAGCTCCGCCTCCCGGATTCACGCCATTCTCCTGCCTCAGCCTCTCCGAATAGCTGGGACTACAGGCGCCCGCCACCACGCCCGGCTAATTTTTTGTATTTTTAGTAGAGACGGGGTTTCACCGTGGTCTCGATCTCCTGACCTCGTGATCCGCCTGCCTCGGCCTCCCAAAGTGCTGGGATTACAAGCGTGAGCCACCGCGCCCGGCCTGGGAATGAAACTTAAACAGGGAGTCAGGAAACCTGGCTCTGGGCCCAGTTCTACCTATGTTAAGCCTTGGTTAGTCATTTTACTTCTCTAGAATCCACTTCTTCATCTGTTGGCAGAAACGATGCCTAAAATTCTGATTTCCATGCCTCCTATTTGGCCAGTTGACAACTTAAGGTAACATATTCCTTGTTTTTAAGGAGTTTAGCAGGAGAATGCATTCCGGTAGATTACCATTTTTCTACAAAGCCCGCCTTTATTGGCCTTAGCAGGCTTCCACAGGGAGAGCTGTAATGGTGAGTCAGTCTACTCCTGTCTCTCTAGGGTCCTTCCCTCTGAAGTTGAAGTGTTGGAGTCCATCTATCTGGATGAACTACAGGTGATTAAAGGAAATGGCAGGTATGTATTCAACCAGTGGTGGGCAGGAGTCCCCCTGGTAATGAGGAGAGGTTCTATGCCAAATCTGGGTCTTAAGACATTGTGAGCCTTGATTAAGAGATAATATTTCTCTTGTGTAGACAAAAGCTATTCCTTTAATCCTACCCCAAAAGAAAGAGTCCAATGTGTACTTCCTTTGCCCACTTTACTGTCTTAGCCCCATCCTCCCTAGCCCCCAAGCCCCTACTCAGTCACATCTGCGTGTCTACTTGATCCACCTGCAGAACTTCACCATGGGAGATCTACATCACTTTGCATCCTGCCACTGCAGAGGACCAGGATTCACAGTATGTCTGCTTCACTCTGGTGCTTCAGGTCCCAGCAGAGGTGAAGCCCCTACTGTGTGGCAGCAAAGGGAGGAAGGGGAGAGTCCCTGGGGTGGATCACTTCAGCAGTAACTTGTTATTTGCCCCCACTAGTATCCCCATGAGGTGCCACAGATCTCTATCCGAAATCCCCGAGGACTTTCAGATGAACAGATCCACACGTAAGTTGAACCTGTCAGAACAGGGAAAACTCAGCTACAGCTTTACCCGGTGACAGAAATGGGCAGGCCTAATATTTGGTTTGCCCTCTTCCTCCAGGATCTTACAGGTGCTGGGACATGTGGCCAAGGCTGGGCTGGGGACTGCCATGCTCTATGAACTCATTGAGGTAAGAGGTACGCTAGTCTGGGGTATGTTAGAGCAGTTTCTAGCTGTAAAAGGGAAACCATGGGCCTAGAATCTTAAACAGATCTGGAGTCATTAGGTAAGGCCTAAATTAATCCAGAGAAATGAGACTCTTCTATTTGAAAAACTTCCCAAAAGACAGTTCAGTAGCTTCTCCAAGTTGCCTATGCCAGCATCTTGACGGAAAATGACATTTCCTCTTCACCTTGAATTTTTCTTGCGTCAGTTTCAGTGTATGTCTTGTTCTCTTGACACTGGCAACTGAAAGTGGCAAAAGATACAGATCTTGCTTGGGGGCATCTTAGCCATAAATGAACATTTGAAGGCTAGACTGCCATTGGAACTGACTAGAAAAAGTCATGGTTGGCCAGGCACCGTGGTGGGCATCTGCAATCTCAGCTACTTGGGAGGCTGAGGAAGAAGAATCTTTTGAACCCGGGAGGCGGAGGTTGCAGGGAGCCAAGATCGTGCCACTGCACTCCAGCCTGGGCAACAGAGACTCCATCTCAAAAAAAAAAAAAAGAAAAAGTCATGGTTCCTTTACTGAAAGAGCTTATACACTGCTTAATGAAACAACCCACATGAAGCAACACCTGGAGCTCCAATATACACAGAAAACCTTTATTGTTTGAGATTAAAAATATAAAATTAGGCTGGGCGCAGTGGCTCACGCTTGTAATCCCAGCACTTTGGGAGGCCGAGGCGGGCGGATCACGAGGTCAGGAGATCGAGACCATGGTGAAACCCCGTCTCTACTAAAAATACAAAAAATTAGCCGGGCGTGGCCGGGCGCGGTGGCTCACGCTTGTAATTCCAGCACTTTGGGAGGCCGAGGCGGGCGGATCACGAGGTCAGCAGATCGAGACCACGGTGAAACCCCGTCTCTACTAAAAATACAAACAAAAATTAGCCGGGCGTGGTGGCGGGCGCCTGTAGTCCCAGCTACTCGGAGAGGCTGAGGCAGGAGAATGGCGTGAACCCGGGAGGCGGAGCTTGCAGTGAGCCAAGATTGCGCCACTGCACTCCAGCCTGGGCAACAGAGCGGGACTCCGTCTCAAAAAAAAAAAAAAAAAAAAAATATATATATATATATATATATATATATATATATATATGTAAAATTAAGTACAGTTTTATTTTCCCCTAGTTTGTTTGTTTATTTATTTATTTTTGAGACAGTCTGTCACCCAGGCTGGAGTGCAATAGTGTGATCAGCTCACTGCAACCTCTGCCTCCCAGGTTCAAGTGATTCTCCTGCCTCAGCCTCCCAGATAGCTAGGATTACAGGCATGTGCCACACACACAGCTAATTTTGTATTTTTAGTAGAGATGGGGTTTCTCCATGTTGGCCAGGCTGGTCTTGAACTCCTGACTTCAGGTTATCCACCTGCCTCGGCCTCCCAAAGTGCTGGGATTATAGGCATGAGCCACTACACCCAGCCTCTCTTAGTTTAAATTTTTAAGAAAAACGTTCAGAATAGAATGAAGGTGGGTGGCTAAGAGTCAGAGTGGGTTTGATAGGCCACTGTAGCAGTCCTAGGTCAGGCCTCCACAATGCAGCCTTGGACTTTGTGGAATTCCAGAGTACACTATTAGCTATTCAAATAGCAATTCAAATGCATAGTTCACAGCCCAACTCAATGCCTTGTGAATTCGACGTCCATTTGGGTTGTCCATGCCTTGACATGCTTTCTGAAAGCTGACTTAGAACAAACGCATTGCCCCATAGGGGAGTGATATTGAAGGGGGCTAATCAAGAAAGCCCTCCCAGAAGATGAGTTTTAATTGAACATTTTTTTCTCTCAAGGTATATTATTTTCATCTCCAAGATATATTAAAAGTGATTTAATGAAAGGAAAAACAATTAGGTTGAATTTTGAAACCAGGAAGATCAAATTTTGGGGGAGGGGCGAGATGTAGAGAAGGATTGATTCCCAGCAGAGGGAGTGTCACCAAGACAGAAATGCATAAACACAAGGTAACAAACTGGCCTGCTAGGAGCCAAGTCCAGCCAGTCACTCCTAGGAGTAGTGGACAGGCCTTGCTCACTGTTCTTCCCCCTAGCCCCGTTTAATCAGTGTCTTCTCTCCTCAGAAAGGGAAGGAAATTCTCACAGATAACAACATCCCTCATGGCCAGTGTGTCATCTGCCTCTATGGTTTCCAGGTGGGTTTCTCTTTTGGGACCTGGCATTCTGTTTGGGACCAGCAGATGAGGGCTGTGAGAGAGCTCTGACTTAGTGCCCTACATCTGCCTTCCCTCTAGGAGAAGGAGGCCTTTACCAAAACACCCTGTTACCACTACTTCCACTGCCACTGCCTTGCTCGGTACATCCAGCACATGGAGCAAGAGCTGAAGGTACAAGGACAGGAGCAGGAACAGGAACGGCAGCATGCTGCAATCAAACAGGTAGACCTCACTGCACCTGCACGCTCATCTGACACCCGTAGGCACAGCCTTTCACAACCTTTTCCATCCCTCCATTCCAGTGGCTCTTCACCTTTTTAGGGTCATAGATTAATGAACTCTTGAGATTAATGAATTTTGAGATTAATGAACTCTTACCTCTGTCCAGAAAAAAGGGCATCCTTTTTTTTTTTTTTTTTTTGAGATGGAGTCTCACTCTGCCACCCAGGCTGGAGTGCAGTAGGGTGATCTCGGCTCACTGCAACCTCCACCTCCTGGGTTCAAGCAGTCCTCCTGCCTCAGCCTCCCAAGTAGCTGGGATTATAGGTGCGAGCCACCACACCCAGCCAATTTTTGTATTTTCAGTAGAGACGGGGTTTCACCATGTTGGCCAGGCTGGTCTCAAACTCATGACCTCAAGTGATCCGCCCACCTCAGCCTCCCAAAGTGCTGGGATTACAGGCGTGAGCCACCGTGCCTGGCCGGGGCATCCTTATATATACTTACATATTGGGTGCAGTTTCAGGGGGTTCCCAGATCTCTAGTTAGACAACCCATGCTCTGTCCCAACTCACTGCTGAACCGGTGTCCCTGTGCCCTTTAGTCCCAGCCCTCTGCAGGTTAGGTTGGCTGATGGGTCAGCACCAGGGGGCGTCCTGGGCTGTGACACAGGCATATGATTTTTCTCTTTTTTAGAAGGCAGTCGGTGTGCAGTGTCCAGTGTGCAGAGAGCCCCTCGTGTATGATCTTGCCTCACTGAAAGCAGCCCCTGAACCCCAACAGCCCATGGTAAGGGGACTTTCTTCCAATCTGAGCCAGGAGTAATGGCATTTTCTAAAGAGTAAGGAATGGCATCTTGTCTGTGTCAAATGGGATCTCTGAAATTGGGCTTCAACTGCCTAGGACCTCTCTGCAAAGCCACATTCCCCACTGGCGGGAGCCTAAGACTCTGGGAGCCCGGACCTGAGGGGCAAAACCAGTGCAGATCTCCTGAGGCAGCCTCGGAGGAGTAGGGGTTTGAGTCAGCCTTCTGCTGTTCATTATTTCCTCTCTGCCATACTTCCTTCCAGGAGCTGTACCAGCCCAGTGCAGAGAGCTTGCGCCAGCAAGAAGAACGCAAGCGGCTCTACCAGAGGCAGCAGGAGCGGGGGGGAATCATTGACCTTGAGGCTGAGCGAAACCGATACTTCATCAGCCTTCAGCAGGTGAGGGAAGGGTTTCCCAGTCATCCTGTAATGCCACCAACCTTCCTACAAACCCCTTCCTACAATGCCCCAGAGTGAGCTTTGTTCTAACCAGGAAGATGATAGGCTGATCATGGTCAGCCCAGATAGTAGGAGAGGGGCCTGTAGTTCCCCGCCTTGAGGAGCTGCATCTCCCTCACTGCATCTTGTCACTTCTTTCTAGCCTCCTGCCCCTGTGGAACCTGAGTCAGCTGTAGATGTCTCCAAAGGATCCCAACCACCCAGCACCCTTGCAGCAGAACTGTCCACCTCACCAGCCGTGCAATCCACTTTGCCAACTCCTCTGCCTGTGGCGACCCAGTACATATGTGAGAAGATTCCAGGGGCCAGGTCAAATCAGCAAAGGTTGGGCGAAACCCAGAAAGCTATGCTAGATCCCCCCAAGCCCAGTCGAGGTCCCTGGCGACAGCCCGAACGGAGGCACCCGAAGGGAGGGGAGTGCCACGCCCCTAAAGGTACCCGTGACACCCAGGAACTGCCACCTCCTGAGGGGCCCCTCAAGGAGCCCATGGACCTAAAGCCAGAACCCCATAGCCAAGGAGTTGAAGGTCCTCCACAAGAGAAGGGGCCTGGCAGCTGGCAGGGGCCCCCACCCCGCAGGACTGGGGACTGTGTTCGTTGGGAGCGCTCTAAAGGCCGGACACCTGGTTCTTCCTACCCTCGCCTGCCTCGGGGCCAGGGAGCATACCGATACCGGCCTGGTACTCGGAGGGAGCCCCTGGGCCTGGAATCTGAGGATGGTTCCTAGCAGGACTTGGGGGGGAACAGGGAATTGGGGATGGGAGGGGGGCAATAAAGATATTTGGCCTTCTTTGGCTTTCTTTGCTCAGCAGCGCCTAGCCTGTAAGGAATGGCTCTTTTTCTCAATTCCTAGTAAGACTGGGGTGTGGCAGAGTAGCCCCCAACTTTGCTCTGAAGTCTGTTCTCCAAAGAGCTGGGTAAAGAGGGTCTGACATCTCATCAGCTAGTATAGTGAGTTTCAGGGAAAACTAGTGGGATGTCAGCATGTAAGCAGAGTCCTTAGGACCCACCGTTAACAACCCATTGTATACAAACCCATGCCTGTCCATTATTTATATACATAGAATGCTTTTAGGTAGAGGAATTTAGTTTCCTGTTTTGTGTCTCATCTCTTTATCTTAGGCTATGCCCCATCATTTGTATATGTGGTTGCCTGACTGACCCCTGTAGGCACCTGTGATTGCAGCCCCTGTCTTACTCAAGTACCAATTCAGTGATGAAGGGAGATGAGAGAGCAGAGTAGTGTGGCAGATGTTTATTGAACTAGAGGAGGAGAGCTGAGCTGAGCCCAGCCTGATCATCTCCTCAGAGACTCAGCATTGTGAATTGCTCCTACAGGGTCATTTTTATACAGCATGAAGTAGCCCTGCACCTGGGCAGGACTGATCTGGTTTGTAGCTCGAAGGACATGTTCTGCAAAGTCCTCAGCTAAGGAAGGTGCCTGCCCTGGATAGAACCTCTGGAACATCTGGGTCAGCTGCCAGTGTGAGCAGTAGCCCACGTACTCCTTCAGGTCCACTCGCCCCGGGCGTATCAGGGCGGGGTCCAGCCTGAGAGGAGACAGGGAAAGCAGAATCACAGGTAGTGGTCACACTAGCACCAAACAGAGATGGCTCCTCGACCTCCTGTTCCTCCCAAGGCACTAGGGGAGGGGGTGGGCTCTTGCATCAGTCTCAGGATGCCTGGCTCCTTCCTACCTGTCAACATGGTTGGTGGTCATGAACACGATGCGGGCCTCAGTGGAAGCCACACCATCCAAGGCATTGAGCAGTCCACTGAAGGTGAGGCGACCTAGGCCTTGGTACTTTACTGGGTCTGGAGGAAGGCAAAGATAAGGAAGCATGAGTAGTCATAGCCCAGCATAAAATTAACATGCCCCACTCTGTTCCCCTATTCGTGCGTCTTGTGGGCTCTTGTCACTAACCCAGGCATCCTCCGCCAGCCCTCTGGATTTCTGCTTTCTTCCCCTGTTCCACAGTTACCCACTCCACTTCCTCCAGAACCCCTCACTTACTCTCCACAGCCAAGTCTCGACTGAGAAAAGCAGCATCCACATCCTCCAGGAGTACCAGGCTCTGCTGCGGGGCCACGCTCAGCAGGTGGTTGAGTCGGTCATCAGAGAGGCTGGAGTCCGTGAGGCTCAGCAGGCAGATGCTGTGCTCCAGTTCCCCAGCCAGGGCTGTGCTATGGAGCATGGGATGGCAGGAGGTAGCAGGCAACCTGGAAATGCTTCCTCAGGCCCAGCTACTCTCCTCACCGTCTGGGGACATGTGTCTCAGAGGCCTGACTTCTACCTCACACCCTAATGTTCCACACATTTCATGTTTATCCTGGTCCCCGATCCCCAGATTCATTTCCCTTTCCAACCCCATCAGCCCAGTGTTTCCACAAAGGCTTCGTTTTGCAAAGTTAAGAGAAATTTTGAATACTCACATAAAACTGCTCTTTCCGCAACCAGGGGGCCCATAAAGCAGGTAGCCACGTCTGTAAGGAATGCCTAGGGATAGAGCCAGGATGATCATATCTTTTGCCCCAGATATCTATGTTCATTCCCAGCCCTGTCCCCTGGAAGCCTGATAAACTTGGTACGGAAATAAATCATTCTCACACACAACTTTTCATTCCTCTTAATCTCTGGGAATTGGACTAGAGCTTTATATCGCCCCATCTGGCTGGAGACCAACCTGTCCCTTCTAAAAATGTCAAAAACAGCACAGCCAAGACCCCAGCTGCTTCTCACCTCTGTCAGTGTACCACTTGGGGTTATCGATGAATTCCTGGACGTCTCTGACAATTCGGTCAGCCAGACCCTGTTGTAGAACCACAGAATTCAGTGGTCGCCGGCGGCGTGGATAGCCAAAGGGACGCCATTCAGAGCCCACAGCTGTGTACATCACGGTCTTCCCTTCCTCCTGCTGCAAGGCTAGCTCTCGAGCTGGGAGAAGATGAGATAAAGCCAGTAATTCTCTTCACTATGGCTGATTCTTCAATTAGTTGGAGCTGTGCCAAACAGCTTCCTTCTGGCCCCCTGTTCCCATGGGCTCACCCCGGCCTGCTTATTCCACCTCTCCAAACTGCTCATCTGATGTCAAATGTCCCCATCCCTGCAACATCCCTAGAAAGCCTGCCTGTGCCATCCCACACCTTCCTCCAGGATGTTGAAGAAAACCTTTCGGTCAGTGCCCAGGGCTGTGAAGGTGACAGATTCCCAAGGAGTCCCCGTCTGCAAGTCTATCATCTGCATCTCTCGACTTCGTTCTACCCGGATCCATTTCCCCCGATACCTGAATAAGAACGATCAAAACAGACTGAGTGAATGGGTCAAACCCAGCTCCCATCATTCTTTTCTACTCTCACAGCCCTCCTAGCTCCCAACCTTACCAGATAAAGTGGTTTCCAGGGCTGGGGACAAATTCAAACTTAGTGGAAATGCGGCCGCTCTCATGCTGAAGGTATGAAGTCTCGACACTGAGGTGCTGAGTACGGGTACTGTGGCGGGTAAGCCAGCTAAGCAACCAGGCATAGCTCCTGTCTCGAGCAGGGACTTCCAGTGTGATCATGTAATGGCGCCGGAATGCCACCAGGCCCAGTTGGGCACCCTTCCGGGCCAGGGCCAGGGCTGTGCCCACACCCACCAGCCCAAATCCAGCCCCAAAGTAGGGATTGTCCTTCAGGGCCAGAATAAAGTCTGAAAGTGGCATCTTGAAAGGGAAACACCAAATCTTACAGGCCCTGGGGTGTTACGAAAACCTAGGGGTGGGGAACAGTGGAGATGGGACAAAGCACAGATTACTTTAGAAATTGGACCTCCCCAGCCCTGCCCACAGGTCAGCACTACTGTGTGGGTCAATACCCTCCTTTTGTGGGGTAAGGGTGGTATTGGAATGCAAGGGTGGAGACTCCAGGTCCCTCATCCCATTTTGTCCTTCATTAGTCTACTCATACATGTTTCCTACCAGAGGACCATGTCTGGAGATGCCTTAAACCAAAAAGAGCTATATAAACAGGCTTCACATCAGGATAATGGATGGACAAGATTTTTGTGGTCCCTGGGACCAGCTTTGATAAAAAGGGGCCCACTGGCTGCAGTCAGCAAGGGAGAAGCGTCCGTTGACTTGTCAGTAACCGTATGTCTTGTTATGAGTAATGTCCTTCAAATATCCTCTCCCTTACGTCCCCAATATCTAATGTCTCGTTTAGACCTTTATTACCTCCCACCTAAACTGTCTTTAAAATCGTAGTTCTTGAAATGGCATTTTAATAGGTCTTCACCTCCTGCTTCAAGGAACAGCTACACAAGGGTCCAGATCTTTGATCATAGGCATCAGCTCCAATTCCATATCTCTCTGCTCCAGCACCTTCAATGGCTGGCTCCCAACAGAACCCTGAATTGGGTATAAACTCAGCTTGGTACTCAAGGCCCTCTACAATACGGCGCCCACCTACCTTTCATGGATTAGCTCCTAACACTACCTGTTTGGCAAATATGCAAATATGCAACAAATATGTTCAACAAGTAAGCAACCTCCCAACTCCTTGCTCATGCACTGCTCTTGGCTCGGAATGCCCGTTCTTTTCTCCCTCATTCTCCCCAACTGAAAATCTGCCCATCTGTTACTTTCTCCACGGATCGTCACATCGTAGACAAGATCCTGAGGGATAAGCGCAAAGTTGTTTCTGGTACACTTCCCCTCCAACCCCGAACCCCGGCCACTTTGCCCTGCGCCTAGCATGCAGGGAGGTGAGCTGACAGCAGTGACCTCGGCTGAGCCTCAGAACTGGGATCCAGAATTCCAAAACACCTATGCATGGAAGGCCACAGACAAAGCTCTCAGGCCCCCGGCCCCTCCGCGACACCCAGGAACCCCCTCCTGAACCTCGCCCACACCCCAGCTCGCGCCTCCAGCCACATGGTTTGGGGTAACCCGTCACTCAGCCCTCTCACCGCCGTGACTCTCTGGCCCTCCGTCTCGATGGTTTCACTGAGCTTGCACTTTGGGGAAGCTGCGCTCGGCCCCGCCCCGGGTCCTTTCATCTACTTCCCGCCACACCCACCGAGAAGCCCACGCCACTCTACCCCAGAGCTCTCGATGGTGCTTCTCCGGCTTCAGGGCTGGAGTTGGGGTGGAGGGCGGGAAAAACCACAGAGAGAAAACATACAGTACCCCGGCAGCCGGCAAGAGGAAGAGAGAGTGGCTTCCACATCCCCAATATCCTAGAGGCGGCTGAGCAGGAGGCGGTCGCACAAAGAGGGCCCCGGGTGCCGCTCCAGCCGTGGCCGACCATAGAGATGCGGCTCCCGCCGGCTCTGGGTCTGGAGGTGAGTGAGCGGCTGCGGGGCGGAACTGGGAAGGGAATGCGGGTGGAGCGAGCTGGAGGCAAAGTTTTTCGAGCCCCGGGATCAGGGTGGGCCTGGGCGCTGGGAACTCTCCGAAGGAGGTACTGAAGGGAGCACCCAGATGAGCTGGGCCCCGGCGCCGCAGTCGCGTCACGGTTCTGGACCCCGCCCGGGTACCCGCTGCTCTCAGGACCAAAATCATGACGATGCTCCATCCCAAGCCTTCCAGGTTACAAACCGCCTTTCCCGTTCGCTGGCTCTTATGATCCAGCTCCCGCCCGACGATGTGGACACTGTCATCACCTCCATTTTACAGATAGGAAAGCTGAGGCCCAGAGAAGCGAAGCGACTGTGTCTGTCCAAGGCCACGCGGTGAGTCAGAGCCAGAGGCAGGTGGGAACCTGGGTCCCTAGGCCGGGGCCCGTTGTTTCTCCAGGACTTCTCTCTGCCTTAGTCTGTCCTTTCTCTTCCTCAGCCCTCCTGCCCGGAACATAAGCATATTTCTTCTCTCGTGCCCGCCTGTCTTCCACCTCACCCTGCCCTCCTGCAGGTGAAGGTTCTTAATCTTGACGGCTCAGCGTCCTCCTTGGCTCCCCCCGGAGGCCATGTATGGTCAAGCTTGAAGATTTCCCAGAGCAGCGATAATATTCAGTAAGTGGAGGCTGCAGTTTCCAGAGAATCCCTCTGACCACGGGAGTACACTTTCCAGCCACCTTGTGAATCCCTGTGATCTGTTGTTTTGAGTCCATGGGATTCTGGAAATAGGGACTATCAGATTGCAGGATCTTGGTTTTTGTTTGTTTTTTGAGACGGAGTTTCCCTCTTGTTGCCCAAGCTGGGGTGCAGTGGTGCGATCTCGGCTCACTGCAACCTCCGCCTCCCGGGTTCCAGCGATTCTCCTGCCTCAGCCTCCCGAGTAGCTGGGATTACAGGCGTGTGCCACCACACCCTGCTGATTTTTTGTATTTTTAGTAGAAACAGGGTTTCACAGTGTTAGCCAGGCTGGTCTCGAACTTCTGACCTCAGGTGATTGGCCCGCCTTGGCCTCCCAAAGTGCTGGGATTACAGGTGTGAGCCACCGTGCCCGGCCTGGTTTCTTCTTTTTTTTTTTCTCTTTTTTTCTTTTCGCATCTTGTCTGTGACTCAATTTCATGAAGTGATTCCTATCATTCTTATTAATTACTAATTATTCAGCTTAAAGTTATTTTAGCCATGTATAACAGGATATGCAATTCAATTGTCATTCATTCCTCAGTTATGTTCTCATATTTAGTTTGAGGCCATAGTCAGTTAATGAGTTTGAAATTTCTCCAAATGTGTTACGTTATAGGTGAGGAACCACTGGTTTTGCACTCCAGCCTGGGTGACAGAGCAAGACTCTGTCTCAAAAAAAAAAAAAAAAAGGGACTTCTGAGATATTTTGGCCCCACCTAATTTTGTTGCAGATAAGAAATCTGAGACCCAAATTGCTTAATGACTTGGCTAAGGGCACTTAGCTGGCAGAAGACAACCTACAGTCATTAATACATTGGCCAATACTTGTTGGCTCTGTCCTAATATTCTGTTATCATTTTTATACTTTTTTTTCTGAACATTATCATAAAAGAAAGCCTCTATTTAGTCTCATAAGGTATATATGGCATATTGCCATGCAAGAAAATGCCTAAGTGGGTGGACACTGGGCTGTGTACCCACGCCAGCCAGGAAGAAAGTAAGAACTCTAACTTTACTTTGTTTTTCTTCTGGTTGGCTTGTCAGCATTTAAGAGGCCAAAACACACAAGTCGGTGGTGATGACAGACCCCCTTTTGGACTCACAGCCAGCCAATAGCACCGGAGAGATGGATGGACTGTGCCCTGAGCTATTGCTGATCCCCCCGCCTCTCTCTAACCATGGAATCCTGGGGCCTGTCCAGAGCCCCTGTCCTTCTGGGGACCCTGCACCTATACCTACTGAGCCAGGCTGCCTGCTGGTAGAGGCCACAGCAACTGAAGAGGGACCAGGGAACATGGAGATCATTGTGGAGACAGTAGCTGGAACCCTGACCCCAGGTGCTCCTGGAGAGACCCCAGGTACAAACACAGTTGCAAGCAGGCCAGTGGGACAAGCAGCTCTGAGGTTTTGTCTGGGTTATTTTTGATTCTGTATAAATATGATGAGAACACAAGGTAGTATCCTATTTTTATACTTGGAGATGTTGTCATTTGGTTTGCAGTTGGTGCATGTTGATTGAAGGCTGGCAAAGTGGTGCACAGCCTTCTACCAAGCTTTTGGCAGTCTGTCCTGCAAGGGCTTCATGTGTACTAGGCATTAATCCAGAAAGTAAGACCTTTCTGACACCTCTGCCCAATCCTGGCTTGTCCCTACTCTTACAGTCCTTGGAGATTCTTTCCTCCATATTGACCCTCCTACCCAGGAACTGCAGCCAGGGATTAAGCAAAAACCGTGTCTCTACCACCCTGGGCTTGGCAGGGCTTTCCAGAAGTGATCTGGTATTTCCCTGCCCTAGTTTTTTGTGTATAACATACTTTACTCATCCAAGGCATGTTGTTAAGAATAAGAGTTGAGGCCTGGTACAGTGGCATGCACCTGTAGTCTCAGCTACTTGGGAGGCTGAAGCAGGAAGATTGCTTGAGCCCAGGAGTTAGAGGCTGCAGTATGTTATGATCATACCTGTGAATAGCCACTGCACTCCAGCCTGGGCAATATAGTGAGACCCCCATCTCTTTAAAAAAAAAACAACAAAAAAAAGTAGGAGTTGAGCATTTGTATTTATCTCAGATGAAAGATTCTCCCTTTATTCATCCCATTATCCTCACCTCTTATTTTTAGGAAGCTTCCCTGTTTTTTAATTGCCATCCTCCAGCCATAGTTGTCACCACTTCACTTGGCACTGTAGTATAGTGACAAAGAATATTGGGAAAGATTAGCTAATTTGACCATATAATATTTCCAAACTTCCATATGGTGAAAGAAATTTAAAAAAAAAAGCCTAGGAAAAACATTTGCAATATATAAGAAAGAGTTAATATCTTTAAAATTCAAAGAGCCACAGTAAGAAAAAGAAACCATCTTTTTTGTTGTTTGCTTTCCCTTTTTTGTTTTCTTTTGGTTTGGGGGGTTTTGTTGAGACAGGGTCTTGCTCTGCCACCCAGGCTAGAGTGCAGTGGCACAGTTATGGCTCACTGCAGCCTTGACCTCCTGGGCTTAAGCAATCCTCTTGCCTCAGCTTCCCATGTAGCTGGGGCCACAGATGTATACCACCCACACCCAGCTAGTTTTTAAATTTTCTTTGGTAGAAACGAGGTCTCACCTTGTTGCCCAGGCTAGTCCTGAACTCCTGGGCTCAAGCAATCTTCCCGCCTCGGCCTCCTAAAGTTTTAGGATTACAGGTATGAGCCATCGCACCCAGCAGAAACCATTTTTTTTTTAAATGGGAAAAAAAATCTATGTGCAATGCTCTAAAGAAGAAATAAAAGTAGTGCTTAATCTCACTAGCAAACAAATAAATTCCAGTTAAAAATAAGAGATGCGACTGGGCATGGTGGCTCATGCCTATAATCCTAGCACTTTGGAAGGCCAAGACAGGCAGTTTCCTGAGCTCAGGAATTTGAGACCAGCCTGGGCAAGATGGTGAAACCCCATCTCTGCTAAGATACAAAAAATCAGCTGGGCATGGTGGTGGGCACCTGTAATCCCAGCTACTCAGGAGGCTGAGGCATGAGAATTGCTTGAACCCAAGAGGCAGAGGTTGCAGTGAGCCAAGATCGCACCACTGAACCCCAGCCTGGACAACAAAGCGAGATTCTGTCTCAAAAAAAAAAAAACAGGAGATGCACTTTGGCATAAATTAAACATTTTTAATAATACCTAGTGTTGATGAGGCTATAGGAAACATTATGTTACAGCTTATGGAGATACAAATTAGTATAATCTTTTGAAGGTCAATTCAGCTACATAGCAAATTTTACAATTTGCATACTCTGACCACTGTAATTCCACTGCAGGAATGCACAAAGACACACGAATTACAGTGGCCAGAGCAAGGATGAGGATATATAGGGGTGCTTTATTTGTAATGGTTGGAAACAGCCCAAATGTCCATCAGTAAGGGTGCAATTTATTTATTTTTTTAATTATTTTTAGAATGGGCAACATAGGGAGACCCCATCTCTATAAAAAATTTTAAAATTAGCCAGGAATGGTGGTGCCTGTAGTCCCACCTACTCAGGAGGCTGAGGTGGGAGAATCACTTGAGCCCAGGAGGTCAAGGCTGCAGTGAGCTGTGATCACACCACCACTGCACTGCAGCCTGGGTGACAGAGACCCTGTTTCCCCCACCACCAGCCAAAAAAATTATTTTTATTTTTTTGGTCCCCAGGGAAGTAAGGGCAGAATTTCATTTTGATTTGTCCATGCTCTGGAAAAAACACGAACTGGACAAGAAAGTATAAACTAGATGTACTCAAAGATAAAAATATCTTTGATATATAGCAAGTGGGAAGAAAAGGGTCAAAAAGAAACACACCAAATTGTGTGTGTGAAGGTGCTGGGTGGTTATTCTTCCTTTGTATACTTATGTATCATTTTAGATGTTGCACTGAAAAATTTTTTTTTTTTTTTTTTTTTTTTGAGATAGAGTTTCACTCTTGTCACCCAGGCTGCAGTGCAGTGGGGTGATCTTGGCTCGCTGCAACCCCCACCTCCCAGTTTCAAGCGATTCTCCTGTCTCAGCCTCCTGAGTAACTGGGATTACAGGCATGCGCCACCATGCCCAGCTAATTTTGTATTTTTAGTAGAGATGGGGTTTCTCCATGTTGCTCAGGCTGGTCTCGAACACCCAACCTCAGGTGATCCACCCACCTCGTCCTCCCAAAGTGCTGGGATTACAGGCGTGAGCCACTAGGCCCGGCCTGAAATTTTTTTTGAGACAGAGTCTCTCTCTTGGCCAGGCTGGAGTGCAGTGGGCAATCTTGGCTCACTGCAACCTCTGCCTCTCAGGTTCAAGCGATTATCCTGCCTCAGCTTCCTGAGTAGCTGGGACTACAGGTGTGTGCCACCACGCCTGGCTAATTTTTTGTATTTTTAGTAGAGACGGGGTTTCACCATGTTAGCCAGGATGGTCTTGATCTCTTGACCTCGTGATCCTCCCGTCTCAGCCTCCCAAAGTGCCGGGATTACAGGCGTGAGCCACCGCACCTGGCTCTGAAATTTTTTTTTAACAACAACAAAAAAAAACAATAAAGAGCAAACAGACCAGCAGAATAAATGTAGGACAAACCTGGCCTTGAGTCATGGCTCTACCACTAATAAACATAGTAGTCTTAATCTCGTAGAATCTCAGGACCTTGTTCTCATAGGGCTGTTGGAGGACCAAATGAGAGCGTTTATTAAGCCTTTCTTTATCAAAGTCTTGCCCATTGCTTTTAAAACGGCAGCAATTATTATGGAGAATAATAATTATTTTCAGAAAGGATATTCTCCATTCCTGTGCCTTTGTAAAGCTCTTTACAGAATTTGAAAGTAAAGCTCTTACCATTTATATTGCAGATATTATCCCTAGTTTGTCATTTTCTTTTGGAAGTTTCTGGTTTTCACTTGGGCAAAATATACTGTCTTAATGCTTTCTGGATTTGCTTGTTTGTTCACTCATTTAACAAATATTTATTAAGCACCTACCTTGTGCCAAGTATTGTGCTAGGAATCCAAATGCATGTGCCAGATAGATGGTCCCTGACCTTATGGGGCTTACAGTCCAGGTGTAGGACCAGACTCAAAGTCCATCTGTACTCTACGAATATTAAAAGATTCACCTACATTTTCTACTAGTAACTAACTCCTATGAGTCTTGTTCCATCTGATTCTATGCCTTTCTCTGTCGGTCCTCTGCCTGCAGGTGTCCTGGTAAAGGTGGTGGAGGTGTACTTCTGTGAGCGCTGTGAACAGAGCTTCGCAGAGCCCACTCTGCTGGCCCTGCACCAGTGCAGTGAAACCCATATACAGCCTGTGCAGGGCCTCTCTAGCCCCCCATGCTCTGTAGAGCTGCCTCCCAGCAACCCAACCCTCCCTGGCCCTCTGCAGGGCCAGAGCCCACCAGTTAGCCCCCTATCATGCCCTGTGTGTAGACAGGAGTTTGCCCAACCCCAGGCCCTGAAGAGCCACTTCAAGATTCACCGGGGCACTCCTGACACCTTCTCCTGCCCAGAATCTGGCTGTGTGTTCTCTGCTGAAGATCGCAAGGGTCTGCAGCACCACCTGAGGCAGACTCACAGAGCAGTTCCTGTGCCCTGTTCTTTCCGGGGCTGCCCCCTGCTTTTCGGGAGCCAGCAGGGCATGGAGCTGCACCGGCAGGCGCATTACCCTTTCCACTGCAGCCACTGCAGCTTCATGGGCTCCAACGTCAAACTCTTCCGGCAGCATCAGCGGAGCCATGGTGCTGGGACACAGGGAGAACTTTCTGCCATTCAGGGCCTTCCATCCCAGGAGCTGCTGCCAGGTATGAGGCCAAGAGCCAAGCAGTTCCTCTCCTGGAGTTCAGCCACAGTTGATCTTATAGGAGAGGCAGTTGTTTCCAAGGCCATGAATGTACATGAATATAAGAGAATCTAGATAGTGGCTCAGGAGGATGGAGTTACTGGATGACATGGGAAGGCATCTTGAAACAGTTGGAATATATGGGACAAAGAGAAAGTCTTTGTTTGTGACAAGGAGTGGAAGTTGGCTTAGGCTACATGTGGCCTGAAGTTACTTAACCAATATTCTCTAATCCATTTCACAACTTTCTGAGAGCAAAAGTGAAAATGACCATCATTGGCTATGGCCACTGATAGAATGCCTGTAGACTTTCCTTTAGAGCAACTGGGGATTGGGCAGTAGAAGCCAGGGTTATTTTAAAAAGGAAATAACCCTTTGGGCTGGGCACTGTGGCACATGCCTGTGATCCCAACAATTTGAGAGGCCAGGGTGGATGGATCCCTTGAGCCCAGGAGTTCAAGACCAACCTGGGCAATGTGGTGAAATCCTGTCTCTACAAAAAATACAAAAATTAGCTGGGTGTGGTGGCACATGTCTGTAGTCCCAGTTACTCGGGAGGTTGAGGTGAGGGATCACTTGAGCTCAGGAGGCGGAGGTTGCAGTGAGCCGAGATTGCACCACTGCACTCCAGTCTGGATGACAGAGTAAGACCCTGTCTCAAAAAAAAAAAAAAAAAAAAAAAGAAGGAAAGAAAGGAACTTTCAAGGGAGATGGTGTTTTACTAGTTGTCATTCCTCTTGGTCCCAAAAATGCATGAGAGAGCAAAGCAGCAGGAGGAAACAGAGAAAACGGGCCAGGAGAGGCCAGGATTCTGATAAGAGAAGGAATTGCAGTCTACTCATTCTCTACTTTCAGCCCCCTATGACCTCAGTGACCTCACTGCTGTCAGCTTCATGGAGTCTGAAAGTGGTGCTCTCTGAGGTTTGAGTTACTTTAGACGGGAACATTGCTAATAACTTAGCTCTTGGTCCTCCTATTTCCATCTTGAGTGGAAATACATTTATACATAAAACCAAAGATTTCCTTACGCTAAAAGTGGGAGAGAGTGATTATTTCAGCCAGTAGGTAGAGAAGTATAAGCATTTAGTGCTGTCATTGGCTCCTGTAGACTTTATCAAGTTTTATGTATTTCCAGCTCCCAAACTGCCTCCAGGAGAGAGAGAACCTTCACAGGAAGCAGGTACACCCTTGCCTGGGCAGGAGACAGCTGAAGAGGAGAATGTAGAGAAAGAAGAGAAGAGTGACACCCAGAAGGACTCCCAGAAGGCTGTGGATAAAGGCCAAGGGGCTCAGCGGCTGGAAGGTAATGACATCCTGAGGCTTGAAGCCCTTGGTTGTGGGGAAGAAATGGATTGTTGAAACCCTGGCATTGAGGCTCTGGGGTTTGTTTTCTGAGCTTTGGTTCAGATCCTTTTATTCTGTTCTACCTTGACTCAAAAGTCAAGGTCTAGTGGGAAAATGATAAATGACTGAATGGTAAAGACTTTAGTAATATAGCATTGGGGTAAATCGAGTTTGCTTCACTGGGCTGGTTTTCCTCAGGCAGAAAACTAGCAGGGAAGCAGGAGGTGATCTTCATCATATAGAGATGCCAGAAGTTATTGATGATCAGCAGCCTATTTTGTCTGGCACTGAGCCCTCAAATACTTTTTTCTGAATCTTTGCTTCCCAGTTTTTCATCTCAGTAGAATATTTGAAAGTCATCCCACAAGGAGCATAGTTATCAAGTGAATAAGAAAGATTTGGTTGTATTTATTACCAACTTCATTATTATCTAGAGCCTGTGAGCCAGTGTTTGGAAGTAAGAGTACTTTACCTTCTTTTGGCTCACCCGCTTGGGGGCTCTTTTCCTTCTAACTAATCTTGCCGATGCTTCTGCCTGCCCCCATAGAACAAGGCAGGAAAGAACAAGAATGCTCCATTCAGATTATTTTAAGCAGCTCTAAACAAAGGCTCAAGAGTAGCAGGTAGCTGAATAAAGCACTTCAAACAGGCTGTCACAGCAAGGCCTGAGAAGCCCTTGTGATTTTGCTTCTCTTAAAACTTGAGTTTCTCACCCTTTTTTGAGACTACAGTATTTGAGACCCTTTTGCTTGGTTTCCTGGAGAGAGGCCACACATCGTTTGTGTCTGAGCAAATTGTGGTTCTCCCATTATCTGGCTATACCCAGAAAAATCTCACTCTCTCAACTCTGTATTCCCTCTCCCAGGGGATGTGGTCTCTGGCACCGAGTCCCTCTTCAAGACCCATATGTGTCCAGAGTGTAAGCGCTGCTTTAAGAAGCGGACTCATCTGGTGGAGCACCTGCATCTCCACTTCCCAGACCCCAGCCTCCAGTGCCCCAACTGCCAGAAGTTCTTCACCAGTAAGAGCAAGCTCAAGACCCATCTGTTGCGGGAGCTGGGTGAAAAGGCCCACCACTGCCCACTGTGCCACTACAGTGCGGTGGAGAGGAATGCACTCAACCGCCACATGGCCAGCATGCATGAAGATATTTCCAACTTCTACTCAGACACCTATGCCTGTCCTGTCTGCCGTGAGGAATTCCGCCTCAGCCAGGCCCTCAAGGAGCACCTCAAGAGCCACACGGCAGCAGCTGCAGCAGAGCCGTTACCCCTTCGCTGCTTTCAGGAGAGCTGCAGCTATGCAGCACCCGACCGCAAGGCCTTCATTAAGCACCTGAAGGAGACCCATGGGGTGAGGGCTGTGGAGTGCCGCCATCACTCATGTCCCATGCTCTTTGCCACAGCCGAAGCCATGGAGGCCCACCACAAGAGCCACTATGCCTTCCACTGCCCCCACTGTGATTTTGCTTGTTCCAATAAGCACCTATTCCGTAAACACAAGAAGCAGGGCCACCCTGGCAGTGAAGAGCTGCGCTGCACCTTCTGCCCCTTTGCCACCTTCAACCCAGTGGCTTACCAGGATCATGTAGGCAAGATGCATGCTCATGAAAAGATCCACCAGTGTCCTGAGTGCAACTTTGCCACTGCCCACAAGAGGGTGCTCATCCGACACATGCTTCTACATACCGGTAGGATGGTTTCCATCCTTACAATAATGTTATAATGATGATGGTGGTGATACTGGCTACAAAGGGTCTTGCATACATTTTCTCGTTTGACCCAAAATTCCTAGACATAGATCTAGCATTCCAAGTTTACAAATGAGCCTTGAGTGTCGTTTAGCTAGTAAAGTAGTAGAGCTAGGATTTGAATACATGCAGTCTGATTCCAGAGCCTGTGCTCTAACCACTGTGGTGCTGTGCCTCGCTCTTAAGCCCCTGTCCAGTTCTGCCCACCCCTAGTCAGGCTTGAGTGGGTTAATACCAAGCCTGAAGAAACCCAAACCAGGACAAATACCTTACTTTGCAATTCATGTTTTGGGATGTGCTAAGAGAGGGGCGAGGGGACTGAGCCGTCTACACGCATATGGCCTTCTATAGCTTGGGCGTCCATGACACTGAACAAGATCACCTCCAGTGACCTGGAAGTTGCAGATGTTTAACTCGCACTCGTAACTGTGTTCTAGCATTCTTGATGCTTTGGGTAACAACCAAACCAAGCTTCCTGCTACAGCATCATCCCATTTGTGATCTCTATGTCAACATCAGTGGATTTACAGGACATTTTTAGAATTTTCATCAAAGACAGTGGTTTAGGAGAAAAAATTTTAGGCAGCCTGGGACAAAGCCATTATTCTCATTGAACTCATTCCTGTACATGCTTTAGTCACAAAATCTCATGTTTCTGAGGTCTTTCCAAAAGGCTTAATCTTGTAAGTAAGGCAGGTAAAGATGAGAAAAGAGACAAACTCTGAGACCTACTTTAAGATCACACAGATAGTGTTAGAACCAGAATACCACATTGCTAGCCTTTCACCATAGGGAAGGGGTCTGGGTGAGTGGGCAGGGACAACAAGGAGGGGTCTTGAAGGAATCTGGCCCCCAGCCTGTCAGTGCCAGGTCTTGACCATCAACATGGACAGCTCTCCTTTGAGTTCTCACTGAGTATCACTGACAGCTTTGGGACATTTCATATAATCTTTATACTAACCTTTTGGAGACAAGGAAGCAGACTGCTCAAACCCACATGGTAGTCAACTAGGATTTAAACTACCACTAAATGGCTCTATGATTTCTCTGTGCCTCTATTTCCCTATCTGTAAAATGAGGGTGATAATAGCACCTGCCTCTTAAGGATGTTCTGAAAATTTGAGGAGAGGAGGCTTTTTTTTTTTTTTTTTTTTTGAGATGGAGTCTGGCTCTGTTGCCCAGGCTGGAGTAAAGTGGCCCAATCTTGGCTCACTGCAAGCTTCGCCTCCTGGGTTCATGCCATTCTCCTGCCTCAGCTTCCTGAGTAGCTGGGACTACAGGCGTCCACCACCACGCCCAGGTAATTTTTTGTATTTTTAGTAGAGACAGGGTTTCACCATGTTAGCCAGGATGGTCTCGATCTCCTGACCTCGTGATCCACCCGCCTCGACCTCCCAAAATGCTGGGATTACAGGTGTGAGCCACCATGCCCGGCCGAGAGGAAGAATTTTTTCACAAAGTGCTCAGAAGAGTGCTAGTCACATAGTAAGAACTTTGTTCATGTTGGCTGTTGATATTTTTATTACTATGTTGAACTTCAGAATTCTTGACTATTCTGTTCTGTTGTCTCATTTATTTTTCCTTTTGTTCTAGAAAACGAAAGAATTAGGCTAAGTAGAGCAGTTGACCATAGTGACAGCAAGTTGTAAAACAAATCAAGAGTGGACTTTAAGCTAGTTTTGAAAAGCTTGGGGTGGGCATGGTGGCTCACGCCTGTAATCCCAACACTTTGGGAGGCCAAGGCAGGCGGATCACCTGAGGTCAGGAGTTTGAGAACAGCCTGGCTAACATGGTGAAACCCCGTCTCTACTAAAAATACAAAAAAATTAGCTAGGTGTGGTGGCGGGCACCTGTAATCCCAGCTACTCGGGAGGCTAAGGCACAAGAATTGCTTGAACCCGGGCAGCTGAGCTTGGCAGTGAGCTGAGATCGCGTCACTGCACTCCAGCCTGGGCGACAGAGTGAGACTCTGTCTCAATTAAAAAAAAAAAAAAAGAAAAAGAAAAGCTTGGTCTTTACTTTCTTCCCATCTTCACTGGTGTGGGAGTTGGGGGAGTAGTTGTCTGAGAGGGCTCTGAAGCAGCCTTCATTATTGTGAGGTTTTCACCATCTCAGGTAGCACATGAAGCTGTTGTTCCTCCCTGGCATCAGGGCAGGCTTGCTGGAAGAAATGGTCTGTCGACTTGATCTGTATCTGACCTGTGTTCTCTCCCCTCATCCTCATCCCCCATATAAGGTGAGAAGCCTCACAAGTGTGAGCTCTGTGACTTCACATGCCGAGACGTGAGCTACCTATCCAAGCACATGCTGACCCACTCCAACACCAAGGATTACATGTGCACTGAATGTGGCTATGTCACCAAGTGGAAGCACTACCTCCGTGTGCACATGCGAAAACATGCAGGGGACCTCAGGTACAACACACACATAGGCCTCCGTCCCAATCCCAAGAACCTTACGCGAAGCTAGCTTCCTCTTGGATCTAACTTCTGGCCCTATTTCTTTCTCCGGTCCCTGGAGAGTCTCCTCCTAAGGCCGGGCGCAATGGCTCACACCTGTAATCCCAGCACTTTGAGAGGCCGGGGCAGGCAAATTGCTTGAGCTTGGGAGTTCAAGGCCATCTGGGCAACACCCCATCTCTACTAAAACTACAAAAATTAGCTGGGCATAGTAGCAGACGCCTGTAATGCCAGCTTCTTGGGAGGCTGAAGCAGTGGAATCGCTCGAGCCAGGGGGTGGAGGTTGCAATGAGCCAAGATTGCACCACTGTACTCCAGCCTGGGTGACAGAGTAAGACTCTGTTTCAAAAAAGAAAAGGAAAGAAAAAAGAGAGTCTTTTCCTAACACCCTTCTCTGTTCCCACTGTCTCAACTCCACTGCCTACAGCTGGCCTCTGTGACTGTGGCTCAGTCACATGGCGAGCGCTCTCTGGGCTCTGGGAAGGGAGTATAGACCTACAGTATAGGCCTAGAGACTAAGGTGTCACTTGAGTTCTCAGAGTTTGGCCCTGGGAAAGTGGACAGACTCTATATTCATGCCCCAATCTTGGCCACTTCCAAATCCAGGCAAGTTCTCTGACCTATGGCACAGCTGGCTAAGGGGTTTCTAGAGCTGTCCTGCCTCTGTGGGAGAAGGGAAACGAGGCACAGAAACCTGCCCTGTGGAGTTGTAGCCATGTCAGTTCCTTGGACGTCTACAGTGGGTCATGCTGATTCATGATTACTTTCTTTTAGGAAGGCAGTACAGAATAGGGCTTAGAACACAGGCCCTGAAGCTAGGCTGTCTCTGCTCCTGGCTTACTTTGTAACCAACCTTAGGCAAGTTATTAACTTCCGTGATTTAGTTTTTCTCACTTGGAAAATAGAGATACCAGTTTCATAGGGTAGTGAAAAGGAGGGTTACATCAGGTGACACATGTATGATACTGAGTGCAGACCCTGGCCCACAGTAAGTATTTACTGAGTGATTCTTAGTTGTTGTGATTAATTATTGTGATTGCCTCCCCCTTTCCCTCCTTGCCAGGTATCAGTGCAACCAGTGCTCCTATCGCTGTCACCGGGCTGATCAGCTGAGCAGCCACAAGCTGCGGCATCAGGGCAAGTCTCTGATGTGTGAGGTGTGTGCCTTTGCCTGCAAGCGGAAGTATGAGCTGCAGAAGCACATGGCTTCCCAGCACCACCCCGGCACACCGGCCCCACTCTACCCTTGCCACTACTGCAGTTACCAGAGCCGCCACAAGCAGGCTCTCCTGAGCCATGAGAACTGCAAGCATACCCGCCTCCGTGAGTTCCACTGTGCCCTCTGTGACTACCGCACCTTCAGCAACACCACACTCTTGTTCCACAAACGCAAGGCCCATGGCTATGTGCCTGGAGACCAGGCCTGGCAGCTCTGCTATGCAAGCCAGGAGCCAGAAGGGGCCATGCAGGGTCCAACACCCCCACCAGATTCAGAGCCCTCAAACCAGCTGTCAGCCCAACCTGAGGGGCCAGGTCACGAACCTGGGACTGTGGTGGACCCCAGCTTGGACCAGGCCCTGCCAGAGACGAGTGAGGAGGTCAACACTGGAAGACAGGAGGGCAGTGAGGCTCCCCATGGGGATGACCTGGGTGGCAGTCCCAGCCCAGCAGAGGTGGAGGAGGGCAGCTGCACACTACACCTAGAGGCCCTGGGAGTAGAGCTGGAGTCTGTGACTGAGCCACCCCTTGAGGAGGTCACTGAAACAGCCCCTATGGAGTTCAGGCCCCTGGGACTGGAAGGGCCAGATGGACTGGAAGGACCAGAGCTATCTAGCTTTGAAGGTATTGGGACTTCTGACTTGGGTGCTGAAGAAAATCCCCTTCTGGAAAAGCCAGTGTCTGAGCCCTCCACAAATCCTCCATCCTTAGAGGAGGCCCCTAACAACTGGGTAGGAACTTTCAAGGCAACTCCACCTGCTGAGACAGCACCCTTGCCCCCGTTACCTGAGTCAGAGTTGTTACTCAAGGCCCTAAGGAGACAGGACAAAGAACAAGCAGAGGCATTGGTGCTAGAGGGGCGGGTGCAGATGGTAGTGATCCAGGGAGAGGGGCGAGCCTTCCGCTGCCCACACTGCCCTTTTATCACTCGCCGGGAGAAGGCCCTGAATCTGCACTCCAGGACTGGATGCCAAGGCCGCCGAGAGCCCCTGCTGTGCCCCGAGTGTGGGGCTAGCTTCAAGCAACAACGTGGCCTCAGCACCCACCTGCTGAAGAAGTGCCCTGTTCTGCTCAGAAAGAACAAGGGCTTGCCCAGACCAGATTCACCCATCCCTCTGCAACCTGTGCTCCCGGGTTCCCAGGCCTCAGAGGACACAGAAGGTGGGAAGACCCCACCTGCACCACTAGAAGCAGAGCTACTGCTTCCAAAAGATGCTCCTTTGGAGCTTCCCAGGGAGCCAGAAGAAACAGAAGAGCCTCTTGCCACAGTCTCTGGTTCCCCAGTCCCTCCTGCAGGAAACTCCTTGCCCACAGAGGCCCCTAAGAAGCACTGCTTTGACCCAGTCCCTCCTGCAGGAAACTCCTCACCCACGGAGGCCCCTAAGAAGCACCACCTTGACCCAGTCCCTCCTGCAGGAAACTCCTCGCCCACAGAGGCCCTGAAGAAGCACCGCTTTGAGCAGGGCAAGTTTCACTGCAACTCCTGCCCATTCCTTTGTTCCCGGCTCTCCTCTATTACCTCTCACGTGGCTGAAGGCTGCAGGGGAGGACGTGGCGGGGGAGGAAAACGAGGGACCCCCCAGACCCAGCCTGATGTGTCCCCGTTGAGCAATGGGGACTCTGCTCCCCCGAAGAATGAGAGTACAGAGTCCAGCTCTGGTGATGGGGATACAGTTCTGGTTCAAAAGCAGAAGGGGGCTCGCTTCTCCTGCCCTACATGTCCCTTTACCTGCCAGCAGGAACGGGCTCTGAGGACTCACCAGACCCGGGGCTGCCCCCTCGAGTCTGGAGAGCTGCACTGCAGCCTCTGCCCATTCACTGCTCCTGCTGCCGCCGCCTTAAAGCTCCACCAGAAGAGGAGGCACCCCACTGCGGCCCCAGCCCGTGGGCCCCGGCCCCATCTACAGTGTGGGGACTGTGGCTTCACCTGTAAACAGAGCCGTTGCATGCAGCAGCACCGGCGGCTCAAGCACGAGGGAGTGAAGCCCCATCAGTGCCCTTTCTGTGACTTTTCGACCACCAGACGGTACCGGTTAGAGGCTCACCAGTCCCGACACACAGGCGTTGGCCGCATCCCCTGCAGCTCTTGCCCCCAGACATTTGGTACCAACTCGAAACTGCGCTTGCACCGGTTAAGGGTACATGACAAGACACCCACCCACTTCTGTCCACTTTGTGACTATAGTGGCTACCTTCGCCATGACATCACTCGTCATGTCAACAGCTGCCACCAAGGCACCCCAGCCTTTGCCTGCTCCCAGTGTGAAGCCCAGTTCAGCTCAGAGACAGCACTTAAGCAGCATGCTCTGCGCCGACACCCCGAGCCTGCACAGCCTGCCCCTGGCTCTCCTGCAGAGACCACTGAGGACCCCCTGCACTGTTCCCACTGTGGGTTGCTGTGCCCCAGCCCTGCCAGCTTACGAGGACACACCCGTAAACAGCACCCACGGCTTGAGTGTGGGGCCTGCCAGGAGGCCTTCCCTAGCCGACCAGCTCTGGATGAGCACCGGAGGCAGCAGCATTTCAGCCACCGCTGTCAGCTCTGTGACTTTGCTGCCCGGGAGCGGGTGGGCCTGGTAAAGCACTACCTGGAACAGCATGAGGAGACTTCAGCAGCTGTGGCAGCCTCAGATGGGGATGGGGATGCTGGCCAGCCCCCCCTACACTGCCCCTTTTGTGACTTCACGTGCCGCCATCAGCTGGTACTAGATCACCATGTGAAAGGGCATGGGGGCACTCGTCTCTACAAGTGCACCGATTGTGCTTACAGCACCAAGAACCGACAGAAGATCACCTGGCACAGCCGCATCCACACTGGGGAAAAGCCTTACCACTGTCACCTCTGCCCCTATGCCTGTGCTGATCCCTCTCGCCTCAAGGTAATGTCAGAGGATATGGGGCAGGAAGTGCAAGGAGCACAGCCTCTGGAGTTAAACTGCCTTAGTTCTCTAAAGCTGACTCCTCCAGATACTAGCTCTGTGACTTTGGGAAAGTTCCTTTACCAAGCCTCAGATTCTTCATCTGTTGAAAATGAGATAATACCAACTTCATAGGGTTGTTGTAAAGATAAAGTTCCATAATGTGGCTCACGCCTGTAATCTCAACACTTTGAAATACCAAGGTAGGAGGATCTCTTGAAGTCAGGAGTTGAAGACCACTTGGCAGCAGAGCAAGATCCCATTACAAAATCTTTTTCTTAATCAGCTGGGCGGCCGGGCGCGGTGGCTCACGCCTGTAATCCCAGCACTTTGGGAGGCCAAGGTGGGCGGATCATGAGGTCAGGAGATCGAGACCATCCTGGCTAACACTGTGAAACCCCGTCTCTACTAAAAATACAAAAAATTAGCCAGGTGTGGTGGCGGGCACCTGTAGTCCCAGCTACTCAAGAGGCTGAGGCAGGTGAATGGCGTGAACCCGGGAGGCAGAGCTTGCAGTGAGCCGAGATCACACCACTGTGCTCCAGCCTGGGCGACAGAGCCAGACTCCATCTCCAAAAAAAAAAAAAAAAAAATTTATTGGCCAGGTGAGGTGGCTCATGCCTGTAATCCTAGCACTTTGGGAGGCCAAGGCCAGAGGATTGCTTGAGCCCAGGAGTTTGAGACCAGCCAGGGCAACATATGGAGACTCTGTCTTTACAAAAATTAATTTTTTTAATTAGCTGGACATGGTGTTGCATGCCTGTATTCCCAGCTACTTGGGAGGCTGAGGTGGGAGGATTGCTTTAGCCCAGGAGGTTAAGGCTGCAGAGAGCTGTGATCACGCCAGTTCACTCCAGCCTGGGCAATAGAGTGAGACCCTGTCTCTTTAAAAAAAAAAAAATCCCTAGCAAGCAAACTGAAGATTAAGAAAAAGTTCCATAATGTCTGCTTGCCATATGATAAAGGCATAGAACAGGGCGAGAATAATCTGGATAATAACAGCTAACATTTATTGAGCACTTACTATATTTTCTGCTTTTTGCTCTTGCCTCTTCCAGTACCACATGCGGATCCACAAGGAGGAACGGAAGTACCTGTGCCCTGAGTGTGGCTACAAGTGCAAGTGGGTCAACCAGCTCAAATACCACATGACCAAGCACACAGGTGAGTCTGTGTGGTTTCGACAGGCCTGAAGGGTTCCCTTGTTCCCTGGCAAACCTAACCTCACCAAGGTTGGTCCTTGTTCCAGTTCAGGGCCAACATCAATTTTCACATTGGGAGTAGAGGGTTGGCTGGGGTTGTATGTGCCAGAATGGCTCCCCAACCCACTGAAGACTTGTCAGAATCAGAAGAGTAAACCCGAGAGCCTGGGCGTATGTACTTTCCAAAAGCTTCCCAGGTGACTATGTTACGAAGTCAGTCATTTTTCCCCTCTTGAGAACCCCCAACTCAAACTTGCGTGACTAAGGGCAGATTTGCCTGGCTCTTACACATGATGGAACTATCATGAGTTAAAAAGGAGACAGTGAAGGATTCTCCTGTTCCAGCCTGTTCCTCCTTTTCTTCTCCTGGGTGTGGACGGAATTCACAAACTTGGTTCTTGAAAGCACACAATGGTGTGCCTGTGCTTACTGCATCTGATCCCCCTATGTGGAGGAATTGATTAGGAGCATTTCAAGGCCCTCTGCTTTTATGAATGCCACTTATTTCACCTCTACCTCTTCCCTCCTAAGTATTTCTTTTTTTTTTTTTTTTTGAGACAGAGTCTCGCTCTGTTGCCCAGCCTGGAGTGCAGTGGCGCAATCTCAGCTCACTGCAAGCTCTGCCTCTGCCTTCCGGGTTCATGCCATTCTCTTGCCTCAGCCTCCCGAGTAGCTGGGACTACAGGCACCCGCCACCATGCCTGGCTAAGTTTTTGTATTTTTATTAGAGACGGGGGTTTCACTGTGTTAGCCAGAATTGTCTCAATCTCCTGACCGCATGATCCGTCCGCCTCAGCCCCACAAAGTGCTGGGATTACAGGCGTGAGCCACCGTGCCCGGCCACTCCTAAGTATTTCTTTTACTTTTTTTTTTTTTTTTTTTTTTCAGTGACAGGGTCTTGCTCTGTTGCCCATGCTGGAGTGCAGTGGTGCAGTCATAGCTCACTACAACCTCAAACTCCTGGGTACACATGATCTTCTTGGCTTAGCCTCCCAATTAGCTGGGACTACAAGTGCACGCCACCACGCCCACCTAATTTTTTTGTAGAGACAAGTTCTCACTTTGTTGCCCAGGCTGGGTCTTTGACTTTTTGAGTTGAACAAGCAGTTGTGTTTAAATGAATTGTTGAATTCCATGAGTACCCTGTGACCAAAAGAGGGTTATAATTTCCCACGGGGAAACCCTTCCATATTTGAGTATTCATTACTCTCAGGTAGCTAGTTGGTTAGAGGTCCAGTTAATCATCAGCATCCATTGGGCACCCACAACATTGATTGCTGGGACTACAACATTGATTTCTTGTTGATATACAAGGACGCTGTGTTGGAAAGGCACAGAAATGTCAGACAGGGCCGGGCGTGGTGGCCCATGCCTGTAATCCCAGCACTTTGGGAGGCCAAGGAGGGCACATCACTGGAGGTCCAGAGTTCAAGACCAGCCTGGCCAACGTGGTGAAACCCTGTCTCCACTAAAAATACAAAATTAGCCAGGTGTGGTGGCACGTGCCTGTTATTCCAGCTACTTGGGAGACTGAGACAGGAGGATCACTTGAACCTGGGAGGCGGAGGTTGTAGTGAGCCGAGATTGCACCATTGCACTCCAGCCTGGGCAACAAGAGCGAAACTGTCTCAAAGAAAAATAAAAAAGAAATGTCAAACAGGACTGGAGGACTGGAGCATTCCAAAGATATGGTCATTAGTCAACTTGCTGCTTGCATTCTTTATATCCACTGATTGCAGTAACTCCATGGCCCAGTGAACCCTGCTCCACCGCCTTTCAATGGTGATTTGTTCCCTGTCCTGTAGGACTGAAGCCATACCAGTGTCCCGAGTGTGAGTACTGCACCAACCGGGCTGATGCACTGCGTGTGCACCAGGAGACCCGGCATCGAGAAGCACGGGCTTTCATGTGTGAGCAGTGCGGCAAGGCCTTCAAGACGCGCTTCCTGCTGCGCACCCACCTTCGCAAGCACAGTGAGGCCAAACCCTATGTGTGCAATGTGTGCCACCGTGCTTTCCGCTGGGCTGCTGGCCTGCGCCATCATGCCCTCACCCACACCGACCGCCACCCCTTCTTTTGCCGCCTCTGCAACTACAAGGCCAAACAAAAGTTCCAGGTGGTCAAGCACGTACGCAGGCACCACCCTGACCAAGCCGACCCAAACCAGGGTGTGGGCAAAGACCCTACCACCCCCACAGTGCACCTGCATGATGTGCAGCTGGAGGATCCCAGCCCTCCTGCTCCTGCCGCTCCCCACACTGGACCTGAGGGCTGAAAGCCTGCCCCACCTCCTGTATAGGAAGAGGGTATGGTCTGAGATGTGCAGACTGGGACCAGCACTAGCCTGAGGAGCTCAGAGCCTAAGGAAGGACTGGCTTTTGGGGTGCAAGGGTGACTAGAACCCTCCTGGGACTCTGGCTATAGTACTTTGAAATTATCACCCATATAAAAGAGGGACATGGACTACAACGTTGATTTCTTATTGCCGTACATTGCGTTTTTAACCTGCAAGTTCTCAGTTTCTTCACCATCACTCCATCAAAGTCCCTGGCTGTAAGATCTGGATTTTACCCACTCCATCTTTTCTTTCCTTCTTACTGTGTCAAGTCCTATTTTCTTTCAGAATCTTCTAAAACCAGTTGTATCCAACCGCATGTGGTGTTGTGCCTAATGCTCTATAAAGCATGTTAAACAGAAAGTGGTTACTACATTATAGATTCATCCCAATCCCTGTCTTAACATTTCCAGGCTGTCATCTTGATCAACTCTGTCCCCTCTCAGACTTCTGCCTCCCTTTTGTCCCTTCCATCTTCACTCAGTATTGATTCTGAAACAGGCCTAGGTCTGCCTTCTCCCTGTCCTTGAGCCGTCTTGACCCTTGACCTGCTCCCTACTTCCAAGCTCCTTTGTCTACCTGTATCTATAGAGGGAGGATTGCTACCCACTAAGCCTCCTCCTAGAAGCAACTTTAGCTCATCATCAATCCTCAGACTGGCTCATCAGCTACACTAAGGTGTTAAAGCACAAGGATACTATGGAAAGGCAGTTGACTAGAGAGGAAAATCTCCAGTTCAGAATTCTATAACTGCTTCACAGTATAATTCTGTAGTGCCTTACTATATAATTGATCATCTAAACTGGGACACACTGGGAAAACTTAAAGAGGGTACCATTAATAATTATGCTGGGACAACAGACATAAACCAGGATGGTTCCAGCCAGACTCTTCAGGAAGGCTGGGACCACATAACCTTTTGTCTCCTTTCGCCCTGATTCTTAAAAGCCATACTCTGTGTCCTTCCTATGTAGCACATGCAGGTCTCCTGGGAACCTCTTTCTCTACCTTTTCCTTGTCTCACCTAACTACCAAGATGTCCCCACAACCCTTGTACCTCCCCTTCTTGCCCAACAATGACAGACCATATTGAAGCCAAATTGGAGAGAGATGTATTTATACCAGTGGGGCTAAGGAGGAAGCAGTCCAGTGGGGGACTTTGAGTGCTGTGCAGTGTTCTCTTGAGAGTCGTAGTACGGTCCTGGGGTCAAGTCTCTTTCCCTAATCTTTGCCGGGGAAGCCTTGAGCCTTGATTTATCCTTCCCTTGGCTTTGGGCTTTGAGGAAGTTGGGGGTGGAGGGGATGATGCTTCTTTAGGTTTCCCTGTTCCAAGCCCCTCTGAATTTCTAGTTGCAACCTGCCTTCACACAGAGTTGATGGGAAAGATTAGTTGTAGATGTCGGTATGGGATTGAGCCTACAGCAAGAGGAAGAAGGGAACTCCGGTATAGAGTACACAAAGGAAAAGGGCAGGAAAGATACCAAAGGCTTATGAAAACAAGGGAAGGGAAGAAAAGAGAAAAAAAAAGTGGAAAATCAGGTCCCAGATTTGCTTGTTAGGAAGAATGAGGTAATTTTGTGCCTAGGAATGCACAATCCAAAGCTTGGTTTTCACCACCTCCATTTGTTTTCTAGAGCATCCTTCCAGATGTTTCTCACCATCTAAAGCCAGCACACCAACCCTTCCCGTGAAATGCCCACCTCAGGACTCATCCCCCTCCAGGCCTTCCTGGATGCAGATATACACAAAGATGGAAGCTGGGCGGAGGCTGATGCCATCTTTGGACAGCAGGTGAATGTGGCGGTAACCTGGAAGGGGCAGGAGGACAGCATTAGGAAGGCAGCCAGAGCTGGGGTATTGGCCAGGGGTCAAAGGGGCTGGCTCACCTTGTTGCATGCAGGTCCAAGGCAGGGTATACTGACCAATAAAGTCATTTCGGGATTTCCAGTCATAATCCATTACCACAAAACGCAGCATGGCAAGTTCAGGCACCAGCACCCGGAAACATAGTGTCTGCCCCCAGTATGGATTAAAACCTGAGTTGGTGGATAGAAATAAGAAGACATTATGACAGTCTTCTTGACTGGGTTGCTTTTCTTGTGTTCTCATTTAATCTAGATGGCAATCAGCATTTTACAGGTAAGGAAAAAGGCTCAGAGTAAGCAAGTAATTTGCCCAGGTCACTGGAGCTTTTAAGTGAAGAGCCAGGATTCTTTGTACTGTTCCACACTGCCTCCCGTGTGGGGACATGCAATAACAGAGACTATACTTAATGGAAGACAGACTAGAAGGAAAACGAATCATGCTCCTACCCCCACCTCCCCAGCACTGCCAGTTTCTCACCATTGTTCTCCACATAGTTGGTCTCCTGCCGTGCTGTGTCTAGACGGACACCAAAGATCTGCACTTTCACCAGTGGATCCACAATGGACCCCTCTTTGGTCTTGTCCACTTTGGGGAGTTGCTGACCGCTGATCACCTGTAATCAGGGCTCTGGAATCTCACAAGTTCCTGCTCAGCCCAGCCCCACCCGACCCTACTCCCAACCCCAGGGGAGGAGACGCTTTTTGGTTTGTAAAACATCCTCCATGGGTAATATATTTTCTTCTAGTATTCTATCTGCAATTTAAAATGCACCCAAAGGCTGGGCATGGTGGCTCACACCTGTAATCCCAACACTTCAGGAGGCCAAGGTGGGCAGATCACTTGAAACCAGGAGACCAGCCTGGCCAACATGGTGAAACCCTATCTCTACTAAAAATACAAAAATTAGCCAGGCATGCTGGCGGGCGCCTGTAGTCCCAGCTACTCGGAAGGCTCAGATGGGAGAATCGCTTGAACCCAGGAGGCGGAGGTTGCAGTGAGCCAAGATCATGCCACTGCACTCCAGCCTGGGCAGCAGAGCAAGACTCTGTCTCAGAATAAATAAATAAATTAAATGGATCCAGATAGAAATTCAACAGTTTGAAAGTAGGCATGCTAATGACAGCAGCCTCTTTTTTTTTTTTTTCAAAGAGACATGATCACACTCTTGACCAAGCTGGAATGCAGTGGGGCAGTTAGCTCACTGCAACCTCCAACTCCTGGGCTAAAGTGACCCTCTAGCCTTAGCCTTCTGAGTAGCCAGGACTATAGTCATGTGCCACCATGCCAGGCTAATTTTTAAATTTTTTGTAGAGACGGGGGTCTCACTGTTGTCCAGACTGATCTCAAACTCCTGGGCTCAAGCAGTCCTGCTGCCTTGACCTCCAAAGCACTGGGATTACAGGTGTAAGCCATTGCTCCCAGCCAGCCTCTTTTATAGCACTTCCTGTGTACCAGGAATCGTAAGAACTTTATATTAACTGCTATACTCCTTATAACCCTGTGAGGCAGGTGGTAGTGTTACCCCTATTTTGCAGGTGAGCAGACTGAGGTATGGAGAGGTTAAGGAACTTGCCCAACATTACCCAATTAGGAAGTTGTGGTTTGAAGCTAGGCAGCTGGCTCTAAAACTAAAACTAGACACTGTTAATAGGCTATCCGGCCTCTACATTCTGGTCAGGCCTAGCCACCTCTTCCCCCACTTCTATCCCAGTTATCTCAGTTTCTTCCCAACAGTTTATTTCCAGTGTACCTGGATTAAGAGAGTCTGGGCTTTGAAAGGGCTGATGGGCCTCTCAGGGTGGAAGGAACTCTGGATATCACGCAGGAAGTCTGGCTTCAGCACATAGCCACAGCCGCCATTCTGGCGGAAATGCCCATCACAGATGTCCATTTCAAGCCCTGCAGTCTGCATATTCATGGCCACTGAGGGCCCCAGGAGAAAAGAGAGCAAGATTCACCATGGAGGCCTTCCAGCCCCTCTTTCAGGGAGTTAAGAAGATAGGTATTGGGTGCACGGTACCTGCTGGTAATACCTCCACTGATAGCATTTCTCAGCCTAGCAATTTTCTTGAGCTTTCTCCAACCCTACTGTCACTAGAGAACTTATTTCCCACCTGCTGCTCCTCCACTCCCTCTTCCCAGTCCCTGCTGTCTCCTCACCCATCTGGCAGCCTGCATTCCAGAGTTCCTGGGGGTTGTAGTTGGAAGAGTCTGTCCTCAGGCCGCTGGGATACACACGGCTTAACTGCCAAGTATTGTGCAGCACAAACTCATTGCCTGTAAAAGGGTATAGAGAGGGAGATGGAAGTGGGGTGGAATCTCCCACTTCCCTAGTCCCAAGGACCCTGCCTACTCTTCACCCTTCTCTCCAGCATCTGAAGCTTGCTCCAGAAAGTTTCACTGTGCCTCTCTACTCTGTCCATCCAGACCATCTTCCCCGCTTTCCTGCCCCTAGACCCTTGAGCCACTATTCATAACTCCTCTGTCCTTGCCTGCTCTGAGGAGTTTCTGAACTCCTTCATCTCTCCTTAGCTACTTTGTCTTTTTTCTTGGGACTTACCTGCCAGTCCATCAGGCCTGAACCTATCCATCCCACTTCCCTCCCCATCCCTCCATTTTGGTCCTGACCAGCCTCCTTGATGAGGCGCTTGGCCTTAGTTTCAGAGAAAGATGATATCTCGTAGAAGTGGTAGTGCTCCTTTGAATGTGTGAAGCTGCGGAATGAGACAGACTTCAAGTAGATAACCAGGGAAGAGAGGGCTGGACACAAGATGGGCTTGGATTTCTGGAGAAGGTGGAAAAGAAGATGGAATTGAACCCTCAGCAGTCTGAGAGAAGAAGATAATGGCCATCCAACCTAAGCCTCTGCCCACTGCCTCCCCACTGTATTCTCCCTCCTGCCTCACCTGCTGGGACAAGAGAAGGGACTCAGGCTTGGAAATAGGAGCCTGGGCCATAATCTGACAACAGATAGACGGACAAAACAGCGGGCACATCACAACCTGGGGGTGGGAATGGGAATAAAGACGGTCTGCATGTACTGCTGGGATCAGTGTCAGCCTCTGGGCTTGTGTTTGCTCTATGTTATATTCTGGGTGACAGGTTTTAAATTTATTATTTAAACAGAGAGGCATTATCCTCCCTCCCTCTCATTTAAAACAAAGGAACAATAATCTTTGGTCAAAATGTACATGAATCCAGACAGATATGTCAGGGTATGCAAATGGTCATGTAAGTCACACCTGGAAGGGCGTGAGAGTCCCAGAGTAATATCTTTGGATTTGTCTCCTGAATTCCCATTTCCATCCCTGGACATGGCAGCAGGTTAGACACCACAGCCCCAGAAAGCACAGGATAAGCTAGGAGTCAGTCAGCTGAGTGAGCCACGCAAGTACACAAGAGAAAGGCAGACTTCAAACCAGGATCTTGGAGGCCCCACCAATGGCATCCCTTCTCCCTCTGCCTCCCTTCCCCATAGGGAGATGGACCACTCTAGCACAGCCTTCTCAGAGCCTTCACCTTCCCCACCTCAAAGCGCTCTCCTTCCTGCTTCTCTGGCTACTGCTGGCCCTTTCTAAAACTCATCCTTTCCAAAAAGCTTTCTCTATGCCCACTTTGGTTGAGATCACAGCAATCATTCCAGTAACCCCTACTTACCCAATATAATAATGTTACACATACAAACACACACCCGCTCATCACTGGTTTTCAAGCTGGCCTTTAAGAAGACCAAGAAGTACAAAAATGTCTCAGGAATCACTAGGGCAACCAGGAGACAGCCAAATGGGTGCTTCAACTAGGATGGTTCTGCATTCATCTATTTTGTATAAGATTTCATTTTAAAAAAAAGATGTGGCCCAAAGAAGTTGGAAAGCCACTGCAACATACCTATATATGGCAGTATATAATACATATTGATGCCATGTATGCAGTCTTAAATCTCCTTCATTGGGAGGAGGGTCATTGCTTCTTGGCCCTGCATCTTGCACGGCTCTAGTCTTCATGAACAGGCCTTCAGCTTGTGCAAGTTGACTAAATACCACAGCAGAAAGACCACTCCTGGCTTACCTTCTTTTTGTCCTTACTCTGAAGGTTCTGCTCCTGGGGCTCAGGCTCAGTCTCAAACTGGGACTCCAGCGCCAATTCTGACTCCTCCAACTCAGGCTCTGCTTCCTCTTCCTCATATTCCAGGTCTTCCTCAAGTGTTAACTTCTTCCCCTTCACCAGGATCTTCCTCCGAAGCTCCTAGGGGACAAAAATGAAGGGGCTGTCTACCTGTCTGCTCTCGGGTCCTTCTGGGAATCATGCCAGTCTCATTGTTCTCAAAGGCAGAGGAAGTGAGTGAATGGTCAGAAGTTCCCAAGGGAAGAGATCAGCTGCTTGATACAATTGGAATCCCCCATATTGTTAAGCAAACTTTCAATATCTCTATCCATATGGAAAATAATATATATGGTCTCCTGCCACACATTTGACACAGTAAATACTCCTTATAGATTAGAGATTTACATGTCAATATAAAGAACATAAGAATACAAGAAGGAAATAGAGAATCTTTTTGAATAATCTTTTTTTTTTTTTTTTTTTGAGATGGAGTCTCGCACTGTCACCCGGGCTGGAGTGCAGTGGCGCAATCTCAGCTCACTGCAACCATCACCTTCCAGGTTCAAGCAATTCTCCTGCCTCAGCCTCCCAACTAGCTGGGATTACAGGTGCCCACTACCATGCCCAGCTAATTTTTTGTATTTTTAGTAGAGATGGGTTTTCACTATGTTGGCCAGGCTAGTCTTGAACACCTGACTTCATGATCCACCTGCCTCGGCCTCCCAAAGTGCTGGGATTAGAGGCGTGAACCAACGCGCCTGGCCTGAATAATCTTACTGTGGGAAAGCCTTTAGAAACATGACTTGAAAACTCAGGGCCAGGCGCAGTAGCTCACGCCTGTAATCACAGCACTTTGGGAGGCTGAGGAGGGTGGATCACGTGAGGTCAGGGATTCGAGACCAGCCTGGCTAACATAGTGAAACCTCGTCTCTACCAAAATACAAAAATTAGCCAGGTGTGGTGGTGCACGCCTATAATCCCAGCTACTTGGGAGGCTGAGGCAGGAGAATCGCTTGAACCCGGGAGGCGGAGGTTGCAGTGAGCCGAGATCGCACCACTGCACTCCAGCCTGGGCGACAAGAGCGAAACTCTGTCTAAAAAAAAAAAAAAATCTATCGATAGCTGCTTGTTATGGGAGAGGTTGGGATTATGACAGGAGGGGAGATTTCCCTTTATATTGTTTGTATAGTCCACAACAATTATGAACTACCAGGAAAAAAATCAAGATACTTCCACTGAGAAAAGAAATAATGTAAATTGTTGATTTAAAACTTAGAGAACTATAAATAGAATTCTGTATTCAATTAGATTTTAAGTTAAAATTGTCTCCAAGGATCCAAGGACATTAAAGAGCAAGATGGTCCATCCGAGGATAGAAAGAAGGGAACAAAGAGGGGCATAGAGAAAGGAGCCCAGGTGGCGGAATCCGGAAGCCACAGCAGAGCCTGGGCTGGAGGAACAGTGTCCCTACCTCAGGTGAGGGCAGCTGAGTGGGCAGCACCCCATCCAAGGTGGTGCTCAGCAGCTGCTCCCCCAGGATCTCAGTCAGATGGCGGGCCATGGTCTGCTGCTGCTCCCAGCTGCAGTGGGTCTCCAGGGACAAGATGACTGGGTAGTCTGATGTCTGGTGGTGAGGGGAGGGAACGGTGGATTCAGAGTTCTAAAACACTGCAACCTACTTCTTCAAGTACCCACTTCCTAGGCCTCCCTACTTACTCACTCAAATGAGTACCCTGATCGCTAAACTCTTCCAACTCCATTATAGGATTCAGTGAGATCTTGCTGGGTCCGAGGCCCATGCCTGGGACGCTGCCCACATCTAAAGACATATTCACATCTTGGGATCCTAAATCTCATACCTGTGCCAAGTCTGACCCAGGCCCCTCTGGGACCTTTGAGTTTTCAGGCTCTTAGTGGGAAGGACAGGCCACATTCCCTGGTTATGTGTTCATGTTGCACTCTCATGCTTTCATCCTCCAGATTCCCATTGTTCATCAGCCCTACTCACCACTATCTCTGTTTCCTATCCACCTCTTCCAGAAGGGTGATAAAACTTGTTAGAAGTAATAGTTTTTGTTTTTGTTTTTGTTTTTGAGATGGAGTTTCACTCTTGTTGCCCAGGCTGGAGTGCACTGGTGCGATCTCGGCTCACTGCAACCTCTGCTTCCTGGGTTCAAAGGATTCTCCTGCTTCAGCCACCCAAGTAGCTGGAATTACAGGCATGCACTACCATGCCCAGCTAATTTTCTATTTTTAATAGAGATGGGGTTTCTCCATGTTGGTCAGGTTAGTCTCAAACTCCCAACCTCAGGTGATCCACCCGCCTCGGCCTCCCAAAGTGCTGGGATTACAGGCCTGAGCCACCACACCTGGCCTGAAGAAGTAATAGTTTCTAACCATAAGTAATTACCTCCATAACTACTAATTATTAGTAACACATCCAACACTTATTCATAATCAGCCTTTAGTATTTGCTTGATGCTTTACAGTTAAATCCTCTTTTGATGGAACTTCCCCTGCACTCTTCCACCCTCCCCAGATCCAAAACCAGTCGTTCTTCCCTCAGACCTTCTGGCCTCACCAGTGTCCCCATCCTGGGGCTACTACCTGGAAGGCATACTGTGCTACTGTGGCCACGACATCTTTGAACAGGATGCGGGAGGTCAAGGTGTGTCCGTGGTAAACGACAGGTTCCCCACTAGGTCCATCCCATACATCCACCTCCACGCAGCGGCACCCCCGCTTCAGGGCCCTGAAAGAACCACATCCCCACCGAGAGATAGGAGAGGTCAATATCTGATCTTCTACCTAAGGACTCTCCCCACTCTGGAGAGAACAGCGCTCACCAGCACTTACCCATCCAGACCCCTTCAAGCTACATCTGCGTAGAGCCTTCTCCATCCATGGGGACACTGCCGCAAGCTCACGCTGATCTCTACCCATACTTCAGCCCACCCGACTCACAGTCTTTCCATAGCAATCCACCACACATTGCCTCATGATGCTTCTGGCATTCTGGTTTTACTTATTTATTTATATTTACTTTTATTTTTTTGAGACAGGGTCTAAATCTGTCACCCAGGCTAGAGTGCAGTGGTGTGAACATGGCTCACTGCAGCCTTGACCTCTCAGGCTTAATCGATCCTCCCACCTCAGCCTCCAGAGTAGCTGTTACTACGAGCACACATCACCATGCCTGGCTAATTTTTGCATTTTTTGTAGAGATAGGCTCTCACTATGTTGCCCAGCCTGGTCTTGAACTCTTGGGCTCAAGCGATCTCCCTGCCTCGGCCTCCCAAAGTGCTGGAATTACAGGCATAAGCCATTGTGTCCAGTGGTGTTCTGGCTTTATATCCCTATACAACACCCTGGTTATTCAAACTGTCAGTAAATTTACACCTTAATTCCTCAGCTAGACTTCCTAAGGTGGAAACTATATGTTCCACTCATCTTTGTATCCCTTGAAGCTACTAGTTCAGTTGCTGGTAATACAAAGATATCTTGACTATTCAATCTAATCCATGATTAGTCACAATAAAATCAGCAACTGCTTATTAGCTATTGACATATGGATTATCGCTTCACAACAACCCAGACAGAATAGGCACTGTTACCATCCCTGTTTCACAGATGGGAAGACTGAGATATAGAAGTTAAATACTTAGCCCCAGAGTACCAAGTGAAGGAGCTAGGATATAATTTCAGATGGTCTGACTCCAGAACCTATATTTTTAACTCCTATTCTCTATTGCCTTCCATTTAACAATCTGTTTATTAATTTGTTAAGTATAAATCTGTCAGGGCCTCTTGAGTTCCAGGAGAGTTTCATAGCTTGTGAAAGAGAAGTTCCATTTACCCATAGGGTTTCATTACCATTCTCCCACCAGTCTTCAATATCTCCTCCAAGTGTCTCTGGTATCCAGGGCTCCTCAACCCCTAAACCCCCACAACACTGTCCCAATCTGTTAGACACTGACAGCTCCCCTCACTTTTCTACATGGTCCCTCTCATGAGTTGGACCCCTTCTCTACCACCACTGCACCGTATATATCCCTCGACGCTGCTCTGGCCACAAAGCTGGTCCCCCACTAGATAGGTGTTATGAGAAGAGCAGATGAAGTAGTGGTTCAGGGGTTGAGTCATATCCTGATAGATGGGGAGGCAGGCTGGGTTGAAGATGTCTCCATCCTTAGAGCAGAGGTAGCTGAGGAAGCCATCCATGCTCAGCACATGCCGCAGTTTGCCTGGAGTGTGGACAGGGGAACACTAGGTGAGAAGCTCTGAATGGGAGCATCCTAGCACACCTACAGTCCATCCTTCCTCCCACTCCATCCAGAGCCCTGCCTTTCAGATGGCACCCATTCCCAGCCTTTAGATCCCAAACTTGCCCCACCTAGTGTGTATCATTTCAATCATTCCCACCCTCAAAGAATGTTAAAAGAAATCATTAAGATCATTCAAGGCTGGGTGCGGTGCCTCACACCTGTAATCCTAGTACTTTGGGAGGCCGAGATGGGCAGATCACGAGGTCAGGAGATAGAGACCATCCTGGCTAACATGATGAAACCCCGTCTCTACTAAAAATACAAAAAATTAGCCGGTCGTGGTGACGGGCGCCTGTAGTCCCAGCTACTCAGGAGGCTGAGGCAGGAGAATGGCGTGAACCCTGGAGGCAGAGCTTGCAGTGAGCCGAGATCGTGCCACCGCACTCCAGCCTGGGGGACAGAGTGAGACTCCGTCTCAAAAAAAAAAAGTTCATCCGAGTCCAGTGCTATCCAATAGAACTTCCTATGATGAGATAAATGTCTTTTTTTTTTTTTAACTTTTTTTTGGTCTTTTTTTATGCTATAGTACTAAAGAGAAAAACGTTTTATTCTGCAGTGTCATATATGGTAGCCTCTAGCCACATGTGGCTACTGAGCACTTGAAATGTGGCTTGTGTAACTGAAGAACTAAATTTTAAATTTTATTAGATTTAAATTAAATTAAATTTATGTATTTATTTATTTATTTATTTATTTATTTATTTTTGAGGCAGAGTCTTACTCCATCTCCCAGGCTGGAGTGCAGTGGCAGGATCTCTGCTCACTGCAGCTCCGCCTCCCGGGTTCACACCATTCTCCTGCCTCAGCCTCCCGAGTAGCTGGGACTACAGGCGCCCACGACTACACCCGGCTCTTTTTTTCTTTGTATTTTTAGTAGAGACGGGGTTTCACCGTGTTAGCCAGGATGGTCTCGATCTCCTGACCTTGTGATCCGCCCGCCTCAGCCTCCCAAAGTGCAGGGATTACAGGCGTGAGCCACCGTGCCCGACCTAGTTAATTTAATTTTAAATAGCCAAATGGAGCTCACAGTTACTACAATGGACAACATCCAAAGGGCTAATTTTATAGATGGGGAAACTGACGCCCAGAGAGAATCAAAGTCAAAGGCTTATTGACATGGCCAAGTTACCTGTATTTTCTTCCTTGGGCTGTGTACCTGTGACTAACTATGGCCTGAGGGTTTCTTCTTACTGTCCATGTTCCCATATGATGTTTTGAGGATCATTTGTCAACATCCCCTTAAACTACACTCCCATTGAGAAAAGGGCCCTGTTACTCCTTCCATAGCTCCCTCCAATCTCAGTATGGGCTTTATACAACAACAACAATGACTAACAGTTAAGTTATCAAGCACTCACTCTATGCCCAGGGCATTCCATGCAGCATCTCACTCATGTTCTCAGTAACATGATGAAGTAGATGTAATATAATCTGCCATGAGAGGTTAGGTAACTTGCTCCAGGTCTCATAATCAGTAACTGTAGAAGCTGGGATTTGAACCCAGGCCTCCAGGTGTCAGAGCCGTGCCCTGCACCACTGGGCTGTGCAGTCTCACTGAGAATAATGTTGCTACAAGGAGATGTTGCTACAAGGAGGCTCGCCTGGAAGGTGGAACAACATGACTCTCATGGCCAGCTTCCTTGCTCCAGGTTTCACAAGGCCTGGAGATTGTGAAGAAGGACAGGACGTTGGGCAGGAAGTTTCCGGTTTTTTTTTTTTGTTTTGTTTTTTTTTTTTTTTGGAGACAGAGTCTCACTCTGCACCCAGGCTGGATGCAGTGGCACAATCACAACTCACTGCAGCCTTGACCTCCGGGCTCAAGCAAACCTCTCACCTCAGCCTCTCAAGTAGCTGGGACTACAGGAATGTGCCACCAGGCCTGGTTATTTTTTTATTTTTATTTTTTAGAGATGGGGTCTCACTATATTGCCCAGGCTGGTCTTGAACTCCTGAACTCAAGCAGTCCTCCTGCCTCACCCTCCCATATTATAGGCATGAGCTACCACACCTGGTGGAAGTTTCATTCTTTTTGTTTGTTGGTTGGTTTGTTTGTGTTTGAGATGGAGTCTCACTCTATCACCCAGATTGGAGTGCTATGATTCGATTTCCACTCACTGCAACCTCCGCCTCCCGGGTTCAAGCGATTCTCCTGCCTCAGGCACCCAAGTAGCTCAAATTACAGGTGCCCGCCACCATACCCAGCTAATTTTTATATTTTTAGTAGAGAATGGTTTTCACCATGTTGGCCAGGCTGGTCTCGAACTCCTGACCTTAAGTGATCCGCCTGCCTCGGCTTCCCAAAGTGCTGGGATTACAGGCATGAGCCATTGTGCCTGGCCATAAAGTTTCATTCTTGACAGTAATAAATCACTCAGGTAAATTTACAGTTGCCAGATACTTTTCATGTGCATTACTTCATTTGATCAATTATTTTACAAATGAGGAAACTGAGTTAGTTAGGTTAAGTGACTTGCTCATGGTTACTCAGTTAATAAGAAGCACAGTGGAGACCTGAGCCCAGGTTTTTTGACTGATACTACTCTCTGTGGCCAGATAAAGTATCTGATTGTCAAGTTCAAGGGAAGGAAATACCAAGAGGGATGGGGGTCGAAAGAAATGTAACTGATGTTTACTGGATTCTGCACAGGTAACAAAAGATCCTATCTCTTTTTTCTTTCTTTCTTTTTTTGAAACAGAGTCTTGGTCTGTCGCCCAGGCTGGAGTGCAGTGGTGCGATCTCAGCTCACTGCAACCTCTGCTTCCCAGGTTCAAGGGATTCTCCTGTCTCAGCCTCCCGAGTAACTAGGATTACAGGCTCCTGCCACCATACCCGGCTAATTTTTTGTGTTTTTGGTGGAGATGGGGTTTCACCACGTAGGCCAGGCTGTTCTCAAACTCCTGACCTCAGGTGATCCTCCTGCCTCGGCCTCCCAAAGTGCTGGGATTCCAAGCGTGAGCCACAGCGCCCGGCCTAGAGATTCTATTTCTTAAACTTTTAACTGTCTTCAATTTCATTTTCTGAAATGATTGCTTTACAACCTCCATTCTTTTTTTTCTTTTCTTTCTTTTCTTTTTTTTTTTTTTTTGAGACAGAGTCTCACCATGTCACCCAGGCTGGAGGGCAGTGGTGTGATCTCGGCTTACTACAGCCTCCACCTCCCGAGTTCAAGCGATTCTCATGTCTCAGGCTCCTTAAGTAGCTGGAATTACAAGCGTGCACCACAATGCCTGGCTAATTTTTGTATTTTTAGTAGAGACAGAGTTTCACCATGTTGGCCAGGTTGGTCTTGAATTCCTGGCCTCAGGTTATCTGCCCGTCTTGGTCTCCCAAAGTGCTGGGATTACAGGCGTGAGCCACTGCACTCAGCCTACAACCTCTACTCTATTCTGAACACCCAAACGAATCTGAAATAACAGATTGTAATGTTTTCTGTTTGACTGTAAGTTTCATGAGGGCAGTGTCCTTGTCTGATCTAGGCACTAATGTATGTCTGGTGCCTAGCATAGGTCCTGACACATTATACGAACTCAATAAGCATTCATTGAAGTAGTGAATGAATGAATGAATGAAAGGGAGTAAGAGTTTAGACCCAGAATACCCGGATCACTTGTCCAGCTCTCATTCATCCCATCTCTTCCTCACTCTCAAGAGAGGCACCAGCTAAGAGTCAGATGACCTGGGTTTGAATCTCAGTTCGTCTCTCATTAGCTGTTGGCTTTGAGCAAGTCATTGAATCTTTCTAAACCTCAGTTTTCCTCTTTTATACAACTGACTTAATAACAGGACCCATTTCAACAGGTCATTGTATTAGAAAAGGTACGTAGATGCCAGGCACAGTGGCTCATGCCTGTAATCCCAGCAATTTGGGAGGCTGAGGTGGGTGGATCACCTGAGGTCGGGAGTTCGAGACCAGCCTGACCAACACAGTGAAACCCCGTCCTCTACTAAAAATACAAAATTAGCCGGGTGTGGTGGCGCATGCCTGTAATCCCAGCTACTCGGGAGGCTGAGGCAGAAGAATTGCTTGAACCCGGGAGGCAAAGGTTGCGGTGGGCCGAGATCGTGCCATTGCACTCCAGCCTGGGCAATAAGAGCAAAACTCTGTCTCAAAAAACAAAAAAAAAAAGAAAAAGAAAAAGAAAAAGGTACATAGAGATATTATAGCATTATGGGACATGTAGTAAAGGGCCAATAAAGATTACTGTTGATTTGCAAGGTTGTACTGAGGACTAAATGAAATGAGGAATGTGAAAGTTCCTTGTAAAGTATTTATTTATTTATTTATTTATTTATTTTTGAGACGGAGTCTCGCTCTGTCGCCCAGGCTGGAGTGCAGTGGCACAATCTCGGCTCACTGTAAGCTCTGCCTCCCGGGTTCATGCCATTCTCCTGCCTCAGCCTCTCCGAGTAGCTGGGACTACAGGCGCCCGCCACCACGCCGGGCTAATTTTTTGTATTTTTTTTAGTAGAGATGGGGTTTCACCGTGGTCTCGATCTCCTGACCTCGTGATTCGCCCGCCTCGGCCTCCCAAAGTGCTGGGATTACAAACGTGAGCCACCGAGCCCAGCCGTAAAGTATTTATTATTAATGTAAATTTCTCACACTCTGAAGGGAATGGAGGGCAGGCAATGAGTCTACTGAAGAGGCAAGAGGAAGAAACTTTGAAGACCAAGAGCGTATATTTCAGCTGCACTCTTTAAAAGCTAAATAACTGGCCTCCTTATTCCCCCAGCCAGGGGCTAACTGGCTTTCTGGCTCAGGGGCTTACAGACTCCAGAGAGCCACTTGAATTGAAGACAACTCAGGAAAGGGCAGCAAGCCAGCATTTAAAGAAATAGCAAACAGGAACCATGAAAGAAGAACCAGAGGAAAAGGAATCATTTGCACTACAGAAGAGGCCAAAGAAAGAGGATCAAGGGTTTTCTGTTTCCAGTGAGGGCAAAGCTGGTATCAGAAAGAACTTCCTGAAAGTAAAGGAAACATGAGCATAATGGAGGAATGAGGAGCCATGGAATCTTCTTCCTCCTGAGAGGTCTAGCACCTCAGAGGAAACCCCTGTCTTGTCTGAACAGGGAATGCCTGCCCTCCTTTGGGAGGAGTGGTTAAATGAGATGATTGGGCAGGGGTCAGGATAGGGATAGACTCAACCTTCTCTCAGGCAGATGGCTGCTTGTCTCTGGACCTTGTAATCATGTCCCTCTCTCCAACCCATATGTCTGGTGCCTCTCCACCTGATTTCTCTTACCACTGTCTGAAGGTTCATAGCGGTCAATGAGTTCCAGAGCAAGCTCTGAGGTGCAGTCTCTCTCCTTCTGCTCCTCTCGGAGGAAATCCAAAAATTCCAGCAGAGTCAGCTTTTGCCCATCAGCTGAAAAACTTTCAAATAGTTCCTGCACCTCAGCACGTTTAGTTAATGCCTTATAGAACTGTACGAATTCTTCTCCTTCCAGGGTTCCAGACTGGGACGTGTCTGCTGCCTGCAAGAGAGGGTTTAGGGGAGAGTGAATGAACCTTTTAATGGGAAATGTTATCTTTTTCTTTTAATTAAAAAAAATTTTTTTTAATTTTTCTGGGTACATAGTAGGTGTATATATTTATATGGTAAATTAGATGTTTTGATATAGGCATGCAATGTGAAATAAGCACATCATGGAGAATGGGAAATGTTATGACCTTGACTTGCACTGTAAAAGCAATTTTACAGACAGATCCAAACATGCTTCCATAAAACTCCCACAGAACTCCTAACATTTAGTGTTCATAGAATAAATCACTTCAGTAAGTAAGAAGCAAAATTTTAGCCATACCATTTGCTACTAGAGAAAATTTTCAACTAGGAAGAATTAAATCTCCCAAAGGCCCCTAAAAGGTCAGAAGATCCCTCCTCCTCTTTACTCACATTCCAGCTGGGGTTTTCCATTGTTCTAGGCACCTGTGAAATTCTGGCCATGGACAGAGAGGTCCTTGAGGTCCAACATAATAACATATCTACCATTGTTATTTACCTTTCATAGAATTATGACTTTTCTTTTTCTTTTTCTTTTTTTGAGATGGAGTCTCGCTCTGTCGCCCAGGCTGGAGTGCAGTGGCATGATCTCGGCTCACTGCAAGCTCTGCCTCCCGGGTTCACACCATTCTCCTGCCTCAGCCTCCCTAGTAGCTGGGACTACAGGCGCCCGCAACCACGTCCGGCTAATTTTTTGTATTTTTAGTAGAGACGGGGGTTTCACTGTGTTAACCAGGATGGACTCGATCTCCTGACTTTGTGATCTGCCTGCCTCGGCCTCCCAGAGTGCTGGGATTACAGGCATGAGCCACCGCGCCTGGCCGAATTATGACTTTTCAACAAGACTGAAAGGCAAGAATCACCCCCTATACTTCCCATTGAGCCTAGGGCATCGAGCCTAGCACTTAGGGCACATAGCAGAGATTTAACAATTGAATGTTGTGGACTGGGGTCGGAGGACTTCTGGCCTGGTTGGCTGTTGGAAATCCTTACCCACAGACTCACCTGAAAAAGACTGAAGGCATATTCTTGGTCCATTTCCACATTCATTAGGTGCAATAACCGCTGAACTTCTTGGAAACTCATCTTACCATCCTGATTTTTGTCTCCACGTTGAAACCAGTCACTCAGCCATCCAGGTATGAGTCAAGGCAAAAGCACTAATGTATCTGTTTGTGTGTGCAGTTGTGTGTGCACCTTTGTCCACTGACATCTCTCCCCTCTCTTTCCTGCCACTCTCTCTCCCCGGTGCCAATCCATTCTCCACACAGCTTCTAGAATAATCTCTCTAGAGCACCAATCTATCTTGTCACTGTATGGCCCAGGCACCTGCAGGGACCTCCCTGTTGCCTGCAGAAAGAAATCTATATTCTGGACAGATGCGATGGCTCACGCCTATAAACCCAACACTTTGGAAGGCCAAGGTGGGTGGATCACATGAGGTCAGGAGTTTCGAGACCAGCCTGGCCAACATGGTGAAATCCCATCCCTACTAAAAATACAAAAAAATTATCTGGGTGTGGTGGCACACACCTGTCGTTTCAGCTACTAGGGAGGCTGAGACATGAGAATCGCTTGAATCAAGGAGGCGGAGGTTGCATGGAGCCGAGATTGCACCACTACATTCCAGCCTGAGTGATGCAGTGAGATTATGTCTCAAAACAAAACAAGTCCATATTCCTTTAGCTTTTTTTTTTTTTTTTTTTAAGACAGAGTCTTGCTCCGTCACCCAGGCTGGAGTGCACTAGGGAAATCTTGGCTCACTGCAACTGCCATCTCCTGGGTCCAAGAGATTCTCCTGCCTCAGCCTCCTGAGTAGCTGAGATTACAGGCGCCCACCGCCACACCCAGCTGTTTTTTATTTGTTCGTTTGTATGTTTGTTTTAGACAGAGTCTTGCTCTGTTGCCCAGGCTGAAGTGAAGTGGTGCAATCATGGCTCACTACAGCCTCAACCTCCCAGACCAAAGTGATCCTCCCACCTCAACCTCTCAAGTAGCTGGGACTACAGGTGTGCACCACCACACTTGGCTACTTTATTTATTTATTTATGTATTATAAATAAATAAAAATTCTTTTATAATTAAAGAGAAAATTTTTTTTTTTTTTTTTTGAGACGGAGTCTTGCTCTGTCACCCAGGCTGGAGTGCAGTGGCACAATCTCGGCTCACTGCAAACTCCGCCTCCCGGGTTCATGCCATTCTCCTGCCTCAGCCTCTCCGAGTAGCTGGGACTACAGGCGCCCGCCACCACGCCCGGCTAATTTTTTGTATTTTTAGTAGAGACGGGGTTTCACCGTGGTCTCGATCTCCTGACCTCGTGATCCGCCCGCCTCGGCCTCCCAAAGTGCTGGGATTACAAGCGTGAGCCACCGCGCCCGGCCAGTGAAAAAATTTTTTTGGAGACAGAGTCTCACTCTGTCGACCAGGCTAGAGTGCAGTGGCACCATCTCAGCTCCCTGCAACCTTTTCCAGTTCAAGTGATTCTCGTGCCTCAGCCTCCCGAGTAGCTGGGATTGCAGACACGTGTCGCCATGCCCAGCTAATTTTTTTGTTTTTTTTGTATTTTTTGTAGAGGTGGGGTTTCACCATGTTGGCCAGGCTGGTGTCAAACTCCTGGCCTCAGGTGATCCACCAGCCTCAGCTTCTCAAAGTGCTGGGATTAATTACAGGTGTGAGCTACTGCACCTGGCCACACCAGGCTAATTTAATTTTTTAAAGTTTATTTTATGAGCCAGGTGCAGTGGCTCACACCTGTAATCCCAGCACTTTGGGAGGCCGAGGCGGACGGATCACTTGAGCCCAGGAGTTAGAGACTAGCCTGAGCAATGTGGCAAAATCCCGTCTCTACAAAACAAAACAAAAAATTAGCCAGGTGCAGTGGCACATGCCTGTAATCCCAGCTGCTCGGGAAGCTGAGGTGGGAGGATTGCTTGAGCCCAGGCTGTCATGGCTGCAGTGAGCCAAGATCGTGCCACTGCACTCCAGCTTGGGTGACAGAGTGAGACCCTGTCTCAAATAAAAAATAAAATTTATTTTATGGTGCTCTACACATTCAGAGAAACTTCTCTAGTAATGAACTATAGAAATTATCCCTGAAAGTGTAGTCTTCCAGTTAACTTCTTAATTTTTTGTAGAGACGCAGTCTTCCCTATGTTGCCTTTAGGCAACATAGTGATCTGCCTGCCTCAAGTGATCTCCCTGCCTCGGCCTCTGACAGTGCTGGGATTACAGGCCAAACAAAAAATTATTTACACCATTCCATCCTCTTCACTAACTGAAGCAATATGTGAGTCTCATTAATCTTTGTACCCCTGGCCGGGCGTGGTGGCTCATGCCTGTAATCCCAGCACTTTGGGAGGCTGAGGTGGGTGGATCACGAGGTCCAGAGTTTGAGACCAGCCTAGCCAAGATGGTGAAACCCCATCTCTACAAAAAAAATACAAAAATTAGCTGGCGTGGTGGCATGCGCCTGTAGTCCCAGCTACTCAGGAGGCTGAGGTAGGAGAATCGCTGGAACCTGGGAGGCAGAGGTTGCAGTGAGCTGAGATTGTGCCACTGCACTCCAGCCTGGGTGACAGAGCAAGACTCCATATCAAAAATATATATATATATGTGTGTGTACCCCTATAGTCTGGCATAGTGCCTGATACATTATGCTTAATAGATCGTGAATGAATGAATAAATGAATGAAATGGTAAACAATCCAGGAAACTTGGAGTGAGTCTATATCACTGAGCCTTCTAAGAGGTTGCTTCCCACCTATATGCTGGTTAATGCCACTGGGATCTTCTGTGCAGCTCTTAGGAGCAGCATCTTGTTTGCTCCTCTGCCTCTCACTGACTCTTCCTCCAATCCTGGGGGTCCTGATTCATGTCTGGCTATGTCATCCCTGGCATCCATTCCTCCCTCAGTATTCTCAGTCTCACATTGGCCTGAGCTGTCCCTGCCCATACCATCTGGACCCTTGGGCCTCCCTAGCCCTGCACCCCTTCTCACCTTTCCTAAACCTGTTGCATCTGGCTCCTTCAGGGATAGAGTGATCCCTCACCCCCACCCTGACTCCATCCTGCTGATACTGGTCCAGGCGCTCCTGATGGTCCATGCTGGTGACAAGATCCACCAACAGCTGGAGCCCTCGCATCCATATCTGGGCCTCCTCAACACTGTTGGCCACCAGGTCCAGGTTAGAGCGGCGGCCATGGAAGACAACGGTGAAGCCCTGCTCCAGGGGGAGCTCCTCTGCCAGGCTACGCAGCAACTCGGAATCATGGCCATTACGTATTGTCTCCACATCAGAGATTGAGACTGCCAGAGAATAAGCAGGTGGAGGCATTAAGGAAGGGAGTCCAACAAACAGCAGGGGCTAAGAGTGAAAGGCCAGCACCCCCTTCTCCATGACACCATAGAAAAGAACCCCAGCCTCTGCAGGCTGAATCCCAAAAAGCATTAGTACAGAGAGATGCAGACCCCAGGGATTCAGGAGCCCACATGAATCACTGATGTTTTCAAAGGCAGCATGGCAAAGGGCCTGTGCTGGAAGTGGCAAGACATGGCTTCCAGCCACAAGCTGGCAGTATGACACAAACCAAAATGACTTAACTCCTCAGTGTCATCATCTGATATAATGGATAGTCCCCTTCCATAGGCAGCCCCAATGGTGATCACTGGAGGACTGGTGGGGATGACAAATGGAAATACATTGGAAAGGCAGAAGCGCGCCGGGCGCGGTGGCTCACGCTTGTAATCCCAGCACTTTGGGAGGCCGAGGCAGGTGGATCACGAGGTCAGGAGATCGAGACCACAGTGAAACCCCGTCTCTACTAAAAATACAAAAAATTAGCCGGGCGTGGTGGCGGGCACCTGTAGTCCCAGCTACTCAGAGAGGCTGAGGCAGGAGAATGGCGTGAATCCGGGAGGTGGAGCTTGCAGTGAGCCGAGACTGCGCCACTGCACTCCAGCCTGGGCGACAGAGCAAGACTCCGTCTCAAAAAAAAAGAAAGGCAGAAGCAGGCTGGGCGCGGTGGCTCAAGCCTGTAATCCCAGCACTTTGGGAGGCCGAGGCAGGCGGATCACGAGGTCAGGAGATCGAGACCATCCTGGCTTACATGGTGAAACCCCGTCTCTACTAAAAATACAAAAAATTAGCCGGGCGTGGTGGCGGGCGCCTGTAGTCCCAGCTATTTGGGAGCCTGAGGCAGGAGAATGGCGTGAACCCGGGAGGCGGAGGTTGCAGTGAGCCGAGATCGTGCCACTGAACTCCAGCCTGGGGGACAGAGCAAGACTCTCGTCTCAAAAAAAAAAAAAAAAAAAAAGGCAGAAGCAGTTATACTAAAGCATTATATCCCCAAGTCCAGTTCTCTAATTCCAGGTTTTTTCGTTTGTTTGTTTTTTGAGATGGAGTCTTGCTCTGTCGCCCAGGCTGGAGTGCAGTGGCGCTATCTCGGCTCACTGCAAGCTCCGCCTCCCGGGTTCACGCCATTCTCCTGCCTCAGCCACCTGAGTAGCTGGGACTACAGGTGCCCATCACCACGTCCGACTAATTTTCTGTATTTTTTTAGTAGAGATGGGGCTTCACTGTGTTAGCCAGATGGTCTCGACCTCCTGACCTCGTGATCCACCCACCTAGGCCTCCCAAAGTGCTGGGATTACAGGCGTGAGCCACCGCACCTGGCCCCCATTCCAGGTTTGAGGGCTTCCTCTTTCCAGATGTCTACGAGGGAACCAGAGAAATTATTTCACCCTCTTACCTCAGCTGGGGGCAGTACGGATTGTGAGCAATTTGTCTCTAAAACAGACTCTCTAGATGTGTCCTGTGATCAAATTATGCCTTGTTATCATAAAGAGTTTGGCCAGTAAGTGCACACTGTTATGATTTTTTTTTGTTTTATTTTGTTTTTTGAGACCGAGTTTTGCTCTTGTCACCCAGGCTGGAGTGCAATGGCACAATCTCGGCTCACTGTAACCTCTGCCTTCTGGGTTCAAGCGATTCTCCTGCCTCAGCCTTCTGAGCAGCTGGGACTACAGGTGCGTGCCACTAAGCCCGGCTAATTTTTGTATTTTTAGTAGAGGTGGGGTTTCACCATGTTGGCCAGGCTGGTCTCAAACTCCTGACCTCAAGTGATCTGCCCACCTCAGCCTCCCAAAGTGCTGGGATTACAGGCATGATCCACCACACCCAGCCGCATTTTTTGTATTTAAAAATATTTATCCGGCCGGGCGCGGTGGCTCACGCTTGTAATCCCAGCACTTCGGGAGGCCGAGGAGGGCGGATCACAAGGTCAGGAGATCGAGACTACGGTGAAACCCTGTCTCTACTAAAAATACAAAAAAATTAGCCGGGCGTGGTGGCGGGCGCCTGTAGTCCCAGCTACTTGGAGAGGCTGAGGCAGGAGAATGGCGTGAACTCAGGAGGCGGAGCTTGCAGTGAGCCGAGATCGCGCCATTGCACTCCAGCCTGGGCGACAGAGCGAGACTCCGTCTCAAAAAAAAAAAAAAAAAAAAAAAAAAATTTATCATAGGCCGGGTGCAGTGGCTCACGCCTGTAATCCCAGCACTTTGGGAGGCCGAGGCAGGCGGATCACGGGGTCAGGAGATCGAGACCATCTTGGCTAACACGGTGAAACCCCGCCTCTACTAAAAATGTGAAAAAATTAGCCAGGCGTGGTGGCGGGTGCCTATAGTCCCAGCTACTCAGAAGGCTGAGGCAAGAGAATGGCGTGAACCCAGGAGGCGGAACTTGCAGTGAGCTGAGATCACGCCACTGCACTCCAGCCTGGGCAACAGAGCGAGACTCCGTCTCAAAATATATATATATATATTTATCATAATGGCTAACATTTATTAAACGCATTCTGGTTTTACATCCCATGCTAAGTATTTTACATGTTAACTCATTGAGTCCTTGTAACCTACTAAGCAGGTACTGTTTAATCCCTATTTTATGATGAGGAAACTGAAGCTTGATGTAGGTATGTATGTATGTATGTATATATATATTTTTTTAGAGACAGGGTCTCACTCACCCAGGCAGAGTGCAGTGGTGTGATCAAAGCTCACTGCAGTCTCAACCTCCTGGGCTCAAGTGATGCCCCCATCTTAGCCTCCCAAATAGCTGAGACCACAGGCGTACAGCACCACACCCAGCTAATTTTTTATTTTTGTTTTTTATAGAGACAGGATCTCCCTATGTTGTCCAGGCTGGTCTTGAACTTCTGGTCTCAAGCAATTCTCCTGCCTCAACCTCCCAAATTGCTGGGATTACAGGCATTGAGCCACCATGCCCAGCCATAGCTTAACTACTTGATTTTCCACAGCTGCTCAGTTAGAAAGTGGCAGAGCCAGGGCTTTAATTCAGGCAGGCTGATGCCTAAGATCATGGTCTTATTATAATAACAAGATGCAACCAATGATTTATTACATCTTACTATGTTCCAGGACTCTTCTAAGCCTTTTATATACAATAACTAATTTAATCCTCATAACAGCCTTATGAGGCAAGTACTGTTATGATCTCCTTTTACAGGCTCAGATATAGCCACAATTAGGACAGCACAAGCACACACTATCGTAGGACTTTGGTCCCTCCCCTGCCAGGCTCCTCAGGCCTCTATCCACCCATGTATCCACCCCCCGCTATCCAGATCACTCACAGCTGGGCTTGGCACTGCCCCTGGCCTGCCGTGCATGCCAGACTGTCATGCCGTCATTCTGAAGTCTGAAGTATCTTAGCTTCTTCCAGCTTTTGGACCTCACCTTGCGCATCGGCATGCCTTCCTGCATCAGCAGCAAGTCCTGATCAGTGGTCAGCTCTAGGTCAGGAAAAGCAGGGATTAGGTAGCCAGCAGAGAGGGTAGCAGGCCCAAGGAGAGCTCTGGAACAAGGGTCCAGCCTCCTTCCCTTCCCTGAGCTGCACACTAAGGCCTCTTCCCCTGCAGGGGCCCCGGCACTCACGGTCTTGCAGCAGGGACGCCATCACCCACTGTTCCACCAGCTGGCACCAGATCACCTAAAGGAGCAATGAAGAGCAAAGGGCTCTAGGTGAATCTTGAAGTTAGTCTGCAGCTGATTTTTGCTTCTAATTTTGAGTTTAGTGACTCTGACACTTTAGATAGGTTTAGAAATCTGCCTCAAATCACGGAAGGATCAGAATTTAAACCAAGATATGTCTGATCCCAGAGCCTCCGCTATTTCCCACGGCTATCTTCAGAGAAGGCTAAACCAAAGATTCCGCCAAGCACCCCCTTCCTACCCAATAACCCACAGTCTACTAGTGCCACATTTTGCTCACTCCCCACCCTCTCATTATTAGGAACTAACATCTTGCTGGATTTCCCTTTCAGAAACTAGAATCTCTTCACACCCTAGCCTTCTCATTTCTAGGTGGAATCCTTTCAGCTTCCCTATTCTGGGAGTCCTCTCTATCTATGCTCCCACACAGACTGTCCAGCTCCTAAGGGGCTAGCACAGACTTTCTTTTTCTTTCTTTTTTTTTTTTTTGATACGGAGTGTCGCTCTGTCACCCAGGCTGGAGTGCAGTGGTGTGATCTCAGCTGCAACTGCAACTCCCAGTTCAAGCGATTCTCCTGCCTCAGCCTCCCGAGTAGCTGGGACTACAGGCATGTGCCACCACACCAGGCTAATTTTTTGTATTTTTAGTAGAGATGGGTTTTCACTGTGTTAGCCAGGATGGTCTCGATCTACTGACCTCGTGATCCGCCCACCTCGGCCTCCCAAAGAGCTGGGATTACAGGCGTGAGCCACTGCACCCGGCCAGACTTTCTTTTTTCTCTTCGACAATACTTAGTTGTCTTCTTCTACCTTCACATGGTAAAGCATATTTTATACTTTTCCTTTACAGTTATTCTCACAGTTTTAATGGACCAAATAAGTTACACAAGTCTCAGAACTACATTTTCAAATTTTCTCTACCTACCAAAAAAGGGTACCTCTTTTAAGATATATGCTGTTGGCCGGGTGCGGTGGCTCACACCTGTAATCCCAGCAATTTGGGAGGCCGAGGCTGGTGGATCACCAGAGGTCAGGAGTTTGAGACCTGCCTGGCCAACATGGCAAAACCCCGTCTCTACTAGAAATACAAAAGAATTAGCTGGGCATGGTGGCAGGCACCTGTAATCCCAGCTACTTGGGAGGCTGAGGCAGGAGAATCGCATGAACCTGGGTGGCAGAAGTTGGCAGTGAGCCAAGATCATGCCATGCACTCCAGCCTGGGTGACACAGTGAGACTCTGTCTCAATAAAAAGAGGAAAAAGGCTGGGTGTGGTGGCTCACGCCTATAATCTCAGCACTTTGGGAGGCCGAGGCAGGTGGATCACAAGGTCAGGAGATTGAGACCATCCTGGCTAAAACAGTGAAACCCCGTCTCTACTAAAAAAATACAAAAGGCTGGGCACGGTGGCTCAAGCCTGTAATCCCAGCATTTTGGGAGGCCAAGGCGGGTGGATCACGAGTTCAGAAGTTCAAGACCAGCCTGGCCAACATAGTGAAACCCTGTCTCTACTAAAAATACAAAAAATTAGCGGGGTGTGGTGGTGTGCGCCTGTAATTCCAGCTACTCAGGAGGCTGAGGCAGGAGAATCGTGTGAACCTGGGAGGCAGAGGTTGCAGTGAGCTGAGATTATGCCATTGCACTCCAGCCTGGGCGACAGTGCGAGACACCGTCTAAAAAAAAAAAAAATATATATATATATATATATACAAAAAATTAGCCGGGTGTGGTGGCGGGCACCTGTAGTCCCAGCTACTCGGGAGGCTGAGGCAGGAGAATGGCATGAACCCAGGAGGCGGAGCTTGCAGTGAGCCGAGATAGCGCCACTGCACTCCAGCCTGGGCAACAGAGCGAGAGCAAGACTCCATCTCAAAAAGAAAAAAAAAGAAGAAGAAGAAAAGATATATGCTGTGAAATATAGGACCTGGTTAAGTTGTCCTAGTAGCTGACAACAAACTTCCCTTGAAAAGGACAAGAAAATTTTATATGTGGCCACACTGATTCTAGCTATGCCCCTATAGAAATACTCAATTCTTGGCTGGGCACAGTGGCTCAGGCTGTAATCCCAGCACTTTGAGAGGTTGAAGAGGGAGGATTGCTTAGGCCCAGGAGTTCGAGACCAATGTGAGCAACATAGTGAGACCTCCATCTCTACAAAGAATTTTTTTAAATTAGCTGAGTGTGGTGGTGTACACCTGTGGTCCCAGCTACTTGGGAGGCTGAGGAGGGAGGCTCACTTGAGCCCAGGAGGTTGAGGCTGCAGTAAGCTGAGATTACACCACTGAGCTCCAGCCTGGGTGACAGAGCAAGACTGTCTCAAAAAGCAAAAATAAAAAAACAAAATTCTTGACCAGGTCATGCTGAAACTGACAAATCTCATAAAACATAAAGCTCTATGCTTTTCTGTAAGCAAAGAACCTACATTTGAATAGAAATATGTTGTGTGTTTCTTTTTTTTAAAGGGTATCTCTACCTGAAAAATGTTATGTGCTTTTTTTTTTTTTTTTTTTTTTTTTGAGATGGAGTTTTGCTCTTATTACCCAGGCTGGAGTGCAATGGCACAATCTCGGCTCACTACAACCTCTACCTCCCGGGTTCAAGTGACTGTCCTGCCTCAGCCTCCCAAGTTGCTGGGATTACAGGCACCCATCACTACGCCCAGCTAATTTTTTGTATTTTTAATAGAGACGGGGTTTCACTATGTTGGCCAGGCTGGTCTCAAACACCTGACCTCAGGTGATCCGCCCGCCTCGACCTCCCAAAGTGCTGGGATTACAGGCATGAGCCACCTCACCCAGCCATGTTCCTTAATTTAAAAGTTTAAAATTTTGACAGTAGTGCACATCTTAAAAGAACTTTAAAAATTTGTAGAGCAATCATTCAGTTAGTGTTTCATTAAAACATCATGCAGTTAGTTCAACTCCCTATATTTTACAGATGAAAAAGCAGAAGTCCAGAAATGTGATGTGACTTGCCTAAGGTCACACAGCCTATTAGTGCCCTATGTCTCTTTTGTGGTAAGACCCTATAAAGTCACCTAGTAGGCCAGGCACGGTGGCTCATGCTTGTAATCTCAGCACTTTGGGAGGCCGAAGAGGATCACGAGGTCAGGAGATCGAGACCACCGTGAAATCCCGTCTCTACTAAAAATACAAAAAAATTAGCCGGGCGTGGTGGCGGGCGCCTGTAGTCCCATACTACAGAGGCTGAGGTAGGAGAACAGCGTGAACCTGGGAGGCGGAGCTTGCAGTGAGCCGCGATTGCGCCACTGCACTCCAGCCTGGGCGACAGAGCAAGACTCCGTCTCAAAAAAAATAAAAAATAAAGTCACCTAGTAGTGACCTAGCCTTCAGGGAGAATGTGGGGGGTCACTGAAAATACAGCTTCCCTGAATACAAGACCTTGAGAAGACTTTCTTTTTTGTTGTTTTTGCGACGGAGTCTTGCTCTGTCGCCAGGCTGGAGTGCGATGGCACCATCTCAGCTCACTGCAACCTCTGCCTCCAAGGTTCAAGCAATTCTCCTGCCTCAGCCTCCTGAGTAGCTGGGATTACAGGTGTGAGCCACCACGCCTGGCTAATTTTTGTATTTTGAGTAGAGACAGAGTTTTGCCGTGTTGGCCAGGCTGGTCTCCAACTCCTGATCTCAGGTGATCCGCCCACCTTGGCCTCTCCAAGTGCTGTTACAGGCTTGAGCCACTGTGCCCTGCCTAGAGAAGCCTCTCTAAGTGGGTAGTAATGTATAGGTATCCAGAGTGAGAGGGGAAGGTTGAGAAGAAGTCTGTCAGGAAACAATTTCAGGAAGAAAAGATTTTGCTGGCTTAGGCTGAATGTGTGTGCCTGAAGGAGACCAGAAGAAACCTCTGGTTGGACGAAGGGACCCAAAGTGTTTCCTGAGAGCCAGAAAATCATCTCTGCTTTTCTGAGTGGGGACGCAGTTTGGAATCTGAGGCTTACAGAAGCTATGTGAAGACTGAAGTAGAAAGTAACAGACCTGGCCGGAGGCAGTGGCTCATGCCTGTAATCCCAGCACTTTGGGAGGCCGAGGCGGGTGGATCACAAGGTCAAGAAATCGAGACCATCCTGGACAACATGGTGAAACCCTGTCTCTACTAAAAATACAAAAATTAGCTGGGCATGGTGGCTACTAGGGAGGCTGAGGCAGGAGGATCGCTTGAACCTAAGAGGCAGAGGTTGCAATGAGCCAAGATCACGCCACTGCACTCTAGCCTGGTGACAGAGCTAGACTCCGTCTCAAAAAAAAAAAAAAAAAGAAAAGAAAGTAACAGACCTCTCTTAAATTTCTTAGGTCTAGCAGGGTGTGGTGGCTCACGCCTGTAATCTCAGCACTTTGAGAGGCTGAGGCAGGTGGATCACTTGAGGTCAGGAGTTTGAGACCAGCCTCGCCAACATAGTGAAACCCCGTCTCTACTAAAAATACAAAAAGTAACTGGCTGTGGTGGTGCACACCTGTAATCCCAGCTACTCATGAGGCTGAGGCAGGAGAATCACTTGAACCCAGGAGGCAGAGGTTGCAGTGAGCCGAGATTGCACCACTACACTCCAGCCTGGGCGACGGAGTGAGACTCTGTCTCAAAAACAACAACAACAACAAAAATTTCTTAGGTCCTCAGACTCTATGAGAGTGAATTGGCCTGGGGCTGAAGTCTAACCTCTTTTGCCAACATCCTGGCTTATCTCCTATCTGAATTTTAGCTCTCACCTCTGGGACATAGGGACGCTAGCATGCGGTGAACTTCAGGACTGCAAGAAGATTGCATTACCTTCCCTTATGCCTGTGTCCAGGAGCCTCACAATGATGTCTTGAAACAAAGGAAGCCTGAGAACAGAGCCCAAGTGCCTGAACACCCTTACTTTGGAGACTCCCTCCTCTCAAACCTGCCTTAGAAAATTATTTTTCCCTCCTTTGTCCAATTCTTCTAAACCCAAAGCTTGGCCTTGTTCTTCCAATCCTTCTCCCATTCATGAATCACTATTTTAAAACTGTATTCACATGACTGACATGTGGTCATAAGAGGGCCAGTTTCAAATCAGGGAGCCATAGAAGGTCAGAGCTGGACTTCATTTTACAGAAAAGGAGCCCGAGGACTAGAAAGGTTAGGTGACGTAAAAAGAATTAGTGCCAGAGTCATTTAATGAGTGACAGAACTGGAATTAGAGCCACGGTCCCTGGCCGGGCACGGTAGCTCACATCTGTAACCCCAGCACTTTGGGGGGATGAGGTGGGCAGATCATGTAAGGTCAGGAGTTCGAGACCAGCCTGACCAACACGGTGAAACCCTGTCTCTACTAAAAATACAAAAATTACCGGGGAGTAGTGGTGCACACCTATAATCCCCGCTACTTGGGAGGCTGAGGCAGGAGAATTGCTTGAACCCAGGAGGAGGAGGCTGCAGTGAGCCGAGATGGCACCATTGCACTCCAGCCTGGGCAACAAAAGCGAAACTCCGTCTTGGGTGGGAGGAAAAAAAAAAGAATCCAGGTCTCCATACAACCAGCTCAAGGATCTCACAATGACACTGCTCTTAGAAAGGGCCTTCTCTAGAAAACAGGTTGAAGCAAGGCTAGGAATCAATAAGGGACATAGATATTTTGTCTCTCCTCTCCATCACTTTCTGTTTCCTCTGTACTCTGAATAGTCTTGCTTTTCTTTGGTCTCATTTTCTTTCTTTATTTCTATTTATTTATTTTTTTTGAGATGGAATATCACTCTGTCGCCCAGGCTGGAGTGCAGTGGCATGATATTGGCTCACTGCAACCTCCACCCCATGGGTTCCAGTGATTCTCCTGCCTCAGCCTCCCAAGTAGCTGGGATTACAGGCATGTGCCACCACGCCTGGCTAATTTTTTTTATTTTAGTAGAGATGGGGTTTCACTATGTTGGCCAGGCTGGTCTCGAACTCCTGACCTCAGATGATCCACCCGCCTCAGCCTCCCTAAGTGCTGGGGTTACAGGGGTGAGCCACTGTGCCCAGCCTCTTTCATCTCATTTTCTTTCCTTTCCCCATCCCATGCCTGACCTGGTCCTTTTCCTTTCTTCCCAGTTCACTATAAAAATAATTTTTTAAAATTATTTTTTGTTTTGTATGGAGATGGGGTCTCCCTGTGTAGCCCTAGTTTTAAACTCCTGGCCTCAAGCAATCCTCCTACCTGGGTTTCCCAAAGTGCTGGGATTACAGGCGTGAGCCATCATGCCCAGCCTCATCCCCACCTCTCTCTCTCTCTTAATCCTCTCTCTGTCTTCCTGTTTGCTCACCTAGGTCAAGTCTCTCCTCTTCTCTTCCTTCTCCTCATCCCTTATCCCCATCACCTCTTCCAGTTGGTTCCTTCTTTTGACTCCACTAATTCGCAGTGGCTCTGATTCTCATCTCCTTTGAGAATTTTGAGACTGTGGTCCAGAAGGGAGGACACTTGGGTTCAGAACTCAGTAGCATGCGTGTCCCTCTGCTCAGCCTCACTTTTCTCTGTATCCTAGGAGATTGACCAAACAAACTGCCCAGACAATGTGAGTTAGAACCTAGGTATTCTAGGTCTTGCTGTTTCCTCTGGTGTCTCATGGTAGAATGGGAAGGATGCCCACAGCTGATACAGGTGCAATGAGAAGAGAAGGAACAAAGGGTTTGGGAGTGAGGGCACTGGGAAAAACACAGAGGATGATGTCTCAGAATAAGAAAGGTCGGTCTTAAATATTAACTCATAGACACATATATGGAGATCTTCAATGATATAGTAATTACCTCTCTAATACAGATACGAAAATAGAGACACAAAATGAGATGGGAAGTAGCCCAGAGCTGCAGAGCACGATTTGGTGCTCAATTTCTAAGAGACTTCATGTCACCTAGAGATGGACTTTGGCAGAATTACCAATGACACCAAGGAGATTATAGTGGGATTCAGGGTGTCTCAAGTCTCTCTGAGGGGCAAGAAAGAAGAGAATCATTTTGTCTACTCCCTTGCTTCTGAGAAGGATTATGCCTAACCTGGTTCATATAGAGGACAAAATGGCTCTGGTCACAGGTCACAGAATGTTGGAGCTTGAAGGTTCTTTTTTTTTTTTTGAGACAGAGTCTCGCTGTCGCCCAGGCTGGAGTGCAGTGATCTCAGCTCACTGCAGGCTCCGCCCCCCAGGGTTCACACTATTCTTCTGCCTCAGCCTCCCGAGTAGCTGGGACTACAGGCGCCCGCCACCTTGCCCGGCTAATTTTTTGTATTTTCAGTAGAGACGGGGTTTCACCATGTTAGTGAGGATGGTCTCGATCTCCTGACCTCGTGATCCACTCGCCTTGGCCTCCCAAAGTGCTGGGATTACAGGCGTGAGCCACTGCACCTGGCCAGTTCTTTTATAACGCATCTAATCCAGACATTCCCAGCTACATCAGTAGCCTCTAGAATGTCTTAAAATTGAGATCCTTAGCCCTACTCAAAAATCTACCAGATCAGAGTTACCCAGGGTGGGGCTCAATAATATATTTATTTTTAACAAGTACACTTGGTACACAGGCAAGTCTGGGAAACCTTAACCTCTCTCATATCACAGATCTGGAAGTTGTGGCTCCAGGTCCTGTAGCTAGTTAATGGCACAGGCAGAACTAGAAGTAGGTTTTCTTACCAACATAGCACTCTAGTGCACTAAGAAACTGCTCTGGCCCATGGAATAGGCAAAGAACTAAGGGACTTTCATAACTCTCTCTATTACCAGGGATCTCTGATTCCCCATGATTCTTGTCCAACCCCTATTTTGCAACCCTCAACAAACTGTTAATGAATCTATGCTAAAGCTTAGCTACTCCACTTTTTGCTTCCCTTATTGGGGGTGGGGCTCGCCTCAGGAGTGGCTAGGGTTGGCACTTCTGGCCCTGCATAAGCTAAGAGGTACTTCATATAACGGGCGACTGACACAGCCAGGAGGAAAGCTGTAAGGATCAAGGAGGATAAGCTAGAGAGAACCAGGAGGTGGGAGCCCTGTAGAGCTGTTGGGATGAGGAAAGGAGTCTAGGGTACAATTTAACCAGGGTGGATAAGCATCTAGAGGGCAGAGGTAGGGACTCAGGAAAGACAGAGCTTAGAGCAGAGGCTAGTCAGAGCTTCCAGACCCTTACCGTGGGCAGGAGAGCAGAATAGCAGTCCTGTGTTTCCTGTGTCTGTGAGCTGTGCCTCCCGAGCTCTGCGATGCTGTGGGATCAGGAAGCCCAGCCTGGCTCCTTTTCTCTTTTGCTCCCCTTGCACTGGCTTGTTTCCTCCTCTCTTCTACAGCAGCTGGCTGCTGTGACTGGCGAGTTATAGCCGGAGGGAAGCAGTAAGAAGGGGAGAGGTGTGAGCTCTCTCCAGTCCAGCCCATCCAACTCTTAAAGGCCCAGGACACTGGTCAATGTGAGGGAGTAGTGGGGGTTGGGTGGGGAGAGAAGGATTAAGGGCACCACATCTCCAGGGAGGAGGAGCCTGGCTGCCCTTCATCTTGATGCCAGCCCTCATTGACCCCAATCCCGCAGTAGCTCTCAAAGTGAAGGGAGTGTCCTCAGTTGCAGTGCTCCGTGAATCACTGGTTTTCCTTCTGGTTCCTGCATGTAATACGGCTGTCTTTGCCCTTATTTAATCTGGCTCCTTTCCATAGTGTCTGTTTCCACTGGCCTGCTCCTGTATCTCTGAATCCTGCCTGCAGGGCACTCACTGTAGCTCTGTCCCACAGGAAAAGAAAGAAATAAGATGGGAAAAGAGGAAGATGAGGAGAAGGGGAGAACAGGAATGATGATAGAATGTAGAGGGACAGATAGGTTAGAATCTATGTATATTTTAGGCACTCATTAAATATTGAAAGAATGCATAGATGAATGTGTGAAACAGTTCATTTTTTTTTTTTTAACATCCATTCATTCCTCCTACAAGCATTTGTTCAGTACCTCTGGGTTATAAGTCATAGCCCTCAGAATGGAGGTAGCACCTTCAGGACATACATGCATGTTTATAAAGATGTGTGCAGAGATGAAGCATAGGCTCAGAGGGGAACTGTGTGAAATGGTGTAATTTTGAGTGTGCTGACGTCTGGCTGACTATCATGGTTTCCACAAGCATCCCTCAACTGCCTAATATTTTACCATTAGTGATTATAGCTACATTTTTTAGTCCCATTAAAATAAAATCCTCCTAAGTGATTACTATAAAAGTCAGGATAGTGGTTACTGTTGGGAGGGGGAGGAATTGTGGTGAGATGGGATGCAGAGGGGGCTTCTGGCATAGCTAGCTAAACTCTATTTCTAGTTCTAAGTGCTAACAAGGGTCTTCACTTCATAATTTATTAAGCTATATATTCTCTTGATATACTTTTCTATATGTGTTTTTAAATTTATTTTTTTAGGTCTCATTTAAAATATCATATATCTGTGTTAATTTTTGAAGGCTTAATGATTTTAAATATACATATACATATATATATATATATTTTTTTTTTTTTTGAGATAAGAGTCTTGCTGTTGCCCAGGCTGGAGTGCAATGGTGTGATCTTGGCTTACTGCAACCTCCACCTCCCGGGTTCAAGCAATTCTCCTGTCTCAGCCTCCTGAGTAGCTGGGATTACAGGCGCATGCTACCACCCCCAGCTACCTTTTTTTTGTATTTTAGTAGAGACGGGGTTTCACCGTGTTGCCCAGGCTGGTCTTGAGCTCCTGAGCTCAGGCAATCCACCTGCCTCGGCCTCCCAAAGTGCTAGGATTACAGGCGTAAGCCACTGCACCCAGCCGATTATAAATAATATTTTAAAAAATTCAATCCTAAGGTCAAAGTAGATTTTAAATAATTTATACCTAGGTTGGGTTGTCTATATTCTTTACTGAGAGCAGGTTTTGATAGAAGAGTAGTAGTATGAAGTAAGGGGACGCATTAAGAGGGAGGCCATTCATGGGGAACAGGAAGACTGGGGGGCATCGTAGTTTAAACTGTGCTGATTTCAGATTTCACTTAATAGAGGCCCTGTTTTACATGCTTGTCTTGCTCTCCCATTTCTACTTCCCCAACATGGCCAGTTTATTTTTCCAAGCCTCACCTTCACAGTCCACACTCCTCTTCTACACCCCCAGATTATATACCATCTTTCTGAGTCACTATTTGCATCAATTTAATGCTGCCCAACCTCCTTCCCTCTTGGGTGATCTGTGAGGGGTGTTATCACTCATAGTGGATTTTCTGGGAGAGTCTAGATCTCAAATATTCTGTTTCAATGTTCTCATGAACACAACAGTATTCTTCAGCCCATATGTTCTGATTTTTGGGGCAGGAACTTGGAGACTTTCACAAGGTTAGTATGGTTCCAGAGTGCTAAGGCATGCCCACTGCAGGACTCTCATGAAACAGAGGGAGGGAGCAGACAGACAGGGCCTCCCGGGCACAGTAAATGTCCATCTGGTATGGTTATTCCTATTTCCACCATGATCCTGGCTGGCCGTTCTCCCACTGTTGTCTATTATTAACAGATCCAGAAACCTGATCAGGGCAGTAGCAGCAGAGGGACTTTCTGGGAACCATGCCCAGGAAAAGCCTAGAAGCCCTAAACTGAAATGAAGCAGCAGCTGGTAAAGAAGACCTAAACATGGTACTCTCGCCCTGCCACCCAGGCCTGCCTAGACGTTCTTCCTGACATCCAGAGCAGATGCCACCCAATTAAATGTCTCCGCTTGTCAGGACACTCAGGCTGGAAAGTCCGAGATCAGTTCCCCAGACTATCCAACCAAACTACTCAAACTTCTGACATAAAGCCCAACTCCTTCCTGATCAAAAACGCAACTCAAAACAGTAAATTCCATTTAAAAATCATCAATATAAGGCCAGGCACAGTGGCTCACACCTGTAATTCCAGCACTTTGGGAGGCCGAGGTGGGAGGACTGCTTGAGTCCAGAAGTTTCAGACCAGCCAGGGCAACACAGCAAGACTCTGTCTCTTAAAAAAAAAAATTAGGGCTGGGCACGGTGGTTCACGCCTGTAATCCCAGAACTTTGGGAGGCCGAGGTGGGCAGATGACGAGGTCAGGAGTTTGAGACCAGCCTGACCAACATGAAACCCGATCTCAACTAAAATATAAAAATTAGCCAGGCATGGTGGCATGTGCCAGTAATCCCAGCTACTCAGGAGGAGGCTGAGGCAGGAGAATTGCTTGAACCCGGGAGGCAGAGGTTGCAGTGAGCCAAGATCGCAACACTGCACTCCAGCCTGGGTGACAGAGCAAGACTCTGTCTCAAAAAAAAAAAAAAAGGACTGGGTGCGGTGGCTCATGCCTGTAATCCCAGCACTTCAGGAGGCCGAGGCAGGTGGATCACTTGAAGTGAGGAGTTCGAGACCAGCCTGGTGCCTGGTCAACACGGTGAAACCCGGTCTCTACTAAAAATACTAAAATTAGCCAAGCATGGTGGTACATGCCTGTAATCCCAGCGACTCAGGAGGCTGAGGCAGGAGCATTGTTTGAACCTGGGAGGCAGAGGTTGCAGTGAGCTGAGACGGTGCCATTGCACTCCAGCCTGGGCGGGTGACAGAGCGAGATTGTGTCTCAAAAAAAAAAAAAAAAAAAATCAATATGAAACCACCTGTAGAATTAAAAGCCAGGATATATAACTTCAAAAGACCAGAGAATATACATATATATATAGCCACTCCGCCATTCTAACAAAATTTAAAAGCAGAGTCCCAGTTCTGCTATTCAATTCTTTAAGTGGGCGTGGGGAGTGGGCAACAAGGTGGTATTAAAAAACCCAGAGAACAAGATGATGGAAAGTAGAATAAAAAATACAAATAGTATTTTACACCAAGAAAACTTTCAGAAAAGATCATAAAACAAAATATAAGTATGTGCTATTGGTAAGAGTCATGTCTACAGGCTGGGCACGGTGGCTCATGCCTGTAATCCCAACACTTTTGGAGGCCAAGGCAGGCAGATCACTTGAGGCCAGGAGTTCGAGACTAGCCTGGCCAGCATTGTGAAACCCCATCTCTACTAAAAATAAAAAAAACAGCCGGGCATCATGGTGCATCCCTGTAAGGCCAACTACTCTGGAGGCTGAGGCAGGAGAATCACTTGAACACAGGAGGTAGAGGTTGCAGTGAGCCAAGTTCGTGCCACTGCCACTGCACTACAGCCTGGGTGACAGAGCAAGACTTCTCCTTAAAAAAGAAAAAAAAAGAGTCACATCTACAAAAAGGTGTTACTAAAAAAAAAAAAAAGAAAAGGCCGGGCGGGGTGGTTCACGCCTGTAATCCCAGCACTTTGGGAGGCCAAGGCGGGTGGATCACTTGAGATCAGGAGTTCGAGACCAGCCTGACCAACATGGAGAAACCCCACCTCTACTAATAAATATAAAAAATTAGCTGGGCGTGGTGGTGCATGCCTCTAATCCCAGCTACTCGGGAGGCTGAGGCAGAAGAATCGCTTGAACCTGGGAGGTGGAGGTTGCGGTGAGCTGAGATCGCACCATTACACTCCAGCCTGGGCAACAAGAGTGAAACTCTGTCTCAAGAAAAAGAAAAAAAAAGAAAAAAGTTCCAGCCTGGGCAACATAGCAAGACCTCGGCTCTACAAAAAAGTAAACACTCTCTTTTAGTCCCAGCTACTTGGGAGACTGAGATGGAAGGATCACTTGAGCCCAGGAGTTAGAGGCTTCAGTGAGCCACGATCATGCTACTGCACTCAAGCCTGGGCGACAGAGTGAGATTCTGTCTCAAAAAATAAAATAAAATAAAATAAAATAAAATAAAATAAAAGTTGAAAGTTAAAGGAAAGTGGCTGTGTATGGTGGCTCACTCACGCCTGTAATCCCAGCACTTTGGGAGGCTGAGGTGGGCGGATCATGTAAGGCCAGGAGTTTGAGACCAGCCAGGCCAACAATGGTGAAATCCCCAGCTCTACAAAAAATAAAAAAATTAGCCGAACATGGTGGCACATGCCTGTAATCACAGATACTTGGGAGGCTGAGGCTCAAGAATTGCTTGAGGCCGGGCATGGTGGCTCACGCCTGTAATTCCAGTACTTTGGGAGGCCAAGAGGATCACAAGGTCAGGAGTTCGAGACCAGCCTGGCCAGCATGGACAACCCCTCCCACCCCCCACAATCTCTACTAAAAATACAAAATTAGCTGGGAGTGGTGGCGCATGCCTGTAATCTCAGCTACTCAGGAGGCTGAGGCTGGAGAATCGCTTGAACCCAGGAGGTGGAGGTTGCGGTTAGCCAAGATCACGCCATTGCACTCCAGCTTGGGCAACAAGAGCAAAACTCTGTCTCAAAAAAAAAAAAAAAAAAAAAAAGAATTGCTTGAATTCGGTAGGCAGAGGTTGCAGTGAGCTGAGATCATGCCACTGCAATCCCGCCTGTGTGACACAGCAAGACCCTCTCTCAAAAGAAAAAAAAAAAAAGTTAAAGGAAGAACTCCAGTTTTGTTCTTTTAAGATTGCCTTGGCCATGCACGGTGGCTCATGCCTATAATCGCAGCACTTTTGGAGCCCAGGAGTTTGAGACCGGCCTAGGCACATAGTAAGATTTTGTCTCTACAAAAAATAAAAATATGGCCGAATGCAGTGGCTCACGCCTGTAATCCCAGCACTTTGGGAGGCCGAGGTGGGTGGATTACGAAGTCAGCAGTTCAAGACCAGCCTGACCAAGATGGTGAAATCCTGTCTCTACTAAAAATACAACAAAAAAAATTAGCCAGGCATGGTGGCGGACACCTGTAATCCCAGCTACTCGGGAGACTGAGGCAGAGAATTCTTGAACCCGGGAGGTGGATGTTGCAGTGAGCCGAGATCGTGCCACTGCACTCCAGCCTGGGCAACAGAGCAAGACTCCGTCTCAAAATAAGCAAATAAATAAATAATAAATTAAAAAAATAAAAATAAAAATATTAGCTGACTGTGGTGGTGCACATTTGTAGTCCTAGCTACTTGGGAGACTGAGGTGGAAGAACTGTTTGAGCCCAGGAGGGTGAGGCTGCAGTGAGCCATGCACTCCAACATGGGTGACATGCACTGCACTGCACTCCAACATGGTTGACAGAGACCCTGTCTCAAAAAAAAAAAAAATCTCCTCGGCTCTTCTGGCAAAATTTTAGAATCAGCTTACTAATTTTCAGAAAAATAAACCTGCTGGGATTTTACTTAGAACTGAGTTTAACAAGCAGATCAATTTGAGAGAATTGGCATCCTCATAGTATTTTTAATATTGTTTTCCAATCTATGGAGATGATATATTCCTTTAATTATATAGCTTTTTAATTTCTCTCCACAATGTTTCATTGTTTTCAATGTAAAGGTTCTGCACACTATTTGATATATCTATTTCTAGCTACTTGATTTCTTATGCTTTATAAACTATTTTTGAAATTTTACTTTCTATTTATTGTTGCATATGAAAACATATAATTGACTTTTTTGTTTTTTGAGACAAAGTCTCACTCTGTTGACCAAGCTGGAATGCAGTGGCGAGATCTCGGCTCACTGCAACCTCCACCTCCTGGGTTCAAGCGATTCTTCTGCCTCAGCCTCCCAAGTAGCTGGGACTACAGGCACGCGCCACCATGCCTAGCTAATTTTTGTATTTTTAGTAGAGACGGGGTTTCACTATTTTGGCCAGGCTGGTCTTGAACTCCTGACCTTGTGATCCTCCCGCCTTGGCCTCCCAAAGTGCTGAGATTACAGGCTTGAGCCACCGTGCCCGGCCATAATTGATCTTTTTTTTTTTTTTTTTTTTTTTTATATTGACCTTATAGTCTGTGACCTTGCTAAATTCACTTATTAATATTATTATTATTATTTTTTGAGATGGAGTCTTGCTCTGTTGCCCAGGCTGGAGTGCGGTGGCGTGCTCTCGGCTCACTGCAACCTCTGCCTCCCGGGTACAAGCCTGCTTCAGCCTCCTGAGTAGCTGGGATTATAGGCACGTGCCACCACGCCCGGCTAATTTTTGTATTTTTAGTAGAGATGGGATTTCACCATGTTGGTCAGGCTGGTCTTGAACTCCTGACCTTGTGATCTGCCCACCTCAGCTTCCCAAAGTTCTGGGATTACAGGCGTGAGCCACCACGCCTGGCCTCACTTATTACTTTTTAGGGGTTTGTAGGTTATTTCAGATTATCTACGTACACAGTCATGTTAGCAAATACCAAGGATGTTTTTTTTTTTCCTTTAAAATCTTTTTTTTTACTGGCTGATAAATGGAGGTGTGATAGTGGACAAATGTGTTTAATTCCTTGTCTCATAAATAATATAATATTTTATTGAGAAGTTTACTGTAGAGTTTTTGTTGATACTTTTTTTTTTCCTTTTTTTTTTTTGAGACAGAGTCTCACTCTGTCACCTAGGCTAGAGCGCAGTGGCACAATCTTGGCTCACTGCAACCTCCACCTCCCAGGTTCAAGCGATTCTCCTGACTCAGCCACTTGAGTAGCTGAGGTTACAGGCACCCGCCACCACGCCTGGCTAATTTTTGTATTTTTAGTAGATCTGGGGTTTCACCATGTTGGCCAGGCTGGTCTCAAACTCCTCAGGTGATCTGCCTGCCTTGGCCTCCCAAAGTGTTGGGATTACAGGTGTGAGCCACTGTGCCCAGCCTGTAGACCTCTTGTCTGTATCTATCTAGATGATTGTGTGACTTTTCTCCTTTTATGTTGATATATGAATTGCACTGTATTTTTTTGAGATAGAGTCTCACTCTTGCATAGGCTGGAGTGCAGTGGCACAATCTTGGCTCACTGTAACCTCTGCCTCCCCGGTTCAAGTGATTCTCCTGCCTCAGCCTCCCGAGTAGCTGAAATTACAGGTGTGCACCACCACACCCAGCTAATTTTTGTGTTTTTAGTAGAGACAGGTTTTTACCACGTTGGCCAGGCTGGTCTCGAACTCCTGACCTCAAGTGATCCACCCGTCTTGGCCTCCCAAAGTGCTGGGATTACAGGCATGAGCCACCGCGCCTGGTAATTGATTTTCAAGTATTGAATCAATCTTCTGTTTTTGCAATAGATCCCAATTAGATCTAATGCATTATCATATATATATATATATATGTTTTTTTTTTTTTTTTTTTTTTTTTTTTTTTTTTGAGACAGAGTCTCGCTCTGTCGCCCAGGCTGGAGTGCAGTGGTGCAATCTCAGCTCACTGCAAGCTCCGCCTCCCGGGTTCACGCCATTCTCCTGCCTCAGCCTCTCCGAGTAGTTGGGACTACAGGCGCCCGCCACCACGCCTGGCTAATTTTTTGTATTTTTTTTTTTTTAGGAGAGATGGGGTTTCGCCGTGGTCTCGATCTCCTGACCTCGTGATCCGCCCGCCTCGGCCTCCCAAAGTGCTGGGATTACAAGCGTGAGCCACCGCGCCTGGCCAATTTTTGTATTTTTAGTAGAGACGGGGTTTTCACATGTTGGCCAGACTGGTCTTGAACTCCTGGCTTTGAGTAATCCACCCGTCTCAGCCTCCCAAAGTGCTGGGATTATGGGTGTGAGCCACCACACCTGGCCAAGGTTATATATTTCTTATTTTATTATTTTTTATTTTATTTTTTTGAGACAGAGTCTCGCTGTTGCCCAGGCTGGAGTGCAGTGGCACAATCTCAGCTCACCGCAAGCTCTACCTCCCAGGTTCACGCCATTCTCCTGCCTCAGCCTCCTGAGTAGCTGGGACTACAGGTCCCCGCCACCACACCTGGCTAATTTTTTGTATTTTTTAGTAGAGACAGGGTTTCACTGTGTTAGCCAGGATGGTCTCGATCTCCTGACCTCGTGATCCACCCGCCTTGGCCTCCCAGAGTACTGGGATTGCAGGCGTGAGCCACCGTGCCTGGCCATATATTTCTTTTTACTCACGGCACCCTCCAACTCCTGGGCTCAAGCAATCCTCTTGCCTCAGCATCCCAAGTAGCTGGGACTACGGTCGGCTGCGCACGGTGGCTCATGTCTGTAATCCCAGCACTTTGAGAGGCTGAGGTGTGCGGATCACGAGGTCAGGAGTTTGAGACCAGCCTGGCCAATATGGAGAAACCCCGTTTCTACTAAAACACACACACACAAAAAAGTAGCCTGCCATGGTGGCATGCGCCTGTAATCCCAGCTACTTGAGAGGCTGAGGCAGAATTGCTTGAACCCAAGAGGCAGAGGTTGCAGTGAGCTGAGATCATGCCACTGCTCCAGCTGGGGCGGCAGAGCAAGACTTTGGTCCTGTTATGTTGTCCAAGCTAGTCTTAAACTCCTGCCCTCAAGTGATACTCCTATCCTGGCCTCTGAAAGTGTTGGGATTACAGGTGTGAGTCACATCATGCCATCATTTGAATTTTCTTAGGGTCTTGCTGTAACCTAGACTGGAATTCAGTAGTGTGATGGTGGCTCACTGCAGTCTTGAGCTCCTAGGCTCAAGCAATCCCCCGACTTCAGTAGCTGGGACTACAGATGTGCATCACCATGCCTAACTTCCTAATTTTTTGGTGGAGACAGTCTCACTATGTGGCCCAGGCTGCTCTTGGCCTCAAGCAATCCTCCCACCTTTTCCTCCCAAAGTATTGGAATTACAGGCATGAACCACAGAACCCAGCTTTCCTTTTTTTTTGAGTCTCTGTCGCCCCGGCTGGAGTGCAGTGGCACAATCTCAGTTCACTGCAACCTCAGCCTGCTGTGTTCAAGCAATTCTCTTGCCTCAGCCTCCCAAGTAGCTGGGATTACAGGTGCCCGCCACCACGCCTGGCTATTTTTTGTATTTTCAGTAGAGATGGGGTTTCACCATATTGGCCTGGCTGGTCTTGACCTCCTGACCTCAAGTGATCCAACTGCCTTCGCCTCCCAAAGTGCTAGGATTACAGGCAAGAGCCACCCCACCCCGCTCCCAGCTTTATCACTTAACCAAAAATATTTTCTAGGCTGGGCAGGGTGGCTCATGCCTGTAATCCCAGCACTTTGGGAGGCCAAGGTGGGCAGATCACTTCAAGTCAGGAGTTCAAGACCAGCCTGGCCCACATGGTGAAACGTCTCTACTAAGAAAATACAAAAATTAGGTGGGTACGGTGGCATGTGCCTATAATCCCAGCTACTTAGGAGGCTGAAGCAGGAGAATCACTTGAACCCAGGACGCAGTGGTTTCAGTGAGCTGAGATCACGCCACTGCACTCCAGCCTGGGTAACAGAGACTCTTCCTCAAAAACATACGTATCTATATGTATAGATATAGATATATATGTATTTTTTTTCTAATTTCCTTTGTGATTTTTTTGACCCATGGGTTATTTAGAATCGTACTGCCTAAGTTTCAAACAGCTAGGGACTTTCTAGTTATTTTTCCTAGCTTACTCCCACTGTGGTCAGAGAATATTGTATTAAATTTTTTGAAAATTTTTTGAGGCTTGATGGTCCAGCTATGATCAGTTCTGTTAAATGCTTAGGTGTAATTAAAAAGAATATGTATACTATTGGTTAAGAGTGCAGTGTTCTATGAATGTCAATTAAGCCAGGTATGTTAATTGTTATTCAAATTTTCTGCTTGTTGGACAGGCACAGTGGCTCATGCCTGTAATCCCAGCACTTTGGGAGGCTGAGGCTGGCAGATCACCTTAGGCCAGGAGTTCAAGAACAGCCTGGCCAACACGGCAAAACCCCGTCTCTACTAAAAATACAAAAATTAGCAGGATGTGGCGGCGGGCCGCTGTAATCCCAGATACTCAGGAAGCTGAGGCAGGAGAATTGCTTAAACCTGTGAGGCAGAGGTTGCAGTGAGCTGAGATCGTGCCATTGCACTCCAGCTTGGGCAACAAGAGCGAAACTCCGTTCCCCAAAAACAAAACAAAACAAACCAACAAATTTTCTGCTTGTTATATCTGCTTTTGAAATAAACATATCAAAATATTTTTCCAAAAATTACATTCCATAATGTATCAGGAAAGAAAAATATAATTTCATTCTAAGGTTTCCTATTCCAAATTTTTTTGAGTTTTTGAAAGCAACAACTTTGTATACCTCCCTTTTCCTAGCCTTTAAGCAGCAGGAACAATGAGCAGAGGAATAATATGTAGTTAGTAAGCAAGGCATACTCTGAAGGCTACCAATGCTGCTCCTGTTTCACCAGTGAAACAGGCCACAGGCCCTCTAAGGCCCTTGAAAAAAGAACGTGGAAGCATAGGTCAGCTGTGTTCCACTGACAGCCAGGCATGGAAACAATCCTGGAGATGTGCTCCAAGCCTTGAACTTGAGGAAATGAACATCAAAGTTCATAAGATGTTTCAAGCATTACCTTGTCACTATGGAAGTCTCTCCCTACACTGGCACTAAGTTCTGGCCAATATGGCCAGGAGTAAAGTTCTGTCCCAGTAAAACACACTTTTATCAGGTAAAGGGCATCATCCCCGCTCCCAGCCTCCCAAACAGCTTTTGTACCTCAGATGGAGAGTCCCCAAAAAACACGTTCACAAAAGAACCACTACTGCCATCTTGGCAGGGCAGTGTGTGTGTGTGTGTGTGTGTGTGTGTGTGTGTGTGTGTTGTGTAGGTAGACAGAGGGTAGAAGCAGGCATGACAAGGATCACCTGACCAAAGTGCCTAGTTACCCATATACTGACAGAATAAAATCTCCAGTGTAAAGGAAAAATTATTTTTACAAAAACAGAAGCATGTTTTATTTCAATCCTGTTAAGGGAGAGGGATGGAAAACACAAAATAAGGGGAGGGGTCTCTTTATATAATACACACATCAGGATCAACTACAATGAATAATACCCATTCCACCCCTCCCCCACCAACTCCTATGTGGGTTCCAAGGCCAGCTGAGAATAGATGGGACAAGAATTAAGACACTTTGGCACAGTAACATGGCCAATGCACCGAAAGATGGAGAGAAGAGAATTTCCCAGGGAGCAAGGCCCTGGGCCTCAGCTGCTTCCCCAGTGGAGGGGGAATGAGAAAACTTTGGCTCAGCAGGAAGGCGGTTGTTAAAAATCTGGGTTACCTTAACTGGACTCTCCAGATCGCAGACTACAGGCTGAATAGAGTCAAGATGTCTATCCAATCCATTCTGTTCTCTGCTTTCTCTAAGATCACTTCACTTCAGGCTTGCCATTATTGAGGGTTGGCCTGCTTCTCCTCTTCATCTTGGAAGGCAGGGGGAGTAAGTGCTTATTCTGCCCTTCCTGTATCTAAGCCACTTAATTACTATTTTCTCGGCTCTAAAGAGACAGAAGCCAACTAACAAGTCCGGCTCTCTTTGTGAAAGTCGGCTTGAAAGAGCCCTTGTGTTGGCAAAACTGCCTCTGCAAATGGTTTTTTTTTTTTTTTTGAGCCTGCCCCTTATAGACCCTCCCCAAACTTGTTCAGACACCTCAACTGTGTGAGATGTGGGCAGAAAAGACTTGGTCCCTCTCCAGAGTTGGATTAAGCAATCCCATCTTTGATTGGAGATGGGGATGAGAAAGCAGGTGCTAGCAGGGGAAAGGACTGGGGAAAGCAAGGCAGTTTACACTAGGTTGCAGATTCAAGCCTGTGGATCGTGAAGAGCCACCTAAGCTCCAGAGAAGAGGAAATCTCTGACATGATATGAACAAGTGAGTATTTTAGCGGCAACCCTGTAATTCCCATAGACCAAAAGAGAATGTGTCAAAAAAAAAAAAAAAAAGACTGAGTGAGCAGAACCCAGACCCCCATCTTCAAACTGAATAAAATTAATTCATATACCTAATACTGCTCAAGTACAATCATGAAGACAGATGGAGCTGCTGAAATTCATACTAAAACAAAGAAAAGCATCAAGTGGACTGTCACCTTAATCCCAAGCACCTCCCTTTTAGAGTTATCGAGAAAATATCTGTGAAAACTTGGATTGAAGGTGAGGTCCACCACCGCCCCTTGTCCCCCAATACAATACCCTTCCAAGACAGCCTGATGAATTAAGACGTCTGTTTTAAGTTTAACAGAAGGGAAGTTCAAAAAGGGAAAGCACTGAGATTTGGGAAAACTAGCAGCTAAAGCCAGAAACAAGGTTAAGGTCCTTGTGGCATTCCGGACTGGGAGTAGAATGGGAGAAGGAAGGGAAACAGGTGGTGGGTTCCTGCTGTCCTCTGGCTTTACATCTTTCCCCTGCCCTCCCATTTCTTCCAACAGCTTGATGCAGCTATTGGCCTGCCAGAGGGGATGTAATGCCCAGACCAACTTTTTATTGAGCTTATGCAGCTAACAGACTTGTAAACAGTGCCAATTGACAAAGTTTTGCTGAATATTACAGCTTGTGCCCACTAAACACACCTCTCTCTGAGATTAAAAACAAAAAAACCAAAGTAAACAAACGCTGAGAGAGAATGAAGAGACACATCTTGAGTCTTCTAGGAAGGCAAAATAAAAAACGCCACATGGCTTGGTCCCAGGCGTTCACCATGCCTAGAGTGCTGCTGCTATCACCACTGTCTCCCCTCCCTGCCAGTGGCTAGGTAGAGGTAGGGGAGAAGGGTCATCTTGGACATGCTGCAAATACAGCATTTGCTGGTGTTGACACCCTCCTGGGGCTGTGGTGGCAGACTGCTGTGTCAGGAGCCCATTTCCTGGGAGTAGCAGAGGGAGCCCAGGTCCTCAAGACAGCCTGAGATGGCAGCCCATACACCTCAGCAGGGGTACCTTGCCCCTTTTCTCCAGTGCGGTTCAGCATTGAGGTTGTCTATTCCCAGTCGGTGATAAAACCTGAGCTGTTTTTCTCATAGGTTGCCCCTCCTTTCCCCAACTTGGGGGAGTAGTGGGAGGGAACAGGGAAGGATCACTGAGGGGGCAGGGGGATACCCCGGGGATCGGTGACCTGGCCCTCTTGCAGGTTCTTCACCAGTTGTGCAAGCCAGCGTTTCGTGGTGGTGTCATCTTTTAGCACCTGGGCGAAGGTTGTGTCTTTCAGCTGGTCAGGGAGGCACTGCCTGAGTGCTTCACGTGCCCTACATCAGAAACAAACAAACCAACCAGGGAGACCAACAAATAAACCCGCATTTTGTGGACAGGGAAGAGCCCCCTTCTTAGACATAAATATTTAGAATACTGTGAATCTATGGCTCCTTAAGAAGCCATTAAAATTCTCTAAAGCTATATTAGGCATAGGCTCAGAGATCTCCAAAATCTGTATCCACAAACATTTTCTGAATGATGCCCCAATGTAGAATTTCATGAAAAAGCAAAATTAAAAGGTTCAATAGTTTACTTCCATTCAAACAGCTTTCTGATTTATTAAATACTGTCAAAATACTCATGTTAGAAATATATGGATTATGGCAAATAAAATATTTCAAAAATCAGTACATTAACAAGGATAGCATCAAACTTATGATAACTTAATGAATTTTAATTCTATACTAAGTTATCAATTTGTGTCTTTACAGAAATTGCTTCAGTTTTATGGTTAAAAACCTTAATAAGAGATGAGCAGTGAAAACAAAACTATGGTAGCAGTATTATCAGATGAACTTTTAAACGTTTCATTTTCTTTGAAAAGATGACCAGCAGAAAGTCAAATCTGAAAACCTAAAAAAGGTAAATGTTAACTATGTATAGAGCTATTTTAAACAAAGTTATAGTTTTTGCACTCAGACTAGTTTTCTTTGTACAAGTAGAATTTTAAATAAACACATTTTTAAACTTTGGTGAAAACAAGAACCACTGAAGAACAGGATAAAATGGTCAACAAACAGGTAGGGCTTGAATAAACTCAGTGGCAGGAGATTGAGTTCACATTAAATCAAATCAAGCTAGCTCTGTTCCCAGGAACACAGAAATCGCTCCATTATGTGGTTTAGCAGAATATGAGCAAGTTGCTTTCAGCATGAATTATGGATTTACAAAGCAAAAGGTCAAACATTTCTAAAATGCATTATATCTACAATGTATGATTTCTGGCAGAAAGATTATGAACATAAGCAGATAAAATAATTAGCTCAAGAAACTTATAGGAATCAAGGAGAGAATTGGAAATAGAATTCAAGAGCCCCCTGGGCTGTGTTCCTTCTTAAGAGATCTTTGAAAATATACTTCTCTTTCTGACCACGTAGAGTAGCAACAGAAAATTCAAACAACAGGAGTAATGCATCATAAGGTTTCCCTTGGAATCGCCTAGACTCTCTGGAATTTCACAGTAGGATGGGGAGTTACAGTAAGAAGATGAAACTGATGGCTACTAAAATTCAGCATTTCAGATTTTAAAAGGAATCTAAGTTCTGTCTCAGACAAATTAAATGTAGTTATATCCCCACTTCCCTGTCCTAAAGACATAGGAGCTATGCCATGAGATTAGGAAACTGTTCAGCAGAGTATTTCCCTAAAGTCCTATACATCCTATAAATGTTTACCTGGGGTTATCTGAAAGTCGAAGGTAACATCTCACTACATGCTTCAGCAGACGGGCAGAAGGCTCTTTGGATAGCTGCAGGACCATCTTACCCTGTTTCCCCCAAAATAAGGGGAAGGGTTGGAAAAAACACACAAAACACAAACAAATTCTAATTGACATCAGAGATCAGACAGTCCAAGAATCATAAAAGGTTCCAAAATTGTTATTTCTAGTCAGAAGACTGAAGTTGTTCAATGCCAGTTATAAAGAGATTAAGCTTGTGATGAGAAGTAGTTGTAAAGGGGACAGATGAAAGAACTCACCAAGATCATGGCAACATGGGAGAAACGCTCATATGTCTGACATATATAAGCCAAACCAGTGTCATCTAACAAGATCTTCTGGAGGATGAATGTGGCAACCTGAAGCAAAACAAAATCGAAGAGTTCATAAAGTTGCTTAATCTTCTCACTTTCTACTCATTTTCCCAGGCATGACTATCAGTCAGAAAATTGAGCAAGCAGGGATCCTTGTATATTATGTACAACTTTATCATATATGTATAGTACAAAGAATAATAAATATTACCATATTGAACATTACTTTGTACCAGTTTTTTTTTCTAGAGGCTTTACATGCTTATCTTATTTTTATAATAAATCGATGAGGTAGGTACCATTATTATTCTCACTTTACATACAAGGGTAGGTTCTGCGTAATTATCAAATTCTTAAAAACTCAGAGACCTTCTCATTTATAGAGTACCTACTATGTGCCAGGTATAACTGTTAATCAATAATGCACCAGGTTAAGATCCCGAGTGACAAAGTTACTGTGGCAGAGCTGAGATCCAAGCCTCATTTGAATATTTAAGGCTCTTCTCTTTTCCATAGCCCAAGATGATTTATTCAGCTATGCCTCCTCTCTTCCAGATGAAGTAAGGCCTTTCTTTTTTTTTTTTTTTCTTTTCTTTTCTTTTTTTTAGATGGAGTCTCACTCTGTCGCCCAGACTGGAGTGCAGTGGCTCCATCTCAGCTCACTGCAACCTCTGCCACCCTCGTTCAACTGATTCTCCTGCCTCAGCCTCCCGAGTAGCTAGGATTACAGGCTCCTGCCACCATGCCTGGCTAATTTTCGTATTTTTAGTAGAGACGGGGTTTCACCATCTTGGCCAGGCTGGGCTTGAATTCCTTGACCTCGTGATCCACCTGCCTTGACCCACAAAGTGCTGGGATTACAGGCGTGAGCCACTGCACTCGGCTGAGGTAAGGCCTTTTTTGTTCTTAGAAGATCTTGAAGAAATAAGATTTTTAAGCTTCTCTTTGAAGATTATTCTAACAGTAATAAAACATATCCTGGCTGTGAAGCTTATATGTGGCCTCAATTTTTCCCTCAACTTGAGCTCATTAGCTCTTACATAGAAGAGATATTAAAATATTAGTTTAATTTAAATCAGACAATCACGATAATGATACTCTTTCTTGGCTGCTCATCAAAATGAATTGTGGAATTATTTTACTATTTTACTGGGGTTATAACACTGTAGTAGGCTGAATAATGGCTCTCAAAGATATCCAGGCCCTAATCACCAAACTCTGCAAATGTTACCTTAAATGAAAAATGGGACTTTGCAGATGTGATTAAGTTAAGGATCTTGAGATGGGAGATTATCGCTGTTTATCCAAGTAGGCCTTAAATGTAATAACGAAGTTTCCTTAAAAGCGATGTAGAGAAGGCCAGACAAAGTGGCCCATGCTGGTAATCTCAGCACTTTGGGAGGCCAAGATGGGAGGATTGCTTGAGGCCAGGAGTTCAAGGATGTAGTGAGTTATGATTACGCCACTGCATTCCAGCCTGGGCGACAGAGAAAACCCCATCTCTTAAAAAAAACCAAAAAACAAAACGAAAAACAACAACAACAAAAAAAAGAGAGATGTAGAGAGAGATTTTTTTTTTTTTTTTAGACGGAGTCTCGCTCTGTCGCCCAGGCTGGAGTGCAGCGGCGCAATCTCGGCTCACTGCTAGCTCCGCCTCCTGGGTTCACGCCATTCTTCTGCCTCAGCCTCTCTGAGTAGCTGGGACTACAGGCGCCCGCCACCACGCCCGACTAATTTTTTTGTATTTTTAGTAGAGACGGGGTTTCACCGTGGTCTCGATCTCCTGACCTCATGATCCGCCCGCCTCGGCCTCCCAAAGTGCTGGGATTACAAGCGTGAGCCACCGCGCCCGGCCGTAGAGAGAGATTTTACCGCAAAGGAGAAAGTAATGTGACAAGCAGAGAGAGATTTGAATATGCCACATCGCTGGCTCTGAAGAGGGAGGGGGCCATAATCTAGGGAATGCAAGAAATGCAGTTCTAGAAGCTGGAAAAGTCAAGAAAAAGACTCTCCTCTGTATCCTCCAGAGAAAGCATGACCCTCCTGATACATTGACTTTAGACTGGTGAAACTCATTCAGAACTTGTGACTTTCAAAACTATAAAACAGTAAACTTGCATTGTTTTAAGCCCCTAACCTTGTAGCTTGTGATAATTTGTTATAGCAGCAGGTTATATAGGAACCTAACATAAACATATACACAGTAAAGTGTGTTAAGTGCACTAATCTTAAGTGCACCTTGAATTTTTACCTATGTACACATTATGTACTATAACCAGATTAAAATATAGAATATTGTATAAAATACAGAATATTTGGGAGGCGGAGGCAGGCAGATTGCCTGAGCTTAGGAGTTCAAGACTAGCATGTGCTACATGGCGAAATTCCATCTCTACTAAAAATACAAAAAATTAGCTGGGTATGGTGGTGTGTGCCTGTAGTCCCAGCTACTCAGGAGGCTGAGGCATGAGAATTGCTTGAACCTGGGAGGCGGAGGTTGTAGTGAGCCGAGATCACTCCACTTCACTCCAGCCTGGGTGACAGAGTGAGACGGTCTCAAAAAAAAAAAAAAGAAAAGAAAAAAGCAGTATTTCTACCAACTGAGGATTCCATCATTCCCTTATACCTTTCCCCAGTCAATGTCCTTCCCTCAGAGGTAACCACGAATCCAACTTACTGCCAGTAATTGGCTTTGCTTGTTCTTAAACTTCACATGATCAACATACAGTATGAATTCCCATGTGTCTGGCTTCTTTTGCTCAACAATGCCTTTGACAGTCATCCATATATTGAATATTTAAAATAAAAAGCTTAAAAATAGCCAGGTAGGCTGGGTGTGGTGGCTCACACCTGTAATCCCAACACTTTGGGAGGCCGAGGCGGGCGGATCATGAGGTCAGGAGATCGAGACCATCCTGGCTAACACAGTGAAACCCCGTCTCTACTAAAAATACAAAAAATTAGCCAGGCGAGGTGGCGGGTGCCTATAGTCCCAGCTGCTCAGGAGGCTAAGGCAGGGGAATGGTGTGAACCCTGGGGGGGCAGAGCCTGCTGTGAGCCGAGATTGCGCCACTGCACTCCAGCCTGGGCGACAGCGAGACTCTGTCTCAAAAAAAAAAAAAAAAAAAAAAATAGCCAGGTATAGGGATGTGTGCCAGTATCAAAGCTACCTACTCCAGAGAGGGAAGTGGGAAGACTGCTTGAGCCCCGGAGTTCAAGGCTATAGTGTGCCATTATCATGGCTGTGAATAGCCACTGCATTCCAGCCTGGGCAACATAGTGAAACTTCGTCTCTTTAAAAACAATAAATTGGCCAGGCACAGTGGTTCATGCTTGTACTCCTAGTACTATGGCAGAAGGCAGGAAGATCCTTTGAGCCCAGGAGTTTAAGAGTAGCCCAGGCAACATAGGGAGACCTTGTCTTTACAAAAAATAAAAATAATTAGCTGAGTGTGGTGGAGCAGGCATGTGGTCCCACCTACTTGTGAAGCTGAGGAGGGAGGATCAACTGAGCCTAGGAGGTCGAGGCTGCAGTGAGCCATGCCTCTCTACTCCAGCCTGGGTGACAGAGAGAGATCCTGTCTCTAAATAAATAATCAAAAATTAAAAAACCAGTGCTCACTTAGACAGCACATATACTAAAATTGGAACAACACAGAGATTAGTGTGGCCCTGTGAGAAGAAAATACACAAATTCATGAAGCATTCCATATATATCTTTTTAAAAGTAAAAAACCAAAAAAAATCATTATATCTGCTTACACCCAAGAATATTTGTTAGACTAAAAAAGTAATTTAATGTGACAAGGCACATTTTAGAGCAGAGATTGAATACTACCCAAAATAGCAATATGGAAAAGTAATCTTGAAAAAAATCAAATAATATGAAATTTAAAAATTGAAAGTGATTAGAGAAAAAAATATGAAAGACAGATAATAGAGCATAACTGATGTTGTTGAACCAAGAGGCTTGAACAAATAAAAGAGAAAAATATACAAATCAACAAAAAAGACACAAGTAATATGCTCTTTCAGAAAAAAATTGAGGCTGGGTGCAGTGGCTCACGCCTATAATCCCAGCACTTTGGGAGGCTGAGGCAGGCGGATTATCTGAGGTCAGGAGTTCAAGACCAGCCTGGCCAACATGACGAAACCCAATCTCTACTAAAAATACAAAAAAAAAAATTTGCCGGGAGTGGCGGTGTGTGCCTGTAGTCCCAGCTATGTGGGAGGCTGAGGCAGAAGAATTGCTTGAACCTGATAGGTGGAGGTTGCAGTGAGCTGAGATTATGTCACTCCATCTCAAAAAAAAAGGGCCGGGTGGAGTGGCTCACAACCGTAATCCCAGCATTTTGGGAGGCTGAGGCGGACAGATCACCTGAGGTCAGGAGTTCAACACCAGCCTGGTTAATACAGTGAAACCCAATTTCTACTAAAAATACAAATATTAGCTGGGCATGGTGGCACACGCCTGTAGTACCAGCTACTTGGGAGGCTGAGGCAGGAGAATTGCTTGAACCTGGGAGGCAGAGGTTGCAATGAGCTGAGATTACACCACTGCACTCCAGCCTGGGTGACACAGCGAGACTCCATCTCAGAGGAAAAAAAAAAAAAGGATATATGATTATCAAATGAACTTTAAAAATAATAAAAGACACTTGTAGGTAACCACACAAAAAAGTAAGTTCACCTAAAACAGGGAAGAATTAGGCTGACCCTGAGACTTCTCTGAAATATTCAATGTTAGAAGACAAAAGGACTATGGCAATAGAGGTCTGAGACAAAACAATGAGGTAAGAATTCTGTACAATGAGTTAAGAATTCTGTACCTTGTCATGTTGTCATTCACGGTTAAAGTACATAGCAAGCAGAAGCTCAAGTACATGTAATTGATTATGTATTTTTAAAAAGCCTGGTTATAGAAGGAGCAGGATTGAAATTTTAAAATTAAAAAAAATGAAACTGTAATAATATACTTAGAATTTGCCTATGGAGTGAGATGTGGGTTTGGAGAAAAGAAATTTAGTGTTTAACTTGATTTTCTTCTGAATGGTTTGGGTTTTTCAATAATTGTTTTATAATAATTTTTATTCAAAAGAGAAAAAATATTCATACAAATTTCAAAAGCTTGAAGGCAGAAAATGATCCCAGGACCATAAGGAAGCAGCTCAAGAGTCAACACAATGTAAAATCTAAGCTAAAAGCACATACTGTTTTAGAAAGTTCACTTCCAGATTCCATAATTCGCAAACATAAAGGGATAATTTCTGTTGTCAATAAAAAGTTGATTACTTCTTGTTCATCTGTTTTCACCAGGGCCCCTAAAGAAAATAAGGACAAACAAAATTACTTTACAGTTAGGGTTTCCAGTTAACATTAACTTCGAACTGCTTATCCAGTGAATTATGAACTTAAATAACAGAACACAAACTGGGGTTTGTTAAAGGAATCAGATTCACACTTGTACTAAAAAAAAAAAAAAAAAAAAAAATAGGAAGAGGGCGGCGCAGTAGCTCACACCTGTAATCCCAGCACTTTGGGAGGCCGAGGCGGGCAGATCACTTGAGGTCAGGAGTTCAAGACCAGCCTGGACAACATGGTGAAACCCAGTCTCTACTAAAAATACAAAAATTAGCAAGGCATGGTGGCAGGCTCCTGTAATCCCAGCTACTCGGGAAGCTGAGGCAGGAGAATCAATTGAACCTGAGAGGTTACAGTGAGCTGAGATCGCACCATTGCACTGTAGTCTGGGTGACAGACTCTCTCTTAAAAAAAAAAAAAAAAAAGACTATGCTTTCTGCACTAAATTGTCTTTGTACCTTTGTCAAAAATCAACTGACCATATATGTGTGGGTCTATTTCTGGACTCTTCATTTGGCTCCAACGGTCTGTAAATCTTTCTTTTCTCCAATATTACATTGCCTTGACTACTATAGTTTTCCAGTAGGTGTGAACTCAGGTAGTATATGTCTTCCAACTTTGTTCTTTTAAAGAAATGTTTGGATATTCTAGTTCCTTTGGCTTTCCACATAAATCTTAGGATCAGTCTATCAGAAGGCTGCCATAACAAAATACCATAGACTGGTGGCTTAAACAACTGAAATTTATTGTCTCATAGTTCTAGCAGCTGAAAGTCTGAGATCAGGCTGGGCACAGTGGCTCACACCTGTAATCACAGCACTTCGGGAGGCTGAGGCAGCTGGATCACCTGAGGTCAGGAGTGCCAAGACCAGCCTGGCCAACATGGTGAAACCCTGTCTCTATTAAAAATACAAAAATTAGCCGGGTGTGGTGGCGCACACCAGTAGTCCCAGCTACTCGGGATGCTGAGGCAGGAGAATTGCTAGAACCCAGGAGGCAGAGGGTGCAGTGAGCCAAAATTATGCCACTGCACTCTAGCCTGGGCAACAGAGCAAGAATCTGTCTCAAAAAAAAAAAAAAAAAAAAAAAAAGCTGAGATCAGGGTGCCAGCATGGTATGGTATAGTTCTTGTAAAGGCTCTCTTCCTGGCTTGTAGATGGCCAGCTTCTCACTAGGTCCTCACATGGCAGAGAGCGAACGAGGGAGAACAAGCACTTTGGTGTCTCTTCTTAGAAGAATACTAACCTCATCATGAGGGCCATGTCCTCATCTAAACCCAATTATCTTTCAAAGGTCCCATCTCCAAATGCCATGACATGAGGGGGTAGGGTTTCAAAGCATGAAATTTTGGGGAGGACACAATTCAGTCCATAGCAGTCAGCCTGCCAATTTCTAAAAAAAATGCTGCTGGGATTTTGCTGGAATTACTCTGAATCTATAGATCAGTTTGGGGAGAATGAACAACTTAACAATACTGAATCATTGATACACCAATCAATGAACATGGTTTATCTCCACATTTTATTTCATTAGAAATCAGTTTTGTAGTTTTCAGTTATAGATCATGCATATATTTTTAAAGATTTATATCCAAATTTTCACGTTTTGGTGCTGTTATAAATGGCAGTTTAAAAAAATTTCAGCTGGGTGCAAGGGCTCACAACTGTAATCCCAGCACTTTGGGAGACCAAGGTGGGAGAACCATTTGAGCCCAGAAGTTTGAGACAACCCTGGGCAACAAAAAGTGAGACCTTGTCTCTACAAAAAAATAAAAAAATGTAGCCAGGTGTGGTGGCATGTGCCTATGGTCCCAGCTTCTCAAGGCTGAGGTGGGTGGGTTTGTGTGATCCCAGGAGTTTGAGGGTGCAGTGAGCCATGATCATGCCACTGCATTCAAGAGTGGGCGACAGAGTAAGACCTTGTCTCAAAAAAAAAAAAAAATTTCCTATTGCTCATTGCTAGTAAATGGAAATTTAATTTTTTTTTTTTTTTTGAGTCTCCCTCTGCTGCCCAGGCTAGAGTGCAGTGGCGTGATCTTGGCTCACTGCAATCACTGCATCTCCACCTCCCAGGTTCAAGAGATTCTCTTGCCTCAGCCTCCCCAGCAGCTGGGACTACAGGCACATGACACCACGCCTGGCTAATTTTTGCTTTTTTTTTTTTTTTTTTTTTTTTTAGTAGAGACTAAAAAAAAAGTAGATGAAAAAATTTAACTAGGTGAACTGACAGATTCATATTCCTGGAGTTACGGGAGAATTACAGGTTTTCAGAATGCTTAGTGTATTTGACATGCATATTCTTAGGGCATTTCAGATATACGAAGCATTCTGGTATTAGAAGTAAGAAAAACAAACAAAAAAAGACAGTGGTGTGTGCCCGTGCCCATGGTCCCTATTACTTGGGAGGCTGAGGCAGGAGGATCACTTGAGCCTAGGAGTTCAAGACCAGCCTGGGTAACACAGCAAGGCCCTAACAGAAAGAAAATAAAAGAAGAGAAGAGAAGAGAGAAGGGAAGAGGAGAAGTCCCAAATTTGAACTCTTATTCCTTTAATAATACTCTTTATATATTAAATCAAGTTCTTATGCTTTACACTCCCTACAATTCCAGCAAATGTTTCTACATATATGCTGAATTTAATCCCAAATGTTGGATCTCAAAGCCTTATTAACAACACTTAGAAGAGTGCTTGATATGGGCCGGGCGCGGTGGCTCAAGCCTGTAATCCTAGCACTTTGGGGAGGCCGAGGTGGGTGGATCACAAGGTCAGGAGTTGAGACCATCCTGGCCAACATGGTGAAACCCTGTCTCTACTAAAAATACAAAAAAATTAGCAGGGCGTGGTGGCGGGTGCCTGTAGTCCCAGCTACTCGGGAGGCTGAGGCAGGAGAATGGTGTGAACCTGGGAGGCGGAGCTTGCAGTGAGCCAAGATGGTGTCACTGCACTCCAGCCTGGGAGACAGTGCCAGACTCTGTCTCAAAAAAAATAAAAACAAACAAACAAACAAAGAGTGCTTGATAGGAGTCATCATGTTCCTGATACTTATTGATTAGTGAATGAGACAACCTCAAAGACAAAAATGAATGACTGGTGTACAAAAATCATAAGTGGCAAGACAAAACACCCAACTTAGACTACTACTGTGAGTATTTCAGGCTTGCAAAACAATTCTAATAACTTACCAATAACTCCAAGGCTGGTGAGCCGAAGATACTCAAAGGGACGTGTTTTGCTGACAGTGTGCAAAAAGGGGTACAAAAAAAGTGGGATGTGTGCTGCGAGAAACGCTGACCTGGAAGAAAACAATAATTACATTCACAGCCCAGGGTTGATTTCTAAGGATCCTGAACTTTCAGATTTCTAGGTGGTTAATTCTGTAAGGCCTTAACATTGTCAGAGCAAGGAATCCTTAGGAAAACAATGTTACTGGTCATTAGTCTCAACCAATGATTCTCAAATGGGGTAAATTTTGCCCCCTGGAGGACATGTGGCAATGTCTGGAGACATTTTTGATTGTCACAACTTAGGATTATGAAGCACTATTGGCATCCACTGGGAAGAGGCCAGAGATGCCATTAAACATCCTACAATGCACAGGACAGTCCTCTCCTGCCCTCTCCTTCCCACCACAAAGATTCATCCAGCCCCAAATGGTAATGGTGCCAAAGCTGAAAATCCTAGTCCAGGTCACAGTGGTTAAGAAAACACATGATTTTCCCTGTAATCAGCAGAAAGTACCTTACAAACTGATTAACTTAAAATATCCAATTGTGGATTTTAAAACATAGACCACAAAATGCTATTAAGTGTCCAAGAGATTGTCCTAGATTACCTCCCTCACCTATGACTGAACAATAGTATTCACAGGTGCAGTCGAATAAACCTTACAAACCAAGACAACAAAACAAAGCAGCCATTATCAGGCTTACCTGCTATACTTTAATAAGCACATTCTTCTTTTTTTGTTAAGGCATTTCAGATACACAAACCATTCTGAAAACAGTTTAGTCAGGCAACTAATATGGAAATCAGTCTATTATTTTATGTTATTTATAGTTACACCTTGTAGAAGAGCCAACGCCCAAGATTTTTAACACTCAAAGTACTCTTGCATTTTTGTTAAGTGCTTAAAAGTAATTTTCTTAGTAACTTCTCTAAAGCTGTGTAAGGTCAGTGCCAACCTAGCATTCATATTTCATAAGGAAACTTGACAAAGAGGAAAGGCTTTAATAAGATGACTATTAAGTGCCTTTGGGGCCATAAAAGCCCACAAAGTAGATTCCTTAACAGGATTTCCCTTTTCTTAACTTTTTAGATATGACAGGTGGCAAAAATATTTTAACTTACATGCCAATTCTCGTCTATTATAGAGGCCGCCCAGAATGCTATGTTAAGAAGGATTCTGAAGTCAAATCTGGGTTCAGTGGGGGAAAAGTGCTGGAAAAATATTTACTAAACTCCTTTTATATGCCATGCACTATGCCTCACAGATGACATAGTGTGAATAACAGGTTAGGGAGTGAGAAGTAGCTGTATGCCTGATATCTTTCCTGTATGTGAACCTTGTTTCTTTAAAGTTCATTGGGTAAAAGTAAGAATCCGGAAGACCAGAAGAGAGAGAGAGAGAGAGAGAGAGACACACACATACGCACACGCACGCGCTCTCTCTCTCTCCTGCATGCCCTTCCTTTTATTATTCAGAGAAAGTTTAGGACCATATTCAATGTATACCTCCCCCAAGTGACTCACCCAAAGCATTTACCTGGTTTCTGGATGTGATGCTACACATTGGAGTAATGCCAGAGCATTGCAAACTCTGTTAGACTGGTGTGCTGTCAAGGTGGGTGGGTTGATAGATGGATAAATATTTACAATTTCCTAAAAAATGGAAATCAGCATCAGATGAATAAGGAATAACTAAAAATTAATTCCCATGGTAATAAACCGAAAAAAAAAAGGCAAATAAAATAGCTCTTAATTCTGTGCATCTTTTAAGAACTCAATCATCAAAAAGGGAGCAGAAATAATGCTCATATCCTTTCATCACAAACTCACTTGGCTGAGACTAGCTAAGACATTTCTACATTTATCTCTAGGAAGATTTCCTTTTTTTTTGAGATGGAGTCTCGCTCTGTCCCCCAGGCTGGAGTGCAGTGGCACAATCTCGGCTCACTGCAAGCTCTGCCTCCCGGGTTCACACCATTCTCCTGCCTCAGCCTCCAGAGTAGCTGAGACTATAGGCGCCCGCCACCACGCCCTGCTAATTTTTTGTATTTTTAGTAGAGACGGGGTTTTACCGTGTTAGCCAGGATGGTCTCGAACTGCTGACCTCGTGATCCGCCCATCTCGGCCTCCCAAAGTGCTGGGATTACAGGCGTGAGCCACTGTGCCCAGCCTAGGAAGATTTCGATGGAGGCAAATGTAGTCATCTACACTTCCTCTTACATTCTCCAGCTACTGAGGCTATCAGTTGAGGGATACTCAAATTTTTATAATCCCTCCTTTTGCTAGCATCCTGCTTTAAGTTACAGTGATGAGATCACTGGCCAGAAAGTGTTAAGTCAACCACAGTGACTCATAAAGAAGTTTGAATTTGGTTAGGTAGTAACATGGTAAGGACATGAATCAATGGGTGGGGATATGTATAAATAGCAGTGAATATATGCACTATCTGTCAAAAAGTAATGATTTACTCAATACAATTCCATTTACATTTTTTTTCATTTTTTTTGAGACAGGGTCTCACTCTGTAATCCAGGCAGAGTGCAGTGGCATGATCATGGTTCACTGCAGCCTCCAACTCCTGGGCTCAATTGATCCTCCCACTTTAGCCTCCCAAGTAGCTGGGATTACAGTAGTGTACCACCAAGCCTGGCTAATTTTTGTATTTTTTGTAGAAATGGTGTTTCGCCATGTTGCCCAGGCTGGTCTCGAACTCCTGGGCTCAAGCAATCCTCCTAACTCAGTCTGCCAAACTGCTGGGATTACAAGCATGAGCCACTGCACCCGGCTACAATTTTCCATTTACATCATTTGTAAAACTTTTACATAGAAAAACGTTCCCATAACAAAGATCAGTTTCTTGGCTAAATGCAATAGAAATGGAATGTGAATTTACTTAAGAGTTGAAAAGTTAATCTAATTGTTAGGAATTTTGGGGCAATACTTTAATGGATGATCATGCCACTACCTAGGTATTTTGGTATTGTTACCAATTAATTAGCCACCAGTGACCATTCTGGTTTGAACTGAACTTCAATTATCTATTCTTTAATGTACAACTGTACCCACCTTTAATACTACAGCTGTTATATCTTCAACATTTCCTTTCCAGGCCAGGCATGGTGGCTCACGCCTGGAATCCCAACACTTTGGGAGGCCGTGGTGGGTGGATCACGAGGTCAGGAGTTCAAGATCAGCCTGACCAACATGGTGAAACTCCGTATCTACTAAAAATTAAAAAAAAAAAATAGCCGGGCGTGATGATGCAGGCCTGTAATCCCAGCTACTCAGGAGGCTGAGGCAAGAGAACCGCTTGAACCCGGGAGGCAGAGGTTGCAGTGAGCCAGGATTGCGCCATTGGCACTCCAGTCTAGGCAACAGAGCGAGACTCCGTCTCAAAAAAAAAAAAAAAGAAAAAAGAAAACAAACAAACAAAAAACCCCAAAAAAAACATTTGTTTTCCATAGAATATATTGTACCTTGTGGTCCTTATACTCTACTTTCCACCTTCCTCCCCGTCATGTAGATTTATCTTACAGTACTCCTAAAGCTGTGTTTGTCAAAGTGTAGTTCTTAGATCACCTGCATCACAATCACCTGGGGGAGGTGAAAGTGCTTATTAAAATATAGATTAAAATATAGGGCCCACCTCAGACTGACTAAACTGAATCTCTTGGGTAAGGATCCAAGAATCTGCATTTTAACAAATACCTCAGACCTTTCTAAAACAGGTTCTTACAAATGCAGTTTTTTAAAGAATCATCCTCCTAAAGTCTTCATTTGGGCAAAGGTAAAGAAATAAACAAGTGTAATGAAAAGAACTCAACTGCCAATCATGGACATGAACCCACCTGTAAAAGTGCTGCAATAGTACCAAATGAATGCCACAGCATGGGTGCAAGGTCAGGAACAGATTCTCGCTTCTTACTTAGCTCCAGCAAAGCATTTTCCCTAGTCTCAGGACTGGACAGCTCATTGATCCACTGATAGATCTTTTCTCTATCCACTTGTGCCAGTGTAGTAGGCACAGGCTTCAGATGAAGACAAGAAAGTAAATATGAGTTTATTAGAGTCAAACCACGTCTTACCCTGCAACAGAGTTTTAGAGGAAATATATTTTTCATGAATACCAGAGGAGCGTTTCTAAATACATACATTTGATGTCAACTATCCAATCTCTTTGGCAGTTACTGATGAAAACCTAAAATGCACACATACCCTTTGATAATTCCATGTTTAGGAATTTATCCTGTAGGTATAATTGGGCCGTGCTAAAGACATACCAGGATGTTTACTGTTGCACTGTTTTAAAAGCAGAAAACTGGCCGGGCACGGTGGCACACCCCTGTATTCCCAGTGCTTTGGGAGGCCATGGTGGGTGGATCACTTGAGGTCAGGAGTTTGAGACCAGCCTGGCCAACATGGCGAAACCCCGTCCCTACTAAAAATACAAAAATTAGCTGGGTGTGGTGATGGGCGCCTGTAATCCCAGCTACTCAGGAGGCTGAGACAGGAGAATTGCTTGAACTTGGGAGGTGGAGGTTGCAATGACCCGAGAGCGCCACTGCACTCCAGCCTGGACGACAGAGCAAAAAAAAAAAAAACCAGATGTGGTGGTGCATGCCTGTAGTCCCAGCTACTCAGGAGGCTGAGGCACTAGAATCGCTTGAGCGTGGGAGGTGGAAGTTATAGTGAGCTGAGATTGCACCATTGCACTCCAGCTTGGGTGACAGAGTGAGACTCTGTCTCGATAAATAAATAAATAAATGCAGAAAACTGGGCTGGGCGTGGTGGCTCAACACCTGTAATCCCAGCACTTTGGGAGGCCAAGACAGGTGGATCATGAGGTCAGGAGATCGAGACCATCCTGGCTAACATGGTGAAACCCCATCTCTACTAAAAATACAAAAAAATTAGCTAGGCATGGTGGTGGGTGCCTGTAGTCCCAGCTACTCGGGAGGCTGAAGCAGGAGAATGGCGTGAACCTGCGAGGCGGAGGTTGCAGTGGGCCGAGATCGCACCACTGCATTCCAGTCTGGGTGACACTGCGAGACTCCGTCTCAAAAACAAAAATGCAGAAAACAAACAAGTATCTCTCAATAAGAGACTGGTTAAATACTGGTGGAGCTTTATAATGTGATACTATGTAGTCCTTTAAAAAAAGAAGCAGCTCTCTATATACTGAATATATATCGATACTAAGTAAAAACAATAAAAGGGTTACAGAAGAGCATATAAAATGTTTCCATTAATATACACATATATAAAAATAAAAAATACATATACATTCTTACACATTTACATATAACATTTCTAGAAGGACACATAAAAAACCGTTAACTAGTTACCTCTAAGGTTGGGGATTTATAGGGAGACTTACTTTTCATTGTTTACACTAAAACCTTTTGCATAAACTTTTTTTAAAAAACCATACGCATATAATAATTTTTGAGAGGAAAAAAAAATTATGGCTTCCCATTACTGGTCCCTCCCCAGTGATTCTGACATCCCCCCTCAACTGAGCAGAAAACCTGTAATTTGGAAAAGCTTTCCCTCTTAATGATTCTTCAATATATTCTCTAACTACATCCCTTTGAGAACCATTCATTACTTACTCATGTAGGAAATACACACTTAATAGGGCATGCTTTAATTATTATACTAAAGAATCACAATATTCCCCCCAAATTTGAGTATTTTATAATTCTCTATAGTCATCAAATATCTTTGTGACCTTAAGTTCCTTAATTATTCTTATCTGGAAAAGAAGATGGGAGACTAGAAAAATGATAATTGGTACCCCTAAGCTCTAAACTGCTAACAAATTCCTGGTGATTTCCATCTCTATGCCCAATATGTTCTCAGGTAATTGCCCCCAACCATGAGAAATAAAAGAGGGCGGGAGGGAGGGGAAGCTATCTACACCTGCAGATGAGATCACTAATGTTCAGAGGAATTAACTCACTCAATTTAACCAGGTATGAAGGTATGAAGTTGCATATTCCCGTACTTTTTTGAACTATATTACACAGTTTCTCACAGTACTTACAAGTTCCCAATAGACCTTAGCGTGACAGAATGATGACCTACCCATTGTACAAATGTAAAGACAAAGAACACAAAGAACTACCTTTGTTAAAGAACAGAATTAAGCATAAAACAGACTTTGAGGTGGATTCAAATTTACTCTACCCAACTTGAATAATGGCCTTTTAAAAATGGAAGCTTCATTATAAGCTTTTAGCTTAATGTTTATTATTTCACTAGCCTGACAGAAAGAACCACAAGGTGTTCTGCTAAATAGACTGAAATACAATGCAGCTTAAGCTTTAAGTGCCTTACAGTAATCTGCTAAAAGCTGTTTTGTAACTCCCTTCAGGGATGGTCCTCAAGGAATCAATCATAGGCTCTTAGAGCAACAATATGACAGAAGGAATATGGTAGCTTTTTCCCTCCTTTCCCAACAGCAAAAGCAGTGTTGTTCAGGCACTTGCCCTTACTAGGCAGCCACAAACAGGCCCTCAACTTAAAAACTATTTTTGGAAATGTAATTCCTACCTGAAGATAGGGTATGTGTTTATTTAGAATATTACATCACCCTAGACGCTCAGCAGAAACACAGGATAAAATTTTAGCGTTAAGTTTCCTGCCCAGTCTCTTGGATGACCCCACAATCCAGTAACTAAAGGGGGCCTCACAGATACTGGTCTGGCAATATAGTACCTTTCCTGATTAATCAGTACCCATTTCAGCTGACCTTCCCCAAAGTCTTGTCATACAGATACCACCATCAGTAAACTCCATCACCCCTACTAGAGCCAATCTGTGACTTGCAGTTGGCACCTTGTACCCCATCTTGCCCTGGTAACCACCGGTTTGCATACCATGACTCCTGAACACCAGGCCGCATCCCTACATATTCTCTTTCTGGAGCTGGCCTGATGCCCGCAGAGAAGATGGCACTGCTGGCAGTGGTGTGGGCACTCTGAAAGGCCAATGCCTGGTGCGTACATGGGTTCCTAAAGCCATGGACACCTGCTGCTAGCAATACTCCAATTTGTGAGATTATTTGTGGGGGCTGCAGTCTCCATGTGATTTTGATTCTATGAGAGCTAGAACCATGTCAAGTGGGTGGTAATGTGGCCCCCCTGGGCACTAGCTTGGTGTTACGGGTTCTGCTGTCATTCTAGCCAAAAGGAGTGCAGTCTGGTGCCAGGAAATATCTAGGGTAGGGATCCTCCTTTTCATCATCCCTGTTGAATTTCACCCCCAATTTAATAGCAGTAGTAAGTTACACCAAGTGAATACCCACCTGTCATGGGATGAATACAATTTTTTAAAAATAAAAATGAGAGCTTAAAACATACAGTGCTTACTCTGCCAGGCACTGTCCTAAATACTTATAATACTTACCAGCACTCTCATTTTATAGATAAGGAAAATCTGAGGCACAGAGAAGTTATTTAAAATTTAAATGGCAAGCTAGGATTTCTACCCAGGCATTCTTTTTAACAGCTTTGCTAATGCTGCTTCTTATCTGCCTGAAAGACGAAATCTGATCTAAAGATGACTTTTTTTTTTTTTTTTTTGAGATGGAGCCTCGCTCTGTCTCCCAGGCTGGAGTGCAGTGGTGTGATCGCAGCTTACTGCAACCTCCGCCTCCCAGGTTCAAGTGATTCTTCTGCCTCACCCTCCCCGGTAGCTGGGACTACAGGCATATGCCACCATGCCCAGCTGATTTTTGTATTTTTAGCAAAGATGGGACCTCCCCACGTTGGCCAGGCTGATCTCAAACTCCTGAGCTCAACTGATCTGCCTGCCTTAGCCTCCCAAAGCACTGGAATTACAGGTGTAAGCCACTGTGCTCAGCCTAAAAATGACTTTCTAATAAATTATATTCTTTCACCTAGACAATATAGTTAATACATAAAAATCTCAGACAAAAAGTAAAATGTTATTGGTGGTAGTTCAACAAAATCTGAAAGAACACTCAGTACTATCAACAGTAGCATTGATGTTAGGAGAAATTCTCTACTTATTAAGATTACAAAACACTTAATAGGTATCGTTTTCAGAGAGAAGTCAGTACGATAGTTTGACATAGTTCCCTGTGTTACATTATGGATCAGATGGGGCATAATTTACTTAGTGAGAACCACCAACACACACACATGGACATATAACAAGCAATTTTGTAACACACATATAGGAATTTCATTGTTTTGGAGAATAAAAAGGAAATATTCTTATATTTTGAGTTATATATTAATTTATATAACCAGATGATTGATAAAATATTTTGGACATCATCCCTAAATAAAACACCAAAACTCAAAATGTATCTTACTCTCCTTCCATATCCCAAGAGTTATTTAGGCCCATCTTTCACAAAAAGAATCTGTAATTGACATCTTTTTAAAAGGAGGTGGGCAGTAGAAGAAGGGGTACGGCAGGTGAGGAAGAGAGAGTTCTGTTGTACTTCCTTTTTTTAAAAACATGGTTTCATTTAATGATCACAACATGGTGGTTATTAACCTCACTTAACAACCGATGAAACCATGGGCAGACAACAGGCAGATTTACTCCTCATGCCACTCTGTAACGATCACCTCTAATGATTCCTAGTTCGGATGCTACAACTCTTTGAATTTTTAATTTACTAATACATTTCTAAGGCTGTGGCTGATATGGAACTCAATTTAGTAGCACACATTGCTCACTGACAGGCAAGCAAATTAATCTATGACTTCCCTACTGGAGATTACCTTATTTGAAGCATTAACAATAATTGCAGGATACCAACCAAGAGAGCAGAGGTTGACATTTTTTGAGGCCCAGACCCTTTAAGAATCAAATGAAGTCCGGCGCGGTGGCTCATGCCTGTAATCCCAGCACTTCGGGAGGCCGAGGGGGTGGATCACGAGGTCAGGAGCGTGAGACCATCCTGGCTAACATGGTGAAACCCTGTCTCTACTAAAACTACAAAAAAAATTAGCCAGGTGTGGTGGTGGGCGCCTGTAATCCCAGCTACTTGGGAGGCTGAGGCAGAATGGCGTGAACCTGGGAAGCAGAGCTTGCAGTGAGTGGAGATCGCACCACTGTACTCCAGCCTGAGCTACAGACCAAGACTCTGTCTCAAAAAAATAAACTAAAAAAAAAAAAAAAAAAAAGAAAATTGTGGATCTTTTACTCAGAAAAATACACAACTGCAAAAACACGAAAACCTACATAATTTTAGGGAGTTCACAGAGTTCCTGCAATGCATCCATGTACCCAGGATTAAGAATCTGTTTATCAAATTGAAGAACAGGAAAGACCTCAATTTGCAAGTAACTACAATTGGAACACACACTGGCATGGGAGCCTGAAGTGGCTTTAAAATCCAGTTTTGCTCTTTCTAGAATTGTGTGACCTAGGATAAGTCATTTAACTTTCCAAACCTCAATTTTCTCATTGTTAAAGTGAAGAAACTATATTAAATAATTGCCAGTCTCAGGCAGCTCTAAAATCTTAGAAATTATTTAGTTCTTAGTTGTGAGAGTCTAATCTAAGAGGCTCTTTTTAAAAAAATAAACTTTGATGTATAATTTGCATACAATAAAAGTGAACTCATTTTAAGTGTACGCTGCTTCAATAGATTTTTGAGAAATTTATACATCTAAGTAACCACTACCATAATGAAGATATAGATCCATTCACCCCAAAGAGTTCTCTAATGCCCTTTTCAGTAAACCCATACTCAGCCTGAGACAATCATGGGTGTTTTCTGCTACTATAGATTAGGTCTGCCTTTTCCAGAAATTATTAATACGCAGTAACATTTACTGAGCATACCATGTGTCAGGCACTGTGGATTACATCACTTTATTCTCAAAATTCTAAGAGGAAACAGGTTAATAGAGGTTTAACATGCTCAAGGTCACACAGCCAGTGTACAGCAGAATGAGACTGAAACTCTACTTCTCTCTAGAATCGATGAGTTCTATCTGGTCTCAAGGATAGAAAGCACAAATACTCCTCCAAGTTGAAGAAATTACTCTTAAGAATCCAACAAAACTTTCTTAAATTTAATATTCCCTTAGCACAGAACTCATTAATAGCTGGATTTGGATAGACAGTGAGCTCAATTACATACCTGGACACATAGAATCATCATGAGAAATCTGATTTACATTATGAGTTATCCTTAACACTTCCAAGAATAGAAAAAAGTTCTATTGTACATTACCGTAGATTATTAATTGTAACCTGCTAAAGTCAACAGTCCTGGCCAGGCACAGAGACAGGCTCACACCTGTAATTCCAGCACTTTGGGAGGCCGAGGCTGGTGGATCACTTGAGGTCAGGAGTTTGAGATCAGCCATGGTCAACACAGTGAAACCCTGTCCCTACTAAAAATACAAAAATTAGCCTGGTGTGGTGGCGTGTGCCTGTAATCCCAGCTACTCGGGAGGCTAAGGTGGGAGAATCAACTGAACCCAGAAGGTGGAGGTTGCGGTGAGCCAAGATCACGCCACTGCACTCCAGCCTGGGTAACAAAGCAAGATCCTGTCTCAAAAACATAAAATAAAATAAAAAAATAAAGTCAACAGTCCTGTTCTTTTAATAAGTGTGTTAAAAAACTTTTATATTATCAAAATTTAGGTGGTAACTCTCCCTCCATTTCTGTTTAATGATTTGTATATGGAAAATGTATTTCAAATGACACCTTTTTTCCCCAAGAAAGCTTAACACAGATAAGACATTTACCAAAGTAAGTTGCCAGTGGTTAACTCCAAGTGTCACACAGTGTACTGACAGTTTAAGTTGGTCTTCTATTTCTGAAAGATCTTAACACATAATGTGAAAAGTATAAAGATGTTTATGTTATTTTAAATAAAACATATGACATTTATCTATAAATGGTAAAGAAAATGATTTCCTTCTCTGAGTAAACTAAAAAATTGATGTTGATGGTTTCTTAAACAGAAAATAGCCAAATTATCAATGTAACTTTATGTTTAAGGGCCAAAATAGCTGTTTATTTTCCTGCCAATACATAAAGAATGGAATCAGACTGAAATAGAGATCATTTCCCCAAGTCTGGAGATCAACATGTGGATTTGGGTCAGCATGGTATTCCAAGAAAATGAACTTTCTAATAGTGCTGGAAGTACTAACTTAGCTTCATAATTTTATAAGGGCCAGAATGTATCTTTTTTTTTTTTTTTTTAAGACAGAGTTTCGCTCTTGTTGCCCAGGCTGGAGTGCAATGGCATGATCTCAGCTTACTGAAACCTGCGCCTCCCAGGTTCAAGCGATTGTCCTGCCTTAGCCTCCCAAGTAGCTGGGATTACAGGCGCATGCCATGACGCCAGGCTAATTTTTGTATTTTTAGCAGAGACGGGGTTTCACTACGTTGGCCAGGCTGGTCTCGAACTCCCGACCTTATGATCCACCTGCCTCGGCCTCCCAAAGTGCTGGGATTACAGGCGTGAGCCACCATGCCCAGCCCAGAATGTATTTTTTCAAAATAACTTTTTAAAAATGAAAGTGAATAAGCAAAGATAAGTTAGGCAATTTGCCTAAAGCTTCATCAGGAGACTCGGGAGGAGAAAGTGAATTAGATCCTTTAGAGTGCAGTGTTCTTTCTACTTGCCAAAAAGGAAGGCATCTGGGAGTCCATGACAGCGTCAATAAAAAGATGTAAAATAACTAATGATGCTGCTGGTTAGGTTGAAAGTGAGAGAAAGACAAGTGCTTAGGGATGCTACAATTGTCAGTGGAAATCAGTGGGAAATTAAAAACAAAACAAAACAAAAACACATCCCCTAAAGGCTTACCTCCAGTTGTTTCACAAGCATAACATCCATTACAGAATACCTATGGCATGCAAAGATTTGTAGTTTTTGTTTTTTTTTTCCTTTGAGACAGGGTCTCACTATGTTGCCTAGGCTGAAGTGCAGTAGCATGATCATGGCTCACTGAAGCCTGGAAAATTTTTAAACATTTTTTGTAGAGATAGGTTCCTACTGTGTTGCCAAGGCTGGTCTTTAACTCCCGGCCTCAAGTGATCCTCCTGCCTTGGCCTCCCAAAGTGCTGGGATTATAGGTGTGAGCCTTTAATTTGGGAATTAAATTCCCAAAGCTGAAGTCTGGGAACAAGTCACATATCAGTGAGTGAATCTAGCCAATCACTGAGCATTTTGTTATTCTTTTTTTTAAAGATGGAGTCTTGCTCTTGTCTCCCAGGCTGAAGTGCAATGGCATGGTTTTGGCTCACTGCAACCTCCCCATCCTGGGTTCAAGCGATTCTCCTGCCTCAGCCTCCTGAGTAGCTGGGATTACAGGCGCCCGCCATCACGCCCAGCTAATTTTTGTATTTTTAGTAGAGACGAGGTTTCACCATGTTGGCCAGGCTGGTCTTGAACTCCTGACCTCAGGTGATCTATCCGCCTTGGCCTCTTAAGGTGCTGGGGTTACAGGCGTGAGCCGCAGTACCCGGCCGCATTTTGTTATTCTTACTTAATCTTTAGAATAATCCTGTGTGGTATTTCTGTCCTTATTTATTAGAGGAGAGAAAAAAAGAAATTATGCTCAATGGTGGCAGTAATGAATATATGAAGATGTTAGGATGTATTCCATCAAGAATGACAACAGCAAGGTTGGGCGCAGTGGCTCATGCCTGTAATCCCAGCACTTTGGGAGGCCGAGGCAGGCAGATCACGAGGTCAGGAGTTCACGACCAGGCTGACCAACATGAAGAAACCCCATCTCTACTAAAAATACAAAAAAAAAAAAAAATTAGCCAGGTGTGGTGGCTAATGCCTGTAATCCCAGCTACTTGGGAGGTTGAGGCAGGAGAATTGCTTGAACCCGGGAGGTGGAGGTTGCTGTGAGCTGAGATCTCGCTATTGCACTCCAGCCTGGGCAACAAGAGCGAAACTCCGTCTCAAAAAAAAAAAAGAAAAAAGAATCACAACAGCCTACTACACTAAACATTTCTAGCATAATACTACTCAAGAGTCAAAATTTAAGATACTTCCCATACTATCTTAATTTTTCCTTCTAGTGAATAATATCCTGCATTTACATGTGACTACATTCTCTCTCTCTTTTTAATAGGCAAGGTATTGCTATGTTGCTCAGGCTGGAGTCCAGTGGCCATTCACAGGTGCCTTCATATCACACAGTAGCCTGGAACTCCTGGGGTGAAGTGATCCTCCCTCCTTAGCCTCCCAAGTAGCTGGGACTATGGGCAAACACCACCCAGGTTACATTCTCATTTAGCAGTACTTTGTTATCTCCCTAGCTGAAATGATGATTTACCTACTATTTTAAAAAAGAGGTAAATAAAGGCACAGATACACACTTTCATTGTTAGGCAGAAAGTAAGCATCTTCTCAAGTGGCTTTGATTATTCTGGGCACTGTTGTATGCATTAATTATGCTTCTTAAATCCCAGTGAGTGATATGCATCATTACTGTCCCTTTACCCAGATCAGAATAATGCAGTTTGGTCCAATGGAAGGCATGAAGAATTGAGAATGAGGTGGCTCAACTTTTTATGTTTTAGTTTCCTCACTAGCTAAATATATCCTAGTGAATGAGTGGTACGAAGGAATTTGCCAGAGCTGCTACGAGGTCCAAACATCCCAAGTGAAAGTGCATCTAAAAGTTCAAATTTTAAAATTAATGTAAGGCATTGAAAATTTGAAGAAACATGTATTGAGTACTTTTTATAAGTAATGTACCACAGCTTTAATGGTTGTTTAAAAGATGCATTAGGGAGCAACTGAAAATAAAAGGAATAGCTACAGAGTTTGGGAAGGCACAGGGAAGAGTGGCTCAGTATCCAAGATAAAATTCTGGAGAAGACATAATTAGATTTTTGAGAGATGGACAAGTCAACCTTAGAATAATTTCCCTTATTTAACCTGTTTTTCCCCTAATAGCAGCACACTCATCTTTCAACTTGCTTTTCCCCACATTACATACATAATTTGGGAGAAGGAACAAAAAAGCTAGGGGAATTGCAATGACCTAATTGAGATATAAAAGATACTCTCTACACTGAATAGTTACAAACACTTAGAAACAGTATGAAAGGAGGCAGAGATACCAACAGCACTGGAAATGACGATGGAGATCAAATCTCAAAAAGCAGTTTTCTATAGCTTAGTCATACTTGGCTCAATTTTTCACTTTTTGTACTTAAAGGTATGGCAATTTTTGGTGCTTTATTTAGTAATTACGTCATTTTGCCTGATAATACAATTTCAGTACATTACTTTCCTTAAATCATTTCCCTTTGGTTAAACAGAAAAAGCAGAATTGGTCTTCAGGCAGGTGTGCTCAAACGATCTCCTTTTCCCATCATGGCTATGTTCTTTCAGTGGTCACCTTCCCTTCAACATTCTTTCATGCAGCAAAGTATGTGAGTCTTTATCTTGTACTAGCAACTGTCCTGGCACCGGGGAAACCACGTCAACGGGGCCCACATGATCCCTGTCCCTGCCCTCAAGGAGACAGACAACAAATAAACGAATACAATAATAACACAGGGATCAGGGCTGTAAAGGGTACTCTACTAAAGTTAGAGGCTGCGGAACTAATTTGAAGAGGATAGTCAGGGAAGGCCACTGAGAGACAGATTTAGGCAGAGACCTGAAAGATGGATTTGGATAAACAGTTTAAGGAGAGGAAGGAGAGTTCAAGAAAGAGGTACCAATTACACTCATGCTGTGTGTGTAAAGGAGGAGAGATAAGAAGAACATTCACTCCAGTCATAGAGACCACAAAGTGCATCTTGGAGAAGAAAAGCGCGTTGCAGAGGGTTAGAAGTGGCCAGAGTAGCTGAAGCTTTAGGAGCAAGAGACATAAAACGAGATTATAAACGTGGGTTAAGGACCACATCATACAGGGCCGTGTAGGCTATGGCAAGGAGTCTAGATTTTATTTAAATGCCAAGAGAAGTAGGATTACTTCGGATAGCTGAATTACACTTTCTTTTTTCTTAAAAGATCACGCGGGTAAAACGAGATGTGTCGAAGAAAGTTTTAAACGCAGAGAACCTAAGTCAGATGCAAAAATTATGCAATTCTCCGGGCCTCAGGTCTTCCATAAATAAAGCAAGTGGTTTGAACTAGAAGCCATTTCCTTCCCGCTGCGACGTGGTGAGTTCTGAGAGCAGGGGCCGCGTCAGATTGACCATGGAATTCCCCTCATCGACGCCGGCGCCCAGAACACAACTGGCGCCCTGAAACTGTTGGTCAGCGCAATAAATCAATGAATGGCCTGCTACGGGCGCTGGACCAGGCCCTGGCGCCAGCAAAGAACGCGATGGGTCGCGCTGGAGGCCGCGAGAGGCGTCCGGCAAGGAAATAGGGGCCGGCTCCACCACAACCAAAGCGTGCCGAGGAGGGGAACCGGGGCCTCGGAGGTTGAGGGCAGAAAAAAATCAGACTAGGGACCCGACAACAGGAACTAGGAGAGAAGGCCGAAACGTGGGTCTGAGGAAGGATTCTGGTTCCAGGCCTGGGGGCCCAGCCACTCACCGCAGCCGTCGCCAGGCTGTGCATGTTGCGAGCGGCTGCCGCTCTCTTCCACAAACCGGACGCGTCCGACCCGCGTCCCCGCTTCAGCACCCCTGCAGCGGAAAATAATGAGCCGCCGTAGCCGCCATCCACCTCCCGCTCGCTCCGCCCACTTCACGGCCCTCTGACCTCTCACCCCTGACCCCACCCACACATCCTCTTCCCGCCTCGAGGCCCTCGGCCTAGTTAACAGTCCCAGAGTATGTCCTTTGCCCCTTAAGATTTAGGACCGGAAGGACGTCTGCGACCACTAGTCCCCGCAACTCCTGGCTTTGAGCAGGTATTTCCAGAGAGCGGCGTGAACTCTGACCCGCCTCCAAAGGCCAGTGAACGGCGGGAAAAGATGGACAGTCCCGGGAATACAACTATTGCGCATGCCCGACTGGGCTGCGTAGGAGGGAAATGGTGGGGGGCGTCGAAATCGGGTGAAGTGGAAAGTGCGCGTGCGTACTACAGTCACGGCAGGGGCGGGGCTGCCCGGGCTAGGCCGCGCTAGGTGCTGAGGGGGGCGGGGCGAGGGCGTGTGAGGGGCGGAGTTTTCGGCTGGCGCGCACGCGCCTGTCTGGTCGCGTCAAGTGTGCGTGCGTGCGTGCGTGTTTGCGTGTGGTCACAGTTCCCGCCATCAGCCGCTCTCCCTGACTAGGGGTAGCTAGCGGCCTCCCTCCTTTGGATTCGGTATCCCTACTTCCATTACCCTTGGCTCCTCCCACTCCTCGCGGGCTCCGTGCTTTCCGCGGGTCTGTCCGGGGGCTCCGGACCCTCGGCGCAGGTAAGGCGGGCCGGGGTAGCTTCTCAATTGAGCCGTTTTCCCTAGCTCCCCCTCCCTCCGTGCGATCCGCCCACTCGGTGTTCACTCCTCCGGAGTTCGCCCTGCTGCTACTCAGCCCGCCCACAACCCCTCGACGCACCCCCAGCCTCACAGGTACTACCTTTGGGTGCACTGCCCCGGCTTTCCCCTCTCCCTTGACTTGGTCTCCACTGCCACTCGCTCCCTCCGAAACTCAAACCTGGCCCCTTTTCTCTGGGGCTGTTGTCGTCCGCCTCTTAGCTTCTAACAGGGCCTGCTGTCTCTTCAGGTGACTTTCGTTACGGCACATTCATCAGGCCTTGGACATGATACTCATTCACTCTCTTGACCATCTTCACCTTCCTCTTGACCAGTCCTCACTGCAAAACATGAATTGTATTTTTGTTGTGCATTTCCTTGCGCCCATTTCTAGCCGCCAGATCAGGTTGTTAGATGTAACTATTTTAAGTCATGATCCATGAAAGAAAATGATGATTGATGACAAAGTCCTGTGTCCTGGAGAGTTGTCCTAAAGTGGTTTTGGGGTATTCCTCTCAAAATTTCAGCTCTGTATAAATTCCTTTATTGAGGGGGCAATTCCTGACAAGTGTCCAACTGGAAGAGATATCTGAGAGGGAATGTCAAGTAGGCAGTTGGATATAGTGGGTTGGAGATCTTAGGAGAGTTCTGGGCTGCATACGTAAATGTGTGCGGTGTGTATATGTGTTATGTCATCTGCCATATTGATAGTAATTGAAGTCATGGATGTGGATGAAATTGCCTAAAAAGAGTATAGTGCTATAAAATAAAGACACCTAGGATGGAGCATTGGGGGATTCCTGATGTTTAATAACCGATAGAGGAGGATGCGTCTTGCAAGCCATGAAAGAAGTCATCAGTAGTGTTGCATTCTGCTGAAAGGTAAATTGGAAGGAGGACTGAAAAACCCCAGTGATATAAAAGTAATCACTTGTCTTAAAGATGTTCGATGAAGTAAAATGAGTATTTGGGTTCAGTCCTAGGTCCTCTTCTTTTACTCTTGTGTTCCTCCCTGAGCTTTAAATTTGATCTGTATATTGATGACTTAAAAATTGTTATTTCCAGCCTATTCCCTTTGTTTTCAGCTCCACATCTAGATAGCCAGCTGTCTGCTTGACATCTCAACTTTGTTTTTTTCTTAGGAGTTTCAGATGCAACATAGCCAAATCCAAAGCCTTGATCTTTCTCTCCATATCGAAATTCTTTCTTCTCCAGTGTCCCAGTTTATTAAGTGGCACATGACACAGGCTACACACTTGGGAGGCATTCTTGACTTCTGCTCTCTCCAAGTTCTATCTATTCTACTTCCTATATATGTCTTGCATCTTTTTCTGTACATTTTCACTGGCACTTTTCTAGTTTAAGCCACAGTCCTTTTTCACCTGGACTTGATTGCCTTGGCTTCCAGTATTATCATCTGTAAAATGGAAATAGTAATTTTCAGCCTATTAGATTGTTATGAGGATTAAATGAGATAACCATGATAAGCACTTGGCACAGAGTAAATGGCCAGTAAGCATTAATTGTTATTGTAATTGTTCTAAGCTGATCAACTTCAATACTCTTCTTTCTGGTTACCTTATTTTCTTCTGTTCTTGCTCTTAAGTCACTCTCCCAAAACCCAAACAAACCATATATGACTTCCTCATTCAGTAGTAACATATTTCTTTGCTTAAAACCTTTTGGTGGATTTCTCCCTGGTAAGTGCTTCTTACATTTAGGATAAAATTCAGAATCTTTACTGTGGTTCACAAGACTGCGTAACCTGGTTCTTGCCTGCTTCACTAACTTCATCTTCCTCCTGTCCTTCAATAAACTCTAGCCACATTGCTTTTAATTTCCCTAGTCATATCAAGTTATTTTACAATTCAAGGCCTTTGGGGATGCTGTTTGCCTGAATTGTTCCAGCACCACCATCTACCAGTCATCTCCTTCTGCAGTTTTCAACTTAAGTGATACCTTCTCAGGGAAGCCTTCTTGATGTTATCTGTCCTCTACCCCAAGTCTTAATCTTAAGTCTCATCATTCCACGTATCTTGCTTTATATCATTTCTCAGAACTTGTAATTATTGTTATTATTATTTTTTGAGATGGAGTTTTTGCTCTATTGCCTAGGCTGGAGTACAATGGCATGATCTCAGCTCACTGCAACCTCCACCCCCTAAATTCAAGTGATTCTTCTGCCTCAGCCTCCCAAGTACCTGGGATTACAGGCACCTGCCACCATGCCCGGCTAATTTTTGTATTTCTAATGGAGACGAGGTTTCACCATGTTGGCCAGGCTGGTCTTGGACTCTTGAATTCAGATGATCCACCTGCCTCAGCCTCCCAAAGTGCTGGGATTACAGGTGTGAGCCACTGCACCCATGCCAGAACTTATAATTATATATTTACATGTGTGATTAAAGTCCGTCTCCTATTAGAATATAAGCTAGTGACCACTTCATTTTTACTTCTCAGTAATTTTGTTAAATAAGCTGGAAGTTGCTGTAAGAACCATCATGTCTTTTGGAAGCACAAGCTTGCTGATATTCTTGTCATCATCTCATGACAAACACTTTTCATTCTGAAAAGTTAGAGGACACATGAGAAAAAACAAAAGGTTTTCCAACTTTGGATTCTTTTACCCATTTTTATATCATAAAACCATTCAGATTTTAAATTCTTTGAATTGGAGGTAAACTTTAGGTCAACTTTCCACTTTCAGTAACAAAACTAATTTTCTCCTTTGTCCATTTGTTTTATAGATCTTTTTAAAGGAAAGAAAGCCTTCAAAAATCAGAGTAGTGGTTTGTATATTTTAACAACAGGTTAATCTTTAAGACCAGTAAAGATGAGATTTCCGTAAATAAAGCAAAATTCCATATTTAAGTCAGTTGTTGGTGAATTACAAAGAAAATATTAAAATATGGCCAGCTGCATTGGCTCATGCCAGTAATCCCAGCACTGCGGGAGGCCAAGGTGGGCGGACTGCTTGAGCCCCGGAGTTCGATGCCAGCCTGGGCAACATGGCAAAACCCCATGTCTATAAAAAAATACAATAATTAGCCGGGTTTGGTGGCATGTGCCTGTAGTCCCAGCTACTTGGGAGGCTAAGGTGGGAGAATTGCTTCAGCCTAGGAGGTGGAGGTTGCAGTGAGCCAAGATGGCACCACTGTGTTCCAGTCTGGGTGACAGAATGAGGTTCTGTCTCAAATTAAAAAGAAAGAAAATATTAAAATATAATAATTTTTGTATGTGTAGAACAGGATTTGTGTTGAAAAATAGGGAATTTAAAATGGAGGTGTATGAATACCAAACACAAGCATTTGGATTTATTTTATTTTCTAGGTAGTGATGAGCTGTTTAGTTTGGGAAGGTCCTAGCATCAATGGCAACCATTTAGCAGTTACCAAGTGTTTGTTATTTTGTTGGAGTATACAGTTAGAATACACAAGTTCTGTGTGTTACCTCCCTGTCCCGTGCCCCACCTCTACCACCCACTCCCACCATAGGGAGAAAGTTAAGAAGGTATCTAGTGCATAGTTTAGTTGAAAAGTGGTAAGAAGAGTAGTTCTTTAGAAAGGATGTTACAATGTAAAGCATTTGTTGGAGGTGAAACCCCAAGAGCTGAGACTGGAAAGGGAAGGGGTTGCCATAATTCATTGATGAGGATGAACTGTGGTTGTAGTTAAAAATGTGGGTTCTGGCATTAGACATAGCTTTGTTTCTCACTGGCTGTATTTATAAATTATGTAATGTCTCTAAACCTCAGTTTCCTCATCTGTGAAATAGAGATAATATCCCTGTCACTTAGGATTATTATAAAAATTAAATGAGATAATGCATGTATGGCATTTAGCACTGCTTAGTAAATGTTGCATAATAAATGTTGGGTTGCGTAATAAATACTAGGTGGGATGATGGCGTAGTGATGAGTTTCTGAGAGTAGTGGCTATTGAAAATCTGGGATTTGAGTAGATGAGAGTGAGGATAAAGCTGATGCTAAGATTTCTTGCCTGAATGATGGTAGAAGGACAAAAGTAGGGAAGTCTGGGAGCTTCTTTTTTTTTTCTTTTGAGACAGAGTCTTGCTCCCTCACCCAGGCTGGAGTGTAGCGGTCTCACCCAGGCTAGAGTGTAGTGGTGTGATCTCTGCTCACTGTAACCTTCGCCTCCCAGGTTCAAATGACTCTCCTGCCTCAGCCTTCCGAGTAGCTGGAACTACTGGTGCGTGCCACCACACCCAGCTAAATTTTGTATTTTTAGTGAGAACACATTGGCCAGGCTGGTCTCAAACTCCTGACCTCAGGTGATCTGCCTGTCTCTGCCTCCCAAAGTGCTGGGATTACAGGTGTGAGCTACCGTGCCTGGCCTCTAGGAGCTTCTTAATGAGGGCATGGACTGTATCATCTTCACATCTATATGCCTACCAGAGTGCCTTGAAAGTGGAGTAGCTTAATAAATGATTGTTTACTAAATGAACAAAGGAGTTTAAAGTTGATGTTGTAACATTCAGATAGGCAGTGAGAGTTGTGCAGGTAGTACTTCAGAGAAATTTCAGGCCTAGTGAGGCCTAATTTGAGAAACAATGTTAGCTTTGAAAGAAAAATGAAAGCACCAAGTTTACCCACCGTTTGAAATAGTATCAACTTGTTATGGAAGTTTTAAGACTTAAGACATTATTATGTAACAATGTTTATAAAGTGAACAAAGGATGTATTCTTTGTCACTGACTTCTTAGTTTCAAAATGTAGCAAGAATGAATAAGACAAGATACAATTTGAACAAGGTGCAGGCTCATCCTATAGTCCCTCATTATGCACAGCAGATAAGTTCCTAAAGTTCTGTTGATCTTTTATGTGTGTGTCTGTGTGTTGTGCATCATATTTTAAATATTTTCTTTAAGGTAATTTGTAGTTTTTAAATAACCAAGAAGTTAATCTTTGTTGTATAAATGATCACTTTCCTTTTTTTTTTTTTTTTTGAGATGGAGTTTTGCTCTTGTTGCCCAGGCTGGAGTGCAATGGCGTGATCTCTGCTCACTGCAACCTCCACCTCCTGGGTTCAAGCGATTCTCCTGCCTCAGCCTCCCAAGTAGCTGGGATTACAGACATGCACCACTATGCCCAGCTAATTTTGTATTTTTAGTAGAGACGGGGTTTCTCCATGTTGGTCAGGCTGGTCTTGAACTCCTGACCTCAGGTGATCTGCCCGCCTCGACCTCTCAAAGTGCTGGGATTACACGCATGAGTCACTGTGCCCAGCCCACTTTCCTTTAAGTATTAATTTTGTATATTGGATTCTTTTAAAAAAGCACATTTTTATTTTCTTTAGCTGAGTTGATGGCTTCTGGAGAACTGGCATAGCTGCAGAATATGAGTAGCGTCCCAAGAAGAGTGCTTTGCCTTTGGCACAAGGATCAGAATAAAGGTGAATTGCTATTACATAGGGTTTTTCGGTAAAAGTCACTGAAAAGTAAGTAATGTTTTTGTTTTGGATATATGTTTCAAAGAGCATGCAATCTGGTGGGAATTGACAGTTTTGTGTTTGTTTTGTAGTAATAGTTTTTGTGTTTTGGCCATACTTTCTTTACCACAGAATGCTCTCTGATTAAGGATGTTTTCAAAGCAATACCTAAAATGTGAGCACGTAAATAAATGTACAGGGCATAGAAACATTTTTTGCTAATATTATTGCTTTGAGCATTCATGGTAATGCTCAAAGTTGAACAGTAATTTTAATAATTGTGACGAAATTTAGAGAAAGAATCTCTGGACATATTTAAAGAATAATTCATTTTAATTATCTTTTGTCTTCTTAGTTTTTTGCTTTAATAAGACAATTACCATTACCGAGTTTAAGGAAACCTTGTCTTTGTCTTAGGTTCATAGAAAGTTTAACTGTTACTGGATCATGCTTCATGCTGAAAAGAAACTTAGTTTTTTACTCTTAACCAAGTAGAGCAAGCCCTGATAATATAATGAATGAGCAAATGTAGCTGTCAGTTCATTTAGTGCAAAAGCAGGTAATGAACTAAATTGAGGCATTATGAAAAAGTTTATTATATTGGTTCTGCCAATTTTGTGTCCTACATCTTTTATATAAAGCTTTTTAAAGAGGGTGGTAATGTCTAAATTGAGTCTTGATTTTAGAGCCAGGAGAAGAAATTAAGGAGGGTTGGGGATGGGGAGAACACATAAAAATCCTCTAGACATGACCTCTGTGTATTCAAAGGTATAGTGGCATGAGAACATAGGGATTTTTGAGGAAATTATAAGTAATTCAGAAGGCTGGATTTGGGGGTTTTATTGGGAATAGACAGGTAAGCAGGGCCTGAGTCATGAAGGGCCTCTGCGTCACGTAGTGAGTTTAGATTTTATTGCGAGAACAAGTGGAGAGCTGTTGAATGATATTAAGCAAGAGAGGAATATGGTTTGATCTGCAGCTCATTATAAGGCTGTCTGAAAGGTGTATGGAGGTAGAATTTTTTTTTTTTTTTTTTTTTTTTTTCTGAGACAGAGTCTCGCTCTGTCACCCAGGCTGGAGTGCAGTAGTATGATCTCGGCTCACTGCAGCCTCTGCCTCCCGGACTCCAGCGATTCTCTTGCCTTAGCCTCCCAAGTAGCTGGAATTACAGGCATGTGCCACCACTCCTGGCTAATTTTTGTATTTTTGGTAGACAGGGTTTCACCATGTTGGCCAGGCTGGTCTCAAACTCCTGACCTCAGGTGATCTGCCCACCTCTGCCTCGCAAAGTGCTGGCATTTCAGGCGTGAACCACAGCTCCCGATCTCTGGAGGCAGAATTGATGGGACTCTCCTGACTTTCCATCTCTAATCCAATACCAATAATTATCAAGAAGGAAGCCAAAGACAAGTCTCCTGTTTCTGGCATGGGAAACTGGAGTAGGAGAGTGATGTATTCTTTGCAGCACTGAGTGGCAGAGTGGAAAAAAGTCTTAAGGATGTATCCAACAATGAAGTCACAAATTATAATTGCAGAAAAAAGTATTACAGATATACATTGCTGGCCCAAGTTTCTGTAGCTCTGTAGGATTACTAGTTTGAGCCAAATGTCATGTTAACAGACAGTTCTATAAACATTAATGGACTCTGTTACTTTGACGAATTCGTATTACCCAGCACATTATACTAATATCTAAATCTGCCCATAGTAAGCACTTAAAAATTTTTGATGAGATGAGTGAATAATAATAGAGTACTTATGATACTTAACACCTTTAAACTCTTGAAAGTGTTTTCATATATCTTCTTTTATCTTCAGTTATTTGCCGTACAGTAACCAGAGACCTCCAACTAGGGGCCTCCAAACTGTATCCTGCCTGTAAGTGAGTTTTGTTTGATTTGTAGCTGTTAAAAATAAATTTGAATTCATTGCCAACAATTAAAAATGGACAGTTTTACGTAAATGTTTGGATGTCTTTATTTTCTTGAAAAGTTAGATGGTCTGGTAATGCTATGTTCACTATTTCTACATGATAATAATTGGCTAGATTGGGTAGCAATTGTTCAAATTTTGCCTGCTTAAGTCATTTCTGTCACCTGCTAGCCCCTATAGATAGTTGAGTTAGTGACTCCTGTTAACATTGTATTTATTGAGGTCTTTGAAGAAAGAGGTATTATAGACATGGAATAAATTCAGAAAACAGACATTAATTACATTAATTACATTAATATTAATTACTGCTGTCTGCTGAGTGCCTAGTATGTGTTATTTCATTCTACAACACTACAACATTTGCTATTCCTATTTTGTGGTTGAGAAAACTTATGGTTAAAAAAGGTAAGTTACAGATTAGTAAGTGATAGGGCTGGCTGGCTGCTGATTTCTAGACCTAGCATCATTTTCCTTTATATACTAGCCTTTATAGCTTTTCTAGTTGAGCTGTTTAGGCAAAGGTAATGTTTAATTGTGTTTAATTTATTAAATTATAAGCAAGAATCCACTTTAGAAGTAGTGTTTTTAAAGGTTTGGAATATTATAAAATTTGATTTAGCAATTTTAAATGATTGCATATTTATGTATATAACACTATTTGATAACATTCTCTGCTATAACTGTAATTTTATTTACTTGCCAACTTTAGCAAAAGCTAATTTGAAGAGTTTTACACATCTGATTATTGCTGTAAGTTTAAGTTTTTTGTGTTTTTTTGTTTGTTTGTTTTGAGACAAGGTCTCACTCAGAGTGTCACCTAGGCTGGAATTGAGCGGTGCAATCATGGCTCACTGCAGCCTCGACCTCCCTGGCTCAGGTGATCCTCCCATCTCAGCCTCTGGAGTAGTTGGGGCTACAGGAGCACATGACCATGCCAGGCTAATTTTTTGGTATTTTTTGCATAGATGAGGTTTTTGCCGTGTTGCTCAAGCAATCTGCCTACCTCATCCTTCCAAAGTGCTGGGATTACAGGCATGAGCCACTGTGTCCGGCCATTTTTTCTTTTTAGTTTTCAAATATTGCCTGACAAGCACCCAGCCATTTTTAAGTATTACAAGTTCATTCAGGAAACCTGAGTATTTGTTAAAGATAAAATTGGTAAAGATTCTTTCTAGGAATGGTAGTGTTAAATATAAATGGTAGGTGGTTCTTTGGAAGAGAGGTTGTTTGTTTTCTCTAGAGATTAAATGATTTTCTCAAATACTGTAACTCTGGAGATCAAATAACTTGGTTATTTTTAAAATTTTTTACTCATTTAATGTCTTCTGTACATATGGATATGCTTAGATTGCTCACTGTTAGAAGGAAGCATTTGGTGATATACTTTGATGTTTTGGGAGGAACTCCATTCTAAGAAATGGAGTCAGAGGCCTATTGTATTGTTTTGTTTTGTTTTGTTTTGAGAGTGTCTTCACTCTGTTGCCCAGGCGGGAGTGCAGTGGGTAATCATGGCTAACTGCAGCCTTGACCTCCTATGCTGAAGTGATCCTCCCACTTCAGCCCCTCTAGAAGCTGAGACTATAGGCGTGTATCACCATGACTGGCTAATGTTTTTTCAGTTTTTTTGTGGAGATAGAGCCTCCCTATGTTGCCCAGGCTGGTCTCAAATTCTCAGGCTTAAGCATTCCTCCCACCTCAACTTCTCAAAGTTTTGGGATTACAGGCTGAGCCACCATGCCTGGCCTGGACACACTTTTTTTTTTTTTTTTTTTTAAACTTATATTTGGAAATCCAGACCCATTAGCTTTCATGAAGGAAGAGAATAATCAGCACTTTAATGGTGAAGGCAATCACTTTGAGAATGGTGTCTTATTCCTGTTGACATGTCTTTAGTGGTAGCAGTATGGTTGTGAATGATACAAAATGTAGAATTTAGGCACTAATAAACACAGTACTGGACACATGGCAAAGAAGGGAAAATGAAGGCGCGGAAGAAATGCATGGTGGTTAGAAATTATTTTAATTGCCAGGCGCGGTGGCTCACGCCTGTAATCCCAGCACTTTGGGAGGCTGAGGTGGGCGGATCACCTGAGGTCAGGAGTTCGAGACCAGCCTTAACATGGAGAAACCCCGTCTCTACTAAAAATACAAAATTAGCCGGGTGTGGTGGTGCATGCCTGTAATCCCAGCTACTCGGGAGGCTGAGGTAGGAGAATTGCTTGAACCTGGGAGGCGGAGGTTGCGGTGAGCCGAGATCGCGCCATTGCACTCCAGCCTGAGCAACAAGAGCAAAACTCCGTTTCCAAACAAACAAACAAACAAACAAAAAATTATTTTAATTACTAGTAAGTTATAACTTATCTTATTTTTCTTCCTTAGAACCTGCCAGGTGAAGGTATATTTTTGCTTTTTAATTTAGCTGGAAGCAATTTATTTTTAAAGAAAATATGTCTCCTCTGAAGATACATGGTCCTATCAGAATTCGAAGTATGCAGACTGGGATTACAAAGTGGAAAGAAGGATCCTTTGAAATTGTGGAAAAAGAGAATAAAGTCAGCCTAGTAGTTCACTACAATACTGGAGGAATTCCAAGGATATTTCAGGTAATACCAAATATTGATTTGGAATAGCTCTTGAAGCAGATCGTTTAGTAAATAGCTATTCTGTGCCATAGTAAACATCACAGTAGTCCTCCTCCTAGATTAATATTTCTTGCTTATTTCTAGGACATTAATATTTTTATATACATGTTTTATAAATTATTCAGCAGTATTGTTGTTGGTATATAATAAAAGCAGGAAGTAGTCACCATTATTGAAAAGAAAACTTGTGGGAGGAAGCTGACAAGAGTTTGGATACTGTATATCTAAGCTATTTTTAAAACCGCGTTAAGATAATTTTAGTTCATCCTTTTTTCCCCCTTAACATACATGATGATGGATTCATCACTATTTAGTGTTAGTTTTTAACAGAATTTATTAGTGTCTTCTAAAAGCCAGTGTCTACTTCCTGAATAATCCTGCCAAATGTCATGGTATGAATCATTCAGGGATGATTATTCAAGGTTATCTTTACAGCTATTTTCTTCTAACTGTAAAGTTTTGAAGAAACTTCATTTTCACTGCAAAAATTAGTTTTCTTTTCACCTTCTTTTTTTTTTTTTTTTTTTGAGACAGAGTCTTCCTCTGTCACCCAGGCTGGAATGCAGTGGCATGATCTCTGCTCACTGCAACCTCTGCCTCCTGGGTTCAAGCGATTCTCCTGCCTCAGCCTCCTGAGTAGCTGGGATTACAGGTGTGCGCCACCACTCCTGGCTAATTTTTTGTTGTATTTTTAGTAGAGGCAGGGTTTCACCATGTTGGTCAGGCTGGTCTTGAACTCCTGACCTCGTGATCTGCCCGCCTTGGCCTCCCAAAGTGCTGGCATTACAGGTGTGAGCCACTGCGCCCAGCCTGTTTTCACTTCTTTATTGCTTCTCTTATGCAACCAAGTTACTCATCTTGATATGAGTTGAATTTAAGAACATAATGTTTTACATTTTTCTGCACTTTAAGATCATATATGTATATCTATGTGTGTATATATGTGTGTATATGTATGCATATATATGTGTGTATATATTTATGTATATACATGTGTATATATGTATATATGTGTGTATATGTATATTGTATATGTGTGTATATATTTATGTATATACATGTGTATATATGTATATATGTGTGTATATGTATATTGTATGTGTGTATATATGTATGTGTGTGTATACAAATATGTGTATGTGTGTATACATATATGTGTGTGTGTGTGTGTATATATATATATATATTTTTTTTTTTTTTTTTTTTTAATTTTGAGATGGAGTGTCGCTCTGTTGCCCAGGCTGGAGTGCAGTGGCGTGATCTCGGCTCACTGCAAACTCCGCCTCCTGGGTTCACACCATCCTCCTGCCTCAGCCTCTCGAGTAGCTGGGACTACGGGCGCCTGCCACCATGCCCAGCTAATTTTTTGTATTTTTAGTAGAGATGGGGTTTCACTGTGTTAGCCAGGATGGTCTCGATGTCTTGACCTCGTGATCTGCCTGCCTCAGCCTCCCAAAGTGCTGGGATTACAGCCGTGAGCCACCGCACCTGGCCAAGATCTTATATTTTTAAATTAGATTATACAAAAGTGTAATATCCGTTCTAAAATATTCTATTGAAAAACAATATATAACTTTATGCTTGAGAACCTGATCTTAGATAAAATTGCTATTTGTCTCCGCTTTTGAATTGTAAAAATAGATTGCCTATGATTTCGTGTATCAAAAATAGTCTTAAATAAGATGGAGGTAGTGATGGAAAAATAGGAGTTTGTCACATGCATGTATCTGCTAATTGCTCGCCTCATCAAAAGAAAGGGTTTTTTGCAAATACAGGCTCATTTTTTTTTCAATCCTCAGCCCAATTTGGCAGTGAGTAAATACTCAAATGTTTAACCAAACACAGATCTTTAGGAGCATGACGGTTTTACCTGTGACTTCAGCCTTTATCTCAGTTCTAGATCAGTTTACATTCAGCATTCATTTGTTAACCACGTACAGGTTACTGCTGTGGATATTGTGCTAAGGGATGGCTGGGCGCGGTGGCTCATACCTGTAATCCCAGCACTTTGGGAGGCTGAGGCAGGAGGATTGCTTGAGTCCAGGAGTCCAAGACCAGCCTGGGCAACATGGCGAGACCCTGTCTCTACAAAAAAAAAATCAGAAACAAATAGCTGAGCATGTTGGTGTGTACCTGTAGTCCCAGCTATTTATAAGGTTGAGGTGGGAAGATGGCTTGAGCCTGTGATCGTGCCACCACACTCCAGCCTGGGTGACAAAGCAGGATCCTGTCTGAAAAAGAAACGGTGGTTCGGGGACGGGGTGGTAAGTATACAGAGCTGAATGAGACATCATTTCCTTCAAACTTAAGAGTAACCAAATAGGCCAGGCATGATGGCTCACGTCTGTAATCCCAGTACTTTGGGAGGCCGAGGTGGGCAGATCACCTGAGGTCAGGAGTTCGAGACCAGCCTGGCCAACATGGTGAAAACCCATCTCTACTAAAAATACAAAAATTAGCAGGCACGGTAGTGGGCACCTGTATTCCCAGCTACTCGGGAGGCTGAAGCCGCAGAATAGCTTGAATCCAGGAGGTGGAAGTTGCAGTGAGCTGAAATCGCACCATTGCACTCTAGCCTGGGCAACAACAGCAAAACTCCATCTCAAAAAAAAAAAAAAAAAAGAGCAACCAAATACATTTTTAGCTGTAAAAACATTACAAAGATCCTGAGGTAACACAAGAAAGCAAGCCATTTGCATTCTGAGGATTCAAAGAATAAATAGAAGTTTGCCAAACATAGTAAAGGTGGAAGTGATGTCTTTTTTTTTTCTTTAACCCTGAATTTTCTGGCCAAACTGGAAGTGATTTCTGTATGTGGACAAATACATGAAATGTGAATCAGCACTCAGGGAACTAGAAAGTTATTTTTAAAATACATGGACACTGAGGAGTGAGTGACAGAAATAAGGCTGAAGAGCTAGGTAGGAACCAGATATTGATGTTTCTTGTTTGTCATAAGGGAAACAGAAGTTCTAAGGAGCCAAGAGTCTCAAATTCACATTTCTTTGGGGCTAGGCAGATGACTTTATTTCAGGTGACAGTGGGAGAATAGAAGGACATATAGGAGGTTATTATGGGAGTTTAGATGAGGAATGAAAGTAAGGAAAAGGGAGTGGAATAAGCAAGAAGAGGGAAGGATAGATCTGAAGAGATTTCAAGAAGATGTAAAGATTTGGGAGGTGTGAGAAAATTATCTGGGGAGAGTCTCAAGTTTTTGAGTGGATGGCAGTCACTTTTATGTCTTCTGTGATACGGAGCAGAGGGGAAGAGTTGGGGTGTGAGGATTGGGAGAGATTAGTTATGTGAGGTGTCAAGCATTCAGAAGATAAACAGGACTGGAGCTCCAACAGAGAGGTCTGGGCTTAAGATAGAGGAAGAGTTGTGTGTCGTTACCATATGAATAGTTAATGAAATTGTGGGGCTGGATGGGCTTTTCGGTTGTTGAAGTGTCGAAGTTCAAGAAGATTCTCATCTTGTTTGTTAATGAACAAACTTTGCTTTGTATATTTAATTTTTAAAAAGTGGTAAATTGACTGAAATAATGCGTTTAATGTTATCTATTTTCCTTTTGCATGCTAAACTGCTTATTCAAATATTTTGGAGTTCAAAGCATCTAAAACGAATTATTGTGTTTTCCTAGAGAATTTCCACTCAAGGACATAATTTTAAGACCTAGTTTGACGCTAAAAATACATCTATAATTTATGAATATAAATTGTTTGGCAAAATTGTTTTTCATTCTTATCTAATAATTAACAAAAGTCAATTTTCTCTAGTTTTAAAAAAATTCTGAAATATGTTATTAGTTCTTTGTTTATGCTTTTCAGAGGGCATGTCTTCAGTAAAAGGCAGTTTAGAAACCTTTATATATGCCTGCTGAGAACATTAGAGAATAAGTCTGCCTGACTGGTGAGAATTATTTAGATAATGAAGAAACTGTAAGATTTACTAATTTAGCCTTGGAAAAATTCCATTTATGAGAAAATAAAAGTTATCGCTTCATAGCACATTTCCAAAGTCTGGTAGAGTCTAAGATGAATTATTGAACCAGTTCTGTGGAGAGAGAAGTAAGTTAAGAGTTTCCAGGTACATATGATCTTTGAATGAAACTAAAGTGAGTTTTCTTAGTTAAAAAAGAAAAAAAAAAGGTGTGCTATATTGGTAAAGGTTTATTTTTGATGGTTTTTGAAAGTTTGGAATTCTTTTGAGGATTATTTAATTGCTTGGAATAATATCTTTTACATTGAAACTACCTAAATAATTTGCCAAATGTCTTACAAACTTTTGTTTAACAAAAGACAAAGATTCTACTCCAATTTTTTTGAGACAAAGGTTTGCTCTGTCATCCAGGCTGGAGTGTAGGGACACGCTCTCAACTCCCTGCAGCCTCCACTTCCTGGGTTCAAGCTATTTTCCTGCCTCAGCCTCCCGAGTAGTTGGGACTACAGGTGCACTCCACTATGCCTGGCTACTTTTTGTCTTTTTAGTAGAGATGAGATTTCACCATGTTGGCCAGGCTGGTCTTGAACTCCTGACGTCAGGTGATCTGCCTGCCTCGGCCTCCCAAAGTGCTGGGATTACAGGCATGAGCCGTGGCACCTGGCTTGCTACTTCCATTTTGTTTTCTAAACTGGTGATAGTGTAACCATCCAAGGTTCTGAAATATGTTAACTCAGCAGTTTTTATCCTCTGTAACTATATCTGAAAATAAGGGATTCCCTGCCATAAGATCAAGAGTTCTAAGATTATTCCATTAAAATAATAGAAGAGTAAGTCCACACTTTATATTGTTAGTTGGTTCTTGAAAACTGTGACTAACAAATGAAATTAGTTTTTTTCTCATCAACATTATAATGAAGGAAATGATGTTATTTGAGGACCTGCTATATATCCTTTTGCTTAATGTTTAACACATTAAAAACATCAGAAAATGAAGGGGTAGCAGTGCTGCCTTTAATTAATATCTCCATTTGACACAGTATTCTTATAAAATAAAAAGTTTTCATGGTTGTTTACCATTTAGTACCAAGAACCTATTGACAACATTCATTAAGGGCTTTTTAAAAACAATTCTTTATTTTTCCTTCTCTATAACCCTTGGTCCAAGATCTCTGTATAATTAAGGGCTTATTGCATGTGTTTGCATCTCTAAAAGGTAAATCTTTAATTTAAATGTATCAAGAAATGGGAACTTCTTTTGGTTGAAAAAAAATTGAATTACTGTGGGGAAGAGTGATAAATGTAACTTGGAAAGTATAAAGTTTAGTGTTCATTATACAGATTGTTATACTTAGTTGTCATACATTTTTTGTGATAATTTTCCTTTTGTCTTGATTAGCTAAGTCATAACATTAAAAATGTGGTGCTTCGACCCAGTGGAGCGAAACAAAGCCGCCTAATGTTAACTCTACAAGATAACAGCTTCTTGTCTATTGACAAAGTACCAAGTAAGGATGCAGAGGAAATGAGGTTGTTTCTAGATGCAGTCCATCAAAACAGACTTCCTGCAGGTGAGTACTAATCACCCCAGGGTCTAACGTTAGTAGTTTTACAAGAATATGACTAGACTACAGACCAGTATTCAACTGAATTCATCAGCACATTAAAAGGATTATACACCGTGAGCAAATAGGATTTATTCCTGAAATTCAAAGATAGTTCACCGTATGAAAATCAATCTATGTAATACATCATTCTTGACAAAATGAAGGACGAAAACCACATGATCATCTGAATTGTTGCAGATGAAAACATTGACCAAATCCAACACTCTTTCATGATAAAAACACTCAACAAACTAGGAGTGGAAGGAAACGACTCAGCGTAATAAAGGTCATATGCAAAAACTTACAGCTAACATCGTATTTAGGGGTGAAAAACTGGAAATGTTTCCTCTAAGATCATTAGCAAGGCAGGAATACCTGCTCTTGCCACTTCTATTTAACATAGTACTAGAAGTCTTAGCCAGAGCCGTTAGGCAAGAAAAGGAAATAACAGGCATCCAAATTGGATAGGAAGAAGTAAAATTATTTGTGTTTGCAGATGACTTGATCTTATATGTAGATTCCACAAAAGAATATGATTAGAAAAAGGAGCAGGATTTTTTTTTGTTTTGAGATGGAGTCTTGCTCTGACACCTAGGCAGGAGTGCAGTGGCATGATCTCAGCTCACTGCAACCTCCACCAGGGAGGAGGATTTAAATTACAGTTGGGAAAAGTTACCTTGTTGCATAAATCTTAGACACTTGCCTATCTATATGAGAATTATTCTGAAGTTTTACTCTTGCTGTGGAAAATGATTCCTGTAAAAAAATCACATGGTATGATCAGGTTCCTCTGCCCCCTCTAACCCCTTTCATTTAAAATAGTGGTTTTTTTTCTTTTAATGCATTTACAGGCACTTTTTCTTTTCTTTTCTTTTCTTTTCTTCTCTCTTTTTCTTTTTCTTTTTTTTGAGACAGTGTCTCACTCTGTCGCCCAGGTTGAAGTACAGTGGCAAGATTCCACTGTGTTGCCCAGGCTGTTATCGAACTCTTGGGCCCAAGCGATTGATCTTCCTTGGCCTCCCAAAGTGCTGGGTTTACAGGCGTGAGCCACTGCCTGGCCCTACAGCCATCTTTTTAGGAAAAAATCTCTTGCTTAAAATTTTTGAGTTTTCTACTATCACATTAGTCTTTAGCTCTGTCATCTTCAACATTTTACTATTACTTATATTTTATAGTTGACAAACTTACTTGAATTTTTTCAACTTAAATATGACACATTAAAAACATCAGAAAATGAAGGTGTAGCAGTGCTACCTTTAATTAGTATCTCCATTCGACACTGTATTCTTGTAAAATAAAAGCTTTTTATGGTTGTTTGCCATTTAGTACCTACTCATTATATGTTCATGCCACCAAATTGGAGCTATATCAATTTACTAAACTATGAATTTTAGAATCAAGAAATTGAGGCCAGGCGCGGTTGCTCACACCTGTAATCCCAGCACTTTGGGAGGCCGAGGTGGTTGGATCATGAGGTCAAGAGATCGAGACCATCCTGGCTAACACGGTGAAATCCCATCTCTACTAAAAATACAAAAAATTAGCCGGGCATGGTGGCGAGCGCCTGTAGTCCCAGCTACTTGGGAGGCTGAGGCAGAAGAATGGTGTGAACCTGGGAGGTAGAGGTTACAATGAGCTGAGATTGTGCCACTGTACTCCAGCCTGGGCTACAGAGCGAGACTCCATCTCAAAAAAAAAAAAAAAGAATCAAGAAATTGAATACTATTTAAAATTCTTAGAATATGTCAGAGGCTAGTTTATATCTCTGTTTTAGTTTTATTTCATCTTACCCATATTAATGGAATCACTGTTTTAACAATTGATACGTGTAAGAAAAGCATGTCTTCAAATACGTTGGAGTGGAAAGCACAATATACTGTCTGGGGACCAATATTGAGCAACATGGCATAATGAAAAAATATAGGCTTTGGCCATAAATAGATGTAGGTTGAAATTCTAGCTCTGCCTGTTATTTCTGTGTGATTTTAAGTAAGTCACTTAATGACTGAGTTTTAATTTCCTAGTCTCTAACATGAAGGTATCATCTTGGTTTCAGGGCTTCTTAAAGAATGAGAGCTCATAAATGTAGAAGTATGACTTCCCTATGCTAGGCGCTCAGTAAGTCATTGGCGTTATTAGAATAGCTAGCTGTGGGCTTAACTCTTAATTCATTCTGTGATCTTGGGCAAGTCATTTTAATCTCAGGTTTAGTTGCTTTAGCTGCCCAAAGGTGATTATTATATACTTTGCAGAGACTAGAGCAAAATAATGAATAAAAATACTTTGAACGGTATAAAGTATATAAGCGTGGCATTTCAAATCAATGGACAAAAGACTAATATTTGATAAACAGTGTTAACTATAAACAAGACAGCTAACCATTTAGGAAGATAATACACTTGGATCCTTATCTCCAGTGACCAAAGATTTGAATGTAAAAAAAAAGATAAAAGTATTGTAAAAAGTACTTTTAACATAATCTCTGGATGGAAAAGACTTTTCTGGGTGTTACATAAAAACTAGAATTAATAAAAGAAAAAGATTGAAAACTTGTGTTAAAAAATTAGACAGTCTCTCTGGCAAGGAACAAAAGACAAAGGAAGAAAATAGTAGCCAGAGTGACAAAGTTAATATTACTAATATACAAAGACCTATTTTGCAAATCAATTAAAAAAAAAACCCAGTAGAGAAATTGACAAAAACTGCAAATAGAGAATTCAGGAAGCAAAATAGATGGCCCTTACACATGAAAAAATTCTCGACTTCACCAAACTCAGATTCCTACTACCACATTGGTAGCAGTGTGAAGGGAAGCAAGATGTACTCTCGTATACTTGGTAGGAGCATAGAGGTTTTTTTTTTCTTTTTTTTTTTTGAGGACTGTAATAATGTCGGTTTAGTTTAAAATTGTATGTTCTCTCAGTAGTTCTTATTATAAGGAGTTTATCCTACAAAAAGATTTGTGAAAGGATGTTAAGCATTGTTTGCAACTTTGAAAAATTAAAACATTTCAAATGGTCATCAGTTGGAAATTGGCTAACCAAATTAAAGTATAAAATATTTTTTAAAGTCTATGCAAATTCATATTTATATAATACCTTGAATGTTCCTTGAACTACTATTAATTTCTTCAGAATAGAAGCCATTTATTCTACTGGATAAACTTACCTGTAGAGAATGTTTTGGAGTATATGTTATTGGAGATACACCTGTCACTGTTTCTGACATCCAGTGTCAGTGTTCATGTTGTCGATACACAATGGCTTTTCCATAGTGTTATTAATATAATTACCAAATGTTTATTCTAGCTTTTTTTTTTTGCTTTGTAAATTTTAGCCTTCTATTAAATGTTTTCAGGTATGTGTGTTATTTAATTTTTTTGCTTCAGATTCTAGCTCTAAATTTTAGTTTCTATATAAGATGTATATTCTGTCAGAAAGAATTGGTTGATAGGCACTTTGATTTGTTTTCTTTTTTGCCTGCTGTTTCTTCCATTTCTTCAATATTATATAAAAATAATAATGATAAATCTTTCTGTTAAAGTGAGTGATTTGGGGATTTTAAAAAAATTTATATTTTTGGTCACCAGCCATGAAACCTTCTCAGGGGTCTGGTAGTTTTGGAGCCATTCTGGGTAGCAGGACCTCACAGAAGGAAACCAACAGGCAGCTTTCTTACTCAGACAATCAGGTATGTTGATTTGAATCTTTTTAGCATTTAAAAAAAATGATAGTTGGCCAGGCACAGTGGCTCACGCCTGTAATCCCAGCACTTGGGAGGCTGAGGCGGGTGGATCACCTCAGGTCAGGAGTTTGAGACCAGCCTGGCCAACATGGTGAAACCCTGTCTCTACTACAAATACAAAAATTAGCCGGGCGTGGTGGCACATACCTAGTTAGGCACATCCTAGCTACTCGGAAGGCCGAGGCAGGAGAATTGCTTGAACCCAGGAGGTGGAGGTTGTAGTGAGCCGAGCTCATGGCATTGCACTCCAGCCTGGGCAACAGAGCAAGACTCCATCTCAAAAAAAAAGAAAAAAAAAAAAAAGATAGTCATAGACTATCAAGGGTATTTATGCATACCTGAAATGTATCATTTCATTTAGGTATCATTCCAAACCATAGAGTAAGGGAAACTTTGAAGCTTTTCTGTAAGTAAATTTATGAATTCTCTTTGGCTGTGCAAAGAGGTGATCACTTAGTCCACTTATTGGACTAAGCAATGAATAAGATTTCATTTTTGTCAGGTTCTTTTTATAGGTTAGATTTTTGGGGAGATATTTTTATTGAGATATAATTGACATGCAGTAAGTTGTATATATTTAAAGTACAATTTGATATATTTTGATTACATATGTCCTTAAAATCATCATCATAATCAACATAGTGAACATAAACATAACTCTTGAGATTTCTTATTCTCCTTAGTAATCCTTCCCTCTGATCCCTATCCAGAAGCAACCACTGATATGTTTTCTCCCACTATAGATTAGGTTGTAATTTCTGGAGTTTAATATAAATGGAATGAGCGTGTAATTTTGGGAGGGCAGGGTCTGGCTTCCCTCAGTGAGCATAATTATTCTGAGATTCATACATTCCTTGGTAGGAATTTAAATTGTTGAAATATTATTTAAATGCGTAAGTGTTAACACATATAGCAGAAGCAAGTATTTATGCTTTCACAAGTAATAATTCTCATTAGTGGAGTCATAAATTCAATTTTGTGGGTCATGACTAACATTAAATTTAAAAAGTAGAATAGAAAATAATAGAGAATATTGTACATATTAAGGATAAATACTGATTTTTCAAACTTTTATTTTTGTTCACTTATACATATTTATAATAGGTTTTGATGTAGAACATTTCTTACTATGCGGCCAGGCGTGGTGGCTCACTCCTGTAATCTCAGCACTTTGGGAGGCTGAGGTGGGCAGATTCCTTGAGCCCAGGAGTTTGAGACCAGCCTGGGCAACATGTGAAACCCTGTCTCTACAAAAAATACATAAATTAGCTGGGCATGGTGGTGTGCACCTGTAGTCCCAGCTGCTTCGAAGACTGGGGTGGGAGAATCACCTGAGCCTGGGAAGTCGAGGCTGCAGGAAGCAGTGATTGTGCCACTGCACTCCAGCCTGGGTGACAGAGTAAGACTCTATCTTAAATATATATGTAATATATATGTATTTGTTACTATGGAATGGGATAATATTCAAAATTCTGAAAAAGTTGCAAAACAGTAGACATGTAGTATGCTACTGTTTGTATAACAAAAAGTAAAATATTGATTTGTATTTGCATAACAGAACAAGGGAAGAATAAGTGGGAAAAGGGGAAGTGGAAGAACTGAGTAGATGGTGATAGACTTATCATTGGTCTGTGGCTTTTAATATTACTTTGATTTGTGAACCTTGAGAATGTATCACTCATTTGAAAATAAGTTTAACTTTTTAAAGTATTCATTCAGATGACCTTAGAAGTTTTAAAATTTCCTATCCTAAGATTATAATTCTGTAAAACAAAAGTAATGGGACATAACTTCCATAGAAAAATCCCATAGCTCTTAATGCAGAGATATAAAACTTAACTGGCAGAGTGTTCATGTAAAGCTCTATTTCCCAACTAATGCTTACATTGCCATATTCTCTTTGAGTGTTCTTGCCATGTCTTAAGGGTAGACTCTTTGATTCATCCTCACAGTGAACTCTATCTCACCTTCCTTTTCCCTATCATATGTTTCATTCCTCCAAACTAGAACCCTCTCAAGAGTCATGACTGTTTTGTTGGCATTTAAGTTGTGGCAACCAAATGTCACTGTCACCTTTTCTTGTCATAATCATAATTGGATTTTTTTTTCCTCCAAAGATCAGTTCTCATGCTGATCACTAGAGCCATGTCTTTGTGTGTCTTTTTTTTTTTTTTTTTGGTTAGTAATTCAAAGCAGTGTTCTTGCCCCCTCTCCAGGTGTGCTGTGGAATTTTTAAGTTTATAAGAATGCTATAGGAAAATAAGTGTCAAGCTCAGTTTTTCACACTGACTGTACATTAGAATCACCTGGAGTGCTTTTAAAAACAACAACAACAACAAAACTGATGAATAAGCCTTACCCCAGACCAACTAGAATAGAATCTCTAGAGATATATCTCCATTTGTATTTTTTCCTTTTTTTAAACGTAAGGTCTTGCTCTGTCGCCTAGGCTAGATTGCAGTGGTGCAGTCATAGCTCACTATAACCTCAAACTATTGAGCTCAAGTGATCCTCCCGCCTTGGCTTTCTGGGATTACAGGCATGAGCTATCGCACCTGGCTCCATTTGTATTTTTTAAACCTTTCCATTGGAGAATCACTGTTCTAAAAGTATTCCGGTTAATTTGAAGATTTAACTGTCTCAAACTTTATTTTTACAGGCTTCTGCAAAAAGAGGAAGTTTGGAAACTAAAGATGATATTCCATTTCGAAAAGTTCTTGGTAATCCGGGTAGAGGATCGATTAAGACTGTAGCAGGAAGTGGAATAGCTGTTACTCGGACAATTCCTTCTTTGACGTCTGCGTCAACACCTCTTAGATCAGGGTTGCTAGAAAATCGGTAGGAGAGACTTTTTTTTCGTAGTCACTAGCTGTATCTGTTTGCAAATGTCTTTTAGGCCTTTTAGAAATACCAGTAATTTGAGGAGAAATATAGAGTAAATTTTTGGTAGATGTAATGATTACAAGTATTTGTCATATGTAGTTTATGTCAGTGACACGCATTAAGCATACAAATATACAGCATATAAATTTAAATATGGGCCAGGTGTGATAGCTCATGCCTGTAATCCCAACACTTTGGGAGACCAAGGCGGGCGGATCATGAGGTCAGGAGATTGAGACCATCCTGGCTAACATAGTGAAAACCTTTCTCTACTAAAAATACAAAAAATTAGCCTGGTGTGGTGGCACACGCCTATAGTCCCAGCTACTTGGGAGGCTGAGGCAGGAGAATCACTTGAACCTGGGAGGCAGAGGTTGTGGTGAGCCAAGATCGCGTCACTACAGACTGGGGTGACAGAGCGAGACTGTTTGGAAATTAATAATAATAATAATTAAATATGGTGTAGAGAATTAAGATAATAGTCCCATTTCCTGTCCTTCAGTGTGTTGATTTATGAATTTTTGTGATATGAATTATGGCTTTTTAAAGGTAACCTTTTCTTTGTTCTCTGTAGTACTGAAAAGAGGAAAAGAATGATATCAACTGGCTCAGAATTGAATGAAGATTACCCTAAGGAAAATGATTCATCATCGTAAGTTACTTTAAGGGCCTTTATAGTGTTAAAGCAGTGTTTCTTATATTGGTATTTGTAACCACTGGGGAAGATTGGGGAAATGGTTTTAATTTATGAGAATTCCAAAGATGGAAGAGCAGAATTTAAAGTAGTTTGGTGACAGTAGACTGTAGGCTCAATAGAGAGGGAAATTAGCCATTGCTATTGCTTTGGTCATTTCACTGCATTTCTCTTATCCTGCCTTTTTTTAAATCTGCAGTACTTAGTGGGAGAATAGAACTGAAGAACTCTAAACAAATGTTTCTTGCTGGCTGCTGTTTTAGTGTGAACCCCTTCTTGTCTTCTTTATGATTAATTTTTAAAAAAAGTTTTTTACTTTTTCACTTTACTCATGTAAAAAGTCAGCCTAGAGGTTAAAGGATGTGAGCCTGTGTGTTCTAGGCAAGTAGCATTAATCTTTCAGAGATGTTTTCTGGGTTGAACAAAAGGGAATAGATCAACCCAGGGTGCTCACCAACTCGTAATCATCGTCCTCATTTTGTGAGTTTTTTTTTTTTTTGTCTTCTAGGGGAGAAAACTAATTATACAGTTATCAGTTAAAATCTCAATTAATACCTTAACAGAATCAGTTGGTAGACAGTTAATTGAGGTCAAGAGGTCACCAGAAAGGAGTTGGGAAAAAGCCAAAGAAACTTTGTATATTAATTGATTTGCTGCTGTAATAGATGTAAAAGTCTGAGTAGGTGGTAGGACTGGTGTCTGAAAACTATAATCACCATGGACTCAGATTCTTTCTGTCTTGTTGTTCTGCCATCCTTAATAAGCAGCCTCCATTTTGTGGACCAAGGTAGCCGCTTCAGTCTCTACTTTCTTGTCTCCATTTCTGTTAGTTGAAGAGAGCAAAGGGAAGGCATGCCGTTTCCTTAGGCTGGAAATTGCATATACCACCTTTGTGCATATCACATTGGCCAGAACTTAATCACATGGTTATATCAGGATATGAGAAGGTCTGGGAAATATGCCTGTGTTTCAATTATTGTGGCAAAAGCGTACAGTGGTTATTTGGGGACAGCTAATACAACTAACAGTCTGCCTTAGTTTGCCCCTACGGCCACTGAAATAACCCAGTTCACTATTCTTCCATACATAGAACACCCTTATCTCTATCCAAATGGAGAAGAACTCCAAATCTCATGAGAACATTGTATCCAGCTCAGAGTCTAGGATCTTTGGGTGATCTTTCTTTCTGGGTGCAGGCTTCTCTGTAAGGTCCAAATGTACCTTGGACCATGCCCCTCATGGTCTGGTACCTAAAAACTAAAAGGCAAGTTAATTTTCATTTCCCACTCCAGACCTCATGCACACATCATTGTACATTGCTGGAGTAGGAACAGAATAATCACAGTAAAAATTTCTGTTTAAAATAGACAAGAATAGGAAACTGGAGGGGTCTTGGGTCTATAGCAGTGATAAAATCTTGCTAGCTGGAAATTGTGAGGACAGTGAAGGTGTTGGAATAAGTTCCTGGTTAGCCCATCTAGCAGTCTGATTCTGTTGTCTGGGAGAAACCTCCTTGCCCATTGTACTCCATGTGACCCCCTGGCTTTGCCCTCTGGCAGATTTTCCTTGTTTGTTTTCTTTAAAGGCCACCACCAAAATAGATTTTGAAAACTATATTTTTCATCGAGGCCATATAGCTTTTATAGCCTGCTTCATCCAAGTTTAAAGATTCTTTAAAGGTAAAACAAGCAGGCTTGAGAAAGAGTTGGGGTCTATATATTTTTTTTTCTTTTTTTTTTAATTTTTCTTTTTTTTTTTGAAACGGAGTCTTATTCTATCACCCAGGCTGGAGTGCAGTGGCACAATGTCAGCTCAGTGCAACCTTTGCCTCCCAGGTTCAAGCAAGGTTGAAGCACTGCCTCAGCCTCCCATGTAGCTTGGACTACAAGCGTGCATTGCCACACCCAGCTAATTTTTGTATTTTTAGTAGAGACAGGGTTTCACCATGTTGTCCAGGCTGTTCTGGAACTCCTGACCTCAAGTGATCTGCCCGCTTCGACCTCCCAAAGTGCTGGGATTACACGCATGAGCCACCACACCCGGCCTGTTTTGTTTTAATATACTTTTTAATTTTGAAATAATCCAATTTGCAGAAAAGTCACAAAGATAACATAGAATGTTCCTGTATACCCCTTACCCAGCTTCTGCTAATATTAATATCAAAGTTATTTTCTACAAAACTGACTCTCTAGTTAACTCTTACCACTGCCTCAGTTTGAGAATCAAAAGCAATTGGATATTTTTATCCCATGGTCTCAAATTACCAGACAATTTTGATTCTAGGCTCTTGGCACAGAGAGCTATGTTTGTTTTTTTTTTTTGAGATGGAGTCTCACTGTGTTGCCCAGGCTGGAGTGCAGTGGTGTGATCTCAGCTCACTGCAAGCTCCGCCTCCTGGGTTCACACCATTCTCCTGCCAGGTAGCTGGGACTACAGGCACCCGTCACCACGCCCAGCTAATTTTTTTTTTTTTTGTATTTTTAGTAGAGACAGGGTTTTACGGTGTTAGCCAGAATAGTCTTGATTTCCTGACCTTGTGATCCGCCTGCCTCAGGCTCCCAAAGTGCTGGGATTACAGGCGTGAGCCACTGCTCCCGTCTGGTTTTTTGTTTTTTTGTTTTTTTTTTGAGACGGAGTCTTGCACTGTTGCCCAGGCTAGAGTGCAATGGTGCCATCTTGGCTCACTGCAATCTCTGTCTCCCGGGTTCAAGTGATTCTCCTACCTCAGCTTCCTGAGTAGCTGAGATTACAGGCGTGCACCACCATGCCTGGCTAATTTTTGTATTTTTAGTAGAGACGGAGTTTTACCATGTTACCCAGGCTGGTCTCGAACTTATGAGCTCAGGTGATCTGCCCGCCTCGGCCTCCCAAGGTGCTGGGATTATAGGCATGAGCCACCATGCCTGTCTGCTATGTTTCTTTTCATCACTGATTGCAAGCTGATTAGCTTTGGCCTAAATTTATATGTCTCAAATAGGACCTTGTTGAAAGCAATAAGAAATACTAACACAGACCAGTATCCTTAATTGTAATCATTTACTGTAGAGCTATAGGTTCAGTGAGTATGAGATCTGCGTTTCAAGACTATTAACATGACTGTTCTTATCAAATATTTTACTAAGGCGTAAAATGGTCATCACCTTTCTAATCTGTAATATCGGTATTCGTACCTCCCCCTCTTACTAAGCCAGTGCTACATGCTTTAGGTTTGTTATGGTAGCACCCCACTTTTAATAACAAATTTTGTATATTCAAGGTCTAGTTGAAGGGAACAAAATTCACTCTAGCGAGTTTATGCACAAAGGTATTTGCACACAATAGGTATTAAATGGCTTACAGAATTATTAGGATAGTTGAAAAGACAGGCTCTAAGTTAAGTTTTCAGGAATGATTTTGAGAGGTTTGCCTCAAACCAGATCACCAAAGATGCTCCCGGCTATTCTCTCATGAAGCTAACAGCTGAATTGGAATCTATCGTGAAAGCTGTCCTCTCTAGAACCATGCTGTCACTGCCAAGATTGGAAACCCTGTATAGAAAAACCAAGGTGATATTTAGCATCAGAAATAGTGGAATGGTAATGCTTCTGCCTTATTTACACTTTCCAGATCTTGCATGTAATTGCCTTATTTTAAATCTGATCCAGAACACTAACTAAGAAATGTAGGGTTACTTTATTAGCATTCTTGTTTCTGCACATCAGGGAGGTACACCAGAATGTGGTTGTGCATGCCAGTCTAGCACATTCACTACACTTTTGGGAAGTCCCAGTTGTTCCAACTAGAAGTCTGTCTGATAAGCACTAGGTTACTGATCCTTGTTCTGGGTTACTAATACTTTTTACACCATCACATCTAGATTTTTTTTAAGTTTGCGCTCCTTAGAAGCTGACCTAGATGAATATACTTGTGCAAATGGCATTTAAAGCAGTGCTTATAGAGGAGACAAATAACAGAGTGGGAGAAGCAGGCCAGAGAAGAAGAGGAAGCCAAGCAAGAGTGTGATCTCAGGTAAAAGTACCACAGAGAATAGGCTTCATCTTGATCTAGCAGGGAAACTCTTGGGTTGTTCTAGCTTGAGGCAGGGAGGCTGGGCTTTCCTATTTCCATACTAGACCGTCTTTGGTTACCAGTTGCTCTGGCTCTGTCCAGGTGGGCAAAATGTTTTAAGTAGTTAAATGCAGTCCTCTGAAGAACTGCAGATGCTGACTGGTGAACCACATTGAAAATACATAGTCTAGGGGTGTGTAAAGGATAAAAAGGATCTTAGGGACTCTGATGGAGCGTCACCATTGTCCACTGAAAGAGTTGCTACTATAGTTCCCCCTTCCCCTAGCTTGTACCATTTATATTGACTCCTGTCTTGTATTAAGCTTATTCCATTTTGTCATGGATTCTTCATATTGTTGCTTCCCACTTCTGGGGAAGAATCTTACAAAAGGAGGCTTAGTGGGATTAACTACAGTGTGTTGCTGCAGGTGGTCTTAGGGCTGTAACCCATATTGACATCTCTTCCTACCATCAATTCCATGCATCCTCTATTAACATTTCTGCTCATCTTGATGGTTTGACTGAATGGCATTACCGAGATCTTCATCTGAGGGATTTGAGCCTTTGGTCACCATGTGCTTGTCAGGTTGTGGTTGTTGTAATTGCCCATTATAATTACATGAGAGCTGTGCTTATCACTGAGCGTGAGAGCATTAAGAGGCACCCTAGTGAATCCCCTTTATACCAGATAAATTCCTCACTGCCCTCATTATATAGCAGCAACCCTTCTTCCTTATAATAGTCATTTACCCCTGCCAGTATGGTAACTCCTTTTCTTTCCTATGAATCTGCCTGCATGAGGAGCTCAAAATAACTAGGTAACAGCCATAACTTCAGGATTAATTGTTCTTTAACCGTCCTCCTTGATTAAAAAGCACCCCCTCTGGGAACTAGGACCCACAAAATCTAATTTGGAGAAACAGCACAAATTCTCCAAGTGAGTACATTTACCCCTGCCAGTATGGTAACTCCTTTTCTTTCCTATGAATCTGCCTGCATGAGGAGCTCAAAATAACTAGGTAACAGCCATAACTTCAGGATTAATTGTTCTTTAACCGTCCTCCTTGATTAAAAAGCACCCCCTCTGGGAACTAGGACCCACAAAATCTAATTTGGAGAAACAGCACAAATTCTCCAAGTGAGTTATTGAAAAATAATGGCAAATGGGGCTACTCCTGCTTTTACTTCTTGGTTGCTGGACCCGTGTATTTTTTATAAATGGAATGATTTGTTGGTATCTTGAAGGCCACCCCATTCTTAATGAGATCCTCTCCATACTGCACTTTTAAAAGGTATTGCAGCACTTTATCAGGCCAGCAGCTTTGGGGTAATACTGTATGTGGTAGGAACTGTGGATCTTTGTGGTCATATGTTGTCGTTGTACCTCCTGTTCTGCAAAGTGGAATCCTTGTTCTAAGATACTATGAGTTTTCTTGTTAGTGAATGAGATACTCCTATGAGTCCTTGGATAGTAATGCTGGTCAAGGCACCATAGACAGCATAGGCAAATGTATATATGCATGATTTTACTTTCTATGGTTTCAGTTACCTATGGTCAACCTTGGTCCAAAAATGTTAAGTGGAAAATTCCAGAAATAAATAATTCGTAAGTTTTGTTTTGGTTTTGAAACAGGGTCTTGCTCCAGCCCAGGCTGGAGTGCACTGGTGTAGTCATAGCTTACTGTAGCCTCCAACTCCTGGGCTTAAGCATTCAAGCCTCAGCCTCCCAAATAGAACTATAGGCATGCGCCACCATACCTGGCTAGTCTTGGCTGTTTTTATTTTTATTTTTGTAGGGATGCAGTCTTGCTATGTTGCCCAGGCTGGTCTTGAACTCCTGGCCTCAAATAATCCTCCCACCTGGCCTCCCAAAGTGCTGGGATTATAGGCGAAAACTACTGCACCTGGCCCTAATTCATAGGTTTTAAATGGTGCACTGTTTTGAGTAGCACAATGAAACCTTGAGCTGTCCCATTCCATCTGGCCTGGGATGTGAATCATTCTTTTGTTTAGTGGCTCCACACTGTATATGCTACCTACTCATTAGTCACTTAATAGCCATCTTGGTTATCAGACCAACTGTGAGAGTATTGCTGTGTTTATATTAAGTAACCCTTATATTACTTAGTAATTATCCAAAGCACGACAGTAGTGATGCTGGCAATTCAGATGTGCCAAAGAGAAACTGTAAAGTGCCTCCTTTAAGTGAAAAGGTAAAAGCTCTCAATAAAGAAAGAAAAAAAAAAAGATTTTTTTTTTTTTTTTTTTTTGAGATGGAGTCCCACTCTGTCACCTAGGCTGGGATACAGTGGCGTGATCTCGGCTCATTGCAACCTCCGCCTCCTGGTTTCACGCAATTCTCCTTCCTCAGCCTCCTGAGTAGCTGGGATCACAGGTGCGTGCCATCACGCCTGGCTAATTTTTGTATTTTTAGTAGGGATGGGGTTTCACCATGTTATCCAGGCTGGTCTTGAACTCCTGACATCGTGATCCGCCCACCTCGGCCTCCCAAAGTGCTGGGATTACAGGCATGAGCCACTGCGCCGGCCAGGTTTTTTATTTTTTTGAGACAATCTTGCTCTATTACCCAGGCTGGAATGCAGTGACACAATCTCAGCTCACTGCATTTCTGCCTCCCGGGCTCAGGCGATCCTTCCACCTCAGCCTCCCAAGCAGCTGGGACTACAGGCATGCACCACTGTGCCTAGCTAATTTTTGTATTTTTTGTAGAGATGGGGTTTCACCACATTGCTCAGGTTGGTCTCAAACTCCTGAGCTCAAGTGATCTGCCCGCCTTAGCCTCCCAAAGTGCTGGGATTATGGGTGTGAGCCACCGTGCCCGGCCAATAAAAAGAATCTTATGCTGTGGTTGCGAAGATCTATGGTAAGAATGAATCTTCTATCCATGGAATTGTGAAGAAGGAAAAAAAAAATATATGTTACTTTTTGTGTTGCACCTGAAACTGCGAAAGTGCAGCCACGGTACAGGATAATTGCTTAGTTAGAATGGAAAGGGCAGGTCGGGCACGGTGGCTAATACCTGTAATCCCAGCACTTGGGGAGGCCGAGGCAGGTGGATGGCTTGCGTCCTGGAGTTCAAGACCAGCCTGGGCAACATAGCAAGCTCTCGTCTCTACAAAAATTAACTGGGTGTGGTGACATGTGCCTGTCATCCCAGCTACTTGGGAGGCTAAGGTGGGAGGATTGCTTGAGCCTGGGAGGCAGAGGTTGCAGTGAGCTGAGATCACACCACTGCATTCCAGCCTGGGCAGCAGAGCAAGCCCCTGTCTCAAAAATAAAAATAAAATAAAGTAGCATTAAATTTGTGGGTGGAAGACGTGAACAGAATTTGTTCCAGTTGCTGGCAATTGAGTTCAATACTATCTGTGGTTTCAGTACTATCTGTGAATTCCATCATATTCATTGTGGGTCTTAGAACATGTACCCTGAAGATAAGGGGGAACTACTGTATCTAGAATATTGTCAGTCCCAATAAGGGTTAATTGCTGTCTTTTTTAGTGTGGAAAAAATCTGATATAATCAATTTGCTACCAAATGACTGGTTTCCTCAAGGGATGCCCTTGGATCAGGGTCTCGGTCTTTGCTGTTAACCAGTTGGACATTCAGCAGCCACAGTACATAAACCTTGATGAAGGGGAACCCATTTTTTATAGCTTCTATCTGCCACCATGGCTGTTACATTATTCATGGTCCCTTTGTGGAAATAACGGAATGTCTAAGGACAGAGGCTGGCTGACATGCACTGGACAAGTTATCCTGCTGATTGTTTAGTGTCTCTTTAGTGTTGTTCTCTGGTGAGCATTAACATGTAAAACATATCACTCTTTGTACATACTCCAATAAGTCTGTCCATATACCTCTTCCATAAATCATTTCTTTCTGATCATCCAGGCTTGCTCGTTCCAAGCCCCTATTTATCCAAATCATTTGCCACCACCCAGGAGTCTGTGACCCACTTCTCTCTCCATACAAATTAGATGATGAGATGCATCCCTCCAAGCTCTGCATAATGGAGGATTTCCCCTCACAACTGTCTTTCAAGGCAGTCCCTTAGTGGGACTATAGTGCAGCAGTAGTTTATTTGCAGTTTGTACCAATGTACCAAGACGACCTATCCATTAATCAGGCCCACGTTTATTCCTCGTTTCAGCTTGACGTAGGAAATGCCCCTAAGGCTTGTTCTTGTCATGTCTTCTTTCTTACTTGGGCCCAATTCCAATATACCTGCTTCCATTTTATGATGAATTGCTGTTGTACTCTCCTGGTCTTATGACTTCATGGGTGTGATAATGCCTAGCTCCTGATGGTTAGCTCTGGTTGCACAGTCCCTTGATGACCATCAGTCAGATGCTCTGTCTCTTCCAGGGCTTAATAATAGGCCAAGAGTAGTATGCCATACTTTACAGATGAGGTATAATTTTTGGCTGCAGACAGCATGGTCTTGCTTTACAAGGTCTGGGCTGCAACTCTCCTGTGAGTGACTCTACACATTGTCTTTGTCCTTTAAGTTGGTAATTGGCTCAACTGAGCCTGTCTTCTCTCTTGAACACATAAATACTCAGCATCAACCAGTCAATTCCATAGTCTTTTTGATGATTATTTACCCCATATCACCTACATCTGTTATCTGTTGCTGTATCCAAACCACTCCAAAATTTAGTGACTTGAAATAGTAACTATTCATTTTTGCCTATGAGTTTATGGTCACCTGGGTGGTTCTGTTTATCTGGGCCCCGTTTGGCTCATAGTACCTGGCTTCTAATTTTGTTGCACCTCTGTAGTCAGTAGATGGTTTGGCTAGCGTTTGACTAGTCTAGGATGGCCTCACTCATATAACTGGCCATTGAGTGGTGGGGGTGATTGGGCCATGTGTCTTCCACTGTTAACAGGCTAGCCTGGGATTATTCACATAGCAGTGGCAGGGGTCCAAGAGAGTGAGTGGAAACCTGCAGGGCACCTTTAGACTTAGGGTCAGAACTCACACACTATTAACTTCTGTCACATTGTTTTGGGAAAAGGAAATCACAGGACTAGCCCCATTAAGGGATGAAGAAATAGACTGAATTTATTGATAAGAAACTTGAATATAGGGAGTGAAATAATTTGGGACATTTTTAAAACAACTTTATTAAGGTATAATTTACATACCATGTAATTGACCCATTTTAAGGGTATATAAGTCAATGATTTTTAGTAAATTTTTTGAGTTATATTACGTTGTCATTATCTAGTTTCAGAACATTTCCATTACCCCAATACGATCTATTGTGTAATCATTCTACCACATTTCTAAAATACTGGAGATACTGCGTGAGCACTATCCTTCTCTACCTTACTTCATCCTAATTCACCATAGATGAAAATCTTAGCAATTGTAACACTATAAGATGTCAGAGGTATTACTATCAGCAACAGAATTTCTGTTGCCATTGCCAAACAAGTGTCCACTTCCAGAATCCTATCTTTACAGTGTGCTTCCTAGGCCCACTTTCAGTACCAGCTGTTGTAGATTATGTTCCCCAGAAGCAGAATCTGAAATGGAGATTAGTGTGCATGTGAATTACTAAGGAAGTACTCCCAGAGAAGATAGTAAAGGGACTAAGGAAAGCAATATAGTTAAGGGCAGGAAACAAAGCATGGATGTGATCCTGGAGAAGTCACACAAGGACATGAAGGTTAGTCTTCATCCTGATATTAGAGAAATCTGTTATGTAGCTTCCACCATAAAGTTGTTTTAATCCAAATCAAGAGAGCTGGGCTTCTCTACTGTAGCCTTGTTTGTGACTCTGAGATTACAGGCAAAGTATCTCTAGTAACTTGAGGGCAGTCCTGTGAAGAAGAGTCCTTGGTACTGGCTATCAAAAACATAAGATGGTGTGAAGATATGAAAGAGAGAATATAAAAATGAGTCAGTGGGAATCTAGATGGAGCACACTTCGGCATTGTCTGCCACAGGCTTAGTTCATGATGGTTGCCCTTAAATTAGCACTGTTAAAGCATGAACATTTATTTGAATGGACACTCTCTACTTATCTGGGTTGAGGTATTTGAAAATAATACAGGGGAGAAAAGGGCTTTTAAAAGAAATTTTAACTTTGTATTCATGATCCTAAAGAATTTTAATCAATATAAATTAAAATGCTGTTGCCACTTAGCAAATAGTATTTCTATTCATGTGGAATACATAGTTTTGATTTTGATTTTTCTTTTTTTTTTGAGATGAAGTCTCGCTCTTGTCACCCATTCTGGAGTGCAATGGCGTGATCCCTGGCTCACTGCAACCTCTGCCTCTGGGTTCAGGCGATTCTTCTGCCTCAGCCTCCTGAATAGCTGGGATTACAGACGCCTGCCACCACGCCCGGCTGATTTTTTTTTTTTTTGAGATGGAGTCTCTGTCGCCCAGGCTGGAGTGCAGTGGCGCGATCTCGGCTCACTGCAAGCTCCGCCTCCCGGGTTCACGCCATTCTCCTGCCTCAGCCTCCTGCGTAGATGGGACTACAGGTGCCCGCCACCACGCCCGGCTAATTATTGTATTTTTAGTAGAGACGGGGTTTCACCTTGTTAACCAGGATGGTCTTGATTCCTGACCTCGTGATCCGCCCGCCTCTGCCTCCCAAAGTGCTGGGATTACAGGCGTGAGCCACTGCACCCGTCCCACTCCCAGCTAATTTTTGTATTTTTAATAGAGACAGGGTTTCCCACTTTGGCCAGGCTGGTCTCGAACTCCTAACCTCAGGTGATCCGCCTGCCTCGGCCTCCCAAGCTGCTAAGATTAAGGCTTGAGCCACTGCTCCCAGCCTGATGTTTTTTCTTTGTAAACCTATAAACTGCCAAGCTTGAACAGTTTACTTTTTTTTTTAAGACTAAGTCTCAGTCTGTTGCCCAAGCTGGAGTACAGTGGTGTGATCTCGGCTCACTGCAACCTCCACCTCCCAGGTTCAAGCGATTCTCCTGCCTCAGCCTCCCAAGTAGCTGGGACTACAGGAACGCGCCACCATGCTTGGCTAATTTTTGTATTTTTAGTTGAGACAGGGTTTCACTATATTGGCCAGGCTGGTCTCAAACTCCTGACCTCGTGATCTGCCCGCCTCAGCCTCCGAAAGTGCTGGGATTACAGGAGTGAGCCACCGCGCCTGGCCACAGTTTACTTTTTAATTGATTCTTTTGGTCTTAGTAGCTGAAACATTTTATGTGGTCTTGCTTTTGGCCAAGAAAACCTAATAATCTTGCTATCTCTGATTTGACTTTTATATAAAGAAAAATGCTCCTTTACTTTTGCTAAGTTATCAGAGTCATGGATTGGATTGGCTCTTGAGATGGTAATTAAAGATTATTTTTGTAATTCTCATTTAAGTCATTGACCTTTTGAGACTACAGTCTTGTAGCTTAATTTTCAAGCATATCAATGAATTTGGCACTTTAAATGTAAATGTTTTAATGACAACTATTTAAAATTAAGAACAATATTTTTATACACCTGTACTATATTGATATAAAATTATTAACTATAGGAACAACAAGGCCATGACAGATCCCTCCAGAAAGTATTTAACCAGCAGTAGAGAAAAGCAGCTGAGTTTGAAACAGTCAGAAGAGAATAGGACGTCAGGTAAGTGTTTGATCTTAAATAAATAAGGTGCTCATTTATTATATATTTATTAGACTAGAAATAAAAACCTAACCCATCTGTACATTATTTTTATTTTTATTTATTTATATATATTTTTTGAGATGGAGTCTCGCTCTGTCGCCCAGGTTGGAGTGCAGTGGCACAATATCGGCTCACTGCAACCTCTGCCTCCCGGGTTCAAGTGATTCTCCTGCCTCAGCCTCTCAAGTAGCTGGGACTACAGGTGTGTGCTATCATGCCTGGCTAATTTTTGTATTTTTAGTGGAGACGAGGTTTCACCATATTGGCCAGGCTAGTTTCAAAATCCTGAACACAAGTTATCCACCTGCCTTGGCCTCCTAAAGTGCTGGGATTACAGGTGTGAGCCACCGCGCCTGGCCTTATCTGGTATTAGTTATTGGGTGCCAATTTGTACCCAGTACTTGGCTAAAATATTTTAAAGTATTAGAAATCCAGGGAACTTGTATTCTGTTTATAAAGAATCCAGTCTTTACCTTATTCTTCCCCTATTTGACTGCCTAGAATTAAGCTCTTTCATTGTCAAAGTACCAGGACCATAGAATGAATTAGAGAAGTAAAGTGGTTGAAATTAAAGGGCATCAGTGTTAGTGTTTATTAGAAGCTTCAGAAGATCTTGAAATTATTGTCTGAAGCAGTTTTTTAAACTTAACTTTCTACCCTGTTTTTACAAAAACATTTTTGTCAGACGTTTCCCACACTTAACATATCTGTTTGATTCTCGAAATCTTTAGAGAGTCCGATATCTGGTATTAACTTGAGTATTATGTCAACTTTAACTTGAAGTAAGCTAAAATATGGCATGATTTTGATAAATTGATAGTTTAAGAGAATCCAGTTGATCAGGACCCTAGGAATATTCTTCTTTTAGTGGTTTGGGATTGTGACATTGACTCCTATAGAAAGAAATATCACATGTAAGTCTTACCTCTGAAATGATAATATTTAGAAGATATAAACTCTGCTTATTGTCTCTCAGCTTTTGTAATCAGCCTATAGTTAAAAAACAGAAAACGTAAGCTGTAATAAGCCTTAACAATGCTGAAGTTAAGGTACATCTCACAAAATTTGATGTGGAAGAGAGAAGGAAGTGCATGGCCAAATGACAAGATTAATGGAACAAAACGTAGACGTTTTAAATGTGTTCAAGTTACAGAGTTAATCGGTGGAAGAACTAAAGTAACACTACTAATGATTGGAGAGAGGAGAACAAGAGTAGGGGTGATACTAATTTTCTACAATATAGAGTCAATTGATACTGTTTAAAATGAGTAAATCAAGGAGTAGTAGAAATGTTACTGGCCGGGCGCGGTGGCTCACGCTTGTAATCCCATTACTTTGGGAGGCCGAGGCGGGCGGATCATGAGGTCAGGAGATCGAGACCATGGTGAAACCCCGTCTCTACTAAAAACACAAAAAATTAGCCGGGCGTGGTGGCGGGCGCCTGTAGTCCCAGCTACTAGGAGAGGCTGAGGCAGGAGAATGGCGTGAACCCGGGAGGCGGAGCTTGCAGTGAGCTGAGATCGCGCCACTGCACTCCAGCCTGGGTGACAGAGCAAGACTCCGTCTCAAAAAAAAAAAAAAAAATGTTATTAGCACTGTTGAAGAAATCAGAAAAACATAGTTTTTTTAAATGGTTAAAAATTAGAAGTACAACTTGTGGAACTTGGGGGCAGGAGAGGGTAGCTTTGCCATTAATAGCTTCTTTCACAGTATTTGATCTTTTAACATACATGTGTACTGGCATACTTCAGAGATATTGCAGGTGCAGTTCCAGACCACATAAATAAAGCTAATAGCACAATAAAGCAAGAATGAATTTTTTGGTTTTCCAGTGCGATAAAAGTTATGTTTACACTATACTGGAGTCTGTTAAGTGTGCAATAGCATTATGTCTAAAAAAAATAAGTAAAGTACCTTTTTTTTTTTTTTTTTGAAATAGGGTTCACTCTGTCGCCCTGGCTGGAGTTCAGTGGTGTGATCTTGTCTCACTGCATCCTTGACTTCCTGGGCTTAAGCTGTCTCCTACCTCAGCCTCCCAAGTAGCTGGGATTACAGGCGCACACCACCATGCCCAGCTAATTTTTTGTAGAGACATGGTTTTGCCGTATGGCCCAGTCTGGTCCCCAGCTCCTGGGCTCAAGTGATCCACCTGCCTCAGCCTCCCCAAGTACTCGAGTTACAGGCAGGACCCACTGCACCCGGCCAGTCGTAGTTTTAAAATAGTTTATTGCTAAAACATGCTAACAATCATCTGAACCTTCAGAGGGTTGTAATCATTTTGCTGGTGGAGGGTCTTGCTTCTGTGTTGTTGGCTGCTAATTAGGGTGGTGGTTGCTGAAGGCTAAGGCGGCTGTGGCAATTTCTTTCTTTTTTTTTTTTTTTGAGGCGGAGTCTTGCTGTGTCGCTGGAGTGCAGTGGCAAGATCTCGGCTCACTGCAACCTCCGCCTCCTGGGTTCAAGCAATTTTTCTGCCTCAGCCTCCCAAGTAGCTGGGACTACAGGCGCACACCACCACATGCAGCTAATTTTTGTATTTTTAGTAGAGACGGGGTTTCACCATATTGGCCAAGCTGATCTCAAACTCCTGACCTCATGATCCGCCTGCCTCAGTATCCCAAAGTGCTGGGATTACAGACGTGAGCCACTGCACCCGGCCAAGGCAATTTCTTAAAATAAGACAATTTGTCACATCGCTGATTGACTCTTCCTTTCATGAAAGGTTTCTCTGTAGCATGTGATGCTGCTTGATAGCATTTTACCCACAGAACTTCTTTCAAAATTGGGATCAATCCTTTCAGACACTACCATTGCTTTCTCAACTAAATTTATGTAATATTCTAAATCCTATGTTGTAACTTCAACAATATTCACGGTTTCTTTACTGGGATTAGATTTCATCTCAGGAAACTTCTTTCTTTGCTCATCCATAGGAAGCAACTCCCCATCCATTAAAGTCTGATCATGAGATTGCAACAATTCAGTCACATCTGCAGGCTCCACTTCTAGTTCTCTTGATACTCCCACAATATCTGCAGTTGACTGCATCTCTGATGTCTTGAACCCACAAGGTTATCCGTGAAGGTTGGAATCAACTTCCAAACTCCTGTTATGGTTGCTATTTTTATCTCTTTTCATGAATTACAAGTGTTCTTAATGGCATCTAGAATGATAAATTCTTTCCAGAAGATTTTCAGTTCACTTTGCCTAGCTCCATCAGAGGAATCACTGTCTGCTGTAGCCTTCTGAAATGTATTTCTTAAATAGTAAGACTTGAAAATTGAAATGACTCCTTGATCCATGGGCTGTAGAATGGATGTTGAGTTAGTAGGCATGAAAACAACATTATCTTTGTATGTCTCCATCAGAGCTCTTGTGTTACTAGGTGCATTGTCAAGGAGCAGTAGTATTTTGAAAACAATCTTTTTTTCTGAGCATTGGGTATCAGTAGTGGCTTAAAATATTGATTAAATCATGGTGTGAGCAGAAGGGTTGTCATCTAGGTTTCGTTGTTCCATTTCTAGAGCACAGGCAAGTAGATTTAGCATAATTCTTAAGGGCCCTAGTATTTTCAGTATGGTAAGTGAGCATTGGCTTCAGCTTCAAGTCCTCAGCCACATTAGCCCCTAGCAAGAGTCAGCCTGTCCTTTGAAACTTTGAAGCTAGGCATTGATTTCTCTCTAGCTACGAAACTCTTAGATGGTATCTTCTTCCAATATAAAGCTATTGCAGCTACATCAAAGACCTGTTGTTTAACGCCGCCACGTTCATCAGTGATCTTAGCTAGATCTCAGTAACTTGCTGCAGCTTTAATATCAGTAGTTGCTGCTTCACTTTGTACTTTATATTATGGAGATGGCTTCTTTTCTTAAACCTCATGAACCAGCACTTACTAGCTTCACATTTTTCTTCTGCTTCTCTCAGCATTTATAGAATTGAAGAGAGTTAGACCTTTACCCTGGATTAGGCTTTGGCTTAAGAGAACGTTGTGGCTGGTTTGATCTTCTGCCGAGACCACTTAAACTTTCTCCACATCAGCAATAAGGTTGTTTTGCTTTGTTATTCATGTGTTCACTTGAGTAGCACTTTTAATTTCTGTCAAGAGCTTTTCCTTTGCATTGGCTGTTTGGTGCAAAAGGCCTAGCTTTCATCCTGTCTCAGCTTTTGACGTGCCTTCCTGAGTGGGCTTAATTGTTGCTAGCTTTTTATTTAAAATGAGATGTGCACCTCTTCCTTTCACTTAAAAACACAGAGGTCATCGTAGGGTTATTAATTATCCTAATTTCAATATTTTGTCTCAGGGAATAGGGAGGCCCAAGAAGAGAGACAGAGATGGGGTAATAATGACAATTTGGTGGAGCAGTCAGATAAATTGAGCTTGCCATCTTATATGGGTGCAGTTTGTGGTACCCCAAAACAGTGACAGCAGTAACATCAAAGATCACTGATCACAGATCACTGTAATAGATATAATTTAAAAGTTTGAAACATTGCAAGAATTACCAAAATGTGACATGGACATGAAGTGAGTGAGTATATACTGCTGGGAAAATGGCACTGATTGATTTGCTTGGTGCAGGGTTGCCACAGCCTTCCATTTGTTTAAAAAAAAAAATACAAAAAAACCTGCAATATCTGTGAGGCACAATAAAGCAAAGAGCAATAAAATGAGGTATTCCTGTATTTGATGAGAAGGAAAAAGAGTTAAATGTAATCAGGACTAATGTATACTTTTATTATTGAATGAACTTGAATGGTTGATTTAGGAATTAAGTTTTTCCTTTGTTCATTTATTTTATAGGGCTTTTACCTTTGCAATCATCATCCTTTTATGGTAGCAGAGCTGGATCCAAGGAACACTCTTCTGGTGGCACTAACTTAGACAGGTATGCATTGGTTATATGACTTGTGAAAAACTTAGGAGTTCTTTTTTTCAGAATATTGAATGATTGGATAGGTTATGTATTATTATCTTAAGTGAATACAATAATTTAACAAAATTGATGAGACTCATAGAATCCTGACATGTTAGTTAGAAAGTATTCTAGAAATGAGCTGAGCACAGTGGCTCATACCTGTAATCCCAGCACATTGAGAGGCTGAGGTGGAAGGATCACTTGAGCCTGGGAAGTCAAGGCTGCAGTGAGCCATTATTACGCCACTGTACTCCAGCTTGAGCGACAGAACAAGACCCTGTCTCAAAAAAAAAAAAAGAGACAAGATCTCACTGTGTTGCCCAGGCTGGTCTCAAATTTCCTGACTTGAAACGATCCTCCCACCTCAGGCTTCCAAAGTGCTAGGGTTACAAGTGTTGAACCACTGCTCCTGGCCTCTACAGAATTTTTTTTTTTTTTTTTTTTTTTTTTGAGACCAAGTCTCACCCTGTCACCCAGGCTGGATAGAGTACAGTGGTGCTATCTTGGCTCACTGCAGCCTTGCCTCAGCCTCCCACATAGCTGGGATTACAGGTGCCTGCCAGCACGCCATGCTAATTTTTGTAGAGATGGGATTTTAGCATGTTGACCAGGCTGATCTCAAACTCCTGACCTCAAGTGATCTGCCTTTCTTGGCCTCCCAAAGTGTTGGGATTATAGGCATGAGCCATCGCATCTGACCACTCCACAGAAAATTTTTTAAAAATTAGCTGGGCATGGTGCCGTGTGCCTGTAGTGATAGCTACTTAGGAGGCTGAATTGGGAGGTGCTCTTAAACCTGGCTCTGGGAAGTTTTGTGGTGATGCCATAGATTGCGACTGACAATGTTATCAGACTGTTGACCAATATTTATTCTACCATCGCGTGTGGATGAACATACTAAGATCTCTCCTCTGAAGCATTTTTATTTTCCTTTTGTTGCTGTTGTATTTGTTAAGCTACATTCCAAATATTTAGGAATTTCCCTTAAAAATCAAAAGTTGTGTTACATCAGTGAGTGTCTTTTATTAATAAATTGGAAAAGGCTAGTTGGATATTTAATTGCTGATTCTATAGATAAGCTCCTTTTTTTTTTTTAGATTTATCGGGTATAAATACGTAAGATACCTGCTAAGCACTTGTTGAGAACGTGTGATCATGCAATGCAGCACAGAAGGGGTGATGGTTTTAAATGTAAAAAGCTAGGGTAATGGCAAATGCCCATCAATGATAGACAGGATAAAGAAAATGTGGCATATATATACCATGGAATACTATGCAGCCATAAAAATGGATGAGTTCATGTCCTTTGCAGAGACATGGATGAAGTTGAAAACCATCATTCTCAGCAAACTGACACAGGAACATAAAACCAAACACCACATATTCTTACTCATAAGTCGATGTTGAACAATGAGAACACATGGACACAGGGAGGGGAACATCACACACCGGGGCCTGTCATGGGGTGGGGGGCTAGGGGAGGGATAGCATTAAGAGAAATACCTAATGTAGATAATGGGTTGATGGGTGCAGCAAACCACGATGGCATGTGTATACCTATGTAACAAACCTACACATTCTACACATGTATCCCAGAACTTAAAATATAATTTAAAAAAAAAAGTGAGGGTAATGGTAGTCTGTAATATAGATGCTATATTGACCTATTAAGTCATATGTTTGTTTGTTTGTTTGAGATGGAGTCTCGCTGTATCACCCAGGCTGGAGGACAGTGGTGCAATCTCAGCTGACTGCAACCTCTGACTTCCGGGTTCGAGTGATTAGCCTGCCTCAGCCTCCCAAGTAGCTGGTATTACAGGCGCCCACCACCATGCCCAGCTCTTTTTTTGTATTTTTAGTAGAGACGGGGTTTCATTGTGTTAGCCAGGATGGTCTCAATCTCCTGATCTCATGATGTGCCCGCCTTGACCTCCCAAAGTACTGGGATTACAGATGTGAGTGACCACGCCCAGCCCATATTTTGTTTCTTAATAGAATTTAATTCAAAGTGTTAAAAACATCTTGGTTATTTGTATAAAATGATTAAGGTAAAGAATTTGATATTATATATTTAGGTATATTCAGCCTTGGGTGGTATCTCAAGCAGTTTATAGATTACAGTGGTAATTAAGTTATTTGAATTTAAGAGAGAGGAAGTTTGACATATTTCTGCTTATTAGAAGAATCTTAAATCTAAGTTTTAAAAAAGCCTAAATTTGGTTTGCAAATGATTTCCTACATACAAAATTCTTCTCAAAATAATAGAATGCACATACTCATTCCATATAGGAATGATTGAAGAAAGAAATCTTTTTAGTGCAAAGCTGCACTGAGAGATAAGGTGAAAATTTCCAGACTGGTGAGAAAACTAATAGTGTGCAAAGGCTAAAGCCGTAAGGAATGTGGAGAACACAGACGAGAGCCAAGTGTCAATAGCTGGGACTTCAAACCAGCACGAGATTGGGAACTAAATGTAAACTAAATGTAAAACTTAGAGCTTGTTTTCTCATAAGAAGCTGGGTGTTTAGAACAGCTCTTTGAGCTAGTAAACCAGAGTGGAACACTTGTATATAAGTGCTTGGGGTTGGAACCATAAATATGCTGCTTTCCTACTCCCTGAGTAGAGTGCAAAGACATGAAAATGGGACAACAATGATTAGCCTCTGCTTTACTGTTACCTGCATGGGGCCAGAATTATGACCACTTAAAGTCCTATGTAGGGTAGACGACCAGGCAGAAGTAACTACTAAGTCCTTGTCAAGAAGGTTTGATCATGGAATATAGCAAGGAAACAGAGATGAGATAAAAGTAAATGAAATGAAGAGACTTAACGTTGGTCTTCTTGGTGTACCCTCCATGTCTTAACAGTATTCTGGAAGAAAAGACTAAGGAAAATAAAGGCAAGGAAATTGGCAAAGAAGTAATAAATGAAAATGGTGAAAGTCCTCACATCGAAAAGCCTCAAAAAATACCAAACAACAAATACTTTTTAAAAAATCCACATTTTATCAAAAAAGATGCTGGTGAAGTTGTGGAGAAAAAGAAATATGTATACACTGTTGGTAGGAGTGTAAATTAGTTCAACCATTGTGGAAGAGAGTGTGGCCATTCCTCAAAAACCTAAAGACAGAAATACCATTCGAACCAGCCTGGGCAACATGGTGAAACCCAATCTCTACTAAAAATACAAAAAAATTAGCTGGGCGTGGTGGCAGGTGCCTATAAATCCCAGCTACTCGGGAGGCTGAAGCAGGAGAATCACTTGAACCTGGGAGGCAGAGGTTGCAGTAAGCCAAGATCGCACCACTGCACTCTAACCTGGGCAACAGAGCAAGATTCTGTCTCAAAAAAATAAAAATAAAAATAAAAAATAACCATTCAACCCAGCAATCCCATTACTGGGTATATACCCAAAGAAATATAAACCATTCTATTATAAAGACACATTTTAGCTAATAAGTGAATGTGGTAGAAAATTCAAATGACATAGGGTGTATGCAGTATACACTGCAGCACTATTCACAATAGCAAAGACATGGAATCAACCTAAATGCCCATCAATGATAGACTGGATAAAGAACATGTGATACATATACACCATAGAATACTATGTAGCCATAAAAAAAGAATGAGATCATATCCTTTGCAGGGACATGGATGGAGCTGGAGGCCATTATCCTTAACAAACTAACACAGGAACAGAAAACCAAATACTGCATGTTCTCACTTACAGGTGGGAGCTGAATGATGAGAACACATGGACATATAGAGTAGAACAACACACACTGGGGCTTGTTGGAGGATGGGAGGAGGGAGAGGATTGGGGAAAATAACTAATGAGTACTAGGCTTAATACGTGGGTGATGAAATAATCTGTATAACAAACCCCTATGCCACAAGTTTACCTATGCAACAAAACTGTACATGTACCCCTGAACTTAAAATAAAACTTGGAAAAAAATTTATATTGTAAAATTTTAGAAGCTACCAGAAAGAAAATACATCCTCTATAAAAGTGGAGAAATCAGATTGACATTAACAGTATTGGAATAGGAAGCAGATAGTTAGATATTATTAGCAGAGTAACAGTATCAAAAAAACTTCTATACCTAGCTAAATTATATTTCAAGAATATAGACAAAGAATGCAATATTTATTTATTTATTTTTTAGACAGGGCTTCACTCTGTCACCCAGCCTGGAGTGTAGTGGCATAATCATGGCTCACTGCAGCCTCAGCCTCCTGGGCTCAGGTGATCCTCCCACCCACAACCCCCTCAGTAGCTGGGACTACAGGTGTGTGCCACCACACCTGGCTATTTTTTTGGTATTTTTTGTAGACACGGAGTTTCACCATGTTGCCCAGGCTAGTCTCAAACTCCTGGGCTCAAGTGATCCGCCTGCCTCAGCCTCCCAAAATGCTGGGATTACAGGCACGAGCGACTGCACCTGACCAAGAATGTTATTTTTCAGATATGCAAAGACAGACAGAATTAATTCATCAAAAAGAAAACTGAACAAGGAAGGAGTGGTAAGAAAAATCAGTGAATGAAAACAATTTTAAACTGTATTTTTTAATCTAAATGTTTTTAAAGTTTATCTTTTAGCTAATAAGTAAATGTGGTAGAAAATTCAAATGACATAGGGTGTATACAGTAAAGAAGATGTAAATCTTCTTTTCTTTCCTAACTCCTAGTTTTCATTTTCCCTTTTTAGACATAACCACTGTTACTATTAGTAACATCCTTCTGGCCAGGCACGGTGGCTCACGCCTGTAACCCCACTACTTTGGGAGGCCAAGGCGGGTGGATCACCTGAGGTCAGGAGTTCGAGACCAGCCTGGCCAACATGGCGAAACCCTGTCTTTACTAAAAATACAAAAATTAGGCAGGTGTGGTGGTGCGTGCCTGTAGTCCCAGCTACTCAGGACACTGCAGCAGGAGAATCACTTGAACCCGGGAGGCGGAGGTTGCAGTGAGCTGAAAACGTGCCACTGTGCTCCAGTCTGGGTGACAGAGCAAGACTACATCTAAAAAAAAAAAATAAATAACATCCTTCCAGGGTTATTTTATGTATGTAAATACGTCTTGATATTTTCTGTCAAAGGAGAATGTTGTTGGATTAAAAGCAAATACTTAAGAAAACATTGGACAAAAGAAGAAATACAGGAGTGGAGAAGATTCCGGGAAATTAAAACATTTCAAGCTTTAGTTTCAGAGGAGGCTGCAATTACATAGACATATTAAAAAGTTAAAGATGGCTGGGAGTGGAGCAGTGGTTCACACCTATAATCTCAGCACTTTGGGAGGACTAGGTGGGAGGATCACTTGAATCCAGGAGTTCAAGACTAGCCTTGGCAAGATAGCAAGACCCCCATCTCTACAAAAACAGGAAAGGCTACATAACTAATCTAGGAATTTAATAAAACCTTGTAACAGCAATATGAGAAGAGAAAATTATAGATAGTTTTTCACATATGAACACAGAAAAATCCAAGATAAAATTTTAATGGTTGAATCTAATAGGGCATTGAAAATGATACACAATGACTGAGTGAGGTATATCCCAGAAATGCAAAAGTAAACTTAGAAAACTCTTTTGGGATTGTAATAGATTTTTAAAACTATTTGATAGCCATTGATGATACCTACTTTTAGCATATTAGGAACAGAGCATTATGTTCCTAGTTTGATAAGAAGTTATCTGTCAAAAACTTAAATCACATTACAATTATGGAACTTTGAGAAGTATTCCCATCCAAGTCAAGAACAGGGTGATATTGTTCTGAAGGTTTTAGCCAATGCAGTAGGACAAGAAAATGAAATAAAGAGGTTTGGGGATTGGAAAGGGGAAAAACAGAATTGTCATAATTTGCAGACAGTGTGATCTGTTAAATATTTAACACAAAGAGAATCACCAGAGGTTATTAGAACAAATGAAAGTGCTCTAGGCCGGGTTCAGTGGCTCACACCTATTATCACAGCACTTAAGGAGGCAAAAGCAGGGGGATAACTTGAGCCCAGGAGTTCAAGGCCTGCCTGGGCAACATAGTAACATCCTGTTCTCCACAAAAAAAGGATGAAAAAAGACCCCCCCCCCCCGCCGCCAAAAAACAGCTTTATAAGGTTTCTGGAATACAAGATCAATTCACAAAATTAATGGTGTTCCTAAATCCAGCAATAATAAAATATAAACTGTAACAGAAAACAGATTAAGTATTCCTAATCCAGAAATCTGAAATGTTCCAAGTTTCATTAGAAATTTTTTGAGTGCTGATATAATGCACAAAAGGTCATGCTCAAAGGAAATGTTCCAGACTTTCAGATTAGGGATGATCAACCAGCATAATACAAATACAATATTTCAAAATCTGAAACTTTTTTTTTTTTTTTTTTTTTGAGACGAAGTCTCGCTCTTGCCCCACAGGCTAGAGTGCAGTGATGCAATCTTGGCTCACTGCAACCTCTGCTTCCCGGGTTCAAGCAATTCTCCTGCCTCAGCCTCCCGAGTAGCTGGGATTACAGGCGCCTGCTACCATGCCTGGCTAATTTTTGTATTTTTAGTAGAGACGGGTTTCACCATGTTGGCCATGCTAGTCTCAAACTCCTGACCTCAGGTGATCCACCCGCCTCGGCCTCCCAAAGTGCTGGGATTACAGGCGTGAGCCACCGTGCCCAGCCCCAATTTTTGTATTTTTAGTAGAGAGGGGGTTTCACCATGTTGGCCAGGCTGGTGTTGAACTCCTGACCTCAGGTGATCCATCCGCCTTGACCTCCCAAAGTGCTGGGATTACAGGTGTGAGCTACCGCACCCACCCTGAAACTCTTCTTTCCAAGCATTTCAGGGATACTCAACCTGTACTATTTATAAGAACTACAAAATCAGTGAGATAGGAGTAAATCTAATAAAATATGTATTTTTGTGAAGAAAAGGATTACTAAGGGACATAATGGAAGACCTAAGTAAACAAAGCTCAAGGATATCATTCATCCCCAAATTAATAAAAAATTTAAGGTAGTTCCAGTTGAAGTCTCACAAAGTACTTTTTATGGAACCCCCACCCATACAAAAAAAAAGAATCTAAACTTTTTTTTTTTTTTTTTTTTGAGGTGGAGTTTCCCTCTGTCACCTAGGCTGGAGTACAGTGGCACAATCCTAGCTCACTGCAGACTCTAACTTCTGGGCTCAAGCAATCCTCCTGCCTCAGCCTGCCAAATAACTGGGACTACAGGTGTGTGCCACCATGCTTGGCTAATTAAAAAAAAAAAGAGAGAGAGATGGGATCTTTCTATGTTGGCCAGGCTGGTTTCAAACTCCTCGCCTTAGGCAATCCTCCCTCTTTGACCTCCCAGAGTGCTGGGCTTACAGGCATGAGCCAGTATGCTCAGCCTTAAATTCTGTTTCTTATAAGTAAGCTTATAAGAATAGCCAAGATAATTTTGAAGAAGGCCTAAGAAGATAGCTTGAATGGCCAGATATTAAGACTTAATGTTGGTGCGGTGTGGTGACTCACCCCTGTAAATCCTAGCACTTTTGGGAGGCCAAGGCAGGAGGATGGCTTGAGCTCAGGAGTTTGAGCCAGCCCTGGCAACATGGTGAGACCCTGTCTCTACAAAAAAAAAAAAATTAGCCACGTGTGGTGGCATGGACTTGTAGCCCCAGCTACTCAAGAGGCTAAGGTAGGAGAATCACTTGAGCCCAGGAGGTCGAGGCTGCAGTGCACTGTAATCACGCCACTGTACCCCAGCCTGGGCAACAGAGCAAGACCTTGTCTCAAAACTAGAAAAGACAACGTTAAGTGGTGGTGATTATTACAGGGGATGCATTAGAATTAATCATTAATCCCTGGAGCAAAATAAAGACCCAGAAACAACCTTGTGCATATATGGGGACTACTTGGATTGTGGTACAGATGATATTAAAAATTAGTGTGGGATCCAGACTCTTTAGTCAGGTGGGGGAAAAATTAACAAATATTGCAGCCATAAAAAAGAATGAGTTCATGTCCTTTGCAGGGACATAGATGAAGCTAGAAGCCATCATTCTCAGCAAACTGATACGGAACAGAAAACCAAACACTGCATGTTTTTACTCATAAGTGGCAGTTGAACAATGAGAACACATGGACACAGGGAGGGGACCATCACACACTAGGGCCTGTTGGGGGATGGAGGGCAAGGGAAGGGGAGGGCATTTGGACAAATATGTAATGCATGCAGGGTTTAAAACCTAGATGACGGGTTGATAGGTGCAGCAAATCGCCATGGCACATCTATATGTAACAAACCTGTACATTCTGTACAGTATCCCAGAACTTGAGGCAAAATTTAAAAAATAAAATCTCTAGATCTAAAGGCAAGGAATGCATAGACAAAATCTGAAAGTAGCCTATTGTGTTAGTCTGTTCTCACATTGCTATAAGGAAATACATGAAACTGGATAATTTATAAAGAAAAGAGGTTTAATTGACACATAGTTCTGCAGGCTGTACAGGGAGCATGGCAGCATCAGCTTTTGGGGAGGCCACAGGGAACTTAGAATCATGGCAGAAGGCAAAGTGGGAGCCAGCACTTCACGTGGTCAGAGAAGGAGGAAGAGAGTGAGAAGGGGGAGGTACCATACACTTTTAAATGACCAGATCTCGTGAGGACTCTGATCAGGAGAACAGCACCAAGTTTAGCACCAGGATAGTGCTAAAGTGTTCACAAAGGATCCACCTCCATGATCCATTCACCTTCCACCAGGCCCCACCTCCAACATTGGGTATTATGATTTTACATGAGATTTGGGCAGGGACAAATATCCAAACTATACAGCTATTCTGAGGGACAGCTGGCCTGGTCTCTTCACCAAGTTGATGTCATGTCAAGTAAAGGGTGCAGGGAGTCAGGAGAGCACTCTTAAAGGTTATAAGTGATTTAAGAGATATAAAAACCAAATGTAATACATGGACTTTGATTGGATCTTGGTAAGAATAAACTGGGAATAACACTCTTTTATAAAGCTGTTGGCAAGGGCTGGGCGCAGTGGCTCACGCCTGTAATCCCAGTACTTTGGGAGGCTGTGGTGGGCCAATCACCCGAGGTCGGGAGTTTGAGACAAGCCTGACCAACATGGAGAAACCCTGTCTCTACTAATAATACAAAAAAATTAGCCAGGAGTGGTGGCGTATGCCTGCAATCCCAGTTACTTGGGATGCTGAGGCACGAGAATCGCTTGAACCTGGGAGGTGGAGGTTGCAGTGAGCCAAGTTCGCTCCATTGCACTCCAGCCTGGGCAACAAGAGCAAAACTCTGTCTCTGAAAAAAAAAAAAAAAAAAGCTGTTGGCAAGGTTTAAATATGAGTCAGGTATTAGATGATGATAATAAAGAATTGTTAACTTTGAAAAAAAAATTAACAAATATAAAAATTAAAAGAAAAAATTGGCCAAGCTTAGTGGCTCATGTCTGTAATCCCAGCACTTTGGGAGGCCGAGGTGGGTGGGTGGATCACATGAGGTCAGGAGTTTGAGACCAGCCTGGACAACATGGTGAAACCTCGTCTCTACTGAAAATACAAAAATTAGCCAGGCATGATGGCACACACCTGTAATCGCAGCTACTCAGGAGGCTGAGGTAGGAGAATTGCTTGAACCCGGGAGGCAGAGATTGCAGTGAGCCTAGATCGCGCCATTGTACTCCAGATGGGTGACAGAGCAAGACTCTTTCAAATAAAGGAAAAAAATAATGCAGGGATTTTAAGAGCATTGAAAAACTGACAGGAGGCCTGGTGTGGTGGCTCACGCCTGTAATCCCAGCACTTTGGGAGCCTCAGGTGGGTGGATCATGAGGTCAGGAGTGCAAGACCAGCCTGGCCAACGTGGTGAAACCCAGTCTGTACTAAAAATACAAAAATTAGCCACTGCAACCTCTGCCTCCCCAGTTCACGCTATTCTCCTACCTCAGCCTCCCGAGTAGCCAAGATCCCGCCACTACTCCACTCCAGCCTGGGACAGAGGGAGGTTGCAGTGAGCCAAGATCCCGCCACTACTGCACTCCAGCCTGGGACAAAGGGAGACTCCGTCTCAAAAAAAAAACAAAAAACAAGAAAAAACTGACAGGAGTGTGAGGAATTACCAAACCGAAAAGGGAGGAGGAAATCCAGAGTTCCCAAGCATGTTGGCTGAACCAGAAGAGATTGCTGAAAGACCAAGCAGTGCTTTTGACACACTCATGAGTCTAGAAGGACAACAAAGGCTAGGACCTACCAATATAGGGAGCCTAGTACATTACTCCACATATTTCAGTGTGTACTGAAGGGTTCCCCCTGGAAATAAGGATAAGCTAGAAGTAAGCCAGCCTTTCTGTGAATTTTATTCATCTGTATGGCCCAGTTATTGCAAGCACTGAAATTTAATTAAGTTGATTATAAGTGGCTAGTATCCTAGATGATTGACAAAATAAATGTACTAAATAAAAATTCTCTCTGGGGGAAGACATTTTCCTCCACCTCAACATATTTCTATAATTCTGAGATGTACATTTTTTCACATTAGTATTTAAAATGGAAGTATATCAGATATTGTGACATCTTAAATTGCTGCCAGGAGGCAGTTGTAACATAGTTAGCATTACCTGCACATGAGCAGACTTGGTTGTCATTTGTGTTATTACTGAAAAACTATATTTTTTAGTCAGACCATTTAAAATGACCACTTAAGAAAGGGCAGCGAATTCTAGTTGTGATCTGAAAATTTGTGGGCTTCTTTTGCTAAGATTAAGATAACCTCAGTATTAGACCTTGCCAAATGAATGTCATTGGCTTAGAAGAAAACTCCCGGAGACATAGTGTGGCACTATTTACTATTTAAAAATGCAGCATCAAAAAAAAAAGAAAAAAGAAATGCAGCATCATCACACTGCTGGGCTTAATTGGAGAAAAAAAAGAAAAGAAAAAAGAAATACAACATCACCTTTGTTTTTAGTAGCACAGGTAGCAGCACTTTTTGGAAAAACTGAAAAATCTATGACCCTGGGTGGGAAAAATGATTCAGAAGATTCAGATTCTGAATGTGAGTTATTAGAAATATCTTAACCAGTTTTATATTTTCCTTTTTGTATAAGAGCAACATGATAAATATGTATATCTAGTTACATAAAAAGCTTCCAGTAAGAAGTAAAAATTCTAAGCCATAGAAGTCATTATTCACTTTGGTTGGCATTGCTTTTTCTTTTTTAGTACTACCTGAAATAAATGTTATGTCTTATAATTGGTTGTATCTTAGATTTGATTAAATACTGTTATTGATTAAATACTGTTCAGTATCCAGACATGCAGCAAGACAAGTCAACATGAATTATTACTAGAAGAAATAATTTAGATCGGCAGTGGACCACAGGGCTCCACATATTCTGGAATTAATGAGTCAGTGATTATAAAAGAACAATATTTAACACATCAAAAAAAATAAAGGAAATTTCTGTAGAAAACCTTAAACTGTGAAATTATCACAGATTTAAAAAAATCAAATAGAAAATCGAGAAATGAAAAATACAAAAACTCAAATCTGTTTTGGATGTTTTTTTTCAGCATATAAAACGTAATTGAGACCAGCCTGGGCAACATTGGGAAATCTCGTCTCTACAAAAAAATTAAAAATTAGTCAAGCATGATGGCATGCACTTTTGGTCCCAGCTACTTGGGAGGCTGAGGTGGGAGGATCGCTCAAGCCCAGGAGGTCACAACTGCAACAAGCTGTGATTATGTCACTGCACTTCATCCTGAGTGACAGAATGAGACCTTATCTCAAAAAAAAAAAAAAGGAAAAATAGTAATTGAGAGAATTAGTGATCTGAACGATGACTCAGAAGAGGCTCTAGAATAAAACATGAAAAAGACAATACAGGAGAGTGTAAGAGACATAATACAGTTAAAAGGTCTATTGTGTCTTATTAAAGTCTCAAAGAAGAGGGACATTGGGGTATAAACTGTAAAGATATTGGCTTTTTATTTAAATAAAAATATTTAAAGATACTGGCTGAGAATTTTCCAAAAGTGATAAAATCAGACTTTAGAATTAAGAAGCCTAATGAATACCAAGTGGGATTGAGAAAAAGAAACCTACCCTTAGGCATGTCATAGTGAAACTCTAGAAATAAAGACAAAGTCTCAGAAGCAACCAGGAGAAAACATTTCAGCTTCAAAGGAGCAAAAATATCTGACCTTTGACTTTTCTGTAGCAATTGTAGAAGCCAGAAATATCTTCGATATGCGGAAATAAAATAACTGCCAACATAGAATTTTATTTGCTGTGAAAATATCCTATAGTTTCGAAGGAAAGGTGAAATAGACCCTATCATACCAAACAAAATAATAACAGAGTTTACCCACAAATATGTACTAAAGGAAATGCTAAAGAAGTTTTTGGGCAGATGGAAAAAGAACTCAGATGAAAGGTTGGAGCTTCAGGAAGGATGAAGAGCAACAAAAAGTTAATATGCTGTCTGTCTTGATAAATTCTGTTATACAAAACAATAGTAATATCTTGTTGGGTTTAAATGACAACAATAATGTATAAACCAGAAGTGAAGAAGGAAGACACAGAATAATTAAATGGAATTAAATTGTTCCTAGTTTCTTTCATTATCCAGGAAAAGGTAAAAGAATCAGCTAACATTAGACTTCAATATATCAAAAATGCACAAGTACACAAATATTGTACTCTAGTTTGTAATTTGTTTCTCACAGGGATGTAGGGTTAGCAGTTCTGAAACCACCTCGTGTGTACTTGGATTGAAGAAGTAAACATTGTAGATATTGAGATCCAGGCTTGCAATGTCAGAGAAAGAAATAAGGAAAGGAAGAAAGCTAGTATGAACCTTTGGTATTCAGTTAGAGTCAGAGATGTCAATATGAACTCAAGGTTTTATATATGTAAATTCATGTGTAGATTGATTCAGAATAAACATACATGCATTTGTATGTCTGTCTTGGGTTACACACATACATACAATTCCTAGCTCAGTCCACTAGGGGGGGACCTTGAAGCAATCGCACCCAAGTAACTATGAGCACCTCTAGTGCCAGATGCTGATTTTTTTATTTTATTTTATTTTACTTTAAGTTCTGGGATACATGTGCAGAATGTGCAAGGTTTGTTACATAGGTATACATGTGCCATGGTAGTTTGCTGCACCTATCAACCCGTCATCTAGGTTTTAAGCCCTGCATGCATTAGGTATTTGTCCTAATGCTTTCCCTCCCCTTGCCCCCCATCCCCTGACAGGCCCCCGTGTGTGATGTTCTCCTCCCTGTGTCCATGTGTTCTCATTGCTCAGCTGCCACTTATGAGTGAGAACGTGCAGTGTTTGGTTTTCTGTTCCTGTGTTAGTTTGCTGAGAATGATGGTTTCCAGCTTCATCCATGTCCCTGCAAAGGACACGAACTCATTCTTTTTTATGGCTGCATAGTATTCTATGGTGTATATGTGCCACATTTTCTTATTTATCCCGTCTATCATTAATGGGCATTTGGGTTGACTCCAAGTCTTTGGAGACCATTACTCTTCAAAATTGTCAAAGCCATTAAAAAAAGAAGAAATTGAGGATTGTAAGAGTAAAGAAACATGACAACTACTTGCACTGTGGGATCTTGGGCCAGAAAAAAGACTTTAGTGAAAATACTGATGAAATTTGAATAATATGTGTAGGTTACTAGTTAATAGTATTGTATCATTGTTAATTTCCTGGTTTTGGTCATTGTACTATGGTTATGTAAGATTCTAATATTAGGAGTAGCTGGATGAAAGCCATTTTGCAACTTTTTTGTAAATCTAAAACTGTTTCAGGCAAGGCTCAGTGACTCACGCCTGTAATCCCAGCACTTTGGGAGGCCGGGGTGGGTAGATTGCTTGAGCTCAGGAGTTCAAGATCAGCCTGGACAGCATGGTAAAACCTCATATCTACCAAAAATACAGTAAAAAAAAAAAAAAAAAAAGCAGGGCATGCTGATGTGCATCTGTGATCCCAGCTACTTGGGAGGCTGAGGTGAGAGGATCTTTTGAGCCTGGGAGGCAGAGGTTGCGGTGAGCCTTGATGGCGCCATTGTACTCCAGCTTGAGCAACAGAGTGAGACCCTGTCTCAAAAAATAAAACTATTTCGAAAGAGAAAGTAAGTGGTTAAACAAATTGTGGGATATTCATACAATGGAATGCTGTCTAGCAATAGAAAGGATGAACTGTTTATACACGCAGCAGAATGGATGAATCTTAAAATAATTAGGCTGAGTAAAAGACCTCATAAGAAAGTGCATATTGTAAGATTCCATTTATATGAAATTTTAGAAAATGTAATCTATAGTGACAGAAAACAGATCAGTAGTTGCTTGGTCACAGAGACAAGGTCACAGGCAGAGAGGAGTGGGAAAGAGGGATACAAACGGGCACCAGGATACTTTTGGGAGTAATAGATATGTTCACTATCTTAATTCTGGTGATGATTTCATGAGTGTATATATGTCAGAACTTAAAGTTATACACCTTAAATGTGTGCATTTTATTGTATGTCAACTATACTTCAATAAAGCTGTTTCTATTTTTAATGCATAATATAATTTTTAGAACATCCATTAAATTTCTAGACCGGGCATGGTTGGCTCACGCCTGTAATCCTAGCACTTGGAGAGGCCAAGATGAGAATATCACTTGAGCCCAGAAATTTGAGACCAACCTGGTCAACATAGCGGGACCCCATCTCTTCAAAAAAAATACAAAAATTAGCCAGACATGGTGGTGCATGCCTATAGTCCCAGCTACTTGGGAAGTTGAGATGGGAGGAATGGTTGAGCCCGGGAGTTAAAGGCTACAGTGAGCTATGATTGTGCCATTGCACTCCAGCCAGGTGACAGAGCAATACCTTGTCAAAATATAGATATAGATATATGTAGATATATAAAAGCCTATATTATTTCCAGACTAACGGAGGGGAGACAATGAAATAGTCAGACATTCTAAAAGAAGGCATAAAGGAGAGAAAAAGGAACATAGAACATGTAGAACAAATAGTAAATGCATCATAAAATTCAAGAAATAACCCAAATCAATACTGACATTACTGATATAAATATACTAAATTTATGTAAAATTTATATGAGTATATACTAAATATTCCAGTTAAAGAGATATACAGGATTTAATGGAAGAAGAAAACGTATATGCTATGTAACAGAGAAACAACCACAATATAAAGATGCAGAAAGGTTGAAAACAAGATGAAAATAGATACATCACATATTTGTAGTAAGGGATAAAACTATTAGATAATGCCAACTTTTAGGTTAGAGGAATGCAGAGTTGTAATTGGAAGGGGAACTTGGGGTTTAGACACTAATAAGGTTGTTTACACAAGTGTTTGTTTTATGAAAATTTGTTATGCTCCACATTTGATTTTTATACACTTTTCCCATATGAGTATTCTATTTCACAATTTATTTTTAATTTTTAACTTTTTTTATTTTTTTCGAGACAGAGTCTCTCTCTGTCCCCCAGGCTGGAGTGCAGTGGCATGATCTCAGCTCACTGCAACCTCTGTCTCCCAAGTTCAAGCAGTTCTCCTGCCTCAGCCTCTCGAGTAGCTGGGACTACAGGCGTACGCCACTACGCCTAGCTAATTTTTATATTTTTAGTAGAGACAGGGTTTCTCCATGTTGGCCAGGCTGTTCTCAAACTCCTGACCTCAGGTGATGCGCCTCCCTCGGCCTCCCAAAGTGCTGGGATTACAGGTGTGAGCCACTGTGCCCAGCCTTAATTTTAAAATAATAGAGACAGTGTCTTGATACGTTGACCAGGCTGGTTTCAAACTCCTGATCCTCCTGCTTCAGCTTCCCAGAGTGTTGGGGTTACAGGCATAAGCCACTGTGCCTGGCCTACAAATTTTTTTTAAGTACAAAACCAAACAGCCACTAACACATGGCTTAGACAAACAATAAGTAATTTGGGAGCAATTGGTTTGCCTTATGGAAAAGGAAATCTTATAGAAAAGTATGCTCACAACATACAGAAAAAGACACTTATAACTGTATTGAAGACCTAAATAGAAGGGAAAGCAAAATTTAACTGTTAAGAGAAAATACAGGAAAAAATTTCTGTGCTCTTATGGTACAAGATGATTTCTTAAACAAAATACAAGATATAAAAATCTTTTTTTTTTTTTTGAGACAGAGTCTCGCTCTGTTGCCCAGGCTGGAGCGCAGTGGCGCAATCTCGGCTCACTGCAAGCTCTGCCTCCCGGGTTCACGCCATTCTCCTGCCTCAGCCTCTCCGAGTAGCTGGGACTACAGGCACCCGCCACCACACCTGGCTAATTTTTTTGTATTTTTAGTAGAGACGGGGTTTCACCGTGGTCTCGATCTCCTGACCTCGTGATCCGCCCGCCTCGGCCTCCCAAAGTGCTGGGATTACAAGCGTGAGCCACGACACCTGGCCAAGATATAAAAATCTTAAACGAGATACAAAAAAAAAAAAAGAAAAAATTGATAAATTTCCCAGTATAAAAATTTTTAAATTAGAATGTGGGCCAGATGCAGTGGCTAACGCCTGTAATCCTAGCACTTTGGGAGGCTGAGGCGAGCAAATTGCCTGAGCTCAGGAGTTTGAGATCAGGCTTGGCAACATGGTGAAAGCCCTTCTCTACTAAAATACAAAAAAATTAGGCCGGGCATGGTGGCTCACGCCTGTAATCCTAGCACTTTGGGAGGCTGAGGCGGGCAGGTCACCTGAGGTCAGGAGTTCGAGACCAGCCTGGCTAACATGGTGAAAGCCCGTTTCTACTAAAAATACAAAAAGTTAGCCAGGTGTGGTAGCGCACGCCTGTAGTCCCAGCTACTCGGGAGCCTGAGGCAGGAGAATCGCTTGAATCCGGGAGGTGGAGGTTGCAGTGAGCCGAGATTGCGCCATTGCACACCAGCTTGGGCAACAAGAGCGAAACTTCATCTTAAAAAAAAAAAAAAAAGAACCTACTCTATAGGAAAGCAATTCGGAAAAGAGTAAACAACTATATGAATATGTTAGTTTCAGTAGTAATCAGGACAGTGCAAAACCAAATAACAGTGAGATCAAGTGTCTCTTTATTGGTAAAAATTAAAACTTTTTTTTTTTCTTTTTTGGAGATGCCTTCTCACTTTGTCACCCAGGTTGGAGTGCAGTGGTGCGATCTTCACTCATTGCAACCTCTGCCTCCCAGGCTCAATCAGTCTGCCCACCTCAGCCTCCCAAGTAGCTGCGACTACAGGTCCTCCCCACCACGCCTGGCTAATTTTCTTGCATTTTTGGTAGAGATGGAGTTTTGCCAGGTTGCCCAAGCTGGTCTCAAACTCCTGAGCTCAAGCCATCCGCCCACCTGGGCCTCCCAAAGTACTGGGCTTACAGGCGTGAGCCACCGGACCCAGCAAAAAAATTAAAACTGATAATAATAAGTAATGTAAACATAGGAGGAAATGGAAAATTACTGTTGTTTGAAGTATAAACTCGTATAGCCTTTTTGGAAAATAATCACAGTATCTCGAAAAATTAAAAATGAAGATTGAAAATACCTCCAACATTTTCACTTCTATGCATATAAACTAGAGGAATTTCTCAAGAAGACTGGGTAAGAATGTTTGTTGTGTTATTTGTAACAGTGGAAAAAGTATACTGTAAATCTGTTCAAGACTAGATAAATGTAATATCCATAAAATGGATAACAGTGAACTTATATGTATTGTTTTCTTTTTCAAGCCATTAACATGGATTATTTTGGTTGTAGGTTAAATATGTTCTGTATTATAACCCTCTCCAACTGTGTAGGAACAGATTTGCTAATTTACATTTGTAGAGTTTTCCCTTAAGTGATCATTATTACTGATATTTCCCTAAATTCAAGATTTTTTTCCTTAAACATTGACTTCTCTTAATCTATTCAAGGAAAATAGTAGTATTCAAAAATTTATTTTGCTTCTTCATTATTTATGCTTTTTTGTAGGACTAATGTTTCAAGCCAGACTCCCTCTACCAAAAGAAGTTTGGGATTTCTTCCTCAGCCAGTTCCTCTTTCTGTTAAAAAACTGAGGTGTAACCAGGATTACACTGGCTGGAATAAACCAAGAGTGCCCCTTTCCTCTCACCAACAGCAGCAACTGCAGGGGTAGGTCAATTCTTTCGTTTTACTTTCTTTTTTATAAAGTGATTCAATAGAAGTGAGCTTTGGTGTAAAATGTAATTAAAGGAGTCACATTAAAGTTCCAAAATATTTAGAAATTAGATCACTTATTAAAGATTTATTACATCCATAAGTAATGTTAACTTCATTTTCTGTTCGCCAAAAAATTTTAGAACTTTGGAATATATATAATACTCATTTTAAAGCAGAAAATGTGTATTTTCCAACCCAGTACACCTCATTCGACTGCTGAGGTACTTTCAATATTTTTTATATATTTTCACTAGTTTCTTCATGGTTATATATTTATTAAACACAAAAATGAGATCATAGTATAATAACTGTAGTAATTATAGTAGCTATCTTTTTAATTTTTTTTTAATAGAAATGGGATCTCACTATGTTGCAGGTTGGTAGAACTCCTGGCTTCAAGCAATCCTCCCTCCTCAGCCTCCCAAAGTGCTGGGATTACAAGCATGAGCCACTGTGCCTGGCCAGTAGCTCTATTACCTAAAGTGTTTATTACATGCCAGATACTGTCTGCTAAGCGTTTAAATTGATTTTTTTTATTTTAAATCTTCGCAACAAGTCTTTGAGATAGATATATTAAAAATCTGGTTTTATGAATAAAGTAAGGCTTAGCAAAGTTAATTAACTTGCTCAAAGTGATATAGGCAGTAGTACAGCAGTAGTAAATCCAGGCAGTTGTGCTGCAATTGCATTCTTAATCACTATGCTGTATTGCTTCTCTGTTATCTTTTTCACTGCACATTAATCTTGGCACCCTTGTATATTAATACAGAACTTTCAACCATGTAAGTCTGCATTTAGGTTTCTCTTTTTTCCAAATGTAATTCAGCCTAGAATGGGCATCGTTATACACATATGTATGTTTTTAATGCTTGTTGGAACTTTTCTATAGGATAAATTATTGGAAGTAAAATTGTTAAGGATTAAGACTAAGGAAGGCAGTTTGAAATTTTTAATTATTTTTACCAAACTGCTCTCTCATAACCTATCAACTTGTTTTTAATCTCACTCAAAGTACTGCTTTTATACCAGCTTTTAACTTACAGCATTACTTGAATGAGTGGTATTTGCCAAATGGCTTATTCATAGTAGTTTATATGCTTCATATATTAGCAGAAAACATCATAAAATTTGCAGTGAAAACAATTCACTCTCCTTTCTGCTTACCTGTTGCTTTCTTTAATCTTCGTCTTTTCTACTCTTTCTTCTATGATGTTTGCTTTCCAGTCAAATGCTTAATTTCCTTTGTTCTTCATTCTAATTGTTCAACCTCAGTTATCTTGCTGCCTCCTAACCAGACAACATTTTATATTGGTCTTATCTATCCCATTTTGTGACCGTTCTTCATCTGGGTCTTTGTCTCTGTCTACCCTGATCTTGTTTCATTTTCCTATTGCCTTCTCCTGTATATTTTTTAGTTTACTTGTGGTTTCTGTTATTCACCTCTTTCAGACTCTTTTGAGAGCCTCGTGAGTTGCCACCCTTGGTACTCTAGGCTTCTCCAGTGTTTCTTTCATTTCTGTATAGTACCTATACCCATCTCTAGAAATACATCTTTCCTCTTTTTTAGACTTCTTCCAGGAATTAGTTTAGTATTTCAAGCAGTGTAAGTACTCAGGACTAAGGACTCCTTTAAAAAAAGAAAAAGAAAAAAAAACTGAGTAGAAAACTACCAGGTCTAAAGGATAATGGAGACTGGCTAATTGCAATGTTCCTCACAAATCCTCCAAAAAAAAACATAAGATTAATGAGGAGTACAAAGAAAAGCACACATAATCTATGCTTCAGCATTGCTAGGAGACGGTACCACCACCTTTAAGTTACCTGCTTCAGAACAGAAGCAAACCAAATTCCTTCAGTGTTCCTGTTTTCTACTGCTTAAGCCTGTGGGTGCTGAGGGTTAGGGACAGGAGCCTAAGGGATTCCATGAAAAATAATTTATAGGAATGGAAGACTTAGATGAAGCACTGAAGAAAATCACTCCCAGAAAGATAAAATCCAGTAATAAGTAGCAAAATACTGAATCTGGATCTTGGTAGTTTGCAGAACTAGTTATAGGGAAGAGGCTTGAATGTCAGTGGTACCAGAATAACAGCCTCAAAGAATCATTACTTATAGGGAAGAATTAGCCAAGTTTGGAAACTTGATTTAGAAGCAAGAGAAGAAAATTAAGGATCATGTCAAAATGAAAGGGAAACAAGACGTACCAACCTCTCTTTTTTCCCCTCCCTCCACCACCATCATTCTCTTCCATTTAAGAAACTATACTTTGCTAAACGAAGTGCTTCACTTAAGCCCTATTCACAAAATGAATAGGAATGTAAAAAAGCAGGCCACTTCCATAAAAAAATGACTATAAGAAAAAAACAGAAGCATGAATCAAAATATTTCAGCCAGTGAAAATTCTGCCCCCTAGAACAAACCATGAAGTAAACTGTTTACAGTGGGTAGACGCTAAATAGAATTAAGGCCAGGCGCTATGGCTCACACCTGTAATCCCAGCACTTTGAGGGGCCGAGGCAGGCGGATCACTTGAGGTCAAGAGTTCGAGACTAGCCTGGCCAACATGGTGAAACCCTGTCTGTACTAAAAATACAAAAATTAGCTGGGCATGGTGGCACATGCTAGTAATCCCAGCTACTTGGAAGGCTGAGGAGGGAGTATCACTTGAACCAGGGAGGCAGAGTGCAGTGAGCTGAGATTGCACCACTGTACTCCAGCCTAGACAACTGTGAGACTCCATCTCAAAAAAAAAAAAAAATGAAATAAATAAATAAATAAATATAATTGAATACCTTGAAAGAAGCACTTGAAAGTATGAAAAAGTAACATGAATAAAAATCCAGGCACCGCTTATACCTGTAAACCTAGCACTGGGAGGCCAAGGCAGGCGGATCACTTGAGGTCAGGAGTTCAATACCAACCTGGCCAACATGATGAACCCGGTCTCTACTAAAAATACAAAAAAATTAGCTGGATGTGGTGGTGGTGCCTGTAATCCCAGCTATTCGGGAGGCTGAGGCAGGAGAATTGCTTGAACCCAAGAGGCAGAGGTTGCAGTGAGCTGAGATTGCGCCACTGCACTCCAGCCTGGGCGACAGAGCAAAACTCCATCTCAAAAAGAAAAAAAAAAATTCAAACTAAGAATCACAATGGCCGAGCAAGAATAAATGAAATGACAAATGCTTGAACTCAGAAAAGATGGAGAAGAAAAGATATATTGAAAATGAAGTTTTAAATTAAAGATACCCAAGTGAAAATAATTTCAAATGAAAATGGGCTTTAAAAAGACAAGCCGGGGAAAAAAAGATGGAAAAAAAAAAAAAGTGTAAAAAGCCAGAAAGGGCCGGGCGTGGTGGCTCACCCCTGTAATCCCAGCACTTTGGGAGGTGCGTGGATCACCTGAGGTCAGGAGTCCGAGACCAACCTGACCGGTATGGTGAAACCCCATCTCTACTAAAAATACAAAAATTAGCCAGGCATGGTGGCATGTGCCCATAATCCCAGCTACTCAGGAGGCTGAGGCAGGAGAATTTCTTGAACCCAGGAGGCGGAGGTTGCAGTGAGCTGAGATCGCGCCACCGCACTCCAGCCTGAGTGACAGAATGACACTCCATCTCAAAAAAAAAAAAAAAAGCCAGAAAGAAGGTAGTTGAACTAGAAAAAAGGCAAAGAATACACCCATATTACATATAATTAGTGTCCCAGAAGAAGAAGATTAAAGCATTGAGACAGAAGTAGTGTTAAAAACTGTAATCCCGCTGGGCATGGTGACTCATGCCTGTTATACCAGCACTTTGGGAGGCAGAGATGGGTAGATCTCTTGAGCCCAGGAATTCGAGACCAATCTGGGCAACATAGTGAAACCCCATCTCTACAAATAGTACAAAAATTAGCTGGGCTTGGTGGCGTGCACCTATGGTCCCAGATACTCAGGGGACTGAGGCAGGAGGATTGCTTGAGCCCAGGAGGTCAAGGCTGCAGTGAGCCATGATAGTCCACTGCACTCCAGCCTGGGTGACAGAGAGCAAGACCTTGTCTCAAAAAAAAAACAACAAAACAACTATAATCCAAGAAAACTTCACTGAAATAAAAGTCTTGAATCTATATATTGAAAGAGCTTTCCAGGTATCTGGAAAATTGACCTAGAATAATCAAAACATGTCTTAGTACAACTATTAGACTTTAAAGACAAGGAAAAATCCTCAGTTCCTGAATCAAAAAGATGAAGTAACTTACAAGGGCAACAGAAATAGTCTGGCATCAGACTTCTCAAAGTCATCATGCAAAGCAGGATAACACTAACATCATTTTCAAGAAACTCGATGAAAGGAGGTGTGAAACAAAGACTTCATGCCAAGCCAAGTTGTCAAATATGCAAGCTAGAGAAAAAACGTTTGGAGTATAAGAACTTGGAATACTATACACACATTTGCTCTTCCTGAGGACTCTACAGAAAATGAGCTTCATGCATCCAAGAGTAACTGGAGAAACACTGACAAAAACGTAAATGATGAACATTTCATATATTCAGTTATAGAACTAAGACAAACAATGGTGAGAATACATATAAAAGAATGATATATAAACATTATGTCAGCTGGGCATGCTGGCTAACACCTGTAATCCCAGCAGTTTGAGAGTCTAAGGCAGGCATATCACTTGAGCTCAGGAGTTTGAGACCAGCCTGGAAAACACAGAAAAACCACATCTCTACAAAAAATACAAAAAAAATTTAGCTGAGTGTGGTTGTGCACACCTGTAGTTCCATCTGCTTGGGAGGCTGAGGTGGGAAGATTGCTTGAGCCTGGGAGGTTGAGGCCACAGTGAACCGTGGTCACACCACTGCACTCTAGCTTGAGTGACAAAATGAGACACTATTTCCCCCCAGATTTTTTTTTTCTGATAAAGTAGTAAGATTGCAACTAAAAGAAAATGGGCTAAGAGAAAGAAGGAAGAAAATAATGTAGTTGACTGTTTCATAAAGTAATAGGTATGAGTCAAAGGATACCATTTAAAATGAATAGGCTGAGTGCAATGGCTCACGCCTGTAATCCCAACACTTTGGGAGGCCAAGTTGGAGGGATCACTTGAGCTTGAGAGTTCAAGACCAGCCTGGGCAACATAGTAAGACCCTGTCTCTACAAAAATAAATAAATAAAATGGGCAAGCTAGGCCAGGCACAGTGGCCCACATCTGTAATCCTAGCACTTTGGGAGGCCAAAATGGGAGGATCACTTGAGGCTAGGAATTCAAGACCAGCCTGGGCCACATAGCAAGACTCTCTCTGTACAAATAATAAAATAAAAAATTAGCCCAACATGGTGGTACACGTCTTCAATCCCAGCTACCAGGGAGACTGAGGCCGGAGGATTGCTTGAGCCCAGGAGTTTAAAGTTACAGTGATCCATGATCGTGCCACTGTACTCCAGCCTAAGTGACAGAGCAAGACCTTGTCTCTAACATAAAATAATAAAATGGACAGGCTAGATGGTTTTAAAAGTTTATGATAAAGGAGTTAACAGCAATATAAAAAGTCTAAAACTGTCTCATAAAGCAAAACTGAACTCTGTGCTGCATTACTAGAAATATATGTAGAACAGTAATTCAAAAAGTATTATAATAAAGGGAAGGAGAGATTATTTAATGGAAACAATAAGAAATCAGAGGCTGCAGTCCTGATACCCAATAAAGTAGAACTTAGGGCAGAAATTTGTATATTAGGCCAGAAGTCTGTATATTTTTCCTTCCAGTTCTGTCAGTTTTTACTTTATGTATTTTATAGCTTTGTTTTTGACACATACACATTTAGGATTATATTAATTAAATCTTAATGAATTGATGTCCCTATTGTTATGAAATGCCCCTTTTTATCCCTAATAATATTTTTCTGAAGTCTGCTGTGTCTTATATTAATAGTGACTCCACATTTTTATGATTAGATCATCCAGTCTAAATTGATGATTGAAGTATTTAGACCATTAATATTTTTCACAATTATGGGTAAGGCTGAGTTTAAGTCTACCATCTTGCTAATTGTCTTCTATTTGTTCCATCTGTACTTGGTTACTTTTTTCTCTTTCTTTCCTTCATGTTCATTTTATCTCCATTATTGCTTCCTACGCCACATCATTTATACTGTTATCATACATTTTACTGCTTTTTCTTTTTCTTTTTTTTTTCTTTTTTGAGATGGAGTTTTGCTCTCGTTGCCCAGGCTGGAGTGCAATGGCCCAATCTCGGCTCACTGCAGCCTCCACCTCCCGGGTTCAAGCAATTCTCCTGCCTCAGCCTCCAGAGTAGCTGGGATTATAGGCACGTGCTACCACGCCCTGCTAATTTTGTATTTTTAGTAGAGACGGAGTTTCTCCTTATTGATCAGGCTGGTCTCGAGCTCCCGACCTCAGGTGATCTGCCCGCCTCGGCCTCCCAAAGTGCTGGGATTACAGGCGTGAGCCACCGCGCCCAGCCCATTTTACTTCTATGTATGTTATACACCCCACAATACGTAGTTACGACTTTTTTACAGCCTTACTAATTCACGTACCATGTAGTTACCTATTTAAAGTGTATTATTTGGTGTTACTGTTTTAAACAGTCCAGTGTATTTAAAGAAATTAAAAGATGAGACAAATGTATTTTGTATTTTCCCACATGATTTCACATTTTAAGTGCTCTTTATTCTTATGTGTAGATCTGAGTTTCTATCTGGTATCATTTTGCGTGAAAAATGTCACTTTAACATTTCTTTTTTTTTTTTATTTTTTTTTATTTTTTGAGGCGGAGTCTCGCTCTGTCACCCAGGCTGGAGTACGGTGGCGCAATCTCGGCTCACTGCAAGCTCTGCCTCCCGGGTTCACACCATTCTCCTGCCTCAGCCTCCTGAGTAGCTGGGACTACAGGCGCCCGCCACCATGCCCGGCTGATTTTTTTTTTTTTGTATTTTTAGTAGAGACAGGGTTTCACTGTGGTCTCGATCTCCTGACCTCGTGATCCGCCCGCCTCGGCCTCCCAAAGTGCTGGGATTACAAGCGTGAGCCACCACGCCCAGCACTTTAACATTTCTTACAGTGCATGTCTCTTGGCAGCAAGTATTCTCAGATTTTGTTTGTCAGAAAAAGGATTTTGCTTTTAATTTTAAAAGATATTTCCATTGGATCTAGAAATCTAGCTTATATAGAACTCTAACTTGATAACGTGTTTCTTTCAGTATTTTAAAAGATATCTTTTCTTTGTCTTCTTTTTTGTATAATTTCTGACTAGAAGCCTATGGTCTTAATCTTGTTTTAGTCTTAACTTTACAATTATGTACTTTGTTTCCCTAGTTCTTGCATATTCAAAATTTTTTCTCTAGCTTGGATATTTGAAAAATAGTTTGGCCGGATGTAAAATCCTTGGGTCATGCTTTCTTTCCTTGGGTTTCTTATAATGCGACTTTACTGTTACCTTGCTTTGTATTTGCTTTTCAGAAATAAGATGCCAGTGTAATTCTTCTGCCCTTGTAAGTGATTTAATCTTCCTCCCTGAAGGCACTGAGACAGTTTTTCTCTGACTGCTTTTTAAGATTTTCTCTTCGTTGCTAATTTTTAGCAGTTTTATTTTGATGGGCTTTATTTTGATTTGTGTTTATCTCACTTGGGATTTGTTGAGCTTCTTGGATCTGTGGGTTTCTAGTTTTTATCAGATTTTGAACGTTTTTATCTTGATTTTTTCAGTTTTTTTTCTGACTCTTCTCTGGATTCCAGTTATATTTGATATAAATATAATTGTATTTGATATCGTCCCAGAGGTTTAGTGGGAATCTATTCTGTTGCTGTCTTTTCAAGTTCAGATATTTCCTTCTACAGTGTGTAATATGCTATTAATCCCATCAAGTGAAATTTTCATTTTAAATATTGTGATTTTCATCTGTAGAAGTTTAATTTGAGTCTTTAAAAAATCTTTCACTTCTCTCATTATGTTTATGATTTCCTTTCCATTCTTGATCATGTAGAGCATATTTTAAGTAGTTGTTTCAATATTCTTGTCTGCAGTGGTTTTGATTGTTTTGAGACTCCTGTGTAAGTTCTTCTTTTTCATTTCTATTTTTTTTTCTTCTTTCTCAGCTGTGTGATCTGCATAAGTTCTTTTTGAATATAGAGTATCCTTTACTCTAAGGCTAATTTGCTTCCTTTCCTAAAGCATAGTTCCTTTGGGGTGTCTGTTAACGCTCTGTGAATTCATCTAGGTCTCTCTGCTCTGACTGGTGTAAATTCAAACTGGTGGAATTTTAGTCCCTGTGTGAGTTCTGGGAGTTGTTTGGCCAATAGCTCCATAGTAAACATTCTTTTCCTTGAAGTTGTTCTTGATTAGTGTCAAGAAGACTGAGTTTCACTCTGCATACACAGGTTGGTATTCAGCCAAATATTCAAGCAGACTGCTATGCAGGTTTCTGGAGCTTTTCCTTTGCTCAGTTCCCTCCTCTCAAGTACTCTGTCCCAGAAATCTCAGCAACCTCAGCTTTTCGAACTTATTTCTCTCAGCTCAACTTGGTAAGATTTCTGGGCTGTTTGGGTGCTCCCTGAATTGCAGTTCACAAATTGCCTCCAGACAGAAAATCTGGGTAATAGTAGGGCTCACATCATTTATTTTCCTTCTCTTATGGATCACCGTTTTGTGCTGCCTATTGTCTAGTATCTGAAAATAGCTGTTTTCTCTATTTTGTCCAGGTTTCTCATTGTTTATAGTAGGAAGGTAATTCCAGACTCTCATACTTCCTCATAGGCAGAAGCAGAAGCAGTAGTTCTTTCAGGTACTCAAAATTGACATCACGCATGGGCAACACAGGAATATCATGTATTCCTGGATGTGATGCCCTTAGAAGGATACAGAATCCACCAGACATGTGGCTCACACCTATAATCTCAGCACTTTGGGAGGTCAAGGCAGGTAGATTGCTTGAGCCCAGGAGTTCAAAACCAGCCTGGGTAACGTGACAAAATTCTGTCTCTACAAAAAAATACAAAATTAGCCTGGCATGGTGGTGCGCATTTGTAGCCCCAGCTACTCAGGAAGCTGAGGTGGGAGGATCATCTGAGTCCGGGGGGATCGAGGCTGCAGGGAGCCAAGATTGTGCCACTGTGCTCCAGCCTGGGCAACAGAATGAGAACCTCTCAAAAAAAAAAAAAAAAAAAAAAAAGATCGGATGTGAGGGTGATCTGACTGTGACATCTGTCACCCCGTTGTTCACCAGGGTTGATTTGGCTGATCTGACTGGCTAGGCGGGTATCCCCTTCCTCCCTCACCACTCCATGTGTGTCTGTCCCAAACCTGTGTGTTCAGTCAAAGAGGACAACCATCCCCAATAGAGGAGGACTGGTCTTCAGTCAAGGGTATACGAGTAGCTGCACTCCCCTGCTAGAACCTCCAAACAAGCTCTCAAAAAAAAAAAAACAAAAAGGATGACATGGTATCACTGTTTGCTCATGTGCTCTTCCAGTTTGGGCTGAATCTCAGGAAATAGCAAACCCAGTATGAGGGACGTTCTACTAAAAATAAGGCTAGGTCAGGTGAGGTGCCTCACACCTGTAATCCCAGCACTCTGGGAGACCGAGGCAGGTGAATCACTTGAGGTCAGGAGTTCGAGACCAGCCTGGCCAACATGGGGAAACACCGTCTCTATTAAAAATACAGGCTGGGCGTGGTGGCTCATGCCTGTAATCCCAACACTTTGGGAGGCAAAGGCGGGCAGATCACTTGAGGTCAGGAGTTCAAGACAAACCTGGTCAACATGATGAAACCTCTACTAAAAATAGAAAAAAATTAGCCAGGCCTGGTGGTGCACACCTGTAATCCCAGCTACTCGGGAGGCTTAGGCAGGAGAATTGCTTGAACCTGGGAGACGGAAGTTGCAATAAGCCGAGATTACAACACTGCACTCCAGCCTGGGCAACAGAGCAAGACTCTGTCTCAAAAAAAATAAATAAATGAATACAAACATTAGCTGTGTGTGGTGGCACACGCCTGTCACCCTAGTTATTTGGGAGGCTGAGGCATGAGACTTGCTTGAACCCGGGAGGCAGAGGTTGTAGTGAACTGAGATCACGCCACTACACTCCAGCCTGGGCAACAGAGCAAGACTGTGTCTAAAAAAAGAAAAAAAAAAAAAAACGAAAAAAACAGGCTGGGTGCAGTGGCTCACGCCTGTAATCCCAACACTTTGGGAGGCCGAGGAAGGAGAATTGCTTGAGCCCTGGAGTTCAATACCAGCCTAGGCAACATAGTGAGATCCGTCTCTAAAAAAATTAAAAAACTACCCAGGCATAGTGGCACACATTGTAGTGGGGAAGCTGAGGTGGGAGGATTGCTCAAGCCTGGTAGGTTGAGGCTGCAGTAAGTCGTCATCACACCACTGCACTCCAGCCAGGACAACAGAGCAAGACCCTGTCTCAAAAACAGAAATAAAACAAAACCCAGGGTAGGGAGAACTGTATTCTTCAAAAATGTCTGTGTCATGTAAGAGAAAGCTGAGAACTTACTCCAGATTAAAGAAAACTAAAGAGACATGAAAACAGCATGTGATCCTGGACTGAATCTTGTACCTAAGTGAGGGAAAAAAAGCCATAAAGAACCTTCTTGGGGCTATTGACAAAATTGAATTAAGGAACGTATATTAGATAGAATATTGTATCAGTGTTAAATTTACTGATGCTGATAATTGTACTCTGGTTATTTATAAGAATGGTCTTATAAAATACACACGAAAGTATTTAGAGCTAAAGGGGTTTAATAAATGCAACTTACTCTGAAATGGTTTCAGAAAAATATATATAGAGAGAGGGATATTAAGTGATGAAGTGCATATTACAGAAGTATAACAGTTGGTGAATCCAGGTAAAGATTTTTGCATCTTTTCTGGAAGTCTAAATTTATTTATAAATTAAAAGGTTTTTTGGTGGTGGTTGTTTTTTGTTTTTTTGTTTTTTTTTTTTTTTTTTTTTTTTTTGGAAATGAAGTCTCGCTGCCGCCCAGGCTGGAATGCAGTGGCGCGATCCTGGCTCACTGCAGGCTCCGCCCCCCGGGGTTCACGCCATTCTCCTGCCTCAGCCTCCCAAGTAGCTGGGACTACAGGTGCCCGCCACTTTGCCCGGCTAATTTTTTGTATTTTTAGTAGAGACGGGGTTTCACCGTGTTAACCAAGATGGTCTCGATCTCCTGACCTCATGATCCGCCTACCTCGGCCTCGCAAAGTGCTGGGATTACAGGCGTGAGCCACCGCGCCCGGCCGTTTTTTGTTTTTTTAAAAAAAACATAGTCTTGCTCTGTTGCCCAGGCGTGAGTTGCAATGGCGCGATCTCGGCTCACTGCAACCTCCGCCTCCTGGGTTCAAGCGATTCTCCTGCCTCAGCCTTCTAGTAGCTGCAATTACAGGCGCATACCACCATGCCTGGCTAATTTTCGTGTTTTTAGTAGAGACAGTGTTCCACTGTATTGGCCAGGCTGGTCTCAAACTACTGACCTCAAGTGATCTGCCTGCCTCGGCCTCCCAAAGTGCTTGGATTACAGGCGTGAGCCACTGTGCCTGGCCTATTATTATAATGTCATGATGCAGTGGTTCTCAAAGTAGGGTCCCCAGACCAGCAGCATCAACATGATCTAGTAACTTGTTAGAAATGGACATTTTTGTGCCTTCTTTTTTTGGACACATTTGTGTCCAAACCTACTGAATCAGAAACCTTGGGGTTAGGGTCCAGTCATATGTAGTTTAACAAGCCCTCCAGGTGATTCTGAAACATAAAGTGGAGAACTCCTACTATACTGAACATACTTTAGGAATTCCTGTTGCCTTCTAAAGTACTATTTCTTTAATTTTCAGCTTCTCCAATTTGGGAAATACCTGCTATATGAATGCTATTCTACAATCTCTATTTTCACTCCAGTCATTTGCAAATGACTTGCTTAAACAAGGTATCCCATGGAAGAAAATTCCACTCAATGCACTTATCAGGTAATCATTATGTACTGTACTTATTGAGTAACCTTTTACTTCATTGATTATAGAATAATGGAATTTTAGACACTCAAAAATTTTCTGTGCCATTTTTAGTAATTATTCTTTAAAATATCATGCCATGTCATGTAAAACGTGCTAACTTTGTGTTTTTTGTTTTACCAGACGCTTTGCACACTTGCTTGTTAAAAAAGATATCTGTAATTCAGAGACCAAAAAGGATTTACTCAAGAAGGTTAAAAATGCCATTTCAGCCACAGCAGAGAGATTCTCTGGTTATATGCAGAATGTGAGTATTAATTGTTTTAAAACGTTTCAGAGGCCTGACACGGTGGCTCACATCTGTAATCCCAGCACTTTGAGAGGCCTAGGTGGCAGGTCACCTGAGGTCACTGAGGTCAGGAGTTTGAGACCAGCCTGGCCAACATGGCGAAACTCTGTCTCTACTAAAAATACAAAAATTAGCTAGGCGTGGTAGCATGCGCCTGTAATCCCAGCTACTCGGGAGGCTGAGGCAGGAGAATTGCTTGAACCCAGGAGGCAGAGGTTGTAGTGAGCCAAGATCATACCACTGCACTATAGCCTGGGTGACACAGCAAGACTCCATCTCAAAAAATAAATAAATAAGTATTTATAAAAATAAATAAAATAGGCCAGGTGCGGTGGCTTACGCCTGTAATCCCAGCACTTTGGAAGGCCACAGTGGGTGGATCACGAGGTCAGGAGTTTGAGACCAGCCTGGCCAGCATGGTGAAACCCTGTCCCTACTAAAGATTAAAAAAAATTAGCCAGGCATGGTGGCACATGCCTGTAATCCCAGCTACTCGGGAACCTGAGGCAGGAGAATCTCTTGAACCCAGGAGGCAGAGGTCGCAGTGAGCTGAGATCGCACTATTGCACTCCAACCTGGGCTACAGGGTGAGACTCTGTCTCAAAAAAATAAATAACATGTAAGAAATCATGGAAATTGACATGATTTTAGTGTGTTTCTTTATTTTCAAATGAGATTTGTGTATGTGTGTTCATTATAGATTGAAAAACCTGAGGAGAGGCTAGGTGCAGTAGCTCATACCTGTAATCCCAGCACTTTGAGAGGCCGAGGCGGGTGGATCACCTGAGGTCAGGAGTTCCAGACCAGCTTGACTGATGAGGTGAAACCCCATCTCTACTAAAAATACCAAAAAATTAGCCAGGCGTGATGTCGCATGTCTGTAATCCCAGCTACTTGGGAGGCTGATGCAGAATAATCGGTTGAACCCTGGAGGCAGAGGTTGCAGTGAGCCGAGATTGTGCCATTGTACTCCAGGCGTGTGACGAGCAAAAATCCGTCAGAAAGAAAGAAAGAAAGAAAGAGAGAGAGAGAGAGAGAGAGAGAGAGGGAGGGAGGGAGGGAAGGAAAGAAAGGAAAGAAAGGAAAGAAAGAAAGAAAGAAAAGAAAGAAAGAAAAGAAAGACCTAAGGAATTGTAGTAAGATTAAATGTGACTCTTCTGTGTATTGTACCATATTTTAATATATAAATTTGATTTACCAGTGCAAGGACCTGGGCTGTGTTACCTGCGAAAATTGCCTCTTTTAACAAAGTGAGGAGTTACTCATTGATTCATGCCAGTGCAACTGATAAAATTATTAAGAATATATAATCTGTCATTTGTTTTTATTCACAAAATATGCCCCCAAATTCTTATAAGAATAAACCTGACATTGTTCACATATGTCATTGACTTCCAAGGGTTTTCACTGTATAAATTATAATGTTAATAAGCTATTATTTTTTGTTTTGTTTTTTGTTGTTCGTTTTTATTGTTTTCTTTTGAGACGGAATCTTGCTCTGTCACCCAAACTGGAATATAATGGTGCAATCTTGGCTCACTGTAACCTCTGCCTCCCGGGTTCAAGCAATTTTTCTGCCTCAGCCTCCCAAGTAGCTGGGATTACAGGGACTGCCACCACACCTGGCTAATTTTTGTATTTTTAATAAAGATTGCATTTCACCATGTTGGCCAGGCTGGTCTCGAACTCCTGACCTCAAGTGATCCGCCTGCCTCAGCCTTCCAGAGTGCTGGAATTACAGGTATGAGGCACAACACCCAGCCTCAGTAAGCTATTGTGACAAGAAATGTTTTTATCTGATTAAGGATATTGTTGTCTTATTAGGATGCTCATGAATTTTTAAGTCAGTGTTTGGACCAGCTGAAAGAAGATATGGAAAAATTAAATAAAACTTGGAAGACTGAACCTGTTTCTGGAGAAGAAAATTCACCAGATATTTCAGCTACCAGAGTATACACTTGCCCTGTTATTAGTAATTTGGAGTTTGAGGTTCAGCACTCCATCATTTGTAAAGCGTAAGTAGTGTCTAAGAAATGATTTCCCCTTTTTACTTCTTTATGGCAAGTGATTAAAACTCTCCTATGACATACCAAATGCCATGAATTCTTTTCTGTTTTTAAGACAGGATCTCACACAGTCGCCTAGGCTCTTGGGTGCAGTGGCACAACCCCAGCTCATTGCAGCCTAGATCTCCTGGGATCAAGTGATCCTCCTACCTCAGCCTCCCGAGTAATGAATTTTTATCTCATCTTCCTTTCTACGTCATAGGGGAAATATAAACCAACAGATTATATCAAACCTTTTTTTTTTCAAAGTCTTTATCTTTCCATAGAAATGCTTGGGCTGGACACAGTGGCTCATGCCTGTAATCCCAACACTTTGGGAGGATGAGGTGGGCAGATAGTTTGAGCCCAGGAGTTCAAGACCAGCCTGGGCAACATGGGAAAACCCCATCTCTACAAAATATATAAAAATTAGGCAGGCGTGGTGATGCACACCTATAATCCCAGCTACTTGGAAGGCTGAAGTGGGAGGATTGCTTGAACACTGCAAGTTGAGGCTGCAGTTAAGCCATGATGACGCCACTGCACTCCAGCTTGGGCAACAAAGCAAGACCCTATCTCAAAAAACAAAACAAAAATGCGTGGTGGAGTGAGAACTGAGGAAAATTTAAATACTCTATTATACACTTTAGTATTGCCTAACACTTAATTTTAATCTATAGTTTTATTTTTTTCATTCTACATCTTTTCCAGTGTAGAATATTGGTTTGTTTGGGAATACTTGTTTTTCTTTGTCACTGAAAAAAAACACACCTTATTACTTGCTTTTTTGGTTGAACCCCAAATTATTTTTACTAAAAATATATTTTTTAACAAAATAGATCTGAATTTGAATTATTTTTACCTTTTACAATGTTTTTCGACCATATTTACAGTAATTAGCCAGACTTCCTACATTAAATTAATTTCCATACTTATCAGGACTTCTATAGCCTGCACATCACTTTAAAATATTTTACTTTGACTAATATTCCAGTCATCTGTAGTACATCTCTGAATAGATTTTTTTCAGATAGAATGTAATTCTTCACAGTCTCTATATAAGAGAGAATTATTTCTATGACTTTCACACATGACTTAATGCAGAATTATTGACTCACACGTAGTCTTTACCCATCAATGTATTAAGTATACTGCCCTATCATATCCTGTTACTCTGTGCGACTCATAAGAAACCTGACTTTGTGGGAATTTTTTTCTTTTTCTTCCTGAAAATCTGTGGTATTCTTTATTTTTGAAATTCACAGTTTCACTAGTTTACATCTAGTTATTAACACTTTTTGTTATTTTTGCCTTAATATGGTAGAGCCTTTTCATCTGAAGCTTTGGGATTTTCTCCAGATCCAGAAAACTATTCTCTAAATACTGCTTCTCTTCCATTCTGGAATTTTCTTCAGAAATATTCAAAATCCATATTGGTTCTCCAATTTTCTGTCCTCCATATCTATTTTTCTCAGGCTGCTCAAAATGATAGTGTTCACTGACATCTTTTCTAGCTATAACATTCTAGCATTTTTAACCAGAATTTTAATAAAGACAGTTTTGCATCAGTAGTCTGTGATACTGCTTGCTTTCATTCATGACTTCATCAGTCTTTTCCCCCGGTGGATAAATGGTTTTCTGAAGAAAACATCCGGATCTTGCAAGTATGGTTCAGCTTATAAAAGCTGGAGAGTCCAACAGCAGTTAATAATATAATAGCCATTTATCTCTTCCTTCTAATGCACCTTCCAGACAAAATTTGTACAAGTCAAAGTGAGAGGCAAAGTTTTCAGTTATTATTTCATTGAATTGTGGGAGTACCATTCAGATTTTTTTATAGGAAAATTTAAGTTGCCTCAGTTGAAAATGACCACAGGCAGTCCACCAGCTCTCTCAGTCAGGTCTGGGGAGCTGGACAGTGAGATCATTCAGGCAACCCAGAAGAAAGCAGCCATATCAGGCTGGGCATGGTGGCTCCCGCCTGTAATCCCAGCACTTTGGGAGGTCAAGGTGGGTGGATCACCTGAGGTCAGGAGTTCGAGACCAGCCTGGCCAACATGGCAAAACCCCATCTTCACTAAAAATACAAAAATTAGCCAGGCGTGGTGGTGCACACCTGTAGTCCCAGCTACTAGGGAGGCTGAGGCAGGACAATTGCTTTAACCTGGGAGGAGGTGGTTATAGTAAGCTGAGATTATGCCACTGCACTCTAGCCTGGGTGACAGAGCAAGACTCCATCTCAAAAAAAGAAAGAAGGCCATATCAGAGTAGTGGCTTCTACAGTGTGCCAGTGGTGTTAGGCACTCTAATTGTACAGTACCCAGATGTTGGATATGCAGTTGAGGTATATGCATCAATGCAATAAGTGGCATGGGTCATGGGATATAGGCACACCAGGTGGCTAGACCGGGCAGGATGTGCCAGCTGGGTGGGGATAGGGTTCTGTTGCTTCATTAGTGATTTTATTTAGGACAATTCTCTAACACAAAGTAGTTTGTGGCTGAAGGAAGATTCCACACACATTACACTTTGGATTGTAATTTTGTGTGTCTGTCCTCTGCCCCATCTTGCTATAGGTTTGGCCAGTTTGGCAAATGTACTTTTTTTAAAAAAAAACCATTACAGTTTAAACTGACTGCTTTTTAATTAATATAAGGCAATTCAGTGTATTAATAATATATTCTTGAATATGGGGAAAAAAATTTTTTTTTTTTTTTTAAGACAGAGTCATGCTCCATCACCCAGGCTGGAGTGCAGTGGCGCAGTCATAGCTTACTGTAGCCTGCTAACTCCTGAACTTAAGCAGTCCTTCCCACCTCAGCATCTAGAGTAGCCAGGACTACGAGCACATGCCACCACACCCAGCTAATTTTTAAATTTTTTCTAGAGATGGGCTCTCACTATGTTGCCCAGGCTAGTCTTGAACTGGCCTCAAGCAACCCTCCCACCTTGGCCTCCCAAATTGCTGGAGTTTACAGGCGTAAGCCACTGTGCCCAGCTTTGTATTTCTTTTTCTCAAACCTGACATCTCATATGTCTGCAAGTCCTTTCAGCTCTACCTTGGAAATACATCCAGAATGTGACCTCTTTTTACCACTTTCATTGCCACTACCCTACACCAAACCACTGTCATCTCTTGTTTGAATTGTTGCGGCGTCTTTTAAATTAGTTACCATGTTTCTGCAGTCTGTTTTAAACACATAAGCCAAAGGAATCCATTTAAAATGGAAGTTAGTTCACATCAGCCTTCTGCTTATAAAATTTAAAAGCCTGTGACTTGTATAACCTCATGTAATCTGCCTCAGCACTCCTACCCCCATCTCTCTTAACTCTCTGACTTTATCTTCTGTCACACTTTTCCCTTGCTCATTCTGTTTTAACGAAATGAGCTTCCTTGCTTTTGTTCAAAAACACCAGGATCATAGTGCCTTAGAGTCTTTGCACTTAATATTTCCTCTATTTTGAATTCTCTTTCCCAAAATTCTCTTATTTTTATTTTTACTTAATTGCTGATTTATTTCTGAGACAGGGTATTGCCTTGTCACCCAGGCTAGAGTGCAGTGGCTCAATCACAGCTCACTGCAACCTCAACTTCCCTGGCTCAAGCAATCCTCCCGTCGCAGCCTCCCGAATAGCTGGGATGACAGGTGCACACCACCATGCCTGGCTAATTTTTTTGATTTTTTGTAGAGATCGGGTTTTCCAATGTTGCCTAGGCTGGTCTGAAACTTGTAGGCTCAAGCCAACTTCCCACTTCAGCCTCCCAAAATGCTGGGATTACAGGCACTAGCCCCCACACCTGGCCCCCATATTCTCATTTAGATAGTGCCCTCACTTTTCCAGATCTTTACATAAAGGCCATTTGTTCAGTGATGTGTTTTCTTGCCACGCTATCAGATACTCTGCTCTGATCTTTCATTTCCCTCTTCCCTACTATGTATTTCCTCTTTACATGTATCACTATCTAACATACTGTATGTTTTACTAGTGTCGATTTCATTGTCTCTCCCAGTATAATGATGGCTTCATGAGAGGAGGTATTTTTGCCTTGGTTTATTCACTGCTATCACCCCAGTGCCTAGAACATTTTCTGGCATATAGGAGGCCCTATTAGGTTTTCAGTGCTGTGTAAGAAATTGCTTCAAACATATTAGCTTAAAACAACACCCATTTATTCATCCCAGCTCTGTAGGTCGGAAAACTAAGCACAGTATGGCTGAGTTCTCAGCTCAGAGTATCATAAGGCTGGAATAAAGGTATTACTGCCTGTGCTCTCATCTGGAGCCCAGGTTCCTCTTCTGTCTCATTAAGGTCGTGGGTAGAATTCAGATCCTATGGTTATAGGACTGAGATCCTCATTTTCTTGCTAGCTGTCCACTGGAACCACTCATTTCCTGAAGGCTGACTATAGATCCTTGCCACATGGCCCCCTCATAGGCACTTCACAACAGTGCTGTTTGCTTTTTTCCAGGCTAGCAGGAAGTATACATCTTTCTGACTTCAGACTTCTCTTTCTGTCCTCTAGACCCAGATTTGAAGGGCTCATATGGGTGGAGCATGGTGGCTCATGCCTGTAATCCCAGCACTTTGGGAGGCTGAGGCAAGAGGATCACTTGAATCTAGGTGTTTGAGACCAACCCTGACAACATAGTGATATCCTCTTCTCTACAAAAAGTTTAAAAATAGCCAGACATGGTGGTGCACACCTGTAGTCCCAGCTGTTTGGGAGGCTAAGGTGAGAGGATTGCTTGAGCCTGGGAGGTCGAGGCTGCAGTGAGCCGTGGTCGTGCCACTGCTCTCCAGCCTGGACAACAGAGCAAGAGCCTATCTCAAAAACAAACAAACAGAAGGGCTCATGATTGGATCTGACCCATTCAGATAATCTCCTTTTTGATTCATTCAAAGTTAAGATTAGTATCCTTAATTATGTCTGCAAAATTCCTTTGGGCCAGGTAAAATAACGTCATCATAGGTGTGGTAGCTCATCATTATCACAGGTTGGTTATATCCACACTCAAAGGGGACAGAAATATACAAAGTCAAGGGTCACCTTAGAATTCTGCCTTTTAGAGAGGCACTCAGTAAATGTTTGTTGAATCAAAGACAAATATACTCTTATGTTTTCATAAGATAGTCTTTAGCTGAAACAGTAGGGAATTAGGGTAGAAATAAGAATATTACCTAAAGTACTGATAAGACAAAATGAAAAACAGTCAGCTAAAACTATTTAAAAGAAATTTGCTTCTAGGTAAATTGAATATGGTGTTTTAATTTCTGAGCTCATGTTTTAAAATTCTATAAAAAATATATTTGATAACTAAATCATTCTGCTGCCTAATAGAAGTAACCACATACGCACATAAAGAACATGTAGATTATTTATTTATTTATTTGTTTATTTATTTAGAGATGGAGTCTCACTCTGTCGCCCAGGCTGGAGTGCAGTGGGGCGATCTCGGCTCACTTTGAGCTCCGCCTCCTGGGTTCACACCATTCTCCTGCCTCAGTCTCCCGACTACAGGTGCCCGCCACTATGCCTGGCTAATTTTTTCTATTTTTAGCAGAGACGGGGTTTCACTGTGTTAGCCAGGATGGTCTTGATTTCCTGATATCGTGATCCGCCCATCTCAGCCTCCCAAAGTGCTGAGATTACAGGCGTGAGCCATTGTGCCTGGCCAATAACATGTAGAATTTTTAAAGCAGCATTACTTATATAGCCAACAACTGGAAACAACCTAAATGCTCATCAGTACTAACATGGATAATTGTAGAATATTCATACAGATTAAAGCTATACAACAATGAAAATGCAGTAGAGTCATGCGCAGCAGGCATAGTTAAATATTACAATCATGCTGAACAAAAAGAGGCCAACTAAAAGAAAACGTATTGCATAATCCCGTTATAAAAGGTTCAAAAACAGGCAGAACATCTATAGTGTTGGAAGTCAGAATAATAGTTGTCTTTTGGGACCATGTGTGGTGGCTCACACCTGTAATCCCAGCATTTTGGGAGGCCGAGGCAGGCAGATCACGAGGTCAGGAGTTCAAGACTGGCCTGGCTAACATGGTGAAACCCCATCTCTACTAAAATACTAAAAATTAGCCAGGCATGGTGGTGTGCGCCTGTAATCCCAGCTACTTGGGAGGCTGAGGTAGCAATCGCTTGAAACCAGGAGGCAGAGGTTGCAGTGAGCCGAGATCGTGCCATTGCACTCCAGCTTGGGCAACAAAAGCAAAACTCTGCCTCAAAAAAATAAAAAATAGTTATTTTGGAGGAGAAGGAAGGAGGGTAGTGACTGGAAAAGGATATGTGCAAGGGGGCTTCTAGGGAGTTGATGGTGTTGTTCTGTTTCTTTTTTGTTGTTGTTTTTCTTTTTTTTTTGAGACAGAGTATCTCTCTGTCGCCCAGGCTGGAGTGCAGTGGCGTGATCTCAGCTCACTGCAACCTCCACCTCCCGTGTTCAAGTGATTCTCCTGCCTCAGCCTCCCAAGTAGCTGAGATTACAGGCACCCACCACCTTGCCTGGCTAATTTTTGTATTTTTTGTAGAGACAAGGTTTCACCATGTTGGCCAGGCTGGTCTCAAACTCCTGACCTCAGGTAATCCACCCACCTTGGCCTCCCAAAGTGCTGGGATTATAGGCACCAGCCACCACACCTGGCCCTCTTTCTTGATTTGAGTGGTGATGAATGTGTTAACTGATAATTTATCAAGCTGTATACCTGTGACAGGTTCACTTTTGTATGTTATGTTATACTTTAGTTTTTTAAAGCTTGGGGGTTGCTTATATAAAGTTTAAAAATTGGCCGGGTGTGGTGGCTCACGCCTGTAATCCCAGTGCTTTGGGAGGCTGAGGCGGTAGGATCACCTGAGGTCGGGAGTTCGAGACCAGCCTAACCAACATGGAGAAACCCCGTCTCTACTAAAAATACAAAATTAGCCGGGCATGGTGGCGCATGCCTGTAATCCCAGCTACTTGCGAGGCTGAGGCAGGAGAATTGTTTGAACCCCGGAGGCAGAGGTTGCAGTGAGCTGAGATCACACCATTGTACTCCAGCCTGGGTGACAAGAGCGAAACTGCATCTCACGAAAAGAAAAAAGATTTAAAGTACTTAAATATTTGCAATTGAGGTTTTATCTGTGTTAATTTAATAAGGGTCAAAGTAAACATGAAAAAGTCTTAAATGTATATAGTTCTTATGCCTGGTGATAGTGTGTCAGTACCATAAGTTCTGTGGAAGAACAGTTTCTCAGGTATATTTGTATTTCTTGTGTATTGGTCTAAATGCTTACATGTCTCATTTTATTCTTACAGATGTGGAGAGATTATCCCCAAAAGAGAACAGTTTAATGACCTCTCTATTGACCTTCCTCGTAGGAAAAAACCACTCCCTCCTCGTTCAATTCAAGATTCTCTTGATCTTTTCTTCAGGGTAAATAATATCTTTTGTATTTTCACATAACTAAATTTTGTATCATTGATAGTTGTATTTGAAGTTGGTTTCTTCAAGGCAAAGTTTCTTTTCTTTTCTTTTTTTTTTTCTTTTTTTTTTTTTTTGGAGACAGAGTCTCACTTTGTCACCCTGGCTATAGTGCAGTCGCATAATCTCAGCTCACTGCAACCTCTGCCCCCAGGTTCAGATGGTCCTCCCACCTCAGCCTCCCCAAGTAGCTGGATCATGCCACCATGTCTGACGAATTTTTGTATTTTTGGTAGAGTCGTGGTTTCATCATGTTGGCCAGGCTGGTCTCGAACTCCTGACCTTAAGTAATCTGCCCACCTTGGCCTCCCAAAGTCTTGGGATTACAGGTGTGAGCCACCACACCTGGTTTTGGCAGAGTTTCAACAAAATTATTCTTGGGGAAAACAGATGAGAAGTTTTTATAAATTATTATTATTTTTAAAAGCTTGATAAATCTAATTATAACTCATTGAAAAAGAAAATTGCTTAAATAGATTATAAATTTAACTCAATAGCAAGCATTTAGACAATCTTAGAAATAGTTTGTTGGCCAGGCGCAGTGGCTAACACCTGATTACAGGTATATCCCAGCACTTTGGGAGGCCAAGGCAGGTGGATCACAAGGTCAAGAGATCAAGATCATCCTGGCCAACCTGGTGAAACCTGGTCTCTACTAAAAATACAAAAAATAACAGGGTATGGTGGCGGGTGCCTGTAGTCCCAGCTAGTCAGGAGGCTGAGGCAGGAAAATCGCTTGAACCTGGGAGTGGGAGGTTGCAGTGAGCCAAGATCACGCCACTGCACTCCAGTCTGGCGACAGAACGAGACTCTGTCTCTAAAAAAAAAAAAAAAAGTAGTTTGTTATTTGTAAACAAATATTAAAGTATTTGAAGTAACATATTCTAAAATTTGGTAACATGAAATTAGAACTGTAGATACCATGTAAGTTGGTATCCTAAGATCTGCAGAATAAGAAAATATTCTGCTGGGCACAGTGGCTCACGCCTGTAATCCTAGCACTTTGGGAGGCCAAGCGGGCAGATCACGAGGTCAGGAGATCGAGACCATCCTGGCTAACACGGTGAAACCCCATCTCTACTAAAAATACAAAAAAATTAGCCGGGCGAGGTGGCGGGCGCCTGTAGTCCCAGCTACGCGGCAAGCTGAGGCAGGAGAATGGCGTGAACCCCGGGGGGCAGAGCCTGCAGTGAGCCGACAGCGCCACTGCACTCCAGCCTGGGTGAAAGAGTGAGACTCCTTCTCAAAAAAAAAAAAAAAAAAAAAAAGAAAGAAAATATTCTTTGATTTTTCTTAGGTTGTATGTACCCTATTAGAAACAGGAAAGAAGAATCATGTTTATCCAAAGCTGTAGATACATATTTGTGTCTGTGATATACCGTTACAGATATTGAGAAAGTTTCTGGGGCATAATCAGACTGTTGTTATAGCAGTCCTTATAACTAGTGGAAATTTGCAAGAATCCCCCTTGATCTGTCTAGTAGTGGTCCTTGTTGTGTTGTAGCAAATTGTCAGGATTGTCCTCCTAAGGTATAAAAAATAAAAATAAGGCCGGGCGCGGTGGCTAATGCCTGTAATCCTCACCTTTGGGAGGCTGAGGCGGGAGGATCACGAGGTCAGGAGATCGAGACCATCCTGGCTAACACGGTGAAACCCTGTCTCTACTAGAAATACAAAAAAATTAGCCTCACACCTGTAATCCCAGCACTTTGGGAGGCTGAGACGGGCGGATCACGAGGTCAGGAGATTGAGACCATCCTGGCTAACACGGTGAAACCCCGTCTCTACTAAAAATACAAAAAATTAGCTGGGCACGGTGGCAGGCGCCTGTAGTCCCAGCTACTCGGGAGGCTGAGGCAGGAGAATGGCGTGAACCCGGGAGGTGGAGCTTGCAGTGAGCCGAGATTGCGCCACTGCACTCCAGCCTGGGCGACAGAGCGAGACTCCGTCTCAAAAAAGAAAAAAAATTAGCTGGGCATGGTGGTGGGCGCCTGTAGTCCCAGCTACCCGGGAGGCTGAGGCAGGAGAATGGCGTGAACCTGGGAGGTGGAGCTTGAAGTGAGCCGAGATCGCGCCACTGCACTCCAGCCTGGGCGACAGAGCAAGGCTCTGTCTCAAAAAAAAAAAATAAAAAAAATAAAAAATCTGACTGGGTGCGGTGGCTCCCACCTGTAATCCCAACACTTTGTGAGGCCAAGGGAGGCCAATCACCTGAAGTCAGTAGTTCAATACCAGCCTGGCCAACACAGCAAAACCCTGCTTCTACTAAAAATGCAAAAGTTAGCCAGGTATGGTGGCACATGCCTGTAGTCCCAGCTACTCGGGAAGCTGAGGCACGGGAATCACTTGAACCCTGGAGGTGGAGGTTGCAGTGAGCTGAGATCACGCCCCTCCCTCCCACCCAGTTGCCTGGGTGACAGAGCAAGGGCTCTGTGTCAAAACAAACAAAAAAATCTGTTTATTAAATGGTGAACATTGAGCTCTACCCAAAGACAAATACTCTGCTTTTCTTTTAGTCATTTTTAAACTATTCTTGTTTTTATCATAGACTTTGAAGATTTTCCTATGTATTTTTACCCCCATTTTTTAAGGATTTCTTGTTTCAGTGTTCTCTAGGTAATGGTATTCACCCCAACTTTTCATCCTTTTAAAGCAGTTGTTCTTAGTGGGCTGTCACGAGAAGATTGAGTTCCATTATGCGAAAGGGGTAGCGTTACACCTAACAGACAAGAAATTCTACCTAACCTAAAGGTGATCTTATCTCTGCTATGGCCATATGTTAAAATCTGGATATACTCTTGGTAGTGGTTCATATGTGTCCGTGGGGAAAAGGCTGAAAATGCTAAGAATCTTTTATTTTAGAGTCTAGTTGCTATCATAAATTTAGATATTTTCTTGGTGAAATAGGAAATTAGAAATTCTGAAGTGGGGCATGATATTATAGGTATATTTTGAGGATTGGATCTTAATTTGGTAGGGCTCCTGGTTCTAGACACAGAATTTTTAAAACTGGTTCAGAGTTGTCATTCCACTAATGGAACTAATAAAACTAGGGCAAATTATTTGCATTTAAGATACTAATGCTGATTCACCTTCATGCTTTATTTTTCCTTCTTTTTATAGGCTGAAGAACTGGAGTATTCTTGTGAGAAGTGTGGTGGGAAGTGTGCTCTTGTCAGGCACAAATTTAACAGGCTTCCTAGGTAAATTTTTTTTTTTTTTGCTATGGACTAAAGAATTCCCAGGTACATTTAATTGCTTTTCAATTTTTCTTTTTAAAGTTCATACAAATATTACTGAATAAATGAAGGTTACCAGAATGGATTGGTAAAGAGGGTCAGGAAAGCTGAAATGTGCAGAGTGTAGAGGGTGGAGAGCTAGAATGCTCTTGCATAAGAAAGGTGACCAGGTGTGATAGCTCACGCCTGTAATCCTAGCACTTTGGGAGGCTGAGGTAGGAGGATCACTTGAGTCCAGGAGTTCAAGACCAGCCTGGGTACCATAGGGAAACCCCAGCTCTACAAAAGAAAGAAATATATATTTAAAGAAAGGAAGAAAGGAAGGAAAGGAAGGAAAAGGGTTTGAAATATTGAAGAGAAAAAGGGTCTTGAGAGTTCCAAGAAAATGGCAACAGAGGATACAGCTGCTGAGACTTTGGAATAATTATAAGAACTAGCTAGTCAATTTTTAATTCAGTAATGTGTAATATTCAGTTGCCCTGTGTTGTGCTGTAGTCTTTTTCTGTTATCTCATACTTTCAGTAAAAACCTGCTATAGACACATACACACATGTACATAAGAATAAAATAGGGAGTAATTTTTTGCAGTTTGTGCATTCCTTCATTCTAAGGATCTTATAAATTAGTAAATTTCCTGTAATCATAAGATAAATTTTCTGATATAGGAATGAAATTAACTTATATTGTATCTGCTCTGTATAAACATAAAACTGAAGTAGTTACAAAAAATTATTATGTGGTTACAGGACAGCTTTTAGTTCTTTCCAAGAATAGATCACAAACACCAAGGTTATTATTAAGTATTTATGTAGCACTTTGCCTACAGAGTGCTTTACTTTCTTTTATTAGCTTCAGTATTCTGTCAGTAAGTGTGGAATTTCTGGAACCTAGTCCCTAGAGACTAGTTCTTTTACATTTCATAATCTACTCCTTTCTAGAAAATGGGAGTTCGTTCGTTTTTTTTTTTTTTTTGGTTGTTTGTTGTTGTTGTTGTTGTTGTTGTTGTTGTTGTTGTTTTGATACAGAGTCTTGCTCTGTCCCCCAGGCTAGAGTGCAGTGGCACAATCTCAGCTCACTGCAACCTCTACCTTACGGGTTCAAGCGATTCTCCTGCCTCAGCCTCCCGAGTAGCTGGGATTACAGGTGTATGCCACCACACCTGGCTAATTTTTGTATTTTTAGTAGAGACGGGGTTTCACCATGTTGACCAGGTTGGTCTTGAACTCCTGACCTCAGGTGATCCACCCACCTCAGCCTCCCAAAGTGCTGGGATTATAGGCATAAGCCACCGCGCTGATCCAAGGAAGTTGGTTTTAAAGAAATGACTTTATAAAGACTGGGTGTGGTGGTTCACGCCTGTAATCTCAACATTTTGGAAAGCCAAGGTGGAAGGATTGCTTGAGACCAGGAGTTTGAGACCAGCCTGGGCAACATGGTGAGACCCCCATCTCTACAAAAAATGTTGTGTTTTTTGTTTTTTTTCAAACAGAGTCTCGTTCTGTTGCCCAGGCTGGAATGCGGTGGCATGATCTCGGCTCACTGCAACCCTCGCCTCCTGGGTTCAGGTGATTCTCCTGCCTCAGCCTCCTGAGTAGCTGGGATTACAGGAACGCGCCACCACACCTGGCTAATTTTTGTGTTTTTGGTAGAGACACGGTCGCGCCATGTTGGCCAGGCTGGTCTCAAATTCCTGACCTCAGGTGATGTGGCTGCCTCGGCCTCCCAAAGTGTGTAAATCATAGCAGTATTATTATATTGACTTAAGAGACTTATATTTTTGACTTAAGAGAATTTGTTCTTTTCCTATTTGTGAGTGGTTTGAGGCCAGGAAGGTGGGAGGAAGAATCTTAAAGCAAAGAATTGGTTGTTACCAGCTGTCACTAAGGAAACCATGTGTACAGTTAAAAAGACTAGTTTTGACCTCACATGCTGGATGTCTTTTCTCTTTCCCATTCTCTTGCTATTTGGTTTTTCAAGTGGGGGGAAAAAAAATGCTAAGGGGAATTTTTCTTCTTGTTTTTCTTTCTTTTTTTTTTTTTTTTTTCCTGGTAGATCACTTGTGTTAAAGGTTAATTTATTCCAGACTTATGTGATAGAAGCTTCTGTTTGTCAAATCCTAATATTAGTCTTGTTCTACTTTTGTTCAATTTAATATTCAAAGCCACTCTTTAAATCCTAATGATTAGTCTTGTTCTACTTTTGTTCAGTTTAATATTCAAAGCCACTCTTATTCTTGAAGGGCCTAATACCATTATCAAATCTGTTCACAAAGTTGGGCCTCATCTTTGAAGATCAATGATTTTGACTATCATTTTCCTGTTTTATATTACCTTTTTTTCCCCCCTTTTACTGCTCCGTGCATAGCAGGGCTACACTATAGGCAGTGTGTCCAGAGTAGCCTCATATTACCTTTTATTTTGGTTAGGTTATTTGAAATTCTAGTTAAAATATTTAATTTTGGGCCAGGCGCGGTGGCTCACGCTTGTAATCCCAGTACTTTGGGAGGCCGAGGCGGGCGGATCACGAGATCAGGAGATCGAGACCACGGTGAAACCCCGTCTCTACTAAAAATACAAGAAATTAGCCGGGCGTGGTGGCTGGTGCCTGTAGTCCCAGCTACTCAGAGAGGCTGAGGCAGGAGAATGGCGTGAACCCGGGAGGCGGAGCTTGCAGTGAGCCGAGATTGCGCCACTGCACTCCAGCCTGGGCGACAGAGCGAGACTCCGTCTCAAAAAAAAAAAAAAAAGAAAAAAAAAAGAAAAAAATATATTTAATTTTGACATTGGTTTCACATCAGCTATGTCCTCGTATTCTCTCAAATTGTAATTTGAAGATCCTGAGTTCTAGCATGCTTTTTAAAAAGAAGTACAATCCATAACTTCAGTTTGCAAGTTTGCAAATTTTTGTTTGTGGCTTCCGTGATGAAGGCATATATGGTAAGAAACAGTTTTTTATAGATCATTTTTGTGTGTGTGCCTAGAACTGAAGTTTATTCCCATAAGATTTTTGAAATTCAATTTTTAAAGTGTTCTTGTGGGTTGAGAAATATATTTAATCCATCAAGCAGAGATCGTGTTCTGTATGAGAAGTGAAAAGGTTACCACAATTTTAACCATAAAGAATTCAGTGCTTCTAAAGAGCTAACAGCCTTTTCAGACCCACAGATCAGATTTGGCTTGCAAATTTTTGTAAAGCTTTTTTCTAGATGGGGAAAAGTTTCCTCCTTAGCTTTCTACAGAGAAAGTACTTCTGAAAATAAAAGAATAATTCTCATCAAAAATCGTCTTGAAGTAATTAATGTTTACCATCAAATATAAGAGCTATGTAACATTTTAATAGACATTATTTTACTAGTAGTGGTTATATGAAACCTATTGCTTTTTAAACTATGTAACAGTGAAGTAAATAATTTAAGGATTTAACCCAGTATCAGTGCCAAATTTAACATTCTTGTCTGCTTTATTTTATTTATTTGTGTTTTTTCTAGGAACATTATAAGTATTTTACCCAAACCACAGTAATCCACCATTATTTGTATGCTTATTACCTAGCCCAATGCCTGGCACCTAACAGGTATTCAGTAAATATTCTTTGATGTGTCTTTGGTTTGGCCAAACGGATTTTTTAAATCAAAAGTCGTCTAACATAGAGTGATCTCTTTTACTGTAAGAAAGATACATGTATTATGTGTGAATTAGTAAGGTTGTCATCTCCTGTTTTTCAGGGTCCTCATTCTCCATTTGAAACGATATAGCTTCAATGTGGCTCTCTCGCTTAACAATAAGATTGGGCAGCAAGTCATCATTCCAAGATACCTGACCCTCTCATCTCATTGCACTGAAAACACAAAACCACCTTTTACCCTTGGTTGGAGTGCACATATGGCAATGTAAGTCCTTGAGAGACTATGTCTTTACATTCCCTTTTGAAATAGAAAGGCTTTAGTATCTAATCAAAAGAATGACTGAATTACATAATATGACTCCAAGGTAAAATCAGATCAATGGCCAGATGCAGTGGCTCATGCCTGTAATCCTAGCACTTTGGGAGGCTGAGGCAGGAGAATCGCTTAAGCCTAGGAGTTTGAAACCACCAATGGCAACAGAGCATGACCTCATCTCTACAAAAAATAAAATAATAAAGCCAGCATGGTGGCACACACCTGTAGTCCCAGCTACTCGAGGCTGAGATGGGAGGATTGCTGGAGCCTGGGAGATGAAGGCTGCAGTGAATGGTGATCAGAGCAAGACCCTATCTCAAAAAAAAAAAAAGGAAAAGAAGAAATCAGACCAAGAAGGAGATTTTAATTTTGCTTTACTTTGTTTTAGTTTTAAATCACTGCCTGAAGTAATTGAAGAAAATGCTTAAAATTTTTCCAAAGTTATTAGTTGCTTTTCATAGTGAGGTGCTTTTTTAGGAAGTGCTCTTTTTAGACTGCTAGAAGACAGTTTGATATACTTTTTGAATATGAATCAAACTTAGGTGATAATAAGAGTCACCTAGACACTAAAAATACTGATTTTTGTGTTTTTTCCTTGGAGGTTCTGTTTCAGTAGGTCTGAGATAGGTGCTTAGGAATCAATATTTTTAGCAAATGCCTCAGTTGACTCTTCAGAACATGCAGATGTGAGAAACCCTATACTCAATGTTATGCCTTCATGCATATATTATCAGCAGTGTAAAGAACTTAAATGGCTCCTAACATTTCTCAAGAAAAAAAGAAGTAATCTTTACTTTAGGTTTTGCTTCATCATGTATGCTGGGAAAACCTTCGGACTTCTTTGAGTGTTCCCCATTTTTCTACATACTTGCATTACTTTGAAGCCATATGTTATGTCATTCTTTTCTATACTTGAACACTAGTTTGGTGGAATTATAAAATTATAGAACTTTAAAGATGGAAGACATTTTAGAGATTTTTGTCCAAACCCTTAATTTTATACAAGAGGACCAAGGAAATTAAATGATTTTCCTAAAGTCGTACAGTTAGTGTCTGAAAGAGCCACGTCTCATGGAAGTTTACACTAGTGTCTCAAGGGTCTACTAATAAAAGCATGTGCCCAGAGAGTCTGTTTCTGGTTTTTTTCTCTCACAGCTTTTCTTTTCGTGTTTTTGCTTGGTACTTACTACCTTCTGCTGGTAGAGCTATTACTCTTGCTGGTAGTAGTACTATGTCACACTAACAGTGTAGACTCTGTGTGATCACAGGCCTGAAGCCAAGCTATCTGACTGTACAATTTGATAGCTTTTAGACTTTGCACAAATTCCTTGACTTGTCTGTAAGAAAAACAATAGGATGGTTGTGAACATTAAATGAGGTAATAATACGTAGAGTTCTTAGCACAGTGTCTGACATCTAGTAAGTCCTCAATAAATGAGAGCTATTACTTTAAAAGAACTGAGACAAGGTAATTTTCTCCAAGTTATTTTTTTCATATGTATTACACTTGACTTCATTTCCAATGCTGTCTATGTAGATTATTGGATCAAGGAGAGCCTAGAGATGGTATTTAATTTTCTCTTTTGGCCTCTATTGCTAGTATTTTTTTTTTGAGACGGAGTCTCACTCTGTCGCCCAGGCTGGAGTGCAGTGGCGCGTCTCCGCTCACTGCAAGCTGCGCCTCCCGGGTTCACGCCATTCTCCTGCCTCAGCCTCACGCGTAGCTGGGACTACAGGCGCCCGCCACCATGCCCGGCTAATTTTTTGTATTTTTTTAGTAGAGACGGGTTTTCACTGTGTTAGCCAGGATGGTCTCGATCTGACCTTGTGAGCCACCGTGCCCGGCCATTTTTTTTTTTTTTTTGAGATGGAGTCTCACTCCGTTGCCCAGGCTGGAGTGCAGTGGTGCGATCACCGCTCACTACAACCTCCGCCTCCCAGGTTCAAGCAATTCTCATGCCTCAGCCTCCCGAGTAGCTGGGATTATAGGCACCCGCCACCAAACCCAGCTAATTTTTGTATTTTTAGTAGAGACAGGGTTTCACCATGTTGGCCAGGCTGGACTTGAACTCCTGACCTCAGGTGATTCGCCCACCTCAGCTTCTCAAAGTGCTGGGATTACAGGCGTGAACCACTGCGCCTGGCCTATTGCTAGTAATTTAAAAAGTATTATAATCGTTCGATTTTCAAGAGGACATAAAAGGAATTATAGTACAGAATAATTCATTTTATAATTTAAATATATCTTTAATAACTCATTTGTATACATTATATATTTTCTAATTTTCTGATAGTTCTAGACCATTGAAAGCCTCTCAAATGGTGAATTCCTGCATCACCAGCCCTTCTACACCTTCAAAGTGAGTTATATTTCTTATGTACCCAAAATCTGTATTTAAGGATTTGGCTTACCCTAATCTCCAAGATTGCCTCCCTGCCTTTTCATTATTGTTTTTCTTTTTGCATGATAATGTTCTTTATTACCTATGCTTTTGAAACTTTCCTGAATTTGATTTAGAATATATTGAAGGATATAACAAATTTTAATCAGTGACACAAGGTTAGCTCATCCTCTCAATATTGTCTTAAAACTTTTAAAAACTTATTATTGTTAATATGTAATACTTTCATCCTAAAACTCTAAAAATTAACTGAGGACAAGGGAGTCTAGGGATTTAAGGGATAAAATAACCCCTATTAGTCTAAAGCACTCTTCCTTAAAGATAGGCATGGAATCCCAAAACATTTTTTACCTGTTGTTAGCCAGTCTGGAACTTCTTGTCTTTGACACCGAATAGGAGTTATTTTGAAAGGGGACAGGAAAACAAGCAAGCATTCTACAAATGCCCTGTTTTTTTGTTTAAGACCAAACTGTATCCAAGGAGGGAAGCACATGCCTTTTTTGTTTGCTTTTTAAATATATTTCCTCTAAGATTTTACTAGAGGAGTTCCTGATTAGATCATTTCAATTCGTTTAGTTGTCGTTTGACTTTTTAATTAATTTTTCTAAAAATTTGATGGCCCAAAGTACGTTTAGAGAAGAGACATTTTTGTTTTTTAAGGGCTTTTGGGGGGCTTATATAACCATAAAATGACATTTGGGAACTGCTATTTTCTTTTCCTCCTGTTAATTATTTTTCAGTGCAATTAAAACCAGATGACTAACATGACTAGAAATCTGAAATGGTACCGATATGAATACTCTTGCCCGTTCTCAAGATACAAATGAGCAATACCACTTGGCTGCTTAGAAAGTGAGCAAGTGATGCATTTACAGGATGAATATTTTTCATTGCTACAGGCAAGCTGCCTTCTGTAAATATAGTAATCATTAATGGAATGCACTCTTTATGTACCAAGTCACTGTAGTTTCAAGAAAGAAATGATTTCATTGGGCATCATTGTACCTTGGCATGGTCATCTGTTCTCCAGGGTCTACTGGTATGAAAATTTGGGAGTTGATCAATAAAGAATGATTAGGCCCTAGAAGACCTGTCATGCCGATCAAACTTAAAAGAGGCTGAGTTATGAACCAGAATACCATTGATTCTTCTACAATGTCCTTTGTCACATTTGACCCTGGTGCAATGGTAGCCAGGTGTCATCCTCCTTCAGCAAAATATTTACCTGGGTAAACAAATTAATATGTTCAGGTTTGCTTGGTGAGCATGAAATCTAAATTGAGGAATTAAGATGGCTAATTGGCTATTATACTAAAAACCCTTTTGAGCACATGAGAGGCTTTTCAAGTGTTCAGGTTGGAGTGCAGTGATATCCTGGCTGCTCTGAGCAACACACTATGTTTGGGCTTATCACTGACCACTTGCCTCTTTTCTTTGATCTACATTGCTATGTAATCTTCCTGATTTCCACTCTGGCCTCTTATTTCTTGGTGCCATTAGTCTATATGTTTATTTTCAGTTTTTACATTCAGGTTAATTGTATTTTCTAGTTTTCATTATATATATATTTTTTGTATTGCATATGAATTTGTGTTAACCTCCATCAAAGAAAGTTCTTGTTCTTTGACCTTTACCACTTTTTTCTTTAGTTTATTTTCGGCTTACCTAGAAGACAACACAGTAACACCTTACTTATCTGGCATCATTAAAGGATTCCACATAAGTGAATTTTTATATAACTGAAGCTTACCCTTTAACCATTTATCTTTTGAAAGATTTTTAACAGTTTGGATGAAAATGTTTCTAAAATATGTTACACTGTTCCTTACATTCTTAAAATAACTAAGGATAATTTAAGTATATCTTAATGACTTAGAATCAGCATTTTAAGTATCAATTATTACACTGTGTTTCAATATGATATTGCCCTCAGAGGCTCTTAATTATTACAAGACAGTTTGCTTTTACATTAAATGACTTTATAGTTCTTGTTTGCCTTTCTTGTGGTTATTCTTTCTCATTTCTTAGCTCTCATTTCTTGATGAACTTGATACACTATTTTATTCACCATTTCCTGGGAAAGAAAGGGTCCCTCTAAGTACATGGGCTTTGGAACTGCCTTCCTCAGAAGCCTTTTTTCTTACTTTGGAATCCCTATGTTCTGGAAAGTAGAGGTTGCCAGAAGTCTGACCTACAGATAAGTGGATAAGTGGAATGTTACTGTTATTTTTAAAGTGCATGGATCATAATTTAAAAGATCACAAATTAGTCTTCATGCACTTTGTTGTCAAAAACATTTATTCATTGCTATGCCTGCATGAATTCAATAGCATAATTTATAAAGACAATAGCAAATTTCATTGGGGTTGATCATTAAAAGAAAAAAGGCACAACATGATTAGTTTACTGATGATACGTAGTAGCATAAGAGTTGTCCAGTTTTCAAAGCATGGCTCTTTTGGAGTGGGGCAAAGGTAATGCTGAAATATACCTCTTTTGATATATCTTTTTTTTCTGTTAAGTAATTTTCTGTAATGGAAAAGCTATTTGTTTTGATATTTTTACATCAAAAGAATAACAAAGACAAATGTTTATCACACTTTTTTTTCCTTAAATTACAGGAAATTCACCTTCAAATCCAAGAGCTCCTTGGCTTTATGCCTTGATTCAGACAGTGAGGATGAGCTAAAACGTTCTGTGGCCCTCAGCCAGAGACTTTGTGAAATGTTAGGCAATGAACAGCAGCAGGAAGACCTGGAAAAAGTAAGTAATATTGTCTTAAAACATCTGACAAAGATTTGTTTAGCTCTTACTGTCCAAACAAATGTCTTTCATAACCATCCTCAAACTAATTAGTTTTAAAGAAAATGCCTTCTCTGGCTACAGAAATCAATCTGTTTTACAGATGGATCAAGACTTATGAGAAATTAGTTGTTCTAAACAAATTACTTTCTTTTTTTGCCCTTCAGAGTTGCTTTTGCATATTGGTCCTCAAATAATTACTTGCTTTATTTTGGTAACAGTTTTTTAAGGCAGGATATCGCTCTGTTGCCCAGGCTGGAGTACGGTGGTGTAATCACAGCTCACCACAGCGTCGTCCTCCTGGGCTCAAACAATCCTCCTACCTCAGCTCCCCAAGTAGCTGGGACTACAGGCACGCACCACCATGCCTGGCTAGTTTTTAAAATTTTTTGTAGAGACAAGGTCTCAAGATCCTATGTGGCCTTAGGCAGGTCTAAAATTCCTGGGCTCAGGTGATCCTACCACCTCAGCTTCCCTAAGTGCTGGGATTACAGGCATGAGCCACTACTCCCAGCCTGTAGCAATTGTTTATGTGAGGGAACTGTAGTAAACATTTTACATCAGCAGAGCAACCAAGTAATCTAATTGTTTAAATTATGGATTTATTAATTGGATTAATATATAGATAATTATATGGATAGTTAACACTTTGAAGATCTAAGCTTTTCTAGGTGTTTGCATTATCTTATGCTACTGTATTTTATTCTAAGCCTCCTTTTAAATAATGGAATTATTTTAGTAGTTATTTTTGCTTTGTTCTGAGTTGTTTCTTATCTTACTTTAAAGCCAGAGGTAGTTTGTGGTTGTTCAGCTTGAATGAGAAATGCGTGAAAGTCCAAAATTCTCCCAGAAAACAACTTGAATATTTACATAATCTTTTTTTTTTTTTTTTTGAGACGGGATCTCACTCTGTTGCCCAGGCTGGAGTGCAGTGACACGATCTTGGCCCTGCAGTCTCTGTCTCCCAGGTTCAAGTGATTCTTCTACGTCAGCCTCCTGAGTAGCTAGGATTACAGACGTGCACCACAACATCTCCCTAATTTTGGGGTTTTGGTTTTTTATCTTATTTATTTATTTATTTTTGAGACAGACTCTTGCCCTGTCACCCAGGCTGGAGTGCAGTGGTGTGATCTCAGCTTGCTTCATTCTCCACCTCCCAGGTTCAGGCGATTCTCTGTCTTCCCTAGTAGCTCGGACTACAGGTGCGTGCCACCATGCCTGGCTAATTTTTTTGTATTTTTAGTAGAGATGGGGTTTATCCACGTTGGCCAGGCTGGTCTCGAGCTCCTGGCCTCAAGTGATCTGCCGGCCTCGACCTCCCAAAGTGCTGGGATTACAGGCATGAGCCGTGACCACGCCCAGCCTAATTTTTGTATTTTTGGTAAAGATGGGTTTTCACCATGTTGGCCAGGCTGGGCCAACTCCTGACCTCAGGTGATCTCTCAAACTCCTGACCTCAGGTGATCCGCCTACCTTGGCCTCCCAAAGTGCTGGGATTACAGGCGTGAGCCACCTCACCCAGCCTTCTTTACATAATCTTGATGTCGTTTTTATTTTTCTCATTTATTGTTAATAAGACCAGCTAACATTTATAATGGTGTAATAGGCATAATGATAGAATATTTACTGTATAATCTATATATATCTGGAAGAAAATAAATTGAAAATACTTAGAGTAATTATCTCTGAGTAATCTATTTTGAATGAATTTATTTTATTTTTTTACGTATTTTCCAAATTTTTACAAAATGTATACTTATTTCAATCAAGAAAAAATAATCATGTATTCTTATGTATTTATTATTTTTAAAGTTAGACTCACCATTTAGTTTATATATTGCTTATTGATTGTTAAATAACCCAACACATCAAAGAAAGGAAACTTTCTAGAAATAAAGTTGCTACTTTAAATACTAATTAAGATTGCTATATTTGTGGGTATTCTGGTTTCTTCTAAAAGTAACTCTCTTCTTTAGGATTCAAAATTATGCCCAATAGAGCCTGACAGGTCTGAATTGGAAAACTCGGGATTTGACAGAATGAGCGAAGAAGAGCTTCTAGCAGCTGTCTTGGAGATAAGTAAGAGAGATGCTTCACCATCTCTGAGTCATGAAGATGATGATAAGCCAACTAGCAGCCCAGATACCGGATTTGCAGAAGATGATATTCAAGAAATGCCAGAAAATCCAGACACTATGGAAACTGAGAAGCCCAAAACAATCACAGAGCTGGGTAGGTTTAATGAAGATTAAACCTCTGTTAAACAAAACATAACTCTTTCAAAGTTTTGTAGTGACAAATGACCCCCAAATAACAGGAGATAAATAGAAAGATTATCTGAGCATGGTGATGTGTGACCCTAATCCCAACTACTCGGGAGGCTGAGGCAGGAGAATTCGCTTGAACCGGGGAGGCGGAGGTTGCAGTGAGCCAAGATTGCACCACTGCACTCCAGCCTAGGCAACAGAGTGAGACTCCTCAGATAAAAACAAATAAAGGGAGGTGAAGTGGATCTGTATATAACAGGGCTGATGGCATTTTCATTCTGTATTATAAAAAGCTTTAAAAAATGAGAAGCAAATATTGTGACTAGTACACAGATACTAGTGGTAAAGTATGCCATATCCCTTTAGGTATACATCACTAGTAAAGCTAGCCTTCTTATGTGCATTTAATATATGTTTGTGTCAGTTCTGAGGTGCTTTTCTCACCACTGCTATTTCAGAAATTCATATAATTCTTTCATTTTCCTGTATCTGAATTTACACCAGGTGTTAGGGTATAAATAATTCAAGTTCTCCATTCCCTGCACAATGCATTGCTTTTTCTATGTTTAGATATATTTAGATACACAACTACTTACCATTGTGTTACAGTTGCCTACAGTACTCAGTATAGTAACATGCTGTACAGGTTTGTAGCCCAGGAGCAATAAGCTATGCCATATAGCCTAGATGTGTAGTCAGCTATACCATCTAGGTTTGTGTTAAGTATACTCGAAGATGTTTGCACAAAGACGAAATCACTTAACCATGCAATTTCTTAGAATGTATCTTCATCATTAAGCAACACATGACTGTACATAAAATGCTATACTTTTTTTTTGGTAATTTTTACTCATTTTTTGTTATCTAAAGCTATCAATGGGAACAACAGAGCTGAGCCATCCTGCCTTGTACTGTGGGTATTTTGAAATTTTTAGGTAGATAACTTTTACTATCTTTTCCTATGACCAGTTCAAATTTTTCTCTCTTGATAGCCCCAAGATCTAAACAACTATATATTGCTAATGTGTTTCAGGTACACCAACCATAGGATTTTGGAAATGAAGAGAATACTAGAATATCAGAAAATTATTTTCTACATTCTCATAGTTGGAACCTCTTCAATTATGAATTATTTTGCATGCAAGTAAAATAAGAATTAGTATATCCCCATTTAACTGGAAGCAAAAACGTGATGGTTTTTATACACAGGCATTACTTTTTTTCTTTTTTTTTTTTTTTTTTTTTTTTTTTTTTGAGACGGAGTCTCGCTCTGTCGCCCAGACTGGAGTGCAGTGGCGCAACCTCGGCTCACCGCAAGCTCCGCCTCCCGGGTTCATGCCATTCTCCTGCCTCAGCCTCTCCGAGTAGCTGGGACTACAGGCGCCCACCACCACACCCGGCTAATTTTTTGTATTTTTTAGTAGAGATGGGGTTTCACCGTGATCTTGATCTCCTGACCTTGTGATCCGCCCGCCTCGGCCTCCCAAAGTGCTGGGATTACAAGCGTGAGCCACCGCGCCCGGCCTTTCTTCTTGATACAAGTATCATTATGCAGTCCCCTTACTACATTTATAATCACTGCCCTTAGGTATCCCTGGTTAATATTAGTGCTTTTGTCCCTTCCTGATTTATTTCCTGCTTTCTGCTCTCCTTTTCAGTTCTTTGCTCAGTCCTATAACTTCATAAAATTAACAAAGGGACAGCTACAGGAAGAGGTAATATGTGGCAATGTCCTATATCATGCACTTCAAGGGAGCTACAGTTTTTATAGCCTGAAAGGAGACAAAGTAGTTGGAAATGGCAGTGGGTAATAAAGAGGAAACCCACCCTGTCTCCAGGCTCTAGGGTATGGGGAAAAAACAGCCTATACTTAAAAGAACACTAGAAAAATCCATAATGGGAGGCTTTAGAAGAAAAACTGGCCGTGACTAAAGACTAAAGAGACCTGACAACCAAATGTAGTGAGTAACCTTAGGAGTCTAGGTTAGAAAAAATTGTACAAAAAATATTTTGGAAACAACTGGAGAAATGAGAATGTAGGCTATATATTGGAATTATAAATAGAATTACTGTTAATATTCTTAGGTGTGATAATTGTTACGTAGGAAAATGTGCTTTTAATTAAGAGATTCAGGCTGGGCTGGGTACAGTGGCTCATGCATGTAATCCTAGCGCTTTGGGAGGCTGAGGTAGGTGAATCACCTGAGATCAGGAGGTCAAGACCAACTTGACCAACATGGTGAAACCCCATCTCTACCAAAAATACAAAATTAGCCGGGCGTGATGTTGCATGCCTGTAATCCCAGCTACTTGGGAGGCTGAGGTAGAAGAATTGCTTGAACCCAGGTGGCATAGGAGGTTGCAGTGAGCCGATATTGCACCATTGCACTTCAGCCTGGGCAACAAGAGCAAAACTCTGTCTCAAAAAAAGAGAGATTCAGGCTGATGTGCTTTGGGGTAAAGTATTATAATATCTGCAATTACAGTGTATTCACATGGCTCCATAGAAAAAAAAGTGTGAGTGTGTGTGTATACACACTCAGTCTCCAAAGACAGCATCTAGTGGACCATGGCTACCAGTATGCATACTCTTGTGTAGACCTCTTCACAGTGAATTTGGGAAGGCTATGTGAGTGCAATAAAATGTGATTGAATTGATTCTGTGCCAAGTTTGTGATTAAACATTAAGATGGCCTGGCAACTTCCCCTTTTGTGCTTTTGGGAACCCTAAGCTGCTAGATAAGAAGCTTGGCTGCACTGCTGGAGAGATCACATTGTGAAGGAAAGACTCTTGAGATCACCAGAAGAAAGAGGATATCTAGCCATACCAGCTAATCTTTCTTTTTTTTTTTTCCTGGGGCGGACCGAGTCTCTCTCTGTTGCCTAGGCTGGAGTGCAGTGGCATGATCTCAGCTCACTGCAACCTCTGCCTCCCAGGTTCAAGTGATTCTCCTGCCTCAGCCTCCCGAGTAGCTTGGATTACAGGCGCCCGCCACCACGCCCAGCTAATTTTTTTTTTTTTTTTTGTATTTTTAGTAGAGATGGGGAGTCACCATGTTGTCCAGACTGGTCTCGAACTCCTGACCTCAGGTAATCCACCTGCCTCAGCCTCCCAAAGTGCTAGGATTACAGGCGTGAGCCACCAAGCCCAGCCCCAGCTGATCTTTCTAACCAACACCACAAAGGTGCCAAGGGAAAAAGAAAAAAATCAAGGGAGACATGTTTTTTGGCCTGAGCCATTGGATAGATAATGGTACCATTTGCTGTTATGAGGAAGCACAGTTAGTGGGACAAGGGAGGAATAAAAATTAAACAGGCAAATGGAGATTTCACCTAGGCATTTCAATATACAAGTTTAAAGCTCAGGGAAGAAATTCAGACTAGAGATATGAATTTGATATTTCATCAGTTTGTGAGGCTATAGTAATACATGAGATCACTTAGGGAGAGAGTTTAAGTAGAAAAGACAGTCCGAAGAAGTGTCATGATCACTTTCTTTCAGCAGCCTGTTTTCTCAGTTTCTGATCTTAATTCCAAAAATCTTTTCTTCTACCCTATTTTGATTGCCCACTTATAGAAGTCATTACCCTAGACCAGTGCTTCTCAAAGTGTGAACTTAGATCATCAAATATAATCTGTGAACTTCCTGGAAATGCCAATTCTTGACACCACCTCAGACCTACTGACTGAGAAACTCTGGATGTGGGGCTTAGCAATCTGTGTTTTGATAGGCCCTCCGAATGATTCTAATGCAATACTGAAGTGTGAAAACCACTTCCCTAGACTTTGTCATCATCAATAACTGTACCACCTTTGAAATCTTTGTTTCAAATATCCTTCCCTAATCCTTTCCGTCCAGCTTACCTAGTGTCATGTTCCGACTTTATTACTTGATTTTTACTAACACTGTCAACCCATTGACTCTTACTTTTTTGCTATGCAGCACCTCCCTCTTATCATCACTTCCTTTCTTACTCAGCCTACATGCCATATTTTGGTACCCTTTTATCTCCTTCCTCTTTTCTTCTGTCGCAGTAGCCTGACAAAACCCAAACTCCCAACTCAACTAGCTACTTTTTCCATACCTGCACCCAAGCTGGTGAAGATTGCTAAAGAAAATCACAAAACTGTGTTCCGTGGACTTTCCTTAAACTCAGGACTACACTCTTAAATGGGCACTAAATGCTACTAGTCAGTTTTGTAATACTTTCTTATTTGTTTTCTCAGTCTCCATGATGTCTTCCTGAAATCTGTACTTCTTTCTCTCTCTTTCTTCCTCCCTCTCTCCCTCCCTCAAATACGCCAAGGCCATTCTCATTTCAGAGCTTTTGCACTTAAGGTCCTTGAGGGCAAGCACCATCTTGCTTTAATTATCACTATATCCCCAACTTCTACAACAGTGTTTGGCACATAGATTCTCAATAAATATCTGTGACTTAACAGTTGGGCTGTTTTGTGAACCAGCTGAGGAGGGGCAGGAAGACAAAGTAAGGTTTCACAGTCTCTAGACACTAGCCAGAAGGAATAGTGTGTACAAAGACTCAGAAATGAGAAAGCCCACAGCAAGTTAGTAGATCTAAAAGAAAGTTCAGAATGATCTGCATGACTGGAGCATATTGTTGAAGGGGAAATGCAAAACATGAGACTAGAGAGCTAAGTAGTCTCCGGTTTTTGCATGGCCTGAAGCCATGTTTAGGAATTTGGACTTTTGTTTCAAAGGCATTAGGAAGCTGTTGGATATTTTAAGCAAACAATTATTTGATAAGGATTTATGTTTGAAGAAAAGATCATTCTGGCTACAGAAGTTAGAGAAAAACATAGTAATACTTGAGACCTCTTAGGAAATTATTGCAGTAGTCCAAACAAGAAGTTAGTGGTGTCCTAAGCCAAGGTTTTGGCTTGAAAAAAAAAGTTGATGGATTCAAGAGATGCTTAGGAAATAATCATTTATCTTACGTGAGGAGTGAATGAGAGGGAGAAGTCAAATATGATCCTCAGATTTCTGTCTTTTAAAAGAAACTGGAAAATTATCTCATTCACTGTAATATAGAATATCAGGAAGAGAGCAGGTTTCAATTAGGGCGTGGGGAAGAAGCAAACAGTATATTCAGTGGAAGAATGTTGAGTTAAGGCCACGCGCGGTGGCTCACGCCTGTAATCCCAGCACTTTGGGAGGCTGAGGCGGGCGGATCGCGAGGTCGGGAGATCGAGACCATCCTGGCTAACATGGTGAAACCCCGTCTCTACTAAAAATACAAAAAATTAGCCAGCCATGGTGGCAGTCGCCTGTAGTCCCAGCTACTTGGGAGGCTGAGGCAGGAGAATGACGAGAACCCGGGAGGCAGAGCTTGCAGTGAGCCGAGATGGTACTACTGCACTCCAGCCTGGGCGACAGGTAGAGACTCTGTCTCAAAAAAAAAAAAAAAAAAAAAAAAAAGAGTGTTGAGTTAAACACATGAATCCCCTTTGATCCATTGTGCAATCCTTAAAAGTGGATTATTATTTCATGGCCATGTTTATCCCCATAGATTTTTAAATAGGTTCTGTATCTGGCTGATAATCTTATCCTGAACACAAATGTATATTGACTTTAGCATCTTCAAGCAAACTTCCTTGATCTGCTTTCTAACACATGGATTAGTTACTAGTATAATCCAGGATTGTCTGAGGTACATTGAATCATTGAGTGCTCAAAATTATTGGTTAAGAAAAATTATTCTGTCACGTTTTGAGTATGTTTTGATAATAAAAATAATAATACTCATTTTATACTCTAAAATAGCAATGTCAACCCCCAAGTCTTCCTTCCACTTGAAATGCTCATCATCAGCTAACTTTGTATATCTCAGTTCCAAATTTTCAAAACAGGTAATCTGATTGGTTGAGTCAAATAATCCATTCCGGGTTCAGCAGGCTTAGGTGGGAGGGACAAGCAGGGTCATGTAGACTTCCAAGCTGCCCCTTCTAGGCCATGGGAAGGGTTGTTTCTCCAATAATGGAAGAAAGGAAGAAATTATTGCTATCTCTAGGATAGTTGTTTTTTGTGTGTTTAATTGGGATTATCTGTAATATAATTTTTCTGAACAGTTGGGATTTTTCCACCAAATAAATTCTGAGTTTCTTTTCCTCTTTTAATAAATATTCACTCAGCAATTCAGTACAACTCAAAATGTTAACTAGTTGCTGACTTAGAATCTAAAGCCAAGATACTGTAAGCTTCAGGGTTACCTGTGCTACAGAGAAATACAGTGTTAGGAGCCAGGCGCAGTGTGGCTCACACCTGTAATCCCAGCACTTTGGGAGGCCGAGGCAGGTGGATCACCTGAGGTCAGGAGTTCAAGACCAGCCTGGCCAACATGGTGAAACCCTGTCTCTACTAAAAATAAAAAATGAGCCGGGTGTGGTGG